>NC_138663.1:61182442-61833150 GCF_964273445.1 Streptopelia decaocto | reverse complement strand
TGATGCTCTGAGGCCATCTGTCCCAATTGGTACTGCCCTTTGCAGAAATGAAATACCCCACCATATGCAGGTGGGAATCCAACAGCATTGAGTCAAGGAGGTCATGTTTCATGAGAGTTTTTTAATCTCTGCAGACACATGTTTTGTCCCATGAGGGGTGGTTTCCTTAGCATAGGATAGAGGCACGGTATGGAAGTCTAACATTGGAGAATTCCATGTTTCCCATGATTTAAAGAAAAAAAATCGTATCAATCACATTTCAGAAGAGCTCATAAATAGTAGCACTCATAAACAGTAGTAGTGGTGCTCATAAATAGTCTGGTAGACCATAAAAAGGCCAGTTGAGGACCTTAAAACTTATACCACAGTGTTTCCTCTCCACTGTCTGAAGAGCTGCCATCCAGGTTGGAGGATGTTCTCCAGACTGCAATGGCCCTGGCTCGCCCTTTGCTGGCCCACTTGCACTGTGTGGTGGTGACCCTCGGCGCTCACGGTGTCCTCCTGTGTGGAAAGAGCCTGGGAGGGAGCATCTCGCTTTGTCCAGGAGCTCACGAGAAGGTAAGGGCATGCAAGACAACCTTTGAGCTCTCTCTTGCTTCTTTCTGGGACCATACAGCGCCGTTGCTATTTCTGGTGGCATGGCAGCGGTCCTGGGAAACCTGGCGTCACTGTTGGCAAATGTTCACGTTTAGGGAGGTGGAATACATAGATCTGAAAGAAAATCAAGTCTGTCCATGTACTGTTGGCTTCCTAGCAGCAGTGTTTATAGTCAGTGAGTTTTAAATGTGCTTAACTGTGAATATTCATGAGTTCAAGCTTCATTTTCAGGAAGCTTCATTTAAATTGCTGATCTCTTTCAAAATGTGAAAAAATATTATTGCCTCCTTTTCTTTTTTTTTTTTTTTCCCCCTTTTCTTTTTCTTTTGGCATCCTTGCAGGTCTGGATGGCATCAGCCACATCAGGCCTTTTCAGCTTGAGTAATTCCCACCAGCTTCCCTTCTCTCCTTTTACAGACTGCTGCCACCAGCCTCTGTGCCACCCACTACCCCGCCATCCACATCGGCAGGGAGGAGATAGTCAATGTCTCAGGAGCCGGTGACAGGTATATTGCTCACTACTTTTGTCTTCTACAGCTAAGTGTGAAAGGTCCATAATCGGATTTCTTTGAAATTTTATGGCAAAGGCAAATGACATTCTGTTGCTTGAGGAACAGACACTAAGGACACAAGAGGACTGGTTACTGTGATTCTTTGCAAACCTTCCTAAAAATGTTCCCCTAAGCATCTTGGAAGCCAGTCTTACCATTATTAGTTTTGCTTTTCTTTAAGATCCAAGCCTTTCACGGCAATCTAGTCATTCTGGACTAGCCCGGGCTGAGCTGCCAAAAGCAAAGTAAACCACCTTACGTGAAAGCTGTCTTACTAATGACTTACTTTACTTCCACGCTTCTCCAATGGAAGTAGGACTGCCACTCAGCAGCTAAAAGTGCCCTATAAAAGCATTTCATCAGGTTCTGCCTCTGGCAATAGCTCATGCTTCAGAAGAGTCTGCTGTATAATTCGCCTAGCTGTTCACACAACACTGTACATAGGAGTAGGAAATGACAGGTATTATTCCAAGTCCCACTGATCAATTCTCAGTCTGTCAGAGTAACACTTTAGTATGCTCCTTGTTAACTTGTCAAACTATATGTCATAATCAGGTTCTTTTCTTTCTGGCTTTGTATAGAACAATAATGGATTCTACCCTTTCATTGCCTTGGGCTGTTATGTGACAGATATTTCCTTTTATTTTTCTACTCTTACCTACCAAGAACTCAACATAGTAACACTTCTTTCTTTTATGAGTGGGTAGAATGAAAAATATTTTTTGAAACCTGAAGCATTCTCAGTATTTGAGTTAGGATCAATCAATATCTTCTTGCCAAGCTAGTTAACACCAGGACACACTCCTTGTGTCCCAGATCATGTCTGAGATCAGTCGGCTGCAACTGCAAGATGGTCTTCTCCAAGTAAGACCAGAATGTGGTTTGGAGCAGTAAGTGTAACCGTAGAGGAATGGGGGTTGGCAGGAACCTCGCAGGGTCAGCCTGTCCTAAGGAAAGCTCAGCTTTGCTCACTAATTCTAGCATATGTAGACAGCCTCTGCCAGCCCCCCCAGGGACACAGCCTCCTCTCTGCACCATCTGCTCTGTACATAACTCCCCATTACCACAGGACAACTTTTTCTAGAGACTAATGTGAACTAAACATTGTCTTTAGGGTTTCCTTTCCCTTTTCAAAAGCTTAATGTAAGGGAAGATCGAAGGTGAGATAAAGTGCGCCACTGCCAAACACCTCCACTGAGTTACACAGGAGTACCTGAAGTTTGTTTTTCCTTCCAAAGCTATCTGAAATCTAGGGACCCATTACTGCTCCTATTCCTGAAGCAATATTGGTCTGGAAATCCCATTCACCACAGTCCCCAGTTCCATGTGGGAATTTTCACAGTCCCCTTGTCCACACAAGGGATGTCCTTCCTGGTGACCCTGGCTGCTCCACTGAGCTGCAGAAATCCCTGTTCTGTAGAAGAGTGTCAAACCAGGCTGGAAATGCTGGGACACGACATCTATGCACATGCCATCGCTGCAGCATATGAACTGGTAAAGTCACCTAAACCCAGCCTGGTGGCACTTTCAAGGGACTGTGCAGCAGGGTATAACCCGAGGCTGTAATACGTTCATGGCTCGGCCCCTGTGAACCCCCAGACTTTTGAAGCACTGATCAGGGGATTCTGCGCACCCTGAAACACCGATCAGGGCACCTCACGCCTCACTTCGCCCCTGCAGCTCTGCTGCATCTCCAGAGATGCTGCTCCAGTAGCCGTGCGTGTGTGCAGGGAGCAGCGGCTCTTTGCTCCGGGCACCCGGCTGCCGTGGCAACACAACACCACACGCCCTCACACAGCATCGCTAAGGGATGCTGCCCCAAATATTTACTCTGAGCTTCTGGAGCTGTTGAGAGATTGAATGGTTTATGGAAACCATAATCTTGTGTGCCTTTGTTAAGGATAAAAATACGTTGAGGTAATTAGTCAGAGTGCAAAAAAAAGAAAAAGCAGTCTTTTTCCCTTCCTCATAGATTTACTCATTAATCCTCCCTCCCTGCCATCACATTTTCTTGTCTTTGCTTCCTTCTCTCAAATGTCATTATCTTCTCCCTCCCCTTTCACTTCTCCTTTGTCTTTCCTAGCATCACTACTGTATGTAGCTACAAATAAACACTAATCGCTCCCCATCAGTCACAAACACCACCCTGCACTTATCCATGCCTCAACAGAGCCTTCTCTCTCAAGCCAGGCAGATGGCAAAATCATCTCTTTCTCTTGGTGGCCTTCTCGGTGCCCCGTGAGGACCTGTGGGTGACTGCTGTCATTCCAGGCACACAACATAATTTTTACTGAGGAATCTCAGAGTGGAAAAGCACAGCTAAAGCTTACAAAAATCTGCCTCAAAAATCTCATTTCAGCTTTGCATTTCTTCTTCCAACTGTGTCTGTTGCCACATATGTGTGGAAGGTTTACTTCTCGTCCCATCCACCCCTTCCCAATGGGGGAAAGTAGGGAATGTAACGAGACGCCAACAAGGAGCAGAGAAGTGACAAAATAATTAGAGAGCAAGGGAAAAAATAGATTCTTTTCATTTTAAACTCCTTTCTTTTCTCCTGCCTCACCTGGAAAACTGAGGAAAAAAGAAAATGTGGTGGATTGGGAAACTATGTCAGCTTCTCAGAAGACAAGCAAGTAAAATGCAAATAAATAGCACTATTTGTTCCTCCAAGGTTAAAAATACATAAAACAAGCAAAAAAAAAGAAAAGCAAAACTTCTTGTTAGAACCTCATTCATCCTGTGTGACATATTCTTCTGTAAGTGTTGGTTTGGATTCAAATGAATTCTCTCACAAATGAATGGCCATGTTCTTGATGTCAAAGCTGTTCCCCAGTGTTCAAAACTGCCCTTCTTTCTCTCCACAGCTTAATGGCAGGAATCCTCGCAGGAATGCTTGCTCAACATGACACAGATACCTGTGTCCGGATGGGTCTGCTTGCTGCAAGCTTGTCTCTCCGTTCCTATGAGCCCATTTCCCCAAACATCAGCACCTCCAGTGTCAACCAGGAACAAGTCAAGAGCAGGAGCTGGCCAGAGGTGCAGGTATGGAAGATGGACTAGGGCACTGTGGCTTTCTCATCCATCACATCCTCACACTTCCAGTATTGCTATTTCTGGGAACTGGGCTGAATTTTGAGCTTCGACCTCAAAAACTGGATGCTCAACAGAGGACTTAGACTTTTGGTGTACACTGCCTTTTGGGAGGCGAAGTATCAATGGAGTGCATTTGGTGACAACTTGTATTGCACTATTCACCCTTATGTTTGTCTGCTGTTGTTTCCTCTCAATTTGTTTTTTTTTTTTGGTGGGTTACAGCAACCACAGCTTGGTTGTTCTGTCTATTGCCTGTTGATACTTTATCTCACCTCCTCCTCATCTGTTTTGGCCTTGAGTAAACCCTCAGACTGCAGCCCCAGGAACTTCTTTCAAAAGTTCATTTCTGGTCTTTCAGACACCTTGCTTCCCTGACCCTACAGTCCTTCTACATTTTCTGTTGAGGGGATTTTTCCTTCTTCCACGTTGTGTCACTGTTGTCCATTTATCATGGTAGCTCCTCTGTTACCAACTCCCAGATCTTTAGGACCATGTCTCTTCAGGTGGGTCCAGCAGCAACATCCTCTCTTGGTGCTCACTCCTGGTTTCTATCCAAGAGGTCCCATGAACCACAACCTGTGGCAAGGTGCAGCTGTCAGGCACATAACACTGTGGGACAACCTCATCAGTCTTCCCAAGCCAGCCAGCAAACGCTGCACTTCCTTGCTCTGAAGTCCAATGCCCCTGGAGAAAGCAGGCAAGACTGATCAAAGAGGGGTAACCAGGGGCTAGCTGGTGGCCTCTTAAAGATATTTGCCCCTTGTTTTGCATATGTTCATCTAAACATGGCTCTTCCTTCTCAGCCCAGAGTGTCAAGAGCAAGCACCCCACTCACCCACATGCAGACCTCAGAGCGTTGGAACAAGACCCTTCTCTCCAGGTCTCCATTTCTGGCCACCCAGCAAACCACTGGCTACTTCACAGAGAAAACATCCTACATGTGGCCAGCTGGAGGTGAGCATTGCGTGCTGGGACCAAAATGTTCAGTCACACCTTCCCTTCTCTCTGGAATGAGAAGTGTCATGATACCATTACTGAATCTCAGGCTAAGGATTTTGTTTCCAGGGAGGATTGGACTAGATGATCTCCAGAGGTCACTTCCAACCCTAACCATTCCGTGATTCTGAGGAGGGGAAGCACAGCCCTTGTTTACAGGTGGACACTCAAGCTGCATAGCTCAAATGACTGCCAAGTTCACAGTGAGTCCCCACCAAAGGCAGGATCCAAGCAGAGCTTCCTTCACCCTGTCCAGGCAAAAGCTGCACAGTTATCCCTCTACCTTCAAATCCTCCAGCAGCTTTATTAGCAAGGACATCTACACTTAGATCAGTTTTATACAAATTAAGTCTGTTTCACAGCCTATGTAGCCAGCTTGGCTTTGGAAATCAGCTTCTCACTCTTCTGTCGTGTAACTTACTTTCCAGAGATACCCCTTCTAGGTGTCTTCCAGTCTCTGAGCAACTAAACTTGAGGGTGGGAAGACGACAGCTCTGCCTCTGTTTTTTTTTGGTGTTATGCAGGACCATTGGTGGCTGACAGGGGAGTAAGAAGGGCTGGCAGTGGGCAGGTGGCAAGAGGACTCTGTGAGGGTCTCACGGGGGTGCTCGTTGGCTCAAGGCTGCTGAGCCATTCCCACATCAGAGAAGGCCAGTGACCACGTGATCTCACACCTGGTCCACAGGGGAACACCCCCCATGCAATTACAAATGCCAAAATTATGTCTGGGGAGGACAGGACACAGAGAGCCCAGCACAGGCTTCAGGTACAGCATCTGTGAAACAGCATCCCTCGCCCTTACAGTCTCAGTTCAGCTGCGGTGTCCCAATTCATTGTTACAACAACTGTGCATGAAAATACCTGTGTTTTGCTAGGACACTTTTGCTGCCTGTACAGAAAATAACAGCAGCAGATGTGTAGAAATCTGCTCTCTGTTCCTACCCAAATGCTGTGCCTCAAGCCAGTGCTGCCAGGAACTCCTCAGCAGGCACACAGAATGACACTAAACAAAAAGCACCTCTACCTCAACCCCATGCATGTGCACACATTGTCTTTGGTGGGTGAGGAGCGAGGGCTCAGTGGAAAAAGGCTCTGGGGGTGACCCTCTCTGCTAGTGAGTGGGGCTGAGAAGTCCTGGTGTTCAGGACTGTGACTTTTGGCCAAGAGGGTGCTAACAGAGAGGTCGTGACGTGGTGGAGGGTTCTGGCTATTCCCCACCCACAAGAGATGCCAGATATTACAGAGCAAAGGCATCTCCCTTAGAAGCAAGGAGGAAAAGTCACCTCCTCTCTCCCAGAATGTAATATACAGGGGATGCCACTGCGGCCACCGTGGGTACTCAGCCAACAGCTCGGTGAACACTGAAACGCATTAAAACTTATTTCCAGTGGAGATGAGTCTTGGTGCTGGCTGTTTTTTGAACCTGATGGATAGTAAGCCCGGAGTATGGACTCACCCTTTGTTTCATATAGATGTCACCCACCAGTGAGTACCCTTGACTGAGGAGCACATCACTGGTGTCTGATACGGCATAAAAGCCAACCAAAGCTTGTTCAGGACAGCTCTAACACAACTCTCCAGGGTGGGTTCTGCTGTTTAATGAGGAGTGAGCTCCCACTGCAATGGATGGAGGCATTAATTGGGTGTCTTCTCTCTACTCAGACCACTTTCACCAGGCTCGTAGCAACTCCTTCCCTCTAAGCCTGCCACCTTTCCATGAGATTTCGCTAACACTGGGTGAAGAGCTGAGAAGGTGGGAGGGGTGGGCTGGAAAGCTGACAAAGCTTTGTCACATCAGCATTACCTGCCCGAGAAACCAAAGCAAAAATATAATATAACAGCTGCCTTTTCGAAGCCTGAAGGGACCCATTTTGATCGTACATATCCCCTGTCCCTCACACAAACATTTACTGACAGCCTCCCCTTCACAAAAGCCCTGCTTGCAAGCATGGTTTAGCTCAAGCACTCTGCTTGCATTTGGGAGACACCACGTGCCGGTGCACGGGTGTGTGTGCACCCATCACGCAGCAGGGATGGGGTGCCCGTGGCAGGAGGGTGCTGGGGCGTCTGGGAGTGCAAGGGAGGGGACAAGGCCCATGCCAGCAGCCAGGTTTGCTTGCAGGAGGGGAGGTGGGACACGGCAGGGGCGGGGGAAAAGGGCTGTGCCCCCAGGGTAAGTCCCTGTGCTATAAAAATGACTTCAGCTGGATCCTGCAGCAGGGAGGAGAGGGAGCTTCCACCTCTGCTTCTGCCTCCAACAGCATTTTCTGGGCAGGAGGGCTCCGAGTGAAGCCAGGCCCTGAGGATGAAAATCCAGGGGCTGACGATCACTGTGCTTCTCCTGGCGTTGCTCTGCACAGCCCCAGCACCATCTGAAATGCTGGGGGGCTGGTCCAGAGCCCTGGAGAGGCAGCTGAGAGCTGGGGCCCCTGGAGAACACCCTTGGCCACCTGCAGATGGAGAGGACAACCTGCCTCCGCAGGGCTCAGATGGCAGCCATCCCCTGGCCAGTGCGTGGGAGGTGATGGAAGAGGTCACCCCTGGCTCCAGGTCCCCCAGCAAGGCCATGACCAAGCCTGCTCGGAGCAGTGGTGATCAGGACCTCCCCAGGAAGCCCCGGAGTGTCCCGCCACAGCCTTCCCGCAGCAGGAGCCCGGGGCTGAGCCATCTCCTGAAGGGCTATGGGAAGTTCAACGGGGACACGGTAAGCATGGCCGTCCTTGGCCAGTGAGAAGGAGGGTTTGAACGGGGGATTGCAGGGGGACGGGGAGTGAGGGGAGGTGCCGGTCTCTTGCTCCTGACCCCAGGGTCAGGCAGCTCCATGAGCCCCTTCGGCTGACCTGTCTGTAGGGCATGGGGGGGCTCTGCTTTAGTGGTGTTAGGAGCCCCTAACAAAGAGGATGGAGCCAAAGAAATGGGTCCTTCTCTCCACAGATCTGCGGGTGCCTCCAGGGTGGGTGGGATGTGTCTGGCCCCCAGAGCTTGTTATAAGAGGGAGCCAGCAGAGGCTCTGGCAGTTCTGTGCAGGACAGAGACACCCAAGCCAAGCAGGACAGCCCCAAAACGCACCGCTGCACTGCAGCGCTAGGAAGGAGAGCATCCTCCCGGCACAGAGCCGGGACCAGGGCTCCCAGCACTTTAAACACCCAAACGTTTGCAGCTTGGCTGTACAGCCACGCCAGGCAGCCAAGGCTGGGATTTTGGGAGAACAGGACTGGAGCAGCACCTCCCCTCCAGACAGAGGGTTACTGCGCCTACGCTGTGACCCGTGGGCTGCTGCTGTCTCCCCTCACGCTGGTGGCATCTGCCTGAGCAGCTCAGCCAGCTCCCCAGCTTCAAAACCAGGTCCCCCATGCACACGTGGGCCCCAGCACCCCCACGCAGAAGCTTGCTGGCCAGCAGTCCTAGTGGCGCTGTGGGGACATAGAAAGCAGATAGGACTGATGGCAGCAGGAGCAGCTGCTGAGCATGCGGTGTCACAGTAAACCTTGGGTATAAAAGCCGCTTTTGGACCATTTCACATGAGCTGAGTGTGAAAGTGCCTTATAGCGCTGTTTAGCTTGTGGTGCAAAAGGTGGTGGGCAGTGACAACCCTAAAACCCCATATCGTACCTCGTGAGGCTTCGAGTGGAGTTAACAGCCAAACATGTGAGTGGTGAGCGAGTCAGGAGATGGGCACAGGTCTGGGTGTGTGTCCCAAAATGTTCTGCCCAGGAGATGGGCTGGGGACACCCTGCTGTGCTGCACAGGCAGCAGTCAGCCCCTGGGGGTCAGCCACTTAGTGTGCTTTCTGCCAAAAGCAGTAATGAGCTGCCCCTGAAATGGCATCCTCCAGCCCCAACTTCCCCAGATCCTTGCATGAAGCTCTTGTTCTATAGCCTGGTGAGCAGCTTGTCCTGCTACTGCAGGTTTTACTGCAGTATTTTACCTTTCCAAGTGGAAACTAAACATCCAGCAGCAAATGCTCATCCCACTGTATCATATAATCTTCTGCAACTTGGTTTTGCTTTCTATCAAGAGCTTCTCCGGCCTAGGACCCAAGGGAATGTCAGGAAGATGTGCCAGGGGAGGTTTAGGTTGGACATTAGGAAAAGGTTCTTCCCCCAGAGGGTGGTGGAGCACTGGAACAGGCTCCCCAGGGAGGTGTCACGGCCCCAAGCCTGACAGTGTTCAAGAAGAGACTGGACAAGCCCTCAGACACATGGTGTGAACTGTGGGGTTGTCCTGCGCAGGGACAGGAGTTGGACTCAATGATCCTTGTGGGTCCGGTCCAACTGAGGACACTGTGATTCTATGAAGAGGCTCTTTTCAGCTCATCTCACCGCCAAGGCATCGCACCGCTGTCAGCTTGAGCATGCTGGGGCTGACAGCCCCCAGCAAGCACAGTCCCAGGGCTGAGTAGTTCATGTCGGCCCAAAATGACTGACCAGCTGTGGGGCACACATAACACAAAAGGAAACCTTCTCACTTTGCAAGAGGCTGCTCCCAGGCAGAAAAGATCTCTTTGAATATGGCACAGGCTCCTGGGGCTGGGGCTCTCAGCAGTGTGAGCGCAGAACAATGATATGGCCGTGCCTGGAAGGGGGTCCCAGGTCAGGGCTGGGCAAGGCTGGACACTGACACCGCAGCCACCTCTCTCCCTCCCCCTGCAGCACTCCTGCCCGGGCATCCAGTCCCGGCCCTGCCAGAAACCTTCCGACTGCAGCGGCTGCCTGGGGCTCTACACCTGCAAGCTGCCTGCCGGCACCTGCCACCTGAAAGCCGTCTCCAGGCAGAGAGGTAAGCTGCACCCCCCTGGCCGCCGGCACTGGGACCCCCCACATGTAGCAACCTGCAAGCACAGCCCTCTGGCTACCCCCCTCCAAACCCGAATCAGACCTAGTCTGTGCACAGCAGAGTCTTGTCCCCTAAAAGGCTGCACAGGGGACAGACCACCTGTCCTGCTGGCACTGACCACTGCCAGTGACAAACAGCCAACCGTATGATAAAAGGGACATTCCCGTAAGTTTCTGTATGGGCTGGGATTTGCCCAGTGTCCTGAGCCCTTACAGGACGCCATCAGCCTGTGCAGGGAAGCCAAGAAGGGAAACAAGGCTCAGGGTTTAGCTGGTGGCCTGGGAGTCAGTAAGCACAGCCCCCCCGGGCATCACAGGCCCTGCAGAGCCACTTAATTAACCCGGGACCGGCAGGGAGCAGAGCTCATGGCTTTTAACATTTAACTGTGCAGAGCAAGTGTCCCGGTTCTCCAACACAGCTCGGTAAACCTGTACTGCCCCCAGACTGACCTCTTGCCTTAGCGAACTTGTCTACAGGCACACGCACGCAGTCATGGAGGAGAAACTCATCCAAGGCTACTAAACACACAGACACCAGCTCTGGTACAGGAAACCCTTGGTTGTGGGATGTACAGTAGACAAGTATAATGTCCTGGGCATATATAGTATACATATATATATACATATATATATATAGTGTGTATGGTTATAGTACAGAGGGTGTACCCAGCATCATGTGCCCTATTCACACAGTCTTCTCTGGGCACCCGTTGTTGGCAGCCTCCATGGGAGGACATGTGGAGCCGTGCTCAGACCCAGCACAACCAGTCTTGGGACTTTTCTTTGCAGGAAGATTCCTCCAAAGCATCCAGAAACCTGAGGGACACGGGGTCCTGTTCATCCTGGGGAAACACGGCTCAATATGAAGCTGGAGAGGATGTCTGGCAGCTGGAGACCAATGCTCTCTGTCCGAGTTTCATTTAAAATCCTTAAGGAGACAGCTGTAAATGTTTCTTTCAGTGCACTCCTCATACGGCTGCTTTTTAACACCCCCTCACTTTGGATTTTGTGCGCTGTGTAGGTTTGAGTCCTGCTTTCCTGAGAGCTGCCAACACAAGCAGTGAGTGGCCACAGAGCCCTGCACTGGCAGAGCTCACTTGGAGCCCCAAATGAGACAAACGGGGCTATTTCACAACCCATTTTAATTTGAGCTATTAAGATGCTGCAGGAAAAGCTGCCAGTATCTTGGCACACTCACCCATGAGTCCAAGCTGAGCTAAGGAGCCCGTGAGCATCAGGCATGCTGGGAAACCCACCCAGCTCCTTACCACAGCTCCCACGAGAAAGGTGAAATCCCACGCTGTTGAAAATGTCACTTGGGAGGGGGAATGCCAAGCCACCGTGCACAGGCTTGGTGATGGGGGACCACGTAGGACATCTGCTTCTGGAGGCCTGAGCTGAGCCACAATGAGCTTCACTCAGCACCCCACAAAGCTCTGTAGGCATCCTGGCTGCCTTTGCATGTGTGGGTGCCTCCCAGCTTTGCAACCCCCCACTTTGCTACCAATAAAAACACCTTTTAAAAAGAGAACCAAACCACAGCATTTGAGTCACCTCGATCTCCACTGCAGTTTCCTTTGGTGGGCCACCACCACCTCCTGGGACACACTAGACTTTAAGTAGCGCTGATTTTCACTCTGCACATGTGAGGTGCAGCTCCCAACACCCCTCTCCTGGCCACCCCTGTGGGATCCCAACCCTGAGTGGGGGGATAAATGCTCTCCAGCCCCCTCCATCACTGCTTCAGCTGTCCCCACAAGTGATTTGGGGAGCACAGAGTTGCAGGTGCTGCCTTCCTGGCCCCTGCCTGGCCTGACACTTCGGCTGTCTGGCGTTTATGGTGCTCACCACAGAATCCCAGAGGGAAGTGACCTCTGGAGGTCATCTGGGCCAACCTGCTCTGTTCAAGCAGGGCCACCTGGGGCAGGCTGCCCAGCTTATCTGGTCCCCAGATAGTGACACATGTCACAGACATAACAAGCTCCATTATGCTGGGAACTAGCAAAGCACTGTCTCTCCAAGTACTGACCTCTCCACCTCTCCACCCACCCCGCTGCCTGCTCCTGCTCCCACCCATCACAACCTGTTTCTTCTGCCCTTAAACCCTGCAAGGGAAGAGGCTGCCAATGCAGCAAACACAGGCTTCGAAAGATTCACAGAGCAGCGCTGGACCCACTCTCTGTTGCTGAGTGGAGCTGAGCTCCTCTGAGCCCCACTGCTGGTAAACAAGGCCCTTTTGCCTGGGAAAGGCCACAGGGGCACCTGGACCATTTTCAAAACCTCTGGCAGCCCTGTGTAGCACAGCTGCCCACAGCAAAGGTACTCACAGGCAGCTCTCACCCTGCAGCCCCCTGACAGCTGGAGGTTTCCCTTTGGACTGTAGCAAAGCTGCCCTCTGGCTTCCTCCCAGGGGATGCTCCAGCTGCTCTTGACTGAGCCCTCAGAATCAGTGCAAGGGAAATGGCTTTTGCACCAGCTGGAAAAGAGCCCTCACACCCACCCTCAGCCTCCGCAGGCCTCCCCTGACACCCCCTCACCAAAACAGCAGAGAGGCAAGCAGGAGGGGGTCAATGGCAGGTCCTACCTCCTCCCCAGCCAGGAGCACAGAAGGCAGCAGCAGGTACTCTACCCTTGCTTTCTTCCTACCACACTCCTCAGCAGCAACACCCCAGATGGGAAAGGAGAGCCCGTCTGACCCTGCTGAGCTCTGCTTTGGGCTCCCCCCTGCAAGCAGCCGGGCAAGGGAATGAGGCCACCTGGGCTGAGAGGCTCATGGGAAGCTGAGGGCTTGGCCAGACTGAGGACTCGGCTGCTAGATGTCCTCTCCAGCTCATGCTCGGCAACAGGCAGGCTGGTGGGCAGACACAGGTCTCTCCCCTCCCCAAAACACCAAGGATCCACATGCCTTTTACACCACTGGCTTTTAATTACACTGCATAAGGAAAGGCCTCTCATCATGCCAAGACCCCCTGGCACAGCCGCCTGGGTTGCTGGCTGGCCCATCAAGCGCTCAGTAGGTTTAGTGGTTCCCCCTCACCCTTCTCCCTTGCTTGGAAGCTCCTCCTGGTCAGTCCATGCCATCCCTGCAGTCCTCAGCATCCTCGCTTTGCAGAGATCTGCTTCCGTACATCTCTGTTCCTCCCCTCCTCTGTGCCTGAGCTTTGCCTGCTCAGTCCCATGGGAGTCCCGCTTTGGCCTCCTGCAGCACCAGGCAGAGAGGAGGCTGGGCAAGAGTCATCGGTTAATAATTGTTCTAACCCCAATATAAATAGAAAAATACAACAAAACAAAGAATTGACTAGCTAAGAGATCCACTGGGATGCCTGCAACGTGCTAGTGCAGAGTTCAGAGAGTGCTTGGTCCAGTGCATGGTACTGTAGATATCCAGAAACCTGTCCCGGCAGCTTCACAGCCATCAAATCCTCCTGCGGCACCACACGTCTGTGCAAGCACGTCCTGGCTGTGGTCAGCTTGCCCAAGGCTGTTGGCTCCTGGAAGCAGGCTGAATGGGAACGGTTGATGATAGTCTGATTTATTGCTGTTAAATGGTAAAGACGTTCACTTTTGTGGAACGAGGATGTGCTTCACTCTTACTTTTTATGGAGGAATTTCATTTTGCTACCTGGAGAGACAGAGAAAGGAAAATGGACTCCCCACAGTGACAGGCAAACAAGTGTCATTCCTCGCTGCTATGCAGAGAATCGACCCCCTGGGAGCAGCGCTGCAGACTGGGACCCTGCAGAGCCCCGGGCACACCCTCCAGAGCCCGTTTGCCCAGCAGTCCTGGAAGGTGAATGCATTACTAACGGTAGCTCTCTTGGCCAGAGTGTACCAGCCCCACAGACACAGCTGCTCTTAAATGGCCAACACAAGACAAGAGGACCAGGCATGTGATTCAAGCAGAAGATCAAACTCTCTTAGCCGTGACTTGTCAAGGACTTCTGACCTCAGTCTGGAGCTCCCCTCTAGCCCCACTTACAGTGGAAAAGGAATTCAACCTTACGATATCCCTGGGAAATTCCCACTGCTGATCCCTAAGGGCAAACATGAAGGCACAGAGACTGTGTAGCCCCTTCCAGCAGGAACTGCCTCCACCGCTCCCCGAGTCACTGGTTGCTCCATTGCCTCCTCACATATGCACCTGCTCCCGTTGGAAGACACAGACACAGCTCATGGCCCAAACTCTTGTTCCCCACCGTCTTTCAGACAAGTGGCAGATCAGGGGGCAGAGCCAGCAGTGTGCCAGACCAGGGACACATGGCCAGGCACTGATCACTTGAGGCTCAGAGCACTGCTCTGCAAGAAGCCACCACAGCCACTAGCAGGGTCCAGCCACCTTTCAGCAACTTCTCTGCTGCCAAACCTGAAGGCAACAAGAAGCCCAAACCTCCTGAGAAGCCAAGAGTTTTGCTAGTTCCTTACCTAGGCCTTTCAGGAACCTATTGACGCCACTCTGCTCCCCACTGGGAAGTGTTTCCAGGTACTCTTGAGCCCGTACCTCAAACAGACCTGCAGAACGAAAGAAAGAAGTCAGCAACGCCTATTTTGCTTCCCTATAAATAAAAGAAAGCTCATCTGAAAGAACAATGTCCCAGCTTACTAATAAACTATTGCACACAAAAGGGAACAACTCACCCCACCTCCTCCACCAGCTGAACATGGATTTGGGACAGGAGCTTGGCTCCTCCTCCTCTCCCCACTGCAAGGCTGACTGAGCTTTTGTACCTCATGCAGGGAGAGACAAAACCTCCCTTCTTCTGTTACAAACACAGTGGAGTCCAGAAAGTGAGATTACAGTGGGATTTACCACGCTGCAAAACCTCTTTTACTAAGCCACCTATTCAAGTGTCCACTGCTCATCAGTTAGAAACTGCTAAGGCAGCACCGAGCAGCATTGAGGATGAAAAATTTCAGGTACCAGTAGGGCCCTCGGGATTGTGGGATAACAGGAACATGGGAATTCGGCAAGGAACAAAGAGGCACACACATGGAGGACACTGCTTATGTCCCTTACTTCAGCAGTGAAGCGTGCCTGTAACCCCAGCCTCAACGAGAAGCTATCAGATCATACACACTATGTCTCACCACGTTCCTGTGAGGCAACAGGCCCCTCTGGGTGGATAAGGAAACAAAGACAAAAAAAT
Organism: Streptopelia decaocto; assembly: GCF_964273445.1. Lineage (NCBI taxonomy): Eukaryota > Metazoa > Chordata > Aves > Columbiformes > Columbidae > Streptopelia > Streptopelia decaocto. The sequence continues at coordinate 61,817,934 of NC_138663.1, read as the reverse complement.
CTGCAAGTGACTTTTTGAAGGCCACACATGGTTGTCAGAAGAAACCATCAGCCTGCGCTTGCACTGCCTTACCACCTCCATCCTGGCATTCCTGCACAGACACTGCAGCCTCCAGCCATGGTGCTGGGGATGGAGCTGGTGGCTGGTGAGCATCTCCTGGCTCTCACAGGAGCAACAGCAGAGCTTCCACGACTGCAGAACCCAGGCAGAGCCCCTCACCTCTGACCCCCTGCTTCCGCAGCTCCCGCTCCTGAATGAAGCCCCCGAACATCTGTGTCTCCATGAAGACCTCCAGGAAGCGTCGGAGGCTCTTGGAGGAGACAGACTTGCGGAAAGCCTCACGCTGCAGGATCCGCTCCTCTCGCTCGGTGGGGGTCAAGAAGAGGGAGTAGTGGCCCACAATCTCCACAAAGAAACGGACAAAGGCCTCGGACACCACCTCATTCAAAGGGCTGGTCTCTAAGGAGAAAAAAAGAGGCAGCGGTGAGGACAGTGCTGTAAGGATGTACTAGGAAAAGCCCTGGGTACAAACTCCCTGGCTTTTTTTCAGATCCAGCCTCAACAGAAAAAGCTGCTCAAGAGATTCAGCATCCTAGGAAGTGCTTGGCAGGGAAGAAGACTGGGCTGCTACTACTTATAATGCCATCAAGCTTTTTCTTGACTCCCCTGCAACAAGGAGATGCCCATATTGTCCCTCAAAGAGCTGTCCCAGCCCAGGTGCCCGTGAGCCACACAGCTACCTCCTAGACTGCAGCTCTGCAGGGGGACCGTCCCTCAGAGGAATCTGCATCACTCGCACGGTCAGCAGCAGAGGGAGGCCTGTGGGACCATTGTCTGAAAAGAGTACAGATGTTCCCTGGCACTATAAGGGAAGGACAGACAGAGCCAGGAGGGGATAAGTACTGTTTCTCATCAAACAAAGACAACTGACCCAGTGCAATGGAATATTTAATGAAGATTCAACCAAAATCATAACCTACCTCCAATTTCTGTGGTGTTAAATTCAATACAAGCCTAGTTCTCCCCTAAGAAGCAACAAGAGAAAAAAGAGCAGAAAGAGACATGGGTTTAAGTTGAAAGGCATTGTGCTTTACCCTGTTTGCCATTGACATAGCCCTCCTCCTTGTCGCTTGCCAGCTCATTCCTCTGCTCCAAAATGTGCTCTAGGGCAGCCTGCAGCTTTCGGGGCAGGATGGAGTCCTCATCTTCCATCTGCAAAACAGAACCACCTCCTCAGGGCCTGGGGTGGGGACACAAGCCAGCCTCTGCCCTTCTCCTCACCAGCTCCTATCCCATCCCCATCACGGCAGGGGGAGCACTAAAAATGAACCATGAGGAGAGAAGAGGGAGAGCTCAGATACACTGGGCATGTTCCCAACACCTTCCAGTGCAGCACTACCAAGAAGCACAAAAGAAAAGGAAAAGTGGGTGTCTTATCCAAACATTCTCGTATTCTGCAACAATTTCAGGTGAGAGGCTACTGGGCAGTGCTCACCTGTGGCCTCAACATCTGCCTGCAAGCACCTGCACCACCACAACGGGGATGTATCTAAATGATGCTGGCCTGCAGCCAGCTGAGCACAACCCCCTGCTCAGCTCTGCTGAGGCACTGGTTCACATCACAGATGTGTAACAAGTTCCCATACACCAAGGAACTGCTGGTGACTGTGTGCGAGCTCCTACCAGCCCTGGCTGAGACAGCGTGATTTAGCTTAAACCTCCAAAAAGAGGTGCAAGGTGAAGCGAGCACTGCGCTGCAGGAGTGGCCTTCACCCCCACGCTACTGCCAGCATCAGGAGGTGCCCTCGTCCCATCTTTCCCCTGGAACCCGAGGCACGGCAGCAGCACTGCTCAGCAATCTGCCAAAGAACTCTGGGCAAAACCAGCTTCCCGGGCCAGGAGTGTGTTCGCTCATCTATCCTCTTCCCTTCAATATCCTGCTCTTCCTTTCCACAACAAAGGGAAACAAGAATCAGCCAGCAATCTTGTCTGCAGAGTAACCTACAGGCCCCTGCATACTGGCTTTCCACTTGTGATCCATCCAGTACAAGGACCAGGGTGAGTAACCACAAGCTCCTTGAACAGAGAGGATTTGATGACATCATCAAGGCTCCCTTCTGCAACTCAGGGCTGGGTATGCGACAGGAAATGGGCTGACAGACACAGGCTGGAAGAGCCCGTGCTTCTCCCCAGCAGACAGCCCCAAGCTGAGGCTTTCCAGCTCTGCCCTCAGCCTCACAGGATGCCACTTAAGGACCCACAGTGCCCAATGACAGCTCTTCCCCTCTTTAAAACAAAAAAAAAACAGACAGAGAGATCATGCACAATGATCCAGTCCTCAACAGCTGCAGTATGGGACCCTGATATTATGTATGTATACAGCAACCCCTATAATGCTGCCAGCCACAAATCCTACCTCAGTTTGTGTGAGCAGTAAGTGATTCAGCCAGGCAGGCAGGTCAGCAAATGGAGGTAGGTGTGGTGGAAGAATGGGATGGAAAATGAAGGATACGAAACAGCTCTGCTCACCTGTCTCAGAAAACGGTTATTTACAAGGTCAACGACGAGGACCTAAGAATGGAAGAACAAGAATAAAAAGGGGAAGTCATTATTTCCATCATCAGAGTTTATCTTAGTCTGAAACTGCTCTGGAAGAAATGCTTTGGCCCTGGCCCCACTCCTCCTACCTACCACAGCTGGAGGAGGCGCCAGGCAAGAGCCAAGAGCAGACCCCTTGTAACACCTTCCTAATGACATTGCCACAAACCACAGAACAGCCGGGACAGCAGGAGGCTGTGCTCTGAGCCCAGTCTACTGCTCCCCACCACCATGTTGGGGTCAGAGTTCCATCCTTTCTCTCTGTGCACTGCAGGTGGGCAGGGAAAAAAATGCTTCCCTGACCATGTTCATCCTTCCCGCATTTACCCTTGCGCACCATGAATCTGGTTCTTAATTATTTGTTCCTTTAGTTGGGCAGCTGTGTTAATTAGAGGGGCAGATATCCTGGCCAATTTACAGTTATCATACTTCAAGCCTGGCAGATTTTGTGCCTAGCCCCTAGACAACACTATGCAGAAACCAACAGAAACTTTAATAACACCATCTCCTACCTGCAGCAGCCCCATGGAGGGAGACCACAGCCCCTCAGCCTTCCTGAACTGCAGACAAGGCAGAGCACAGACCTCTGCCTCCACAGGTGTGTCGGTCTCCTCCCTCACCCCATGCTCACAGGAGCCAGAGGACAACAGCTCGGCACCTTCACACTGCCAGCTGCCAAGGCAGACTCTCCAGAACAGCCTTTCTAGGACAGAAGACAACTCAGCCCACTGGAAGGGCTTGCAGCCCAGAAAGCCAATCCTATCTTAGGCTGCATCAAAAGCAACATGGCCAGGAGATCAGGGAGGTGATTCTGCCCCTCTGCTCCGCTCTGGTGAGACCCCACCTGGAGTCCTGTGTCCAGCTCTGGAGCCCTCAGCACAGGAAAGACATGGACCTGTTGGAGAGGGGCCAGAGGAGCCACAGAAATGATCAGAGGGCTGGAACAGCTCTGCTGTGAGGACAGGCTGAGAGAGTTGGGGTTGTTCAACCTGGAGAAGAGAAGGCTCCAGAGAGACCTTATTGTGGCCTTTCAATGCTTAAAAGGGACCTATAAGAAAGATCGGGGCAGACTATTTAGCAGGGTCTGTTGAGATGGGACAAGGGGTAATGGTTTTAAACTAAAAGATGGGAGATTCAGGCTAGACATGAGGAAGACACGTTTTACAACGAGGGTGGTGAAACCCTGTCCCAGGTTGCCCAGAGAGGTGGTAGATGCCCCATCTCTGGAGACATTCAACACCGGGCTGGATGGGGCTCTGAGCAACCTGATCTAGTTGAAGATGTCCCTGCTCATGGCAGGGGTTTGAACTAGATGACCTTTGAAGGTCCCTTCCAACCCAAACTATTCTCTGATTCTAAGGAATGGAGAGCAAGGCCACGACACAGGTGCACAGCTCACCTCCTCCACGGGGAGCTCCTTCAGGCGGGGCAGGGAGCTGGAGAGCAGGCCGATGAGGAAAGGGGTGGGCGAGCACACGATGTCAATCATGGAAGGCGGCAACACGGGGATGTAGGTGTGCTGCCAGGTGAAGGGGTACAGAAGGGCCACCGTAGCATGGCAACACTTGGAGAGAGTGCTGGAAGATGAAACACAACCAAGGGCAACAGCTGGTCAATCAGGCACTTGCTAGAAATCAGGACTCTTCCAATTGTTCCCTGATTGACCTCTGTAATTACTAGGGGCTTTCCCAGTTTTCTGACCCCATTTTTCAGGTTCAGGAGCAATGACTCGAGGTAGGAGCCCAGGTTATGAAAGATGATCCTGGCCCATGCACATGTGATATGAGATGGGTCCCACTGAACCCAGCATCTGTTCCTCTAGTGCCCTTATGGGAAATACCAGACGGATGTGAGTCTTCCATGCCGCTGCTTTTCATTAGAGAAATGAGATTATTCTCCCATAGCATGCCTGTGTGGCTGTTCCCATGGGAAAACCCCTGGTCTAAATGCACAGGGGCTACAGTGTCCAGGACAGACAGCCCACAGCTGTGGGACACAGAAGACAGCTCCAGCACCACAGCGGTTATCTGTTGCGCTGCACTGTGGCCCACTTACCTGCTGACCTCTTGGCCTCATCAGCACAGCTGAATGGCCTACTTGGAGGTCCCCTGGCAAAGCCCTGAGCACACCTGTAGCCACAAGGTCTGCAGGTGTTCCTGCAGGTCCATCTAGCCATGATCCACCCCTGTCCCTTGGCTTACTACCTGTTCAGCATACATGCTTTGCCTTTGGACAACCCTTAGCAGGAATAATTGCATGCCAATATGTCACATTTTTGTATTGGTCCGAATCATAATGATAGCTCCTAGCAGCCAGGCCAGATTACAGAGGAAGGGGAAGGCAGTGGTTTCCAGCCAGTGGCAGCTTGTAGCCTGTGGAGCCTGCGAAGGCTACCCAGAGACACAGGAGAGTGAAATCCCAGGAAGAGAGCACATGGCCAGCCTCTGTGGGATGCACAAGACCGCAGCCTGCCTTCTTCCCCCTTCAAATGCCAGCAGCAGCTCAGCTGCAAGCGCCTTTGCTGGCAACTGCCAAGAGGATCTGTGCAGAAACCCCACCAGCTCTCTGGCAAGAGGCAGGCAGGGTCTGCAGCCAGGCACAGCAGAGCTCACCGCAGGGCACCAGTTACTCATCCATTCTGGGTCCGGAAGCATTTGTGTGCATCAAGGGAGGGGGAAGGCTCGCCACTATAAACTCTGTATGTAACGCCAGTTTGTTTTTCCAGCATCTACACCTCGCAGGGCTGGAGGAGGGGAGAGAGGCTGGTGTGGCCAGGAGGATTCATGTGGCTAAGGAAGAGTGCGCAGCTGGCTCCTGTTAAACTCCATGGGGGAATTTACACTCAGCAACCCAGATCAAGCGGTTTATTGCTAACTTGAGAAGGAAGGGGTTTGGTGGGTGTGGACCCGAGCTCTCTTGGAAAAGTGAAGCCTGCTTTCCGTCTCCCTGGCTCCAGCTATGTTTGGTGGATTTGAATCCCTGTACCATAACGCTAACACATGCCAAGCAGCGTGGTGTGGCTGGGCTTTCAGCAGGTGAGTTCAGTTTAGCAGAACAGAGTTATGGTTGCCGGGACATCAGTGCGGCTGTATGGAGAAATCAGGCAGTAAACACTGTTAAACACATGACGCTTTTTGAAGACAAGTAAATGCCAGAGGAGCTGGAATCTGGTAAACATGAGAATTTTATCTAGGACTGCAACAGGTAGGGAACGGGCGCTTGGGAGGGACGCCTGGGATGTGTGTGCTGAGAAAGTCTCTTCACAAGAGGGGGACATTTTCCTCTCCCTGAGGCTTGTCTTTTCTATAGAAACAGAGCGAGGACCCATCAAAAGCCGTGTCACAGACTGGTAGCTTTAAGCCCTCAGCTCCACGTCCTTGTTTAGGAAGGTCTTAGAGTATTCCCCTCCCTTCTCTGTATTCATTCCTGCTGGCTGCCCCAAGGTTGCTGCTTTCAAGCTATGCCTGTGCCTTGCTGGATCTACTACACATGCAAAGCAGATTATGAATCTGAGAGAAACAAAATGAAAATAACGACAAAACAGAGCTAGTAAGAAACAGGAACATTTACAAAAAAACAAGCAAACAAACAAACAAAAAACCCCATCCAAAAACCAAAACAACAAAACAAACAAAAACCACAAACAAACAAACAAAACAATAAATTAAACAGACAAAAGAAGTCCATCCAGAAAAAAACGTGGGAACAATATCAGAGTAGATTATTTCTCTTGTATCTTTCATACAAGCTATTCTTGAACAGAACTGCAACAAAAATGAACGTGCCATCTTAGAAGTGCACTCCAAATTAATGAGATCCTTTAAAAACTTGTACACCCATACATTTCAGGCCATGTTAGCAGACGCAAAAGCTGGGGCACCTCTTCCCCTCCATTACTGCAGAGTGTATTTTCCACTCCTCAATTTCTGACTGTTAACAACCCCAGTGAAAGCTGAAAAATCTCCTCCTTTCATCACTCCTGCAGAGCACTGTGGCCTTGCTCTTAGACTACCAACACTGGACTTCGTCTTCTTTAAATAGATGTTGAAGGTGGAAGTGTTAGAAATTTCACCTTTGTCACAAATCCCTGATCTTGAAGGCACATCCAACTGCCCTGCCTAAAGGTGGGAACTGCCTTTATAGAGAGCACTTGAAAACCAAGGGAAAGGATCTCTGTGATCCCAGGTAGCTCCACAGAGGAAGAGCGAGCAGCTGAAGTACGTGGTTATTTATTGCATGGTGAGATATTACAGCATGCTGTCTCCTACTATATTTATGGTGGTTTGTTCTTCCCTCAACCCTGCTCTCAAGTCCCAGTGAGTACACATGGTACATGAGAGATTAAGTGGGAGGAAAATATGGCTGAGGTCCAGTTAGTAGAAGATGCAGACAGAGCTATGTAAGCCTGAAATTGTATATACCACACAGTGGGAAGTGAAAAAAGATAGCTTCCCCCTCCACCCTTCCATCTGTGAATGCCTCATCACCTCCAGGATCAATCCTACTGATCTGTGCTCTGCTACATTTCTCACCGTGGAAGACATTTGCAGGGAACAATATTAATAGGGTTGAGATCTGTGAGCCTTCTTGGAAGGCAGAGCAGTTCAGAGATGGACACAGAGGAGGTAACACTGAGGTGTCTCTTCCACATGTGATCCTGTCAGACTTGCTCTGCAGATAGTCTCAGGGAGCTGCAGCTTGCCAGGAGCCCAAGAGAATCTCAGTCCTTTGGAACGACGCAGGCCTGAGCTCCCTCCTTGTCTTGCGTGCAGCACTGCAACAAGCACTACGGAATTGTTGATCCACAGCACAGCTACCGAGCCTTGCAAAAGAATCCAGTGTGATAAATTCCTTTTATGCTATCTGTGTGACGGTGTGCTCTTCAGCCAGCAGCGATGGGGCAGACTGCCTGAACCACACCACAGTCATAATACAGCAGGTAACCCTCTGTGTAGAAGGCGAATATGGCCATTGACATTCTGGGCACTCTTCAAGCTGGATGCCTCTTTCGGCGAGATGTGCACATCCCTTGACACAACCTGAACTTTTAATGTGCTTACAAAGTACTGTTTATTTCAGCATCCATCACCTCTTTGACAGCTCTTACATCAAACAGGCAGCCAATGACTTTGGGTAGCTACAGCCAATGTCCCTACTCAAATCCTGATATCCCAGGATGCACGTGCCATAGCCATAATGGCAACTGCTGTCATTGGAGTAACACTGACACAGGGTGCTGTGTTTTGCCTGGAGATGCCACCAGGATGTATCCAGTGTGACTGCAGCATGTACTATGGAATGCCATGCACTACCCTCGGTTCACTGCCAGTTGTTCAAATGGGACACAGAGACTGCTTTTTAAGCCTTTTGGTTTTGGCAGCTAATCCTTAAAACTCTGCAGGTCTTTAAAGTACACTTTCAAGATCCAAAACACATTTTCATGGGTTCATTCAGCTTCCTGTAGGGATCATGGCTGAGCTGCATGTTTGATGTTACCTGCACAGGAGCTTGCAACGGAAGGTGAATGAGATATCTCTAGTATTGAGGTTAAAAAGTACTGATGTACACAAAGAACTATGTCAGATCTGTCCCTAAAGAGCTGATTTGGATATAGGCTGACACACAGATTTCTCTGGCTGATCACTCCCTTGGTCAGAACAACGATATTGCAGCAATTTGTGACATGTGTTTGCCCAGAAAACAGGCCTTCCCATCACACAGCATCCTATGCAAAAACCTACCACACAGCAGCCTCTGAAGCTGCTGCTTCTTGGTAGCCACCTCGAACGGAGATGACCAATAAAGATTCTGAACACAACAGCTGCAACTACATAGAAACTCTTCTCCTGGGAAAACTTTCTCCAAGACTAGCTTGACTTGTTCTAAAAAGACACCCTGACAACTTGCAACAGCTCCTAAGGAAGGATACAGGCTGCTCAGTTTGGTTGCTTTCCTCCCAAATTTTGGACTCATGACAGGGTTTCCAGCTTTCTGCTCCAAAGACAAGCAACTACGCGAAACAGCGCCCAAAGCTGAATCCCTCTTTGGTTTTAGGGTATTTCATGTTTTCTGAAAACCACTATTGGATCAATCAGCCTTTTGGAGTTTAATGCCAGGAATCCGATTGTCCCCTGAACTAACCAAACTGCTGAAAAAATGCTGGCATTTGGCAACTTAAGGCAGCGTTTGATTATGTTGTTTTGTTGTTGTTTTTTTTTTTCTTTTCATTTTATAAGCTCTGCTACAGTAGGATTCATTTTACAAACACCTTTGGATTCCTGACACAGTATCACATCTGGATTTACTTATGATGGATCGCAGATCTGGTTTACAACATTTAACAGGCTCAGAAGCTTCCAGACTTTGCCCTGTGACATCATGCAGAGTTGCTACAAATCCTACCAGGACGACGCCAAGTTCCACCAGCTGTGGGGACTGTCACAACCTCCCATTTACGTGGGAGCGTTAAGATGCTCTGTAGAAAGAATGCTGCCACCTGACATCCAAACTTCACCCCTGGGTTTCTTTTTCTACCTCTCCACAATACCAAAAGGAGAAATCTGGGAGGCTGGGATTCATCATCCCAGAGTTGGTTTTGCAGCACATGGAAAAGGCTTCTTCCTGATGATTAATTACCTTTTACTAGGGGTGACCACATTTAAAGCGTCTACTCTGAATCTTTCAGATCTGCTTTTGATAACAATGACCACTTTGTGTTGTTGACACAGCTGTGGTTTCTGGCAGTGACAGAGGCAATTGCTTGAGTTGTTCAGATCCACAACAGGCTTTTGAGGAGATCTGGAAAAAAAGTGCCTTGATTTTAAGCCCATGTAAGTTTTCCTGATTTAGAAAGTGCTCTGAATCTAACATATCTCTCCCTCGGGCCAACAAAAACTGTCCAGTTCTAGGTACCTTGTGAAATCAGGCCACTTTTATTGGGAAGATGCCTTCTAAAACGTTGATCTTCAGTGCCCCGGACTGCGTGCCAGGCAGCATCACTTGGAAACAAAAGCATTTCTGGTGTTGTGGTGCCTGACCCGTGCCGTGGCCTCTGCTGCCCCAGGACTAAAGTTCACAGTGCAGAAGTGAACAAAAGACTACACAGACCAACATAGTTTTAACAAAGTCATTTTCCTGGGTTGTGAGGCAATGTATACTCCAGTTTCCATAGTGACAGAGGGAACTAAAAAAACACCCACAAAAAACTAATAAACCAAATTCTTTCCTTTTCCGCTGCCAAGCTTTGGATTGACAAGTCTTTGAAAAACACTCAATGTTCATTCTAAAGATGGAAAAGACTAAGTATTGCACTTGCTGTACACTTGTTAGATGCATTTTTTGGCTCAGCTTGAAAACATTTCACAGTTCACACAGTATTTGACAAGAGACCTTTCAGCTTTCTTTTCCCACAGACTGATTTTATAGCAATTAAAAGATGTAAATAAATTGCACACATAATTTTCTCTGTCACTCACACCCAGACACACCTTTACACACATGTGCCAACAGCTATTGATAGTGCCCACATGAAGAACTGCAAAGTTCAATGATTAATGTAATTTATTATGCATCTTTCACCATGTCACCTGCATTTTCTATGTTAATCCATCTCAGCTGGATTATTTCTAGCATTCCTAACCTCTGAGCAGTTTCCAACAGCTGCTTTTATAGTTTTTTTTTCCTTCTCTTAAGCTATTGCCAAAAAGGGTTTCTTTTTTTTTTTTTCCTCTGAAATTGGCATTTTCAGCCCTAAAGTAAATACTACTTAATATTCATTGAGTTCAATGTGTCCCAGAAAAAGTATCATTTGGACGGAATGATCCTGTATCTACAATACCAATAGTTTTCAAAACATGGAATTTCCACCAACAAACAGAAGTCACTATTGACCTTATGAAAGGTTTACCAATCCAGTGCACTCAAGTCACCGGACTGCATTAAAATATAATAGTTTACTTAATTTTGGGGGCTATTTTCTTTGCTTTCTGTTTTTCAAACCTTTACAGTCCTTTGTGGTAATTTTCAAGTTTTTTCTCTACAAAAATGAGCCAAAGAAATTTCGTGTTTTGTTACAGGAAAAGAAAAAGACTCTCCTGAAATTGCTCAGTGCAACATCTTCTCAGAAACATCAAACATTAAAAGTCTTGTAGAGAGCTGGCAAATCTACAGTAAATATTTGAATCTGAGCCCTGTGACCTAACAGACCCTGGATCCTTAAAATGTGCAATTCTTTTTTTCACAGAAGAAAGCTGTATATGGTATATTTAGAGATTCTAGAAACGATGATTCTATAGCTCTCTCCCATTCTCTTTATAGGCCTGGGTAGTTGGATTCATTCCTAAGGACCCTGGATATATTGGCAAAAGATACAGGTGAGAAGAAAAAGCCATGAAAACCCATCAAAGTGCTTTGAATTAGAGATATTCTGTAACACACACCGTGGTGGTGTGCTGTCATATAAATATATGATAGGAAAAGATCTGGTAAAGGTTTGTTTTAAATTGATGCCTAAAAAAACCCCAAAGTTTGCTATCATACCATTTACTCTTACCACCCAGCCCTCATGTAGAGATTACAGTGTCATCTGTGTCCTTAAAGGATTTTTTCAAAATGTAAAATTTGTCCTACAGAGGAGAAAAACCTTTGAAAACAAAGCCTGTCATCATAAATTATCACATAAATCATATATGCTAAGTAGAAATATAGAATTTGGATGAATTCTCTCATTTTCAATGCAAGTCTGAAGGCTTTGTATGAAATGTGTGGTTTAAGTATCCAGAAAACCAAGTATCTATGCACATAATGTATCAGTGATGATAAAGAAGCAAATCTTCCCCTCTCTGACCCAAGACAGCTGCCAAAAACTGCAAGCAGCCTGGATGCTACAGCTTCCCTCTCTCCAGCCTTCCTCTTCCTGTGATGAGACTGCCTGAGCTCTGCTCCTGGAGAGCCCCGGATTCCTGCAGGATAAATTTTTCCCTTCACTTTCCTCTAGTAGGGGCCTCCCCATTCTTTGCCCCAGTGCTCGGTCCCAGAGCTGTATTCTGCTGCCTGGAAGTTGTGAAAACAGACGGCTTAAGGGCATTGTACACTCCTGAAACCTGAGCGTGCTCCAAAGTGTCATTACTCATCCAGGCAGCTTTTCTTTCCCGGGCCTCAGCGAACTCTCCTCTCTGAATCCTCAAGTGCTTCAAGGGCTGGAGAGCTGCCAGCCACCAGCTGCACAAGTTCTTAAAGAAACCTGGGCCCATTTCCATAATTTAGGAGAGTGAACAAACAAACAAAAAAATTTAAAAAGCATATCAAGCAGATTCGAAATAGAAGAGGGAAGTCCTCTGTCTCATCTCCCCTCACTGCATCCTTTACTTTCACCCCCCATAAGAAAAACCTCTTTAGGAACCAATCTTAAAATACAAGCTGAAGATTTAAGAAGATTTTTGTGACATCAGGGAATAACCCAGAAGGAAGGTGATCTCTGCCCAAGGCTTGATCCCTGGAAACTCCAGCACAGCTTAGTGGGGAACATTGCAGCATCATGGAGCAAAAGGAGGAGTTTCACTTCCTTAGCACCAGCTCTCTGCTTTAAAACAATCTGGAGGAAAGGGACTTTGGTTCTCCTTGGGATGAGAAGCAACATGCTTCTTGCAAACTGCAAGGTGAAATTATGCTGTATAGCCTGAGTTCCTCACTCCTGGGTAGGACAAGCTTTACTCACATCAGATAAGAAGTTGGAAAAGAGCAGAGAGGAAAAAAGAAAGCAGAGAGATCAGTCACTGCAGTTTTCCCAGCCTCCCCTTCATGGCAGCAATCAGTTTAAGGAAATGTAAGAGGATACCTGAGCTTGTCTGCAATAAAGATCACCCTCCTTTCCAGAAGCAGGGAGGCGAAGACTCTGCTCAGATGCCGCACGCTGAGAGATGTGAACAAGGACTCAAAATCAACGTGCTCAAGCCTGGAGTCAAGAGGCCGCCGCAGCTCGATGACCTGATGGAGAGAAAAAGGCCCCAGGTCAGCTCTCATTGTCTACCTGTACTGTCATGATACTGACTGGAAATACCTGAGTGGTATTTTCACAGCGTTACTGGCTGTGCTGGCAAACACCACACAGTGTTAAGCCCTCAAACACAGTTTTTCCAACAAAGTCCCACAAATCCTTCTTCCAGATGAGGATGATCCAGAGTCCACTCCAATGGGGCACAGCATGGGGCCAACCACAAGTTCTCCCCACTTGGACCATGAACAGGGATCTCTTCATAAGGAGGAAAACTATTTTGTGTCCAGGTAGGAGTGGTTTCCAGCCTCTTTGGCATTCAAGCAGCAGAAGGGCATGAAGCCTTTCAAATTTACACTCCTATTTTTACAGTTACAATTTATTATTTTTTTTTAACTGCAAGAATCTGGATGCTTAAAGTAGTAACAATAAATTTTTTCTATGAGTTACAAAAATAGCAGCCTGTGGACATTTTCCTTTTCTCATGTCTACTTAAATAATTCCGGTCATAGCACCTTAGCACTTCATACTCCTTATCATAGACAGAAACTTATCTAAAATGTTCCTGAAAGCCTCCAACACCAGATAGTTCATAAATCTCATGAGAAAATTACTCTAGTTCTGAACTATCCTGACCAACACTAGGTCTGCAGCTGAAACATCTCAGTGGCAAATTACTTCAACTGCTTGATGTCTTACTGTCAGTATACACTCACAGCAATCGGTCATCTTCCTCTCTGCAGGAAACTTCTCATATATTGGAAGGTTACTATCACATGTCCTCCTTTGTCCTTTGTTTTCTATATTAAGCAAACAATTTTCTCAAACTTTGCCTGTATTTTCTAAACCACCTAATAAGCAGAACTACTCTTCTGGGGCTTTCTCCTAGTGCTTGCATTTTTTGGAAAATGATACTCTAAATAGTTTTCCACCAATGCTGGAAAGCAGAGAGTTTGCTTTTATTTATTGTTTATCCCTTCACTTTCTTTCACAATGCAGGAGTTTGTCTAAATGTCACCATCAGTTGCTTCTGCTCTCTTCACGGCCTGCTATACCACCAGGGCCCTTTTCTGAAACACCATTGCTCACTTAGTTACTTTCGTGTCCTATTAGACTACTCATTTCTTCTTCCCAGCATTTTGCTCTTGTCCGTATTGAATCTCAGACTAACCCTTCAATTTAGCAAGGTCATTTTGAATTTTAATCCCTTACTCCCCAAAGTGCCTGCAACCCATCCCAGTGCTGTCATCTACCCATTGTGTAAACGTGGGGTTTATGCCATCAACCAGACAATTAATGAACATTAAGGATCCTAGAAACAAAACAGCCAAATCATTCTCACAGCACACCATTGTGACTCTGCTCCTCAAGTGCAGATTTTTAACCAGTTACGCATGTGCTCTGCAGTAATTTTATTTAGTTTGGATCATTTTCAGTTTGGTTGAGGAGAATGTCATCATACAGCACTATGCTGAAAGCCCTCAGAAACAACCTCTATCAACCTGCTCACTTCAGTCTCTCTCACATTCAAGGCATACCATGCCCAACAAGACTACACTCAGTTTGGCTCCCTCCACTCTCCTACAGCCCTTCAGTGCTACCTCCTAAAACTCTGCACTCTTAAAACCCTCCCACTGTCCTCACATCACACAATGGGAGACGCAAAGCGCACCCTCATGTCCATGCTGTGAAAATGCCATTCTGAAAGGCTGCAACACCGCCCTGGTGTTCTGTATGGTGTTTCTGTATGAAGGATGCTGGAGCACATGCTGTGAATCCTGTCTTCAGGAAGTTATGTGAGGGGGCCTTGAGCAGATCCATGGTCACATGCTATGCAGCACAAGGATCATCAGCCTGTGTCACTTGGTCTCAAGGCCAATGCCCCACTTCATTTTGCCATATTAGCACACCTTCATCTTTACCACATTATTTCCTTTTCTATGGTCACTGGAAAAGTCTCCATGCCACCTCTTCTGGATCTCTTACTTTACTCCTTAGCTTCTGCCACCCCACAGCTGCCAAACAATCTGTCCTTGAAGATTCCCAGTGCTATGTCCCAGTCCCAACTTGCAGTCACCCGTCCTGCACCATTTGCTGGCTTAAGTGTCCCTCTCTCTAGGGTGGTGTCTTTACCTCTGTTCCCGAGCCTGGCAAGAAGTTCTTGACTGTAATTGTCCGGCCCAAAGCTGGGAAAGGTGCCTCCATGACACTCCTCATGAGAGGCTGCACCAAGGCTGGGGAAATGCCCCGTCTCTTCTCAACCTCATCCAAGATCTGAAATGAAGGCATGAAGGCACAAAAACATGTAAATCAGGAGGAGGGAGGTAACACCAGGAATTAAATGCACCAACATCTACATTCTCTCCTTAACCCAGAACTGACATGGAGCCTTGAGTCGTAAGGAAGAAGCTAAAAGGTACTGTTGAAGACACTTAATTTCCTTCAGCAAGAGAAACCCAGCTTCAGTGAGGTCACTGGAAAAATTATAATTTGCAAACTCCCCACCACTCCTTGGAGTCAGGACTCCACCTTTTAATCTCTCAGTGCTTATGAAGAAGGCAACAGCTGACAATCTAGTTTTCCTTTTAACTGTGTTTTTGCTAGTTTTTGCTAGGTAATCAGCATGTAGTTGCCTTGCCAAGACCATTTCAGGCACTTTCATCAACCATCAGCTTCCCTGATCCCCATTCTTCTGGTCTTAACTTCACTCTCAGGTCCCTCTTTGCCTACAGAACAAATTCCCTCTCTTTCCCTGCTTACCTTAGAGAACAGATTGAAGCATCCAAGGCGACTCACAATGCAGTAAACTTCTGGGAGACGCTTCCCTTTTCCACTGGGCTTTCAAGACAAAGGCAAATACACATACAACAAACACCAAGAAAATGTCAGAGTTATAACTACTGCAAAGATAGATTGGTCTCTTAGTTCTGCAGCACACTGCTGGCTCAGAAACTGCCAGACATTTGACAGCATGCTCCTGATGACAATACCTTAAGTCTGGCTCAAACCCTGGCACACTAGAAACAGTGGGGAGAAATGGGCACATCCACAGTACAATCCCAGCCTTCCAAAGCCAAAAGACTAAGACTAAGGCAGGGCAGACTGCTCTACACAGACAACTCTGAGCCTAGAGGACCAGCACAGCTGGTTACTGTTTAGTAACTATCTAAACCTTAGTAACTATCTAAACCTAAGGGAGACAAACCCAGTCTTCAGCTTAGTGGTGAAACAACAGTTCATGGACATAATGTTAAGTGCTGGTATAAGGAAAAGGTAAAAGAGCTACGCCTGGAGTAGTGGATGGTACTCAGAGAGGGACTTTGGCACTAAGCAGAGCAGAGGGGAGCAAAGCTGCTCTGCTGTCATTCTTTCTTTACATACTGAAAGACAAGAGCAGCAGCTTTCCACTTTCCAGAATGGGTGCTAGTAAAACCAACCCCACAGAAGGCTGCATCTCTAGGAAAAGAAAAAAAAAAAACAAACAGGGATAAATACCAGCAGCCTCCTACAGTATCCAAATCGCCTGCTTCCATCTTCCCCCGTCAGGACAAATGAGAATGTCTCACTGCAGAAAGAGAAACCATCACCCACATTAGAAGTCTCTGATATACAAACCAAATAAACCCACAATATTTTTGTGTTTCCAATACACCCATCTCAGGGCTCTTCCTGATTTCCTACCATAATAGCTCTCATATTTAACGATCTTGATATAGAAGTCTGTTTCTCGTGAGTCAGGATACAAAATCCAGTACTTACCTGGCAAACTGATGGATAGGGGCCCAGTCCTTTGCATCAGGGAAGCAAAACTGGGGAATAGCTTTCAACTGGTCTTCTGCCTCGCGCATGAATTTGAACGAGCGCTCAAGCTAGGAGAACAGAGAGAAGGAATGTTTCCAATTAGTCATGTGGGGATGGAATGACTTCAAATATTTTTCTTGTGACAAATGAAGAGGTGATGACAGAGGCTAAGCTTCTGCCTGGAAGATATTAAAATTTCTATGATTCTGGCTCACCTAATCTTTAGATATGTTAAAGTAACTCTGTGTCCCCAATTCCACCAAGCTCTGCATCTGCAGCACCTACCCCTGCTATATTGTGCCTTTAATCTGGAACACACCTTGCAGCAAGCAGTCAGAGAATTCAAGTTTGAGAGGACCTTTGGTTACAATCCCATTTACAAACATGCTGTCACACTGGCTCTGTGCTTCTTCCATTCCTTGTTCCCCATTTTGAGCTAGAATATCAGTGAAAGCTGTGCCTTCCCTTTAAGAACACGTCTTCTCCCAAGTGTCAGTTTTCTTTACAGAGAAAGGGGGGAGAGAGGTAACAGCTACATAAAAGTCACAGCCATGGGCAGCAGAAGATGTAAATCAGCTGCTCTTTCAATGTGACATTTCTCAGCGGGTGACCGCAGACCCTCTATCTTCAGTCTCACTGAACACTGACATAGCAGAGATGTTACTGATATAACATGCGGTCCACAGAGAAGCTGTGGCTTCTCCAGCTGTGGAAGTGCCCCACATAATGTAAGACATGTCAACCAGACCTTCCCAACAGGCACCACACCTTCAACGGGAACTGCTGGGTGACCTCAGGGACGTAGGCAGCCCCAGCCTGCTTCTTGTGCAGTGACACCACGACGAAGTACTCAAATAGCTGCCTCTCTTGATATTCGATCAAGTCCCGTTCCAAGGTTTGGTACCGTGGGGTTTGCTTCAGGCGAGATTTCACATGTACCAGGCGCTGGCTGTGAGCTACGAGGAAAAAGATTAGAGATTGTGGCTTTGTCTAGCTCTGTGCACAGAGCATCAACAGCGCTTTGCAGAGACTTAAGAATAAACTCAAAACCACCTCACTGCATTCACTTCGTCACTGGCTGAGTAAGAGGTGGGAACCATTTGGAAGCTGCACTAAAAGTACTGACAGAGATGAGACGTAATCTTGTGAGCGCCATCACCCTGAAGAGCTTTGGCAGCAGAAGGATTACATGGATGGCTTTTACAGCTGAAGACAACCCAAACTGAGATCCATATGGGACATGGTGTAACAGATAATGTCTGGGCGTTCATCCTAACACTCATTTCTGCATCTTTCAAAGCCAGCACAGTTATGTGATTGATCACCTTTGTTCAGAACAGGCTGTGAGTAGCAATCCCCATGGTTTTACAAGACCAGCACTTGGGTCAGGCTAAGGCTCCACTGGCTGAGTAACACTGGGGACTCCCAGCTTCAGTAAGGCAGGCTGGGCTATAGGCCAACAACAAAAATACGTGAAAAGAGGTGCAAATGAAAAAGGCTGGCTCATGCCAGTCCTTCCTGTGCCAAAAACTAATCTCTGAGCACCATGTTTCTACAAGTTCACCCAAGACAATGGGAAAACAAGAAAAACTGCCTAGCAAGCTGTAACTGCAACACACATGAGCTGTGGGACAATAAACATTCCAGTATGGAAAGTAATGAAAAGCTGCCTGCTGAGAAGAGACCAGATTTTCTAAGACCACCCCCCTGCTTTGTTTTACAGTCACATCCCAAATTAAATCTCCATGATGTCTCCCTTACCCCTACTACAAAAGAAAGAATTAACTACAAGCAGAGACTATAGCACATTCTCAGAACTCTGTTTTTTGTGAATGTGGGTGGCAATACAACATTTTGACAGAAACAACAACCACAGGGATGCTGCAGGAACTCCAAATACGTAAGATGTCTGCTTGGGAGACAGCACTTCCTAAAAGAAACTAATATACTTCAGGACAGACTCTTGGCCTTTTGTCTGGTAAAGTTGTGCCACTCATGGACTACTCCAGACAACATAATTTAAAGCAATCTTGAAGTGCCTCTTAATGCAGAGAGTGTAACAATCCCCAGGCAGTTAAAGCCCTGGAAAGTTGCCTTAGACTCCCTTCTCTCAACACCTAGTATGCTGTTTGCTCTAAGGCTGTAATTCTTCAAAAGCTTTCAGAAGTGGTTTCTGTTTTACCAGGGACTTCAAAAGGAGCAGTGTCACAGCAATGCTGAGTGCTTCTGAAAAGCTCGCTCAAGCTCTGAGTTGTTTATATTCTGTGCAACCTACTAAAGATACCAGGATTGTACTGTGGTCATTATGGCAGGGTTTGTCTTTGAAAATTTTTCCTTCCCAAGAGTCAGCACTTATGGCTCTGACATACAGCCTGATGATTGTCGCCTGATGATTTACTGTGTCTCAGATGAAGTACAGTGACTTGCTAGGCAGAGGTAACTGGCTGGTGTGTTTGGCCTGTTAAGTAAAACACACAAAATCAAAAGTCCTAGATAAAAGAGACCTGCTGAATTATCTCACTTTCTTCTTTAAAAATAGGGAAGCCGACAGTTCAACAAGGCATAAAGCAAAATACAGGTGTAGCTAGAGCAAACAGCAGGTGCCACAGCTCCTGTTCTCAGTTATGTAGACTTGCACAGTCACACAGATCCAGATATGGATCTGGGTATTGTTCAGAGTCCAGTGCTGTTGGATCTGAGGTGACTTCACATGATCTTCATCATCTCCTCTATAGACAGTACCTAACTGCAGTTGTATAGATCTTACAGAGAAACACCGGATGATGCTTGTGATTCACTATGGCAACCAGTAACAGACAAGAGTTTGAGTCTTCCTGGCCACATCCACACTGTCTTTCTCAGCTACATCTGAACATGGACTACATTTCACAACATCACATTTCAAGACAGTTGTGAATGTAATTTCTGTTCAATCTGGGCACAAATCCTCCTTCCCTGCCTCCAGGCTAGCGTGAGAACCTGTCAAAAGGTAGGTGGTGTCAGTGATTTTCAGCTTGATCTGCTAACACAGCAGTGCAGATAAAAGATTTCCCAATGCAGAGGAGAGCAAGATCATACAGTAGTTCTTGTGTGGGAAGCTTTGCTCACAAGAGGGAACTTAGACTGAGCTTCCTGTTCTAAAAACCTGAAAGAGGGTAAAGACGACCAGCGCTAAACACAATGTACTGTGGTTGACACAGAGCCCACGTGCTGCTTATGCCTGTCTTTTTGGCTTGGGAACTGACCCATTACCCAGATCAGGTGTGCATGTGAGTCAGGAAACTTCGGAATATGAGGGAGTTTCCATCTCGCATTCTAATCCTGCCAGGACTTTCAATTTTCCACAAATTCCCAAAAGATAGTAATGCCACCAGGATGTCACAGGGTTAATTACCAGTACAAGGAGGTTCGGAAGCATATTATAGAGACCAGTATACCATATCACCCTAGTGGAGTGAAGCATGTGATGCAGCACCTTATCCCAACTCAGCCAACACAGAAGAGTTTAACTAGCAATAGATCATACAGTGCAATGCTGTTTTCCTAGCTAGCTGGTCTGGCTGGTGGGTTTTCTCCCTTAGCAAATGTTTTCTGAACACCCTGTCCCATGCAGTGCTGCCTCTGTCAGCCTGGTCACATGTTTGTGACTGTGCCCTTAGAAAAACCTCATTGTATTTCCACAGTGTCCAAACCCTCTGCTAGGAAAGGCAGTGCAGAGAGCTTTGGTAGGAATTGGAATAGATGTTTGTTTTGGACTTCTGTAGTCCTCTGCCCATGGATTTTCTTCTGCAGTATTGAGATCTTTGTTTTGTCACTGTGTTCCAAGTGGAAACAAGCTCTTTCTCCAAAGGCAGAACATACAGAAGCAATCTTGACCCAGAATCTCGGAGCAGAGTTTATCAGGAGCCATTTGCTCTCTTCACACACTTGCCTTACCTTTCAGCTTCTCTTCAGTATCACTGTCTGATTCACTGTTTTCATCTGTAACTAGGAAAAAAGAAAGGAGAAGACAAAGTAAGTAAAGCCTGTTTATAACTGTGTGCTTCTTATCACTGGCATGAGAAAACCAGGCCTGGCAACTTCAGGGTGAAGAGAGCACAGATCCCAAGGGCCTTGCTCTTTTCAAGGGCGCACATACCCACAGGCATTTAGCTTACTAACCGTGGTATCTTCTCATTCATTCAGAGAATTAAAAATAATAATAATAATAATTAAAAAAAAAAATCAATTTTGCACAGCCAGAAGAGTTGCGTCAAGAATAAAATGCCAGAGCAGAGTTTTATCCAAATCTGTATAAGCACAACACTGAAGCAAAATACTGATTAATATGCAGTAGTTTTCAGGTTAAGGGATAAAAACAAGCAAACAAACAAAAAAAACAATTGCCAGACCGAATCAGTCTATATGGTCCAATAGCCTGTTTCTGTCAACGCTGCTTTAGATGCTTCAGAGGTGGGTATAAAAAAATGATGTAGAGACAAGTCTGGGATGCATCCCCTGAAGGTTCATATAAACACACTCATCCACCCTGTGGGTGTAAATCCTATATAAAATAGGATAAAGAGCAACAAGTAATTGTGGGAAACAAATAGAGCTGGTGGTCCCTTTTTTTTTGAAAAACAGGGTTTTTTTTTAATATATAAAAAATACTACGTTAGAAAGACATAATTTCAAGTTTTACAGAGAAGAGATGTTTAAAAATAATTGCTCTGGAGTACCTGAACACTTCTGGCAAGTTGTCAATTGACAGTGGGAGGTTGAAAGTCTCAATTTTGATATGATAGAGATGGTCCTACAGTCAAGTCTAGAAACTGATTGCTAGCTGAGGCTATTTGTTTATTGGAATGCTGAAGGAACCAGGACTGTTTCAAAATCTACTATCTTCCATTGGACAGTTCATTTAAGTGACACATTCCCGCAAAATATTTTGATCTCAACAAATCAGAGGTTTTGGACAGAACATTCCTCTCCAAAGCTTCCAGCCTGTTCCAGAAATAAACATCAAAAAGGGGGGACATTTTTGGTGTGACCGATAGGGTTATCATGTAAAGCCATGGAATGAAAGTGAAGCAAGAAAAAAAAGTTCCATTTTAACAAACGTCTTTTGGGCAGAGGAACAGCTATTATCTTCCTAAAAAGAGTGGAAGCCCCAACTCAATCTCACTCTGGACTGGAAGAAGCACTGGAAGACATCACATAAATCACTAAGCCAGCCTAAACTCAAAGACAAGTCCTCAAAAAGTCTTGTGTGTACAATGATGCAAAGTTCCTTTACCTTTCCCTGAATTGCTCTCTGTAGACTGTGATAGTCTCTTCACACGTTTCTTTCCCCTTCGTGCCTCATAAATGGCATTGATTTTCAACACGAGCTGCTCAGCAAACACACAAACAAACAAGGTTATTTTCCTCCCCAGGCAAGAAAGTAAGTTAGAATTTCATGCAAAGTGTTCTGTTTCCCAACCCCGGCCATACTGAAACTCTTGACTTGGTGGCTCAGAACTTACATTTACCATCATCTGCCTTGCACAGCAACAGGCACCTGTGCTGCCAAGGGCCACGCTCACTCTGGTACAGCAGCAACTCAGTCATACTGGCATGGCAGGAGCCCAAGGTAACAAGCCCTGAAAAAAGGCCAGGCTTTAAGGCACTTCCACACTGTGTAGCCATATGAGGTCACTGGTGTCCACCTGCACCTCTCCATACGATGGCACATGCTTCAGGGAGCACCAGAGGGTTCCTTGGGAACCTGTCCTGGTCTGCAGGTTTGAAAGCAGAAAATTGGCTGGAGGATGAGCTGTGGGATGTGTAGGAGAGCCTTCATACCAAGCATGAGGGAAACACATCACACAAGGAATGCTGATGAAATCGGGATGGCTGGGAGCCAATGATGCTGAAGTACTTTGTACTAGTGGTTTTCTTTGTAAATCCTTTAATTCCTGGCCTCCCAGCTGACCAGGAGAGAGGACATTTCAGGGTTGGGCATGGCTGGGCTTAGCGGCTCATTCAGTGCCTCTGGTCTCCCTATCCATCCCTGGAGAAGAGAAAAATTGCAGAAGGACCAAGCCAGCCTTCCCTGTGCCTTCTAGAGCAGAGTTGCCCCCTTATCAAGGTTCTAGGCAGGAACAGCAGGGCACGGCCACAGCATTCAGAGTTATTCCAGAAGGTCTGTGATCCCTGCACCCATGTTCTGAGGGCTCAAGATAAAACAGGCCCACCACACACTTGGTCAGGGAACTCTGAATCCAAATATTTACGTGAGCAGCAGGCTGCTCTGATGTGGAAGTCCAGCCTCCACCCAGCCACCACAGCTTAAGTCTCAGGTTGATCTTGCCATTGACACAGAAAATGCCAGTTCTGAGCTTGCCCTTGCAAGACTGCTCAGTGGCACTGCCTGGTAAATATATACTTGTAATCTTCCCTTCAGCTGACATAAAAGTATGTGTGAGCACACAGAAGGAGCTCAAGCACATGCACAGATGTGTAGGCATACTGGGAAAGAAAACCCTAGGCATCTGTAGTCCTTGGCTCATTCCTGAAGAACTGAGGTATACAGAGAAGCCATTCAAAATCAGATACACAAACATTAACATAGATCTGACAAACAAAAAACAAAGAAGATGCACAAACACATCTCTTTTTCCCCAAATGAAAATTGTGGGTTCAGAAAAAAATCACCACAGGCAGTCCCTGGTAGCCTCTGCTTGTCCTGCAAAGACTGGGATAAGCAACTGTGTTTTTATAACTGTGTTTTTGAGACATTCATTAGATAGACTGTTGCCAAACCTCATTTGGACTGAATATACTTCCTGCTAGGTCTGAAAGAAAATAAAATTGAAACAGAGTCATGCTCTACCCAAATACGAGGTAGGAAACATTGCTCTAGAAAATGCTCATGATTACAGACAATTCCTTTTGCCACTGAAACATCAGTATTTTCATTGTTCACCTACAATTGTACCCTACCTTGAATTAGAAACAGCCAATCCATGAATCAGACCTAGTAAAAACCAACAGATTGCCAGGAGGTAACAACAACACAGCATACAGACAATTTCTGACTCTCATACCCATGAAGCAAAGAAGGAAATATGATGGGGTCTGTCTTTGCAAAAATACTGGGTTTTTTTCCCGACAAACTTCAACATTTATCCAAAAATTAAAATGCCTTTTTAAAAATTATTATTATTTTATCTCTCTTGACAATCATGATTTCTCAGATCGAGAAATAACTTCTTCAAAACTTGCAGAGATGTTTGTCAGCCTGCTCCTTTAGGCAGAAGGGAGGTTAAACACAAGTCAAGTGCCAGGACAACAGCTATGTTGCAGGGATGTCATGCTGGAAACTAAAGAAAACATTCTCTCATACTCACATTCATTCCTGGAAGAAGACAAGCAAAAGATAGAAAGCCCTTGATTTACCTTGGGAATCTTCCTTCTCCTCTTGCCATTCTGAGGGTCTCCCAAGGAGAAGAAGGTGTCATCTGGACTGCTGGGGGTTGAGGGAGGGCTGATTTTGGATGGTGACCCAGTCCCATCACGGCTCAGCTTCCGTATGTCTGGCAGTTTGAAACTCCGCCGCTCTGAGTTTTGTCGGAAAAAAATGGGCTTGGAAAGCAACTGGAAATGGAGGAGAAGGAACAAATTAACACATCACATCACATCACGTACCTTTGCTTCACTGCTAACGTTATCATGGTGGTAAATCCAGTGGGGTGGGTGCAGCTGGCAAAACAGAGCTGAGAATGCTGATTTCCAGATTTCTGCACAAGCAAGGAACCCACTAGGCTAGACCAGGACTATCTTGACCAGCAATTTAATCATCCCATATTCATTCAAGACCAGAATGCAATCTCAGGGGTTGGCCAAGAAGCCTTACTTCAATGTGAAAAACAATCTCCCGAGGACTTTTGTAATCCAGAGACTGGGACTGTAAACAGGACGAGACCAACAAACCAGCCAACCACAAGCATTTGGGATAAGGAGCAACCAGTCAGGAGGAACACAGAAGCAGTGAGGCCAGACAAAAAGCACTGTCCCTTTGACAGTAGACAGGACTAAATATTTCAGAAGAGGGTACAAGAAATGCCATGACAGACAATTATGGAGACTGGTTTCCTTCTAAGCTCATTAGCAAGTTCAGTGGGACCACAATAGTAGATATTCAACTAGAGAGTAGAGTTCCTAAATTCCCTGATCAAAAACACCATCAGAGAAGCAGAAAGCTCAGCTCCAGGTAAAGAAGGGCAAACCACTTGTCACCAGAAAGATGCTCAACAAGAACTGGTTTTGCCTCCTCCTACAGAATTTTCCTGCAGTTATAACCAAGTTAAGTTGCACCTTTGGTGGGCACTGTATCTGCACTCCCAGAGGAGGTAGCTACATGGCACTAAATGATGTGGGGGAAGAGGTATCCAAGCTAATTCTGAAAAAGTCACAGCAGCCCTGTAGCCAAGGCAGCAGAATGGTCTGGCTCCATCAAAAGACACTCAGCAGAGTTATTAGCCAGACCAATTAATTCATTCGGGTTAGCTCAGGTGTCTCTGGATGGTTTGGCAGAAGATACTCAACTCACAGAAATGCTCACCACCCACAGAGAAGTCACATGTTAAAATGAGGCTGGGAAGAGCCTTCGCACTGAAAAATCTCATCCTGCACCAGTGATATAAGCTACTACTGAAATTCTGTCCAAACCCATTCCCCATCGGTCTCTAGTCTGGGCAGGCTCTTCAGCGCAGTTTGTGCTGCAGCTGCAGCCAAGAGAGCTGCAGTACTTCTTTTCTGACTGATGCAGATCATGGCTTGTAGATGTCAAAGCACTGTGGTGTAACATAATTACTCCTGTTCAGCTCTTTATTAAGTGTCTTCTGCTGGGAACCATACTTATGGTGAAAAGCATCCCTGTGTAACTCTGCAGCCCCCTTTTGATACCAGAGGTGGGAAATCACAGAGCACAGGCGATTGCAAAGCTCTTTGAAGCAAATCAACTTCATCCCAACACTCATATATAGATCCCTGCTGCTCTAGACCTAACTAGCAACAAGAATGAATTGAGAATCATTGAACAATCTTCACTTTTAAGTGTTGGATTACTGAAAGAAACCTCAGTTGCCGATTAAGCTGTTTGGAAAAGAGCAACGTGAAGAAACACTGCACATCAGCCTTCTGAAAACATTGGGTAACGGCTCTAATAATAGCTACAACTTGGAGAGCATGGGAAAACCCTTTGGTCAGGGAAAAAGTGTTTAGATCCCTTCTATCCGCTCTGAACCCAGTTGTTGTCAAGATGACTTCTGCTGTCACATTGCCCCTGCTGTTCCAGGCTTGGACTATCTAAACAGACAACAGGAACCAACCAAGATTGCTTGGGAGGCTGAGAGCAGGGCTGGCCGTGGTAAGCCCTGAGCTCTGAGCAAGAGGTGCAGACCAATGTTTTACTACTTCTTCTGGTTTCACTGCCAAGGAGGAAAACAGCACCAGGCTGTGACCTGTGCTGCTGGTGGGGACACCCTTTTGGTATTGGCTTCCTAACCAGGGGCTTGGCATTGCATTGCTTACCAGTAACTATTCTCTTCAAGGAGAGAGAAAAAGAGCTTTTAAACTAAAAGAGGGGAGACTCAGGCTAGACATGAGGAAGACATTTTTTACAATGAAGGTGGTGAAACCCTGGCCCAGGTTGCCCAGAGAGGTGGTAGATGCCCCATCCCTGGAGACATTCAAGGCCGGGCTGGACAGGGCTCTGAGCAACCTGATCTAGTTGAAGATGTCCCTGCTCATGGCAGGGGGGTTGGACTAGATGACTTTTGAAGGTCCCTTCCAACCCAAACTGTTCTGTGATTCTATGATAAGGGAGGGGTCTGCAGAGGCATCTTGGCATCAGCACAGGCAGACTGTGTACTGCTCACTGACACTGAGCCAAGACCACTGCAGGGCTTGATTACTCAAGAACTTAAATGCCCTCTTTGAGGGGAGGAAGACCTTTTTTGCACTATAGTAGCAACACGTCTTCCCCTCTACTAGGGGAAGGTAGTCCTTGGGTGAAAAAAAGTGAAAGTCAGCAAACCATTTGCATAAGGGAATACTGGGTTGTTTTTTTTTTTACCTTCTTAAAGGGCAATAAACCCCCTCTCATCACACTGTACTCTGTGGTAAAAGACAAAAAGGAAAAAACCCTGACATGATGAAAGCCATTGGCAAAACTTCACTTTTTCCATGCAGGTCCTGGATTTCACCCAAAAACCTTCTGAAGCAGGAGAGGTGGCCACTTGAATCAAAGTACCTTAGTGGGAGTCCCGGGTACAGAAGAGGTGGGGGATGCCGGGAAGGTCAGGACACATTTCTTCCCCAAACAGCGGCTGTTGGTCTCAATGTCTTCATAAGGGTTTTCCTTCGATGGTGGATCTGCAGCAAAAAGCCATAAGCAAGAGGTTTTAAGTGCAGAACATCCTCGAGGTTTGCCATGAAAATCTGTTTGGGGATCTGCTGGCCTTCTCCCACCTCCCACATCAGACATAAAGACCTGTTCTCAAGCATTCCTGCAATTGCTTCATTCTCTCCATAGCCCTACAAGTCCAGCTGCTTGCTGGACAGTGTCCAAACCCTGACACTGACATATGCAGCCATAGGAACATATCACACATACTACAGATGGAAAAGACTCAACGAGTCCTCAAGTTCATTTCCCTGTCTTCGGAGGAGCTGTGAGTTTCTCATGCACACCAGTCCATAATAATATTTCCTTCCTTCCAGTCTTCTGCTTAGAGTTGTCCAAATTAAATTGTAAGCTGAAGGCTAGCATAAAAGTCCTCTCTCCTCTGTGTAAAACCCATGTTTAGGGGGACCTCTGGTCATCATTCAGTTGCGGCTGAAGCGAGGCATTGCTCTTGGCCTGACCCTGCAGAAACATTTAATCTACTCTCTGAACATGGATGTCCATCACACAACACAGGTTTTCAAACACATCTCCCAGTCATGGATGCCTCAGTCCCACATGCCCCACTTTAGAGAGAGGGAAGGATTCACTTCACCTAACCCAGGCCGTCCAAAGTCGGGAGGCTCTAAGCCTGAAGGATGGGAGGGGGTCTGGGAAGGCCACCTCTCAAGTAACATTCAGCTCATTGTTACCTGGGATCCCCTGAAAAACACAAGGCTTGAACGACCACACAGAGAGGTGAACCTTTCCACTGATTCTGGAGATGAGGCACACAACTAATCCCAATTTTAAACACACAAAATTACATGTAATGAACTTCTTACATCCCCACTGTTCAGCAGTGCTGGGAAATGCAAACATAAGTGTGCATGTCTTACACACACTTAGACACCTACAAGTCTATGGGGCCAGATGGGATACATTCAAGGGCACTGAGGGAGCTGGTGGAGGCGCTCACCAAGCCACTTTCCATTATTTCTCAGCAGTTCTGGGTAATCAGAGAGGTCTCAGTTGACTGAAAGTTGGCGAATGTGATTTCCATCTACAAGAAGGGCCATAAGGAGGATCTGAGGAATTACAGGCCTGTCAGTCTGACAGGGAAGGTCATGGAACAAATAATCCTGAGTGACATCGCATGGCACATACAAGACGACCAAGCAATCAGGCCCAGTCAGCATGGGATTATGAAAGGCAGCTCCTGCTTGACCAACCTGGTCTCCTTCTATGACAAGGTGACCCACTTAGTGGATGAGGAAAAGGCTGTGGGTGTTGTGTGCTTAGACTTCAGTAAAGCCTTTGACACTGTATCCCACAGCATTCTCCTGGAGAAGCTGGCAGCTCATGGCCTGGATGGGTGTACTCTGCGATGGGTAAAGAACTGGCTGGAGGGCCAGGCTCAAAGAGTTGTGGTGAACACAATCAAATCCAGCTGGTGGCTGGTCACAAGTGGTGTTCCCAAGGGCTCAATATGGGGCCAGTTATGCTTAATTTCTTAATCAAAGATTGGGACAAGGGCATTAAGTGCACCCTCAGTAAGTTTGCAGATGACACCAAACTGGGTGGGAGTGTTGATCTGCTGGAGGGTAGGATGGCCATACAGAGGGATCTGGACCAGATGGATCAACGGGCTGAGGCAAATCGTATTAGGTTCTACAAGGCCAAGTGCTAGGTCCTGCACTTGGGTCACAACAGCCCCAGGCAGCGCTACAGGCTCAGGGAAGAGTGGCTGGAAAGCTGCCTGGTGCAAAAGGGCGTGTTGATTGACAACTGGCTGAACATGAGCCAGCAGTGTGCCCAGGTGGCCAAAAAGGCCAACAGCATCCTGGCTTGTGTCAGGAATAGTGTGGCCAGCAGGACCAGGGCAGTGATTGTCACCTGTACTCAGCACTGGTGAGGCTGCACCTCAAATCCTGTGTTCAGTTTTGGGCCCCTCACTACAAGAAAGACATTGAGGAGCTGGAGAGAGTTCAGAGACTGATGAGGGGCCTGTAGCACAAGTCTGACGAGGAGCAGCTAAGGGAACAGGGACTGTTTAGCCTGGAGGAGAGGAGGCTGAGGGGAGACCTTATCGCTGTCTACAACTACCTGAAAGGAAGTTGTAGCATGGAGGGTGTTGGTCTCTTCTCCCAAGTAGCAAGTGATAGGACAAGAGGAAATGGCTTCAAGTTGCACCAGGGGAAGTTTAGATTGGATATGTGGAAAAATTTCTTCACAGAGAGGGTTGTGAAGCACTGGAACAGGCTACCCAGGGAAGTGGTTGAGTCACCACCCTGGAGGAGTTTAAAAGACCCATAGATGAGGTTCTTAGGGACATGGTTTAGAGACAGAGTAGGTTAATGGTTGGACTCAATGATCTTGAGGGTCTCTTCCAACCAAAAGGATTCTATGATTCTAAGTGTGTTCAAAAAGAACACACAACTCTGAAAAAGCAGGCTGTGACACCTCCATCAGAGCATCTAAGAAACCAATGACAAAGGCTCAGCCCAAATATCTGCACAGGCAGACTATTTGTTATGAGATTTCTCTCTTCGTTGCCATCATTTCGTGCCATCCCAGTGGACTTGAAGCAACTGCCGTTTTCTTATTGTCACATAATGCTTGGCTGAAAGCAAAGACTGGAGGTCAGTGATGCTGCAGGCCTCTGGAGCAGGGACTGGTAAAGGCTGTAGGATCTGTCCAAGTGCAGCACTCCTACCTGCCTGCCCTGCTGGGGCCGGAGTGCAGCTGAAGGACAAGGACAAGAAACCCAAGTCTTATCCAAAAGTCTCTTTCAGCTGTGCCTTGGTGATAGCCAGCACTACAGTGGTGGATCTGAATTCCCCAAGGAGGAGATGGTTAAGCATGTGTGACACCAGCACAGCAAAGCCGCGAGAACATTTTGTCAGCAAAGATGCTCCTGTCCCTGAAAGTGGCTCCACTTTCTAATTCCAGTGTCACACTTCACTACTGAAAATATACTTCAGCTGCCACATAACTGGGCAGACTGGAGAAAAAAGAACAAGCGTGGGTTCTGTTGGCTACCTCATCTTCAGTCTGCTCAGCAGTATGTCCAGCTAGCCTTAGTCTGGAAGAAAGAACATAATTTCCCCCTTTTTGATGAATAAACCTTGTCATCCATCTGCCCAGTGAAATTTCCAATATTCCAGGTAAGCAATAGCAAATGGGTAAAAAGACAGTGCATGAAGGGAATCTGTGTGTTTTACTGGGAAATGGAACGGTTCTCCTACCAACAGCTGAACCTTCCATAAGTCATGCATATGAATGTGGGGTGTATGTCTGTTCTTGCATGCCCTGATGGATGCACATGACGATCTGTGGGTCAGCACTAGTGTCCTGCAGCTGAAGTCTTGGTTCCCCCTTCATTGGTGTGGTTTTCACATGTTGATTATGTTTTGTGGACCATACCCAGCTGTGGTCTTGTGGAAAACAAAACAAAAGCTTTTTTTGAGTTATCCCTGTCCACCCTTTTTTCCAAGCTTCCATGGTAACACCACCAGGCCTGCAGGAACCAATTAAAGATCACTGGATCTGGGCAAAGCCTAAACAGGCAGCAAGAAAACAAAAAAGCAAACATGCCCTATTAGCTGACAATTACCCATAACTTTGTTTTCTTTTAATCTTTGCAACTAAAAGCTGACAGGGAGAGGAATTTCAGGCTGATATTCGAGTTCAATGCAAGCTTGGGACACTGGGGTGTACTTGTGTTTGAATAGATGGATTTGTCTACACAGGCAGTCTGTAATGCTATCCATGTTATTCCAGCTGACAAGGTGACCCTTAGTCAGTGGTTTCTGAGACCTCCCACTATGCCCCAAAACATAAAAACCCCAGCAGCTGCTCAGGCACTCCCCATTCCTTTCGTCCCCCAAGTAAAAGGCAGAAAAAGGCAAACACAAGCCCCTTAGTTCCACAAATGAGGCCAACAGCTTCAAAATGTCAAAAATGACAGACTGGTATCACCTTGTCTCCCATCAGTCTCAAAGGAACACGATCCCTTTGAGAGATCTTTCTCATCAAGTATGATCAGATGTTTTTCACATCAGAATAATAATGCTTTGCCTGCTCCTGAGAAAGCACAGCTCTCCCCACGCCAAACAACACAGATCACCTTTGTAAGATTACAAAGCTATTTTATTCCTATTCTGCTAAACTCAGACAAGAGGTTTACACAGCTCCAGCCTACAGTTACTAAAGCTTCCTGAGGCTTTTTCGAGGGCATTTTATGTTCCATAAAAGGCCATCTAACTGACAATGTTAAAGAACACTACATAAATTGAGAGTATTACAGGAAACAATGATTAAGATGGCATTGATCTGCTACCAAAGTTAAAGACCAAAATAAAACTCAGTTTTAAAGACTGCAGGACCCAGTTTCTTAATTTCAGTGGTACCTGGGTGCATACACAATCCTATTTCTGAACTGTGGAATTGACTTTGAGGCTATGTTTTCAGACTGTTCGCATTATCTCAGCATTGACAAGCTTACCACAACAGGCAGACCAGAGCTGTGAGGATTAACCCACAAG
Organism: Streptopelia decaocto; assembly: GCF_964273445.1. Classification (NCBI taxonomy): domain Eukaryota; kingdom Metazoa; phylum Chordata; class Aves; order Columbiformes; family Columbidae; genus Streptopelia; species Streptopelia decaocto. The sequence goes on along the minus strand of NC_138663.1, from coordinate 61,786,589 downwards.
ACAAAAGGAAGATAGAGGAGAGGTGCCAGCAAAAAATGAAAGCTGGTTCCCACAGGCCTCAGCTTCATCTTTGAAGCTGATGAGTTTTGAAACATTCCACCCATTTTTCTTGTTACTTGCCAATAATCTCTGTAAAATGTGTCTTGGTTTATATCTGGATAATAAACATACTCTATTCAGCAACTCTGGTGAGTGTTTGTTGACCACGAGTCTTCTCAGTTACTCAGCATTACCAGTTAAATCCCTCCCCTGTCCAAAGCTCCTACCCAGTATGTCCTGTCCAAAGCTCCTACCCAGGATGTCTTCATAGACGTTCTCCTCAGATAAAGTGCGTGTGAGGGCCAGCTTGGTCTGCGCATACCAGTCCACCCGGCCATTCTCAGATGATGACTGCAGCAAGTCTTCAAACTCATATGACTTCCTTCACCATTGATGGGAGGGGAGAAGGGACAAAGAGGAGAGCGATACAGTTAACCAGCATTTAGAACCAAATAATGGCTAAGACACTTCTCCAAAACGCCAGAGAGTTGGCAAAATGAATTACTGATAAGAGAATGTTTCACAGCCTCATCCTATATAAAGCATGAGAAAGTAACACTGAGATCAGCTGTTTTATCAGCCACACAAATAAGGGCATTTTGGGGATGCCATGGATAATCTGGGTTGTCATGGTAATAGCACACTGTGAAGATGCATGTATTAAATGGCACATCCTGCAACATGGCACAGAACCTTGGGCCATAAGAGGTCCTATTCACAGCACAGATCCCACCCTCGGCAGGAATGGGGGGGCCCAAAAATCAGCTCTCTTTGAGCAGTACAGGAAAGCAACACTCACCTGCAGGATGGTAGAAAGGGTAAAAATAATTAAGTGTGCTCCACTAACAAACCTGGAAAGTTTTGATTTCCTTCCTGCACCCAAGTCAGGAATTTTTAGGTGACAGTTTACGCAGAGGGCATTAGAAACAGCTCTGCATTTTATGCTCCCCACCCCAAAACTGTGTGACTATCATGTAGGAGGGGAGAAAAGGCAAGAAAGCATTCCGGAAGAATATAAACACATCAGAATTGGTTACAGGAACAGTGAAAATGCTGCGCTAGAGTCTAGAGATTATTATTCCAGACCCTGTTCCAGACCAGCTGTAGTCATTTTGTAATTAAATAGATTTTCTGCTAAAACAAACAAACAAACTAACCAACCAACAAACCCAACAAAATCCTCAATCCTGACTTTGCATGCTAAGCCACGTAATACAGTGACCTTAAGGTGCAAATCTGCCATGACTTATCCCTTCACAGTTATCCTGTGAAGCTGGGTTGGCCACTCATATGTTCTCAGAGAGATGACTGAGTGCTGGTTATGGCCAGCAAGGTGACCAGGGAAGATCTGTCTCTCCCAGAGAGATATGGGAAAGCAGGACTCCATCATCAAGACCAACACCTTTGTGAAACACAGCCCGAGTACCTGTGGTCAGCGTTGTTCTTGTGCTTCCCGCTCCAGAGCCTCCTGCTAACAGCTGATGGAGGAGGAGAAGAAGGAAGAGGAGGAGGAGGAATGGATGGCAGAGGGGGTAAGTTTCTTTTATTCCTGGCTGCTGGCACCCAGTCCTCTTCTCCCTCATGTTTGAAAGTCCGTCGGGGCTTTGGTAGGGGGTTGATGAAAGGTTTTCTCTCTGGCACCCCTGGCTCTGTGTACACGTTCTCCACTGTGCAGTCCTTGGATTTCACACGAGAAGTTCTTATCTCTTCTAAAGTCCCAAAAATTGGCTCACTCATTTCAGAGTCTAAGCCAAGAAGTCTTTTGTTGAGTTCAGCCCCACATATGCTCTCATGGCTCTCGGGAGCACTGTGTCCTTGTGCTTGTCCTTGTGCCTTCTCTTGCAAGCACTGTGGGGAGTAGTAAGTACCAGGCAACTGCGGCTGCAGCTCTGCTGAGCCTTCTTTCAAAGCCTGCTCTAGCTTCTTGACCTGACTAAGCACTGAAAGATTCTCCTTCTGGACCTCCCACTTCCCACCTCTCACGTCCTTGCATTTTCCAGGGCTGGACTCCATTCCCACATCCCTTTTGCTTTCCCCCATTCGCTCTGCTGCCTGCCCTGTGCCTTTCGGAGTTCCTGCTTTCCGCTCATTCTCTTTGCCTGTCCCTTTACACTCCATTTCCCGGTTCATAAGTCTCTTGGCCTCCACTTTCTGAGTCACCAGCGCTTCCCCACTCATCTTCTCAGTTACACAGGGCATCTTGTGCTCCTCTTTAACTCCCTGCTCCTCCTCTCTGCGAGGGGCAGACTGTGTTTCCTTTTTCCCTTCCCATTCTGAAATTTTGTCCTTGATGCTGAAGGACTTATTCCTCAAGCCAATTTTTCCAGGTGACTGTATATTCTGAGTGCCTCCTATCTGTTTCCTGATGATTTTGCTGTTTTCTTTAACATTCAGATCCACAGATGGGTCATTGATGATCATTTTGGAACTAAGCATGTTCTGCTGAAAGCACTCTAGCCTTGGATCCAGCATCAAGTTCTCCAAGGCTCCCAGTGGGTTCTTCACCACAGAAGAAACTGGTTCAGCTTCAGATGTTAAGCCCAGGGTGACAGAGGCACCTTCAGAACATCTCTCACTCAACAATCCACACAAATGTCTTTCTAATTCCTTCACAGCGGCTGTATCGTTTTTATCTGCAAGCTTGATCCTACGCACCAAAGACAAAAAGAAAAGAAACATTCACCGCCCTTGGTCTAGTCCATCAGCACCACAAGCTCTACTCATAAAGCTGGTAACAGCAGACCATGCTCAGACCAAGCACTTGAGACATGAGCTTACGGGGAAGGACACTCAGGGAATGGCCCTTACGGCCAGAACACAATATTCTCCTCTTGTTATGAGTAGGACAGAGTTTAAACCTTACTTTGTAGCAGAAGTAGGTGGCAGGTGAGAGAGGTAATTTTTGCACCACAGACATGCTGATATCAATGAGAGGTTCACCTACATTTTTTTGTGTGTGTGTTTAAAAGTTCAGTAGTGGTTTGGACACTGCCAGTGCATTAAGTAGGTCCATTGCAAATAAATCCAAAATGGACCATTTGCAAACAATACCAAAAATGCTGCTGTTAAACAGAGGAGAAATCATGTGATCCAGTTAGCATTTCTCTAGTGCCTGCTCCAAGGATCTCTCTTGATCTGTCCAAGTGTTCCCCAAATGCATATTAATGCACAAAGCCTGCACTCTTATTACATTGCTATGGCCCTGCCATTCCAGGCCACACACGGGCTTGGACTCCCACGCACCATTCCTTCAGCCTAGAGCACACGATGTAGCACCCAAACACCAGATTCAACATTCTTACGGCAAAAGATTAAACGTCTTCACTGGTTGAGTCCAAACTGCAACAAAAATCTCTAATACTAGGGATTTTGAAGTGTGTGATATCACAATATCAATATTTTGTTATTTTATCAATACCATAAAGTTCCAGCTGAACAGACAGGCATTTCAACACAAAATGTTTCTGAACCAAAGCACTTAGGGGTCTTTGGGGTTTGCCTGGGCTTGGGAAGGAGCACCAGGACAACACAATGCAGTTACTGGCATGAAAATCCCTCTCATTACTTCCATTTAACCATGATCCCAACACTGAGATTCAACCCGGGAAATTATTTTATTAACTTAAATATATCGACTGTGCCTCCGCCAGACCTTAGCACACTTGTAAGAGCATCCATGTGGATACCCTGCGTGCTGGCAGGCCTTGAGCTTTGTCCTAATGTTAAGCAAAGCTGGCAGCCATTGCAGACTCAGTTGTAGTGCAAATTGAGTTTGGAATTGTTTCTGAGCAGAAATAGGACCTGAGAGAGATACTGCTCTTCCCTGGCCTCACAGATATTTAACTTCTGGCTGCCTCAGTGACAACACCAGGCTTTGGTTAAGAGCTGGCGCTGTGAACACCATGGCCTTTCCCAGGGAGCAGGGCATTGCAGCGCCACTGGCGGCTGCACTGCGCAGTAGTGGGACACCGGGAAAAATCTGCAATGGATGGGGACAGTAGGGCTTGTCTGAAGAGTCCATGAAGTCTACAACATTGAAGATTTCAAGCGTAGATAAGGCAAACATTGACAAGGACATCGTGGGTACAAATGGTCTTGCCTTGGGACAGACCTCTTCCAGCACTGTGAGTCTAGGACATTATCAGTCTGACTGGACGCTAAAATGCAGAGCGTTACAGTTCTGAAATGGCAATGAAACCACCCGAGTCATACAGAGGCGTGTTTCAATGTGTGAAGAGGCAGGGACAGTGCAGAGCAGAGAGAACATTTCCTTCCTTTGGTTTTCTCTGTTGGGGATAATAAACACAAGCGAAGCACCCCAGCACTGAAACATGGAAAGCTCTCACCTCTCAACAGACTTGCAGACACTGCTTTCAGACTTGTTGCTCGCATCGGCCGCCTTGCTAGCTGTCATCATGTCAGCACACAGCTGGGCAGCAGGTCACCTGCAGACAGACACAAGAAAAGGTGTTGCTCTGTGCTCAGCATCTTTTTCTCTTCCTTCCATACACATGCACACGTTTCTTGTTGAAATCCAGGAGAAGAGCAGAAGCTCTTTGAGGACAGCCTCCATGAAATGGGAAGAGGGGTGGTAGCGTTACCCCTCAGAAGCCCAGGGAGGAGTCAACAGGTTTTGAAGGCAAAAATTATCTTTGACTCAGCATCAACCACTGTACCACAACTTGAATGAATGTGGAGCACATTTTACGAAGGCTTTTACTATTGCCAAAATCTCAGGAGATTTAGTATTGGTGTTTGTTTGGTTTTGTGTTAGTGTGCACTTTTTTCTCACCCCCCTCCCCCCCAAAAAAAAGAATAACACAAAAATAATTTTAAAATTATGTGCGTGAAGGCTAGATGGCCTAAGCAGTCACTATGGATGCAACACTGTCACAATGTCCCCATCTTAGGACAGAAAACCTTTTTAGGCTGAAGAGACACTGCACTGTAGCAACTGGTTACATTACATTTTTCCCTCTGGTGGGCTGTGTTAGGCTGCTACTGATCTGTATTCAGAAGACAACTCCTTGTGGGGTTAAGATAAATTAGTCACAAAAATGAGTCATTCAGTTTGCCTCATGCTTTCTAGCATTCATGGAGCAAGACTGTCCCTCTCTTTTGAGTACTGCTGCTACCAGGATAATGCAGCAGACTCCTCCCTCTTTTTTACTACCCCACAATACTCTTACTCACTAAATACAAAATAAAAGAATTACTCTGATGACACCAAACTAGGAGTGGCTGACATACCAGAAGGCTGTGCTGCTGTCCAGTGAGACCTGGACAGGCTGGAGAGTTGGGCGGGGAAAAATTCAATGAAATATAACAAGGGTAAGTGTAGAGTCTTACATCTGAGCGGGAACAACCCCAGGTTCCAGTATAAGTTGGGGAACGACCTATTAGAGAGCAGTGTAGGGGAAAGGGACCTGGGGGTACTGGTGGACAGCAGGATGACCATGAGCCAGCACTGTGCCCTTGTGGCCAGGAAGGCCAATGGCATCCTGGGGTGTATTAGAAGCGGGGTGGTTAGTAGGTCGAGAGAGGTTCTCCTTCCCCTCTACTCTGACCTGGTGAGACCACATCTGGAATATTGTGTCCAGTTCTGGTCCCCTCAGTTCAACAAGGACATGGAACTGCTGGAGAGAGTCCAGTGCAGGGCAACAAAGATGATAAAGGGAGTGGAGCATCTCTCTTATGAGGAAAGGCTGAGGGAGCTCAGTCTCTTTAGCTTGGAGGAGACTGAGGGGTGACCTCATTAATGTTTATAAATATATAAAGGGTGAGTGTCACAAGGATGGAGCCAGGCTCTTCCCGGTGACAACCAATGATAAGACAAGGGGCAATGGGTATAAATTGAAACACAGGAGGTTCCACTTAAATACTAGAGGAAACTTCTTCACAGTGAGGGTGCCAGAACACTGAACAGCCTGGCCAGGGGGGTTTGTGGAGTCTCCTTCTCTGGAGACATTCAGAACCCACCTGGACACCTTCCTGTGTAACCTCATCTAGGTGTTCCTGCTCTGGCAAGGGGATCGGACTAGATGATCTTTCAAGGTCCCTTCCAATACCTAACATTCTGTGATTCTGTTACTCTGCAGCACCATCTCACCTCACTTTTCAGGGTGGTCTGCCTGCTCTGCAGCATTGCAGTGACAAGGGGCTCACCATCTTGTAGGCAATACTTGGAAAAACTGAAGTCCTCTCAACTCTGTCCACTTGGCTGGTCTGCCAGATGCTGCCCCACCATGCCTAGCATTTGGCAACAGAGTGAGTGCCTCGGGAATTTAGTAGGTTCTTGTTAAAAATCTGAACCCGTGACACCAGAAACAGTAAAGAACAAAAGGATCTCTCGTCTCTACTATTCAAGTATTTTGGGCAGAGAGAGGGAAAAAAGAAAAAAATATAAACCAGTCCTGTTTGTTCCCAGTTTTCTTTCCCTCCCTTTATCCCACACTGGCAACGTTCCTGAGGCGAGGAGTGAACTCTGGGTCAACTCAATGTGTACACACTTGGGGCAGCTCATTGCTAACCATTTAGCAGACTCTCCTTCCCCAGACAATAAACCCCCTTGGCTTCTCTTCCTCGTTAGTAACTGGAACAAACATTCACTTCACTTCTAGACACAGAGCAGCTTTGCAATTCTGTCAAGAAAATTTACCAGCCCAAGGAACAAAATCTATTCATCCATCCGTTAACCGTTATGGATTGAGAATAATGAAAAACTAATGATTGCTCACGTCCCCAGCCAAAGAATGACTCACGCAGGCAGCCAAAGCAGAGGCCTGCAAAGCTGCAACAGCGGTTGCTCTGCACTTGGCTTACACTGTCCCCAGAGCAGGGACAGTCTCGTTGATTATTTAGTGCCTCGCACAGCCAGGTCAGTGGCGGAGCTCCTCGGCTCTGCCTTCAGCAATAGGAAATGTAAGGACAATGGCAATTGGCACACACACAACCCCTGTGGCTTCGCTGCCATGCCGAATGTCTGCTTGGGATGAAGTCTACTGTCTTAATAAGATCACACAATTTCCCCACCAGGAAACTCCATCTCTCAGCCTTTTCCAACAGCCCCTTCACAAAGTGCTGCCTTGAAAACAAACATCTGGGTATGAGCAAACGTGTGCTGGTGCTCAGCACAGCCACCTACTTCATGTACCTCCTGTGGGAGAGGTCAAAAGGAAGATAATACAGAATAAGAGGTGCACTCACTTCTTCAACTAGAGTGGATGGGACAGACCCCATTGCCCTTGGTGGGCAGAAGTGAGGCACAAAGCAGTTGCTGAGTGCTGCAAAAGATTCTCCTGTGAAAGGAGCACCGCTGCAACCAGCAGATCAGCAGGACTTGGAGCTGAGGCCAGAAGGACATCTACCCCCCACCAGCCACCATATGTGGCAGGAGCAACCAAAGCAAGGCACTCACACTAGGCAGATTAAAGAGCCAACCAGAAGCTTCCAAAGCAGCAACACATCAGATGCTCCAATGTGACAACAACCAGGTACCTGCTGACACTGACACCCCCACTGATGGCACACGCTGGTCAGGGGAGTAAAGTCATGCCCAGGAGATGCACAGATTGCTGTGCCTTCACTCTTGAGCAGCAGGGTATACAGGGAGTCCTCAGCATTGCCAAGGGAATTATTGTAGCGCATTAGCTGGTCCTGCCCAAAAGAGTAAATATTTATCCAAACACAGTGGAAAACATGATGGAAAAAAGTCACCTCTGGAATAAAATAGCAGAAAATAATAAGGTACCTCCCAATTAGTCCAACAGTCAGATAATTTGCTCAGGGCCAATCCCAAGCCAAATTGAACTTCAAAGGTGTTTGGGATCACCTCTTTCGTTATTAAGGTCACCTAAAATGACTTGCAGGCCTGACTCACAGACATTGCCAAGATCTAACAAGAAGAAGCTGGGATGGCAGTGACAGAAAATTCCTCCAGTAGGAAAACAAAAAGTAGATCTTCTCTAGCCAGGTTTGGCTTCACAAGGCACCCAGAGTTAACACGACAGTTCACTGCAAAGGGCAAGGGGAGCTCCTATTCCTCCTGTCTCCCCACAACTCTGCTACAATCAGCCACACACTACCCTGACTTTTGTCCTGGCTTGGGCTCTCTTTGGAGCACTTCTGTGAATTGCTATAGCTCTCTGACAGTTTTAGACAAAGTAGCTTGTGGAAGGGGTCCAACACACACCTGATCAGGTGCAAGGGAGGTGATGGGACTGTGTGGACAGGAGGGAAGGAGGGAGAGAAATGGGGAGAAGGAGCGTGAGAGTGTGTGCGTAGGGATGGCGAAGGGAAACCTTCCAGAGGCTCAGAAGAGTTACCCAAAATGCTCTGCTTACCTGCCTCATGTGCAATGTGACCAGGGCCCCAGAGGAAACACACAGGAGACCCAAGAAGGACATACATTCATCAAGCTGGTGCTTCTTGACCAATTACTGCTTTCTCTAAAAACCATTCAAGAACTTTCTACTGGCAAAGGGAGGCACAGCCCTGTGGCAACCCAAACCCAGGGCCACTGCTCCTGACACATACATCCCAGAGCTGCAAGGACATAAAAGGGGAGAGAAGATGCTGAGCCCCATTTGGAGAGCCTCGCCACTGAAGTGTATTCAGTAATCCTTGCCATTGTTTGGGGGAACAAAGCAGTCATTTGATATTCTTTCAAAATTAAACTGGGAAAGGAAGGAGAGGGGAAGAGGCGGGAGGAAAGAGAGAGGGGAGGGAGCTTTCAAACCTGTTGGCCGGACCCTGGGACGGATGTGAAGTCTCCCAGCAGAAGCCTCTCAGCGTATCTCCCACACGCACCCGGCCTCCCGATTCCCAGGGCCATGTGATAGGGGCTTCCTGCTACCAAGCCAAGTGAGACCTACCCCGACCTCTCTCTTCCAAACAGAGTTCCTGCCTGCTTTGTGTTCGCAAAGAGGCGTTTGTTTACTGATCTATCATTGGCACGCAGGAAACAGCCTTGAAATGAGCTGTAATCATCTGTCTCCAGCAATAGCTGTTTGGCTTTCTTCTAATTTAAGTTCTTCTCCCACCCCCTCTTCCCCGATGCCCTGTTCCCCACTTCTGACCAAAATGCTGGTTGGACTACGCATATCTGGTTCAGGGCACAAGATACTATGTGATGTTTCCAAAGAAGCCGGTGAATAAAAAAAAAAAGAGGCACTGACAGTGGGCACACTCCCACCCCCAAAGAACAGGGAAGTCTTCCAGAGGAATATGAGATAAACTCCTTCAGGGAGAGGAAGAAACTGGCTTTACCCACTGTACTTGGTGCAACCACCAGATGATGACAAAAGGCAGAGAAGCACCCAGTGCTGTGCAGTCCACATCATCAGAGACGTATGCAGCCAACGTGCAGGTCATACACACAGAGTCTTGCCTCCGATAAGGTCAGGCAGTGATGACAGGAAGCCTCTCAGGCCTCCCCTTCTTCGCTACGTCATTTGTAGGGAAAAAACCAAGAATACATCAATGGTGCTTGTGGTTTGGGGATGGGTATTACTGCTGCCGTGTGCTGGAGGCCATGTCTCAAGATTTTCTTTGCTTTGTTTACTCTGCGCCTCACTCAAAAATCAGATCCAAGTTTGCAACTAGATACTGGTTACACTGCGAGTGCATACAAACAATAAGGCTTCACAGCACCAGGAGTGAACCGCAGCTGGTAAAACTTTCCTTCAAGAAGAAAAAAGACACGCTGCGTTTAAAGCCCACGCACACTTTCTTCTCCTTGGTGCCCACAGAAGTGGTGTCTCCAGTTACTTTCACAAGTAACCTGGAGCAGCCAAAGCCTGCAAGTAACACCTCTCCACTCCTGTGCTTTACAGAACAAAGGATGCAACATACAGACAGCAATGACAAGACAACAATATATAACATATTATACATACATAAAGAACAGGAAGGATGCCAAGAAGACAAAACACTAACAGGAAAATAATGAGTAAGGGGAAACCAACAGTTAAAGCCTTCAAGGCTCCCTCCCCCAGCCCTTGCTCTGCTCGGAGCCTGTTTCCCTTTGGGGGAAGAGGCATGAAGACGCGTGCACAAGCACGAACACAGGCCACCACGTGGGCCCCTGTGCACAGTCCCAGCAGCAGGCAGTGTCCCTGGGTACAAGCACACTGCCTTCCTGAGGTCCCCAGCAGCTGCATCAACAGGGAGGACACCAGCCAAGCAGGGCTGCAGCTAAAGCCCAGAAGGGCAAAAGGACGCAAAAGCAGGCTCCCTCGGCAAAACAAGACTCTCACAGTACCAACCCAGTGCCAAGGCAAGGCCAGCCTGCCCAGCCCTGGCTGCCTGGCACACAAAGGCCTGACCCTGGGCTCGTGCTCCCCTGCCGTGGCTCCCAACCCTCTGCGGCCCTGGGCTGCTGCCTCTTTCCCTCCACAGCAAGGGCTCTCAGGAGCATAAGCTCCCTGCTGCAGCCCTGGGATGTGCCACTGGGAAGTGCTTCCCTGGGCTGGCCTCCCCGACCTGGTCTGGTGCCTCTGGGCTGGGTGGCCTCTTCCAGCAGGATACCCCGGGCCCACATGTGTCCATGCTGGTCACACAGTCATGCACTCCACTCTCACGTAGCAGAGTGCAGCAACTCAGGACATCAGCTAATTGCCCTTCTGCTGTTTCTGGCATGGAGAAGGATGTTTGCAGGCAGATAAAAAGGGTTTTCTGAAACTTGAGCTGAGAGTGTTTGACCCAAAGCTCTGTGACACGTGACACAACCCTTCCCAGGTGCGAGCAGCAAGCTTCTCCTCCGAGGACTTCTTTCCTCTCCCAGTCAGCCCTGCAGATGAGCACACCTCTGAGAGGATGGGCTACCTCTGGACCAGCAGGGCTTCTCAGTGGCATCCACTAGAAGGACTATTCAGCTTAGGCACAAGAAAGAACTTTTTTTACTGAGAGGGTGACTGAGCACTGGCCTAGGTTGTCCAGAGTGGTTGTGGAGTCTCCATCCCTGGAGATACTGAGAGCTGGACTAGATAATGTCCTGAGCAGACAGCTCCATGTGACCCCTGCTCTGAGGAGGAGGTTGGACTTTGCCATCTTTGTAGGTGCCTTCCCGCTTCAGCTACTCTGCCACTCTGTGCTGGGCGTGATTAGTTTGGGGCAAGGTGAGCTGTCACCTCTTTGCAGGCACTGATTGTCGTGACCATGCAAGTCTCCTGCAGGCCATGGAGACTGAAGACACTAACAGCAGGACTGTTGAGTTTGTCACACTTGTAATGAGATCCTAATTGTAGACTGCCAGGCCCCAGTCATTTATTAAAGAAAAAAAAAAAAAGCAGCAAAAACTTACGTAAACATATCCATGAAGGGCCATTGACTGAGAAGCAATTTGCTCCTACAGTATCTTTTAAACCCAGATCCTACACAGCCTCCTACCCGCCTCACCCCACTCTGCCCTAACTTTTCCTTTTGATCTATCATATCTCGCACCACAGGGCTTACAAGGGGGTCAGGAGAATCCCATGTGTCAAAACAAACTGTATTTTCAAGAAATCCAAGTGGAATCGATGTACCGCAACCTCTCTCTTTGTGCTTGCACCCCATGTCAGAGAAACAATGCTGCAATGCAAGGAATGCAGACACTCATGGTGTCAGCATTCAGCCTGTGTACAGAAAAGCTGTGTTGTGTGTTATGATATGTCTTTAATTTTATGATATAACTCGTTCTACTGACCTTCGACCTCTCTAAGCCCAAAGAACAAACTCTGCCCACTTATTTGTCACTAACTTGATTTAAAAGATAACTATGGTTAAAGGGACTGCCCTGCTTCTCCCTCTCCCAGGGCCCCTGCTCCTCCCTTGGCTGTAAGCATCGCAGTTTCATCCCTGTCCTTGGTAAAGAACATGCCTAATCAGATCTAATAGTTCCCATTGACTAAGGATGTGCCTACTTTTCCCCTCCCTTCTTACTCCTGCTTCCTTTTTATCAGCACCAACGCTTGTAAAGCCCTTCCTGAGGTTGCAAGGGCTAGCAAGCTAGCTAGTTCAAGTCACTAAAACAGCAAAGAAATAAAAGGAGGGAAAAGGAAAAGGTTTTCTGCTCAGATAGTGACATCAGTCACCTGCCATGGAAAACCTGATGAGCACTGAAGCATATGGAAGGGAAGGCATGAAATATTGCTGGGACAGAGTCACTGAATATTTCGTTTTCTCCTCACTGCTTCCCTTCAAGGATATTTGTTGCTCACCATATAACCATATAAATGGCGAATGGGTTGCATAGACTACAGGCAAAACTAAAATTTGCTCTTAACACAGGGATCAGCAAGCCTTGACTTTTCAGACTGTTCCAACTGCAAATCCCAATGACTTAATGAGCAGTCATGGGGTCAGCCCCACAGCCCTACATCTGGCACCCAAGCCAGGGAACACACAGCTGGCTACAGCCAGCAAAAACTCAGTTTTCAGGGTTTGTCCGACATCACGGCAAACTCTGGGGAGGCCAGGTGAGGAGGTTCCTGGCCATTTCTCTTTCATCACCTGCCAAATTAAACAAGGTACCCTTGCAGGCACCTATTTCGCTTGCTACACTACCACAACCCACTTCCAGAGCAGGCCCCTTCTGCTGCACTGAAGGAGATCACAGACATGACAAACAGACGACTGTGACCTCCCAGTCAAGCCCAACTGCCGCAGCACACACGTGTGGAAGGCACAACTGAAACGGCATGGACAACCGTAAATGTGGCACGTCTCAGCTCCTGAGTGCTCTGCTTCACAAATACAGAAACTGCATTCAGAGAATACAAACCAAGTTTCAGCTTTTGCTTGGCTGGTTTGGTTTAAAAGCAAAGGGAAGAAAACCACACTGGAGTCCCATGGTGTAGGATGGCACGGAGTCACCAGGACAGCTGGATGCTTTGGCTCCAACACAGTCTGACACCTGAGTTAGTGGAATAGGTTGTAACAGCAGGAGCTCCTGGAAGAGGATGGGACAGATGTTCTGCCAGGGGTTTTGCATGCACTTGCCAGTGGCACAGGGACCTTCAGGAACCATGCGCTCCATTCCAGGCTTTGGAAGGAAGCAGGTTATGTAGGGCACACCATTATTTTTAAGTTTGTCCTCTGTCCTCTCACCTGCTCCCACTAGAATCTTGTTACATGTGGTCTTCCTCACCTATTTAATAGCTGTCCCTGCTTCCCAGGTCTCCCTTTGCGCAGACAGCCCAAGTTTAACTCTCCTAGGTCACTCTTCGAGTACCAGTTTTCTCACCCACTGCTAAACTCATGTTCCTCCCACTCACTATCAGCTGTCCCAGCCAGGCCTTCTCTGCCCCTCCCCATCACCATTTCCCTGCATTGCCTCCCTTTCCAGACTTGCCCTGTCAAATCATTGCTTAGCCAATCCTTCTCTACCCATAGTTAGCCCAAATACCTTCCTTTCATCCTCAGGACTTTCTACGATGGCTCTTAGCTGCAAACTCTTCCTTCCCTGACTTCCCCCTCCCTGCCCAAACTAAGGGCTCTCCCAGATCTACCCAGCTCTCAGCCCTGCCTCAGTTTTCCTCACCCATCCTGTCCTACCTCCTTGCTCCAGCATAAACCACCTTCCCTCCACACCTCCAGCCTCAAGAATCCTCCGTCAGTCAATCTACTACCTTAAAAACTGCTTCCCTAGAGCTTCCAGTCCTTTTTGAGCTGCCACCAGGCCCAGTCTCATCAAAGTAAAGCCACCTGACACCAGATTAGCTTGAGCACCTGCTTTCTGCCCAACCTTGCAGGGCAGAACTTGAGGAGCTTGCACATTTCCACATGGTTTAGATCCATTACAGCTTTCTCCTGGTTACCAAACATCCCAAACTCCTGGATACAGCTTCTGTATGTCCATAGTACTTATCTGAGACTCTTGCCCTATGCAGACTGTCTACACTTACAGGTTGAATATATTGGAATCCATATGTGCATTTCCACTGTCAATACCCTGAGTGGATGCCACATCTCACTCTCATTGCATAGCCGTGCATGCATAGTGCAGCAATTATTTCTTTAGAAGCAGAATGACTGCATCTTTATGTCCATATTATTGACTTTGACTAGGACCGAGAATCTTTCTTTTCCTTCCTTCATAGTCCAGGCTCTGCCTCTTCCAGATACTAGTAAATTAAGCCATTTCCGCCTCTCTTCTGCCACGCTGCCAGTGGAATAATCAAAGGCACAGGAGAAAAACTCCTGGTAATTTAGCCCACTGTTCCTATGCAGTTTTACAAGGAGATCCCTCTAAACCCTGGAAACTTACTCTGTACTGCTGGCTGGGTGGCCAGCCTTTGGCTCTGAACTGCAGTTGGCATGTATCCATCCACAAACAACTCCCAGCTTGGGGCTTTACGACAGGACCAGCCTTAGGACTGGGTTGGCAACAGGCTCTGCTTGGGAAGAAGCTCATCCTCAGCAATGAGAAGAGGGGAGACATCAGGACCTGCTGTGGCCAATACTGGTGGGTCATCCTGAGTCTCAATTGCATCCTTAGGCCATCCCTATTCTATAGTAAAGCAGCTGGACCCTTGGAGAAACTACTCACATCTCCTCTCCACCACCCATTTGCTGAAGGCTGTAGGTCAAGCCCCACGGGATATACCAGCATTACCTGCCTGGCACAGGGAGCTAGAAAGCACATTTAGGAACAAGGTAAGTACTGAAAATTTTAGCTACTAAAAGTAAACACCTCTGCTGACCATGTACCAGCTGAAATTTTCTTCCCACAGAGCCTTGGAAAAGTTAAGGTAGAGGTGACACAGAAGTGGCAAAGGACAAATTCCTGATCCAAACAGCATATAACACTTCTGTTTTAAAGCACAAGACTAGCCTTAGCAAAACAAAAGCCTGATGTACTTTCTAACACAGGGGAAACAGCATGTTTTTCTCCCCAGCTTCACTCTTTTAAACAGCTGAAACATTTTGGCTTTCAAAAGTAATTTGCCAGAGGCAACGCTCAGCATGGAAAACTGCAGACTGAAACAAACAATAAAATGACCTGAAGACAGAAATTGAAAACAGCGTCTCACAATGTGAATTGTCTCCTGTTAAAGGTGGGTCTCGTTGCACCCACTATTATTAGGCTTGTCCCAAATTTCCCATTGTCTTATTTTCCCTTTGTTCCTCCCTCCAAACACATAACAAACAGGAAAAAAAAAGCTCAACAACTCAAAGGGTATTCCGACATCCCTCCAGTTTCCTTCAGGCAACCACACCCTCAGCTACAAAACACAGAGTTAGTGGTGGGATGTTACATGGTCATGTCAAACAAAACACCAATGCTCTTTTTCTAATTCACTGCTCACAAGCACAGATTAAGTCCTGCACATACAGACAGTAGATACTGTTATTCCTTGTGGTGGCAAGTATGGTTTGTATTGCTACTTAGAGACATGATGAGTCTTCACTCCTGCAGGTAAGTTAACAAATACTAAGAAAAAATCACATGCAAAGGAAAAGAAAGATCCATTATTTCCCAATCTGGCTGCTGAAATGAGGTCTAATTACAATGTTTAGTGGAATGACATGTTTCAGGCTAAGTTTTCTACAAGGAAGCAATGAACAAAAGATTAAAATATATAATTCCAGATGAAGAAAACCAAGACCCTGGGAAGTGAAGGCAGGAGTAAAGGACAGCTCTTCTGTGACGGTTCTTGGCAATGCTAGATCATCTCCTTGTGTTTTAGATCTTACATTAGCCCATGTGTGCACACAGTGGGGTTGCACAGCCCCTTTAAAAGTGTAATAATATTTACTTATGGTTTGCAGCCTAATAAATGAAAATCCAGTTACTTGAAGTCAACGCTCAAGAAGACATCAGTGGTGAATCCCGTGTTACTGAAATGAACACGAGCTTTCAGATGACATCAGTGGAACCAGCATTTCATACCTGTTTTCTTTGGCTTTGAAACGACACACATGCAAGACAACTGTAGTCAATATGGAATAACACAAAAGAAATATGGACCAAATTTACATGAGCACGCATTTGCCAGCAGAATCGTCTATCAGCCACACTGAGAGGGAGGATTCCTAGCAGATGCAGTGGAACTGGCTTCAGTCCCCAACAAAAACAAAACCACATTGGCAAATATGCCTTTCTACCAGTGTAGCCAACTGGTGTAGATAATTTCTCTCCTTTGATAGGAATGCTGTGTTACAAATACACCAGTCCTACCACAACAGCAAATCACCTCTAGTGTAACAAGAATGGGAAAGAATTCAGGGTTGGTATTATTATGTTTATAAGAAACCCAAACATTTGACAGCCTACGAAACAACCTGTCACTAAAATACAGTGTTCAGCTCATAAGCCACACTAGAACTTGTTTTCGATGTGGTAAGATAATGTCTGCTGTTCTAGCATAAATGGGACCCAAAGAGGTCCCTTTGAGGAGCAACTCTGCAAAGAGTTTCCTGGCAAAAAGACAAACTGTCTCACGTTCAGAAAGGAAATGAGAGCATTAAAATGAAGAACCTCAACTTCATCCAAAATAAGTTATCATCAGGGAAGACAAATGGAGCCTCAGCAAATCTCTCCTTCGGTGGCCTTCACCCTGCAGGATGCTGACTCCTGCCCCTCCTGATGAGGATTTATCACACAGCTTCCTGAAGTGTCTATCACCACAACCTTGGGGCACCATCTGCAGAGCTCTGGTAGCTGTGTGCTCCAAGAGACCTTCCTGTATCAGCTCCAAGCCCATGAACTGCTGCTACAGTCTGTCTCTATTAAACGTCACCTTCCAAGCTCCAGCAGAAAGTCACCTGTAGATTGCTTTTTGGTTCTGGAGACCTTCCTTCCCCCTGGCCTTGCTCAACCTCCTCTTTCCTCCCACCCTCACTCTCCCACATAACTTGGCCATCACAAATACAGAATCTGCTTATTGCAGATCTTACTTCTTATTGAAATCTTTCAACCACAGCACAGCACACCATCCCCTTGTTCAACCTTTCTCAGCAGAGCGCAGGGTCAGGCAGCACACGACCAGCCAGATTTACTCATCACGAGGAAGAAACCCACATAGTTCCAAAGAAGAAAAACCTTTGCGAAGAGGGCTTGCATTTGTTTGTTTTTTCCAGGAGGAAAGCTGCTCTCTGTGGGTGTGTGCGTGCATGTATGCTTGTCAGGACAATAGGAAAAAGGACACTGGAGCGGAGCTGCCAGGAAACAGTCGGCCATCTGCCCGCATGGAGAGCAGTTTTTCCTTTTCTTTTGTGCTAAAAGGAATGTAGCCGGGAGCCGCCATCCGCCCGCGCTGGGAGGAAATCTGAGCGCCTGTGCTCTGCCAGGGAGAGGAAGCGTGGGGGAGGCAGCCAGCCCAGGCCATGCGGTTAAGCGGTCATCGCACTCACGGCCAATAAATGTGGAAAAAAAAAACAACCCTAACCAAAACCCCAAATCCTGGGGAAAAAAAATCACTCTTCCTTGTCTGGCCTTTCACTCTCACGTGCAGTTCAATACTCTATCCCTCCCAGGGTGATCCCGAGCGCAGGAACCGATAAAGGGGCTCGGCAGAAGAGTGTGTCAGGAGGGCAAAGGCCTGGGGAAACACACGGGTTTCCTCCTGCTCTGACATTGGCACCCCTGGACAAGAAAGTAACACAAAATCACCTCATATCACTGGGTTGCTCAGCTGCCCCCACCTCTCTCAGTAAGCAGGCATTTAGCAATCCAAACGCTAAACAGCTTGGGCAAGGATCCTTTGCTCTTTGGCTTCCTGACCCACGAGATGAGGGTGGAATGTGAGGAGCAAGTCTACTGCTTATGACCATGAATAGTCTCCCCTACGGGCTTTGTTGCCACTTCTGACTATAAAAGAAAAATATTTAACAGGAGGGGAAAAAAAGATCTGACCTTCTGGTACCATCAGGCAAAAATTCTGGCACAACACCACGGCAGCTTGGTAGCACATTCTTCTGCCTCTTTGGTGACAGAAAAGCCCTGAAGAAATCAGGAAAGGTAAAATTTTCAGAAGTGACCACACAACTTTGAAGTTTAAGACCCATTTTCAAAACCGTTGAGGGTCAGATTCTTTTTTTTTTTTTTTAAACAAAAGTAAAAGCAGCTAACATTTTTAAACAATAGTGAGCACTCGTTCTTTTTTTCACTGGTTGCAAGGGGAGACTTTGTCTTGGTATTGCTGGTAAAACTGAGAAAATACCTGCCTGCGCCTTCATGCGTCTACACATATTGCAAACTCTGGCACTTACCAGGTGCCAGATCCAGTTCCATGGAGCTGCAGGACTTGTTAATATGGGAGATGTCTGAGGTAACAGGTCACAGCTCTAAAAAAGGTACTTCCGGAAGAACCTATTAATCCAGACATGGTCTGAAGAGCTTCCTCGTGTGCTGGCAGCTCTGGAGATGGACAGACTGACTTGGTGACGCTCTGCACCTAAGCACGTCCAAGTCAGATCTGGACTGTCACCCATACATCCCAGTCCCTTTCAGAAAACAAGACTCAGGTTTCCACATTCTGTCATGACTTTTTGTAAAAACAAAACCATCGGTGCAGCACAGTGTGTGACCTGAAGCTGCTTTCTTGGATGCTTCTCTCTTGAATGGATGAGAGACAATGTGAACAAGTGCAAACAATGTAGAGACTTAATATGAGTAAATTTTCTTTTTTCACTTGAGTGTAATACAGCTCTGGAATGGCCCTGAAACATTGCTGGAGGTTTACAAGAATCAACTGGAAATGCTCTGTACTCAGATCTAAATCTCTTTGAGCAGGAGGTTGGAGTAAAGACCTCTAGCAATCCCTTCCAACATGGATTATTCTATGATAACCTGTAAAAAAGGGTATCATAGGTTATGATTACTGTAAGAGAGAGATTCACTCTCATTTTATCCATGGAAAACACAACAAACAAACCAACCATAAAACTGCAAAAAAAAAAAAATCGCTTTCAAAATACTATTACTACATGCCTTTGCTTCCCCAAGAGGTATTTTTTTGCCTTTTACCAACTGATCAGCAAGCAAGCAGCAAAAAATGGCTGCTAAAACAAGATATACAATTATGCTACCCCTAACTGGTAGCCTTCTGTGACAGTATGACTGTCTGGGTAGACAAGGGAAGAGCAGTCGACATTGTCTACCTTGACTCAGCAAGGCTTTTGACACTGTCTCTCACAACCTCGTCATAGGCAAGCTGAAGAAGTGGGGGCTGGATGAATGCACGGTGAGATGGATCATGAACTGGCTGGATGGCAGAGCTCAGAGGTTTGTTATCAATGGTGCAAAGTCTGGTTAGAGGCCTGTAGCCAGTGGTGTTCCATGGGGTCATTACTGGGTTCAGTCCTGTTCAACCTGTTCATCGACGACCTGGATGAAGAGACTCAGTACACCCTCAGCAAGCTTGCTAGTGATACCAAACTGAGAGGAAGGGTTGATACACCAGAAACCTGTGTTGCCATTCAGCAAGACCTGGACAGGCTGTAGGACTTGGCAGAGAAAAAACTGATGAAATTCAGCAAGGGCAATTGTAGGGTCCTGCACCTGGGGAGGCATAACCCCAGGTGCCAGTACAGATTAGGAATGGACCTGTTGGAAAGCAACACTGTAGAGAAGGACCTGGAAGTCCTGGAGGACAACAGGTTGACCATGAACCAGCAAAGTCCCCTTGTGGCCAAGAAGACCAATGGTATCCTGTAGTTCATTTAGAAGAGTGTGACCAGTAGGCTGAGGGAGGTTATCCTCCCTGTCTATTCTGCCTTGGTGAGGCCACATCTGGAGAACTGCATCCAGTTCTAGGCTCCCCAGTTTAAGAAGGATAAGGAATTACTGGAGAGAGCCCAGTGGAGGGCTACAAGGATGATTAGTGGTCTGGAGCATCTTTCTTACGAGGAAAGACTGAGAGACCTGGGTCTGTTCAGCCTGGAGAAGACTGAGAGGGGA
Source organism: Streptopelia decaocto (assembly GCF_964273445.1). Taxonomy (NCBI): domain Eukaryota; kingdom Metazoa; phylum Chordata; class Aves; order Columbiformes; family Columbidae; genus Streptopelia; species Streptopelia decaocto. Next base: position 61,766,665 of record NC_138663.1, on the reverse strand, counting down.
TCTTATCAATGCTTGTAAATATCTCAAGGGTAGGTATCAAGAGGATGGGACCAGACTCCTTTCAGTGGTGCCCAGTGACAGGATGAGGGGCAATGGGCACAGACTGAAACACAGAAGGTTCTATCTGAATATGAGGAGAAACTTCTTTACTTTGAGGGTGCCAGAGCACTGGAACAGGCTGCCCAGCGAGGTTGTGGAATCTCCTTCTTGGGAGACATTCAAAACACACCTGGACACATTCCTGTGTGATCTGCTCTGGGTGAACCTGCTTTAGCAGGTGGGTTGGACTGGATGATCTCCAGAGGTCCCTTCCAACCCCAACCATTCTGAGATCACACTTCCATAGTCTTTTGTCCCTAGTAATTCTGTAGCATTTAACAAACTTCAGCAGTTCAGTGGAAGCAATTAGGGAGGCCATGAATCCACCAATAAGACTGTCTTGGCAAACACTGGTGAGTGCTGTAAATTCTCAGTATTAGAAAAAGAAAATATTTTCTTCCCAAATTTGTTCCGCTTTCAGATAGAACACAGTACAAATTTTTTTGAAAGCTTAAAGTTATTTCACAACTAAATTAAAAACCAAAACAAAACAGAGAAATACTGAAACCATCTATTTTGGAGATTTGTTTTTTTTTCTTTGCTGAAACATTTCTTTGGGTTTCTCGTGGCAGAAAACCTAGAAACTGGAGTCATCAAACAGGCATATATTGCTCGCTATTCTCTTCCAAGGGATGTACTAAAGGCAATACATACTCTAGAGGGCTTTAATTTGCCTTATTCGCTTCTTTTCACATCCATCAAACTGTTCAATAATGGAGCAGAAGCAGAGCACCCATGTACAGTTTCCTCTATTAGGCCCTTGTCTCACAACCGAAGCAGAGCTATTGTTGCAGAACCTTCCAACCCGGAGAACGTGGATCCAAGTCTTGTATTCTATGGTAACCACAAGGGCATACTCCACCCAGATGTTTGAATGTTGTCCTGGACTGGGCCCCGATACTGTTTATTGTGCACAGGAAAAAATCATTACTACAAAGCGGCCAGCACTGAATGCATTTCACAGGGGTGCATTTTACAGGACACAGAACAAAATATCGAAGTAGGAATCTTCTGGAGTCAAACCCTTGGCGGAAGCCCCTGTCCCCTGAACAATTCAATAAACATCATCCCCTTTCATCTTAAATGCTCATAAACATCTCATTTCCAGTCTAACACGAGGCAAAATCCTAGCTCTACTGGAACTACTGATTTGACTTGAGTGATTTCGCTGCAGCTTGCATTTCACCCACAACTTCCCAAATTCACCTCATTTCTGCTCCTCACCAACACAGGTCCACAGAAACTCAAGCAGAGCCCCCTCAGCTCAAGCCCAAAAAGTCTTTCCTGAGGGGACAAGACTTAAGTTTTCAGGTGGTGTTAAAGATTACAAAAGTTTCCTGCAGAGTGAGCAATGAGGTCTCCCCCAGCAGATGACCAGCGCTCAGAGACAAACGACCCTCCCAGTACAACACCCCAGCGATATACAGGTTCCTCTGTGAAGTTTCCATCACCCTGCCCCCAAAATGTCAGTATTACACACCCAGATCTGAAGGTCCAACTCAGGAAAGGCTCTCCATAGATGTTTTTCTCCCCGCAGAAGATGGTGATGACAACAAATGCCCATATTCTCTAGATCAGACATCCTGGGAACAGGCCAGTTGGACAGATAGGCCTCACCAGAGCCACCTCTTCTATGCAAAGGTAGAAGCTGCACTGTGTTGCTTCAAGTATCCGTGGCTAAACACAGTGGATCTTTTCAAAACAACCAGATTTTTCTTTCTTGAAAAGAGAATGTCTACAGACATTACTGGCAAACTAAACCTAAACTTGATCTTTTAGGGGAAACTCCCCAAACGTTTTCAACAAGAAGAGGCTCAAGAAGAGCTTAAGTAATGCTACACTTGATTTACCCCTGGGTTGGTAAGAAAAATGTTTGACATGCAAGTGGGCATTCTTCTTCCCCTCTCTTTCACATGTAATAACTCAAATATTCAGATTGCATAGCATTTATTTAATAAAAATCTGTTATCCATTTCTCCAAGTGGGTTTGCTGCACTCATATTTAAAAGAAAAATAACACAGAGAAGAAATGTTGATACTAGAAATAGGTTAGAAGTAAGTTATTTTTGCTTATATGCCTTCCCAAGCAAAAGGAATGTTAGAGATGTATTGTGTTGTAAATAGTTATCATATAAAACTAAGGAAACACTTTTCTTTAGACTTTCTTCACTCAAATCTCACTTTTGATGACAGGTAAAAATGGTGATGAATAAGAAATCAGTCCTACCTCTGGTCTGATGTTTGGCAATACTGACTTTTCAAAATATCGTGCACTAAGATAAGAGTAAGCAGTTTACATGGCGAATATGCTCGTGGATACCTGAGATTAACAGAATTTTCTATGCAGGAATTAAACTAGAACAATGGCCAGATCCATCTCAACTAATTCTTGATATCCACATGTGAGCTACTTTTGTAGTCTCTTTAATACTCACAAGAGGTAATGTGTGCTCTAGAAGTACTCTCACTTCCCAAAGCAGGCATCTCACAAATTCTGAACTGTACTGTAAAAATGCCTGTTTCTCTTACTTCACAGAAAGGGTCCAGAAACTAATTTATCTGGGCGAGGTGCATCCTGCTCACATAACTGAAATACAGTCGCATGGTCTCAGCAATTCAGTTTGCATAAATCACAAACAGGTTTGAGTTGAGGAAATTACTTGTGGTTTCTGATCAACTGAAACAGTTTTTGCCAATTTCAACCTAAATTCAACATGCCAAAAAAAAACAAACAAACAAACCCCAACCAAAACCCAAAAACCACGAGATACTTTCAAGAAAATATTTGATCTAATCTGAAGGAAGCATCCAAGAATTAGGTTATTTATTTTGAAATGACATTTCCCACCAAAATTTAGCTAGATTGGGGGTATGTACTCTAAACCTTTCCCCTTCTTTCCTCCATATATATATATGGGGGGGGGGGTGCATATATATATATATAAAAAAAATATTTTTTTGAAGAGAAAAAAGCAGGAGAGGGAAGACATGGGGCTACCCTGCCACCTTTCTCCAAATATTTATTTCTATATTTTTTTATGCAACCACAAAACTGAAAAAGGAATGCCATAAATTTTCCTTCAAAGCACCAAAAAGCCCCGAGCCTCCCTTCCAGGTCATTGCTCAGCTAAAGCTAATGGAGCGACAACAGCTGACACCACCTTGTGTTTCTGGTGATCTCATCCACATACAGCTCATTGTGCTTCATCAGTGCATCACCAAGTTGTGCTGACTCTGTGAAGTGACTGATTAAGAAAAGTTGCATTATACAATCTTTTGCTTAATTCTGCATTCAAGGATTTCATGGCAAGTCATACCAAAATCTCCTCTATTGCAAAACAGCGTTCACAAGTTTAAAAAAAAAAAAAAAAGCTACATGTGCAACAGAGACCAAGAGACAGCTGACCTTCTTAAGTCCTTCAGGAAAAAAGAAAGAGTGGTGATTACCTATTCCCATGTTTTTTTGAAAATGTCCTTTTACTTACAAGTAGAAAGAAAAATCCATCTAACCCAAGGTCAGGGTTGGTTTTTCAAATAGTGGATCTTTACCAGGAGCTTGAATTAAAAATAAAATTCTGCTATTGAATGCATCCAGAGGAGGGCAACAAAGCTGGTGAAAGGGCTGTCAGGCATGCCTTATGAGGGGCAGCTGAGGACTTTGGGGCCCAGTCTAGTTTGGAGAAAAAGAGGTGGAGGGGTGACCTCAGGGCCCTCTACAGTTTCCCCCACCCTGAGGTGGGGGAGAGGGAGGTGCTGAGCTCTTCTCCCTGGTACCCAGTGACAGGATGCATGGGGATGGCTCAATGCCAGGTTTACACTGGGCATTAGGAAGCATTTCTCTGCTGAGAGGGTGGTCAAACACTAGAACAGGCTTCCTAGAGAGGTGGTTGATGCTCTAAGCCTGTCAGTGGTTAAGAGGGATGTGGACAATGCCCTTAATAACATGGTTCAACTTTTGATCAGCCCTGAAGTGGTTAAGCAGTTTGACTAGATGATTGTTATAGGTCCTTTCCTACTGAACTGTTCTATTCTATACTACTAATAATCATCATAATAAAAATCTAATGGAAGGCTGCCTTGAGCATGAATGAGCAGAGGGGCTGGGATGAGTGTATGTGAATAGTTTGGTTTGAACAACCAAAAAGTTAGAATTTTTATTCCTGCAGTGATTGCTGGTAAGAGATGAAGTCCTCCAGTGCTCTGACAGGGCACAGCCTGTGTTTCTGATAATGCTTCCAGATTCCTTTGGAACAGAAAAATCATTTAACCCCATGCAAACACATATTCAGCAAGCAGGACATGAAGCAATATATTGCATGTCAAACAAGCTAGCTTTAAAAAAAATGCACCTCATCAAATTCTGACAACATTTTAGGAAATTTGTTCCTTTTAAAGGCAATCCTATTTTTCCTTGAAACACACCCAAAAGCTTTTTTTCTCTGACTAGTGGAGGAATTTAGGAATTTAAAAGGAGAAACCTCGGTTTCCCACTGAATTTGTATACACTAAATCATCCTACAAGGAAAGTTTCCTGCTGTGCAAACAAGAGGATACCGATGGGGCAAACTTTAGCATGGACCAAGTGGCAACAGCCTTCAGTGTCCTTCACCAACACAAGTACAGGACTGTTCTATGTAAGAGGTGACACCATGGCAAAACTTCAGTTTGGGGTCACTCATCACGACCTTGGGGGACAGAGACAGAAATCTGATGCAAAAATCAGATACAACATGTTGGTTTCCCAGTAGGAAACCTCTCGGGCCTCTCACAGAGTTTGACAAAGCTGAAAAAATGGCAGCCAGCTAGATAAGGGCTTCCTACATCATCTGGAAAAAGCTCAATACCTTACACATCTCTTTTCAGTAAAATATTCTCTTGCAGAATTTGGCTACGGATTGCTGCACATATAGCCTTGCATGTCAAAGCAGGGAAAGACAGATTCTCAATTACAGCCTGATCTCAGGCTCCCTGAATTAATGGAAAAGCTCCCATGAACTTCAACAGACCGTGGAGGATGCTTCAGGATCTGTTTTTGGCCAGATGTTGATTTCTGAAGTGCTACATGTGCTGGAGAAGACACTCTACTCTTCTTGATTTTAGTAAGAGGTATTTATTTCCATTTGCTACTATGCCGCTCTGAGCTCTGGATAACCCAAGACTTGCTTGTTTCCCAGAAGAACACTTGAAGCCTATATTCACAGCATGCTTCACAGCTGAAACACATTGTATTTTTGTATGTGGAAAACATACCTATCTTCGGGGTGTGTGTGCAGGGAGCTTAATGTTTTTAAAGAAAAAGCTCCAATAGTCTGAAAAGTCTCTAGGAGGTATTTCCTTTTTAATTTAGCAAGGTAGAGTTTGGCTGACAGTGGCAAGCAAACTCATATTATGAAGTGCCCTCACGGTGCCCTGTGAAATTCGCCATTTCCCTTCATGACAGTGAGCGCTATCTATCACAAGAACATAATCCCATGAGACAGTAGACCTGAGCCCCTTCACTGCTCTCCTCTGCAAACAGATGTGTGCACTTTCCCCAGCTCTGTAAGTCACGGCCGGCTTTTGGCAAAGAGCTTCAGCAGCTGCACATCTGCAGAGGGGAAAAGTTTTCAGCAAAAAATACAGAGGGGGATCTCATCCTCCCCCTGCCTGCAAAGCAAGCTCAGCGATTGTTTCTCTCCAGATGACACCCTGATGGGCTGATTTAATCACTGACATATGCGTGCCTATTCACAATACTAGCAAAATACCAGGGCTGTGACAGCATCTCACCTGAACGGGCTCACAGTAACACGGCTTGTCAGCAAGAACTTGGCAAGAAGTCTCGCAGGATATTAAGAGGAAAGCAATGTTCAAGGACATTGCCAATATAAAATAATCCTACCGAATACAACTGGCTGTGTGAGAGACCACTTGTGATGAGGAAAACACCTAAGCAGGTGTTTAATTTTAAGCCTACGCTCAAAGCCCACTATCTTCAATTAGTTCGCATGAAGTCCAGTCCACACTTCCCTGAGCGGGAGTGATGTACTGCACTGGGAGCCACAGTGCTCTGCTGGGTAGATTTAAGCATGCTCTTAGACCTACACGTCTGCTTAAATGATTTGCCAAACTGGAGGTACTGTAGAGAATATTTAGGTGTAGCGGGATCACAGAAACACTTCACCACTTTTATTCCCAAAGGGAGATTTAATTAAAGCACACAGCATCTAGCCATTTAAAATTATTCTTGTTACAAAGAGCAATAAGTCCTTGCCCCCTGAAACAGTCTCTCTGGCGGACTGCCAGAGTCCCCACTAAGTTTCTGAAGACACAACTTACATGCCTGAACTTGGTCAGGAGCCATCTGCTCTCAGGGATCTGCAAGATCAGGAGCCTCAGTGCCTGGCAGGGTCCCACCCAGAACTCTTTTGTCCACTTCCAAATGAGGTGGCACCTTTCCCCACTTGAGCTGCCCCTAACCATCATCCTCTCTCAATATTTTAAGTGTCTGCACCAGATTTTCAAACAACCTCAGAGCCAAGCATTTCTGATTGCTTCTCTAAGACCAGATTTTCTGCCAGGCACAGTCTCCTGCACAGAGATCTAACCAAGGCAAGACTTCCAAGCCAGGTCAGCACCCCATATGCTGAACTATTCAGAAAATCTGATTACTTACCATAGTACCTAATGAAGAGCTGGACATAGGAAAATACAGCTGCCAGCATCCTCTTGCAGAATCTATCTTAACGCTAGTCTCAATCCAGATCAATAGATCTCTGCTGTAAAAGGGCTGGAATGAACAAGACCAGTGAAATAAACCTCCATCAGCATTAGCAATACTATTTTACGGAGGAGACAAGACTTGCCGCAGTTAAAGGATGCCACAAATGGAAACAAATTAATGCTCCTCCAACAGCTCATGCAGCAGCATCTGCCTTATCAGTGGAATAGCACCAGCAGCAGCCCACAAACCCCACTTCAGGCACCACAGATAGAGCCGAAGAACAGCTAACTTACCTGCCTGGTTTCCCTCCTTTTGCCTTTTCACTCTGATTTTCCATCACGTATCTCAAAACGATCCATGCCCCATACCCACACTCCCAGATGAGACTTCATCAGTGCTGCACATGAAGCCAACTGTGTGAAGAACCCGGGGGGACAGCCAGGCCCATCTGTTAAGAGGTTTTTCTCTGCGTGGGCTGGTGTTTTTATTTTAAACTCCCTCTGCTTCTGGGCCCCTCTCCATCTCTCGCCCCTCCCATCTCTCTCTCTCTCTGCTCATGAGGACAGAGTTTTTCCATCCTGGCTCTGGGCCAACACATGTATGGGCAAAGGCAGTGCTCAGGAAAAGCCATCTTCTGCTCCCTTTCATCACAGAAACACTGCCAGTTCCCAGCCGAGGAGCACAAGCCTGAGAGAGAGCTTTGGTTGCAGCCTGGCCACAGGGCAACTGCTGCCTCTCATGGCCTTCCCTGCTCCCGATGAGCAACCCCAGGCTTTACCTCAACCGCCCATGAGCTGCTCATCAGATGGCCAGCACAGACATATCTCACGTTCAGCCAAGGACAAGTGTAACAGCACATAAAGACAACAGGTAACATTCAAGCCGAATTCTCATTTGCAGAAATGTTTTAACAAAGAAAACCAAAAGACTCCAAGCAAATCTGTCAGCAGTGGGATGATGAGCTTGTCCAAAAGGTAGGAAAAGGCCTCAGTGATATACTAGCTTCTAACAAGTTTAATTTGTAAAAACTGACCTTTAATCACCACTGTAACTATTGAATCTGCCCTGCTAAATCCCTGGAACTAACAGTGTGCCAGGTGCAGCTGGTTTCCCTAACCTCGGGAGGGGAAGAAGCACTGAAAGGATGGAGATTATAACAGCACTTGCAGCATTTGTTCCAGCAGGACATTACTGTTTCAAGCTTCTATCTTCTCAACTATGGTTGACTTCCCCTCGGCTTTACCATGGAACAGTACTATTTGCAGAAAAGACAGAAACAAGGTTCTCAATAGACATTGTCTACATTGAAGGAAGGAGTCCTAGTGTTTCAAACTTCTTACAAGGAAGACTTCTAACGACTTGCATAAGCAGCAGGCAAGGATCCACTGCTTCGATCAGGAACCAGACTGCAGACTTACGACTTTCAGCTCATCAGTCCTGTGTCTGTAGACACGGAGTACCTTGGCCCAGTTAGGTAGTGAACCATGTAAAGGCTAGAACAGATCTTGAATAGGACTGACTTACGGGACCTTAAAGATTTACTTATGTAAGATAGTGATGATGCCTTCTAGTGCCACACCGACAACAGAGATCTTGAACTGGTCCTCAGCCTGTTCTCTGCCAGGTTTCCACGAAGGACACGGCCCTCAGTTGAAATCCCAGGCTGCAGCAGGTCAGCAGCTCCAGCGACTCTAGCCTCTTTGTCTTAGGCACCCAGCCTCAAGATCATCCAAGGGTGTTGTGGAAGCCTGCGTTTCAAAAGCACAGCCTTCACAAAGCTGGGAGTCTGGAGTTCAGTCTTATGGTGTACACAGGCTGAGCACAGACACTGAGAATGAAAGCGGTCTCTGCTAAAACCTGGGCTGAAACCATCACCAAACAGCATGCATATTCACACATTTAAGCCTTCGCTTTCATTTCCAGTAGCTGGTAAAGCTGCTTAGAGGTGAAAATCGGAGAAAAATCCCATAAGCAAAATAAGCGTGCTGCTGTCCTCTCCATTGTTCTTCAGAACTACAATCAAGAAAACACTGTCCCTCCTCCAGCCTTGCCTGGGTAAAACAGTGCTTACAGATGGGTACCTCTCAGATACAAGTTATTTGATCTGTATATAGGTAAAACTGGGCTCACTCATTCACTATCAGAACTTGAACATAACAAAGTATTTCTTTCTAGCTGCATCGCACTCCCTTCTTCCCTGCGGAGAGCCTTCTCAGTCCTTAAGGAAGAGCTATGCAAGTTCATTAAAAGTCCTATTTCAGCATTTCCCTCATAGCAGAGGCCTCTTCCAGCCAGCTCTTGGGATCCTGCCAATAGACATATCAGCCACTAGTACTTAAATCCTTCCGCTAAAAAATGCTTCCCTAAAGAGCTTATACCCCAGCTCTGGATGCTTAAGAAAGCTGATCATCAAAATTAACCAGCCTCAATAAGAGCTTAAGAGAAGTTCTTCTCCACTCTCATGGGCTTAATAGTGCATTACAGAGCCTTTTCTCCCCTTGGTCTGGCCTCCACTTAGGAAGGGGCAGCTTCAGCACAGTTCCAGTCAGGAAATAAATGTCAGGTGCCACAAAAGAAAGAGAGAACCAGTTGCCTTGGATGATGTTTTCAGGGGGATCCAAAAGAAAATGACACTTATCAGGCACCTCTGAAATGTCCAGTATCTCCCCATGTTTAACAGTCTGTCTCTAACACATGAAGATCTCATTGTCAAACCTCTTAAATTTGGGGCAAGGATTGCATTTGCCTCTGTGCTTCTAGACCACCCAGCAAAACAGAGGTTTAATTGCTGTCCATATTAATTAGTTATTACAGCTGATATTCATAAGAATTTAGTGGCAAAGCTCCTACTGAATTAAGATTATCTTGGAAAACCACAGCCTTGCAACTTATGTGGTCTTTATTTATAATCTCCTTGTCAAAATGAACATTTCTAACATGTAAATACACCAGGCATGGGAGAAAGACAAGCATAATGTAAGTGCTTGACAAAGGATCTAAATGCCCTTCTTGTTTTGGAGAACAGCAAGTATCATGTGGTTGTCTCTGCAGACAAAATGTCCTAAAAGATTTCCCAAGGCAGCGAGCTGGGGACACTACTGAAAGCAGAACTTCCAGACGCTCCACTTGCACTTGTGGTCTACAAGGAAGATCATGCTCAGGGATCTGAGCTGATGAACAGGGAGCAACTTCTGCGTGGACGGGGATGTGCCAAAGGCCAGCCTGAGCTTCAGCACACAACCTTCTCACCCAGAGGCAAAGAGAGGTCCCAGATGAGCCATAAATCTTCAGCCTGCTTTCTACATCCCGGGTCGCTCCAGCGCCCTTTGTTTTCAAGTGTGTTCTCTTCCGTTTCTCAAAGAGATGCTGTATTACCCTGGGAAATCCTGTGGCTTTTGTCTCATTTCCATATTTAAGAGTTTTCAGCTGTTTCTAAGTCTGTCCCAACATGGTAGATACCCATTCTCACATGGTAAAACACTGTTTGGATTATTTTAAAAACCCAACTAAACAAAACAACAACAACGAAAATCACCAAACCCCACAAACACTACCCTGACAACAGCAATTCAGAATATAACACAAGGGTCGAGGAAATGCATTCCTTTCCTCTGGCAGGATGCAGTAACGACTCCCTTTCTGGTGGTTCAGAAATGCAGCCAGTACACTTTATTGGACTTCACTACCACACACCAAGAATGAATGGTCAGTAAGGTGACTGCCAACACAGAAAATAGCTTTTTAATCCACCAGCAACACTAGCAGGTTCACTCCCAGCAGCAAAAGAAAGCCCCATAGATATCCCTCTGCCCCTCTCTTTATCCTCCCGGCTGAGCTCCAGGCTGGAGATGCTTTTCTCCAAAAGCAACAACCCTACTTAAATGGCAAGAGCAAAGGTGGCCGAGAACACCTCAGGGTCAGGAACAGCTCCCATACAACTCACTGATCCATCCAGAAACAAACTGTGCTTTTGTGAAAAGCAGGATTAAACGCTCCATGCTTAGCACTTACTACCTGCTCCTGCAAGGCTCCAGTGCAGCCCCCAGCACTCAGAAACCTTCAGTCCCTCCTAGACTGTCCCTTTCCTGCACCAAGCACCATAAGCCAGGCTCCTTGGAGACCCATAAAATCAAAACTTCTGAAAGTGTCCCAAATACACCTTGCATAGTTTACCCTCCAGTTTGCATTTGACACTCTGGCACCCTGGCAGCAGACAGCTGTTCCATTTTTCCTTGTTCCCTTCCCAACCATCGTTCCCCTCCACCAACTCCATGCCTAACCCATTAGCACCCATCAATCTGGGTACCACAGCAGGAAGGCAAGTTGGCATATCTCCCCAGGAGAGGTGAATATTCTTACAGATCCCAAGCAGGAGTTAGAAATGCCATCCTAAACTACAGGCTGCACCCAAGTGCAGACATTTCCTCCTGCTGAAAGCAAAGCAGAAGAAAAACTGGCTATCTGGATCAGAAATAGAGAAATGCAGCGTTATCATCACAGAGAGATTCAGAGTTTTGCTGAAACTGAGGAGGACTCTGAGGACTGCTCCAGTATGGCCTGCGTTTCCCCCAAAGAATTTGCTTAGTGTTTCTTCATCTTTTTTTGTTGCTGAAGACGGAGGCAGGGCTGAGTTCACCCAGGGGCTCCACGCTGGGTGTATGGGCTGCCTCTTCTCCTCCTCCCCACCACTCCCGAACCTCTTGGGTCGGCTTTTAAGTAGTTCCCCACGTCCCCTCGGCTCCTCTCCCACCGGTCCGCGGCCGAGAGCCGCTCCGGCAGCCGACTCGGCCCCCTCGCAGCCAGCGGGGACAGAGGGAGCGGCAGTCCTGCCCGTCCCGGCAGGAAAGCGGCGGGGGCGAGCGGCGGTGTCTTCCACGACCGGGAGGGTGGGGGACTTCGGCTCACCCCCCCCTTCCCCCCGATTTCCGTCTCAGCAGCCGAACGCAGTACCGAGGGGAAAGAAAAGCCAATTTGGGGGCTAAAGGGAAAAAGGAATTAGTCATTTCGTAAAGCAGTACGGACCCCCCGCGCCCCGACCGCCACCAGGGGAGACGAGCGGGCGCAGGGCGCGACCTCCCGGCACCTCTGCCCACTCTCCCCCAGGAACCCCCGGCCCCCTCTGCAGCCCCCCTACCTTCCTCGGCGGGGGTGTGGGGCCGTGTCCCGGCATGGCGGCGCCCGGCGCCGGGTTGGCGGCGTGCGGACGCGCGGCTGGGGGCTCCCCGCCCGCCCCGCCATGCAGCGCCGCCGCCACCGCCCCCCGCCGCCACCGGCCCCGGCCGCCCTCCGGCGGGAGCCCCGCCCCGCCCCGCCCCACTCCACGGCAACGGCGCCCGCCCCCCTCCTCCCCGCTCGGGGGAATACCGCGTCCGGTGCTGCCTGCCAGCCGGCGTCCTGCCGGGCGGGGGTGCGCCGAGGTGAGGGGGCGCACGGAGGGGAGGGGGGCTGCCGCTGGCGAGGCCAGAAATTAAAAAGCCAGGTGAGGTGCACAAGACGCCTTTCTGGTTGCGAACAGAAATATCCAAGGGAAGGCAGAAAAGTCCCTGCTTGCTACCAGTTACTCCAGCAGGTTGTCATCGCTGAATGAACCGGTCGCGGCACCTGATGGGCTCACAGAGACGAGAAAGTGGGGGGCCAGGAAAGGCTCAGGCCTGTGGAACAGCTTCCATCCGCAGAGCTGCTCACCTGCGCAGGGCCGCGATGCAGCTCCCTGCTGGCACGGAATTTCACTCAGTCGGATCTGAGCCACCCGTTACAGCGAGGGAGGGATCTGGATTGGAGAGTGGATTATTTCTTACTACAGGTTTTCAGTACCCAGGGTACATTAAAAATGGTGGGAAGGGGATTTTTTCCTCCAAGTAGAAGTAAGCAGTTAGTAACACACACCTAGAGCTGAGAACCAGCCAAACTCTAAGTGTGAAAGGCCACAGCTCCTAGCACAAGACAGTAGATTTGCTGAAAAGCCACGATGGCAAAGCAAATTGCAGCTCCATATTTGCTGTGGCTGCCCCCTAAAACATGTCCTTTGATGGGTTGCGGTTACATACACAAAAGCTCCTAAAAAGTGTGAGATGGATGATGTTGTTGTCCTCATCAGCTGCATCCTCAGCAGTGGGTTCATTAATTTCAATTTGATTTGTAAAAGGCATGTGTCCTTTGTGAAGGAAATGAGCAACCCTCAGTAGCTGCGTGATTGCGAATGAGGTGAACACATTGCCAGCTGACTCGGGGATAAGTGGGAGACCTGACACTGCCATCAGCCACCCCTCCGCAGAGCAGAAAGCCCAGGGGTCAGAGCAACTCGTTAGCTCAACTGAACTATCCCCATCACCTAAGCAGGCTTTTGCTTTTAGTTTGAATTTATTTTACTAGTAGTGATGTGTTGCCGTGTGCCCTCAGATGCTTCCATAACTCAAGGCACTCATTATTCCATTCATGCCCCTCTAAGGAAATCATTAACAATCACAAAAATTCGCCTACCGGTGTCAGGCAATACCCAGAAAGCCTTTGTTTAAAATTAGAAGGTCATTGCTAATTTCTCTTTTTTATGGGAAAAAAAAAGTGGAGGCAGCTGCCACCTTGCAATGGCTGAAGTACCTCTTGCACTTGTCAGCACCTTCATTTTACCTGTAGAATCATAGAATGTTCTGAGTTGGAAGGGGCCCACAAGGATCATCGAGTCCAGCTCCCGCCCCTGCACAGGACAGCCCCACAGTTCTCGCCATGCACTCTGTCCAGTCAACAGCCCACCTCGACTGTCAAAATGGATGGAGATGTGAAGGCCACCAGCCCAAGCGTGGGCCCCTTCTCTCTTGTCCTCCTCCGGCGTAGCCCAAACCTGAGGGAACGTACCTACTGAGGCTACAGCTCAGTCACGCACTCAGAGGGCTCAGGTACCATCCGTGAGGCGGGAAAACTCACCTCACGTTCCTCCGAGGCTCCTTTTTCTTTAAGAGGCGGAGCCACCGCCGCCCCCTGGCGCTGATTGGCTGGCCCCGCCTTCTCCTGCTCCCCCGCCGTGGGCGGCCGTTAGCGGCCGGTAACGGCGGCGGGTGGGTGATGGTGGCGGGCGGCGCTGTGCGGCTGCTGCCGCTCCCGCGTCCCCTGCTCGGGCGGGCCGCCGGGGCGAGGGGGGCGCTGTCTGGTTGGGCGCCGGCGGGGCGCGGTGGGCTGCGTGCCGGGCGCTGGGTCGCGGTGGCCTTGGCGGTGCCCGCTGGGACTGGCTGGAAGGAGAGACCGGGACAGCGGGGACCGGTGTGGGTGGGTGAGCGCGGCCCGGAGCGGCCGCCCCGGAGGTTGCTGTGGCGCTTGGGTCTGGCGCTCCGCTTGGGTCTGCGGGCTTGCGGGTTGCTGCTGCGCTTTGGCCCCCTGCTGTTGCTCTACCCGCTGAGCCGCCTGTGGCCTGGCCTGGGCGCCGTGTGGCTGCGGCTGCTCCGGAGGGCAGCCGAGGCTGCCGGCCCCACCTGTGTCAAGCTGGGCCAGTGGGCCAGCACCCGGAGGGACCTCTTCTCCGAGGCCTTCTGTGATGAATTTTCCAAGCTGCACGTTGAGGTGAGCCCACACCCGTGGGCCCACACAGATGAGCTCCTCAGGAAAGCCTTTGGTGAGGACTGGACAGGCATCCTCAAGTTCCAAAGCCAGGAGCCAGTTGGCTCGGGCTGTGTTGCCCAGGTGTATAAAGCCTATGCTGACCTCACGGCTATCACTGGCTCCCAAGCCAAGGAGCTAGCACGACGCTCAAAGTTAAGGTCTGCTTTTGAAGCGTGGGAAGTGTCAAGCTTTAGAGGCCTCCTCAGGTGGCTGAGGAGGTGGAAGAGCGAGGAGATGCGGGTTGAGAGGAGCAGTGAGGAGCTGAGCCCAGCAGACTGCTCCCAGGAGAGTCCTGTGAATGGGACACCCGCTATGGAGCAGATGGCCAAACCGCTCCTGAAAGCAAATCCTTTATCAGCCAGACACCTCACGCCTGTAGCCATTAAAGTAAGTTATACATCTGACTGGTAGATGTGTGAAAATGGAGCGTGTTAGATGGGGTGGATCAGAATTTAATTCCCATGAAGATGAGTAGCTGGCAAGGGCCAGGCAGAGTGAGAGAAGGGATGCTCATCACCCTTGGTGTCTTAATGCTTTGGTTCCAGTCACCTGCAATCCAGACTTGCTGTGGCCCCAGCATACTGCCTGTGGCACCGTTTGACCTGGCATGTGGATACTAGAAATGCCTGTAAGGGCCCAGTTTGCATTAAAAGAATGAACATAAAGCTTGGTTTCACCTTCCAGAAAATGAAACCCTTTCTTTGCTCACATGAAGAAATCTGGAACATATACGTTCTTTCCAGGAAAGTTTATTTAAAGAAATCTTCTATTTGAGCTGCTCCAGGTACTAGTTAGTACTACATGGTGGAGAGAGGATGGGAGTGTGAAAGCATTGGAAAATGCCATTGGGTGAGACTGTAGTCTCCAGCACAGATATATTCCATTTGACAACTATAAAATGTTTCTTTTCAACTTAATTCATGGCAAAATGTGAATTCTTCAGAGGACTAGCTGGGGAAGCTTTGTTAGCTCCCAGTCTAGTAAGGTCAGTTCTGTCTATTTGGAATGTGTCACTTGAGCCGATTGAAATGGGACTGTCCTTTTCACACTGTTTGGGGTGCTGATCTTGCCACCATTTGTTCTTGTGCAGGTCCTGCACCCTGGGCTGGTCCACCAAGTCCAGATGGATCTGTTTCTTATGAAGATGGGTAGCCACATCATTGGACTTCTCCCTGGATTCAAGTGGCTCAGTTTGACAGAGATTGTGGAGGAGTTTGAAAAGCTTATGATTCAGCAGGTGTGTGCCATGCCATGGTCCACGTGTACTGGAACAAAACTGCCTTTTGTCTTGCTAGTGGCTGGTTCTAGCCCTGTTCATACTGCCACATTTTAAAAGGTTAGATGAAGGCTTGCTTGGTCTCTAGACTAAAAAGTCTTTATTCTAATCAGTCACACAGTGTTACTGTAGAAAAGCTTATATTCTGATACTAAAAAAAGCAAGGCAATGACAAAAATAAACAATCTTTACTAGATTTGAAAATATTTTTTGGACTTTAATTATGTTTTCTAGTGAACAGCATGAATGACTAGCTAGTCATAGTCACAGTCCTTTGTGCAGCATTGTGAAGGATGAACACTGATGAGAGACCTCTCCTTAGGAAAAAAAATCTCTCCAAACAAGTTTTCAGATGTGTGTTTCCTCTAATCCTACAGATATGTTTGTAATCTGTACTCACTGGTCACGTTTGTTAGCACTGAAGTATATATCTTGGCATAACTGATATATTTTTACATAAGGTAATAATACATTCTAAATTGTATTGTCATCAGACAGATGGTATTGGTAAAGTTAAGCTTTACTAATAGATCAGAAAACATGTCCTGATTCACTCATGTCTTCTAAAAACATGTCCTGATTCACTCATGTCTTCTAGTCCTGAAATGTCCTTACTGCCAAACTTATCTGTTAAATTCATTTTTCTGTCTAAATTGCAGAAGTCTGAAGTTTGTTATAAGCTTTTGAAAGCCGTAATTTTCCACTATTGCAAAAAATCTAAAGAGTAAATCCATGTTGTAAACTGTTGACTGTATTCAGGTGTGACTCGAGGTCACTGGTACCAGTTTAGTTCTGCAGAGCTTTTGGTGTGTACTCTGAAGACTGAGTATTAGGAGAGCATCTGATAGGCCTGTCATCATTTTGTTTCTCTTTGAAAGAACAAGAAATATTCCTGGGATATATCCCATTGCCAGATAAAGGAGATGAGGCAAGGTTATCCTCCCTCCCGCCTCCTTGAGCAGCAGCAGTGGACAGAAGGTGGTAAAAGAATGGGCAGGAGAGGTGCCCTTGTGTCAAGGCCCTGCATCACTGAAGAGCTGGGGCCAGGGCTTTGCAGAGTGCATTATTTTGTGTGTGTTACGCTAAATTTCTTCCTGCTATGGCTGTTTATCTGTAAAGTGAGGCTAGGGCTACAGTTCTTCTAGCCTGACTGCGTGCCCACCTTGCCCTTTGGACAGTAAACTTTGGTTCAGGATCTGTCTTACCTTTGAAAATAGTGCAGTCCTGGTCTTTTTGAGGCATCATGCCCATAGTAGGAGTAACCTGTATTTCAAAGGTGGTGGGCTGTGGGCCATTTGTTACCCAGTCTGTTACTCTGCTCTTCCATCAGGAAAGCTATAAGCATGTAAGCAGCACCACTCTATTTTGTTATCATTCTGGTTTTCTGACCAGTTTTGTTGGTATCGAGTATTGCTCTTTACAGTCACATCCTCATACAGGATCCTGAAGATCTGATTCTACTTCCATCTAATTCCCAAACTCCTTTCTGTTTCTCTCCCTTGAGATTGACTTACGCTACGAAGCCAGAAATCTGGAGCGCTTCCGACAAAATTTCCTAGATGTCGATTTTGTGAAGTTCCCAGTTCCCCTTTGGCCTTTGGTAACAACAGATGTCCTAGTGGAAACATTTGAGGTAAGAATTGCAGGGTCTGGGTGTGGTGGTTATCAGGGAGAAGGCCCTTAGGGGAACATGCCAAGGAGGAGTTTTTGAGGAGCAATCAGAGATAGAAGGATGCTTTTCTCCTACTTGCTTAAAGAGATTGGTGTCCTTCCTCAGCATCTCTTCCACTCTCTTTGTTTGTAAACAGTGCATCCCAGAAGACAGGTGGCAGGCAGCTCCATATAGAAGTGAACACTTGGCCTGACATCAAGCAGACCAGCAGTGTGTCCAGACACCATGTGCTTGCCTGTGCTTTGCAAACCAACACCACCTTACAACTCTCCTCTGTGGTGGGTCAGAGCAAGGAGCTCAGCAATCTGACACTTTCTGATGCTTGCCTCACTTTCCTTGTGGATGTTTGAGTCACAGGCCAGAGCTTCTCTCAGCCTTAGTTTTCATGCATGTGATACTGGCAAGAGTATTTCTGCCCCAGGCTATATCACACCCTCTTGCCAAAGAACAACCCCTTGCTTCTCTCATGTTCTCCATTGCAGTAGGTACAGCCTCTACTGAGCAGGTCCCTTCTAGGGTGTTCTTTTGCCTTCCCTCAACTCTGGGCACCTAGGTAATGGTGCTGTTGAAGGTGGGACACAGGGTGTGCTTGACCCCAGCTCTGTGTTTATTTCAGGAGAGTGAGCCTATTTCACGCTACCTGCACGCCGAGATTGCCACGGAGCTGAGGCAGAGGCTTGCAAAGATGGGCATGGACATGCTGCTGAAGATGGTAGGCACTTGGCTGAGGATGGAAGTGAAGCTTGTTTTCCTGCAGAAGCTATTCAGCTGGGTTAATAATATGGCTAAAGAGAACCTTTTTGCTTACCACAACTCCTACCCTTCTCCCCATGGACTCAAACATAAAGTTGAGCCTTTTAGAGCCAGCACCTGGGTGCCAGGTATCGTTCAGTAACACAGGACTTAGGCTGCCAGGGCACTGTGCAGCTCCTGAACTGGCAGAGCGAAGGTCTATACTTTGTGTGCCACGTAACAAAATCTTGAGTAAAGCCTGGGCTAGATAAACCATTGCTGTAGACTTTGATGTGGAGCTTCTTCCACTGCAGAAGAGTGGTCTGCTTGCACACAGTAGGGTCTTCCTATGCAACTTGATCAGTGCATTGCTTAGGAAACCCACTAATCCATGTAATGAATATTCACATATTGGCCAAATGCTATAAAGTGCAATGTAATTAGCAAATATCATGGTCTTTGCAGAGACTACGGATGCAACTCATGGGGAAAACAGCTAGCTAGTTTCTTTATTTATTGGTCCCCTCCTACAAAACTACCTTTTATAAGGAAGAATACGGAGTAAAGAAAACAAACCTGGCCAGATTCAGCTTCTGACTGTGTAGTTCTTTTGTGATCGAAATAGTCAGAAATGATCTGGAAAGGGAAACTGGGAGGTGACACAATTGGTTTGTGAGGAGCTGTGAGAACTAGCAGCGAAGAGTTGTGTAAGTACCTCACGGTATTGAATGTGTGGGCAGTAAGTGTGAGATGAAATTCAGTTGATAACTGCAACATCATGCTAGGGCAATGGTGAGGCCTGCAGCTCTGACTATCTGCAGTATGACAGACTCTGAAATAGCTTTTAAAACTAAGAAAAGCAATGGTGGAACTATTAATAGATTTATGCTAACACTGGATTCAATGGTTGGGAGCAAAGCAAAACTCTGAAATTTTAAGAGTAGAAAAGAATTAAAGAGCAAAGAAACAACATTATGGCTGTAAGTAAAACAAATACCTGTTTCTTAATACTCTGTGCAGTTCTAGTCCCTCGCTGTCCAGAACCCTCCATTTCAAGGGCTGTAATAGAGCTAGAAGAGGTGCAGAGGAAGGCAGATGGAATGATTACTGGTGTGGAGTGGCTTCCCTACTGAAATGGTGAAATAATTTGGACACAATTCTGGAAAGCAGAGAAATCAGTAGCTTATGACAGAGAGATATGCAGTCATGAGTGCATTAGAGTGAGTATGGATCTATTGTATATGGTTTCTCAGAACAACAAGGATTGCCAGAGGTCATTTTTTCATATAACACCTAAAAATTTTTTTTTTTCACACAGCTCTAATTATTTACATGACAATTGGACAAATTTGTAGGATTAATCCATGAAATGCAAAGAAAACCTCCTTGGGGCAGGAAGTCCTGCAGTCCCACATGGTTAGGAGGGTTAATGAGGAAGTACTACCTTGTGCTTGCCATCTTGCTTGTCCTTTCTGCTACTAACTGCTAGCAGAGGCAAAGAAGTGCTACATACATTTGTTTCCTCTTGTTTCCGTTTTCAATACAATTGTAATGTGGGTTGATGTCCCAGACTAGGCAAACTTAACCATTCACTAAAACCCAGGCCACTGAATTGCAAATGGCCCATTACTGCATTACTTTGCCAAGACTCACCAGCATGCCTCCAGGTTAGAGTTAATTGCCAAAGAGCACTACTGGTCCCTGCTGGGACTCCTGGCTGCCTGACCTGATGTTTAGGAAACACAGAGGATTGCTTCACACAGCTCTGATGACACTCCCAGAGTGAGCAGCACCCGTGTCATTTCAGGACAGCTAGTCTCCAGCAGAAGCCATTTGCTGTGCTGCTTCTGCCAATGTGATGCACACTGGTAATGACAGGGAACCGATCAGAAATGAACCTCTGCTATATCATAGAACAGTGTGGGCTGGAGGGGACCTTCAAAGATCATCTAGTCCAACCCCCTGCCATGAGCAGGGACATCTTCAAATAGATCAGGTTGCTCAGAGCACGCTCCAGCCCAGCCTTGAATGTCTCCAGGGATGGGGCATCTACGACCTCTCTGGGCAACCTGGGCCAGTGTTTCACCACCCGCATTGTGAAACATGTCTTCCTCATGTCTGGCCTGAATCTCCCCTCCTTCAGTTTAAAACCATTACCCCTTGTCCTACCACAACAGGCCCTGCTAAAGAGTCTGTCCCCATCTTTCTTTCAGGCTGCTTTTAAGTACTGAAAGGCCACAATAAGGTCTCCCTGGAGCCTTCTCTTCTCCAGGCTGAACAACCCCAACTCTCTCAGCCTGTCCTCACAGGAGAGGTGTTCCAGCCCTCTCATCTTCTTCATGGTCGTATTTACCTGGGAGTTTTGTTGTGGGCATGTTTGATTGGAACAAGCTGATCTAAGACTTGTCCATCCTCTAGGTCTTTGTTGACAACTTTGTCCATGCTGACCTGCACCCTGGGAACATCCTGGTTCAAGGCACGGCCCACCTCGGCACCAGCTGCAAGGAGCAGACAGCCATCGTGGATCTGTGTGACACGCTCGTGGTGGAAGTGCAGCCACCCCTCAGGCGGCTCTGCCTGGTGCTGCTGGACGCGGGGATTGTGGCGGAGCTGCAGAGCACTGACCTGCAGAACTTCCGGGCAGTTTTCACAGCTGTGGTCCAGGGCCAGGTGAGGCCTCTGCTGTGGGGCTGGGGAAGGAAGACAGATGAAGAATCTGATGGCCGAACTGATCATTTTCTCTCTACTTACGCTTACAATCCTCCCTAAGAGGGGAGAGGAGACTTGCTAGCATGGAAGCTATATCAGACACAGAGATAAGATGTACAGCTAAAGCAAGGAGGCTGCCAGCGTGGAGGGATTTCCGTGGCCCAAGACATGGAAGGTGTTAAATGGGAAGCATAGGCTGCCAGTCCCTGGCTAGTAGTGCTTCTGATGCAGGTTAGGACTGCCTGGGAACTGCTTACATTTCAGAGCCTGTTGCAGAATCTGCCAGATTTTGCTAGAGAAGAGAAGGGATTAACATCTTGGTCTTCCACACACATTGCCTTCTGCAGCCTTGCTGCTGGAAAGCCCATATGCCATCCTCCATTTTGCTGTTGTGTCAGCATCTGTAGAGAAGAGGAAGCAAAATGGGTACAGGTTGGGTCTCTATTGTTGGAATGGGAAAACATGGCCCTGGGAGTTCTCCCTGCAGTGTGTCTCCTCCAGAGACTTCTGCAGCAGAGGCCTTCCAGGGACAACGATGTGCAGCTCCTTGTAGGCCTGACGGTATCAGTGATCAAGTTTTGACTCTGTTTTCCAACTTGTTTCACAGGGGGAAAGAGTGGCAGAACTGATCCTTCATCACGCCCGTGCAAACCAGTGCCAGGATATTGAACAATTCAAAGCTGAGATGGCGGAACTAGTGACCAAGGTCCGGGGGAACACCATTGCCCTAGGAAAGGCAAGTGCACAGTGTCCCACACTCACTTACCTGTAATTCTGTGCAACTTGGCTGTCAGAATGATCCATGTGGAAAGGCTGCTCTGATCTCATCAGCACCACCAACCAGTACTCCCTGTGAGGAGCTGCTGAGCCTGATGTTACCACTTGCATCCTGTTAGCTAAGGCCAGCCTGGGCACTTCAGAGAATGTAGTGTGGTGGTATTGAGCAAATTAACGCATGTTGTGTATTGCTGTGAGGTCAGACATTCTCAGCCTTTCTGGGCTGGCAGGTAAGCAGAACCGTGGGTCACAGCTGAACTCTTTATCCAGGGCAGGGTGAGGGGGATCATACCTTGATGTTGGCTGTTGTCAGCCCAGTAATCTTTTTCTACCACCAGAGCCAAATGCTAACAAACACTTAGAAGAATCCTGCCTGACACTCACACAGCTTGTTCTTCTGAACAAGTGATTTTTTTGATCAGTTGTTAACTTCTCCTTTTGTATTCCAGCTTCAAGTGGCAAATCTCCTCTCCAATGTCTTTAAACTATTGATGACCCATAAGGTGAGGCCCTATCACTGTCTGCCCTCAATAGTAGGAAGTTCATCTGGGGAGGGAGAACTACGGGGAACATGAAGGGCTGGCAAAGAGGACTGCTGAAACAAACAGCTAGGAGGGGGAGTGTAGAAATGCATCCAGGTGTGGTGGGGTTGCTGTTTCTTGGGCCTTAACACACACCCTACCAAGATCAGTTTCTGTTTTGTTGGGGTTTGTCTTAATACTGCATTTAATAGTTGATATTATTTACTAATAGGATTAATTCTGTAATGCATAGTTTTTCCTATCGTTTTGAATAGTTCCTTAGAAGCAGAAATTGAAGGCAGCAATATATGTTCCTCTTGTACATCTGTATGTGCTTTCTTCCCTGGACCTCTTTCTCAGTGTGGGGTTACGTAACAGCACTGCACCATTTTACTGGTTAGTTAGCATGCTCGAAAGTGAAGAGTTATTCACAGAACAGATTCCTTCTTATAATTGTTGTATTTGGGGAACAAGTTTCCATGGTCGCAAACAACTTTGAAAATCAACGGAGCTATGGTAGCCTGAACTAGGGGAGATGAAAAGGTGGTCAGCTACAGGCCTGCCTAGCCTTCAAAGGAAAGGTCCATCCAAACATTCCTTAGAGGTTTTTGTAATTAAGGCTTATTAAGCTGGTTTTTAATAACATGAAATGTAATTTAGGCCCTTAAAAAGCAAGTCATCCCAATTTCATGAATTCTTAATGCCCTGGTATGCCTTGAAGCAATCCTGGTACCTGGCTGGAAAGTGAGCAATAGTTTGTTCACATGCAGAGCAGAGGATCATTTCCTCTGTGATCTGTGGGGGCCTTTTGTGGCTATTCAGAAAGTGAGCTCCCCCTTATACAATATATTGGATATTACTGCAGCTTACAACTACACTGTCAACGATGAGCTCTCCTAAGCTCTTGCTGTTCCATTATGGAAGGAAAAAAATCCCAATGCCCTTCTTGGAACTGAAAAACAAGCTCATGGGTTCCCTTAGGGCATTTACCCTGAAACTGCTGCCTTCTTTTTGGGCCTGCAGCTGCATTTCAGTGAGTTCTGAAACTCCAAGTTGCAGTATAGTTGCAGATGTGTGTATGCTTTCCTCTGCCTCTTCCCTTCCCTCTCAGCTTAGCCAATGCTGGTACCTCTGTAGAATGGGCTCAGAAAAAAATGAGGTCCATGTAGTCTCTTGTGGTTCTAGGTGAAGCTCGAGAGCAATTTTGCTTCCATCATCTTTGCCATCATGGTTCTGGAAGGTCTTGGTCGTTCACTGGACCCTGAACTGGACATCCTAGAGGCAGCTAAACCACTGCTCATCAAAACTGCAGCTTCTGTCCTCAAATAGACTCCTGTGGCTGCTGCCCTCTCGCTATGCAGGGTTACCCATACAGTCTGTGAGCTGACAAGAGAAAGAAGCTGAAAGTGAGAAGTCACATGTGTCTTGGGGACATGCCATGCAGTGGTCGCTCTCCATTAATGCTGCCTTTAGTTGTTTCAGCCAAACACCAGGTGTGAGATGATTAGAAGGACTGTTCCGGAAACCAGGAAGGCTTTGCACAATTGAAGAGTTCTGACTCATTGCACAGTTCTGAGAGCTAATGCGCTCTGGTAGTTTTTAAAGAAACATATCATGTAGTTCAGGTGCACAAGATCACTGCAGCCTGATGAGAAAAGCAAACTTACTTGTCTAAAAGTCTTTAAAAGGAGGTTCATTGATCAAGTCTGTTTTGAAATATATCAAGTTAAATATTTAAAGTTCATTTACTGATTTTTTTTTTTGTCACTGTGATACGAGAAATTATGTTCTAATATCACCTAAGCAACTAATTCTGACTGAAAAAAGCCAATAAACCTTTTTGTCTTTTGTACTTTTAACTTCTACTTTTATTGTAGAAGAGTCCTGAGATCCTGCATGGAGTGGTCTGTTCTTAGTCATTTGAGATGATAAAAACAGACCAGTCAGTTGTTTTTTTTTTCCAAACTTCTGTACTCTAGCACAATACTATAGGAATTTGGATTATAAACGGCAAAAGAAAATACTTGCCTCGGCAGAGAATTGAATTCCATAATAAAAAACAACTTCTGGCAATATTTGTACTGGTCTTACATTTTGTTTGTTTGTTTTCCTGAAGCTTAAAAAAGAGTTTTTGTTTTTTTTTTTCTTCTTCTGTGGTGCTTACTTCCTACTACACTCCCCCCTGCTCCCCATGTCAACTCAAAACCTGAACTACTATGCAAATGCTTGGAGTTTGTTTCCAGTAGTTTGCAAAACAAGGAGTCCAAGTATTTTCCTAAAGGATGGAAAACACATTGTGAATGTTTAAAATTAAACAAAGCCTGCAAAAACGCTAGATCATACATGGCTTTTACAGTCAATTATTTTAATAGCAGTATTAAAATTACTTTATGGCTGTATTCTAATGAATATGAATGATTTGAAATACTGTAATACTAAATACATTCCCAGATCCGCTGCATGTGAAACTGCAGCAGCACAGGGTGGCTGCAGTGATCTGTTTTCAGATGATCAAGCAATGATGAGAAAGTATATAAGCAGACAATCTGCTCTTTTATGGTGTTTATAAAGCAATGATTAATGACATATAAATGAAGTCTGAAAACTAAGTTTAGATTCTGCTCAATATATTTCATGTACTTTAATCATCACATATTCCATTTCCAAATGCTTAAGGATAAAAGCAGCAATAGAGTTGCATCTCTTTTAAGTTTAGGCTTGTTTCCGTAAGCTGACTTTAAACTCATAACCAAGTATACTGTTGTCCTAACTAGCACATGATTTCATGTAAAAGAGAATTCAAAGTAGTAAGAAACGCAAGCAACCCCCAAAGTTTACATTAAAGAAAATCTCCATGTGCTGCCAGCACCCACTTTCCCTCAGTAGCATGTGTGCCCTCTCCCATTTCCACACAGCTTGGGGGGTAGACAGACCTGGCATAGCCCCCTGCAGTTTGTAGAGCCTGGGCCCAGGCCATCAGTCACGCACGTCTTGGGTGCAGCCACCCGTGTTCTTCCTGAGCAAATTTCAGCCAACTTTTCCAGAGGCTAAACTGAGCTTAAAACAAATGATAGACTTCCACGTCTAAAATGCAAAACTGTGCTTCATGTGTAGTTTCCATTTATGCAGCAAGTTATAATTTTTTCAGACCTTAATTTAAACAACCCAAAACGTCAAAGCCTTCACCTTATATACGGGTTCATCTTTCCTTTTCCCCTGTTTTTTTTTTTTAAACAGAAGTCTCAGGATAGCTCATGCATATTATGGATCTTAAAGTTAAAAATACCCCTTTTAGCTATCAAGGCTGTAGAATAGTTTGTAAATACCTGAATGAGAGACTTAACTGTCTTTTTGAGGAAAGCTGAAGGTATAGCCTCTCAGTTCTCTCTGGAGGAACACAGGCTGAGACTTAATGCTAAGAAACTGCTGGCCACTCAGAAGATTTGGCAGAATTTCAAATGCTCTCCCTTTTAGAAGTTTATTTATTTATTTTTTTAAATGCTGCTGTCACTGGTGCTGTGTTCCTGTAAAAGGGGTGAATTTTTACACAACTTCTGCTTTTTGCTCAGTGGTGTGCCAGAAAATGTGTAACATGTTTCTAAGTGAACACAGAATGTCAGGCAATAACATTTAAGTTTTGTATCTAGTTTCATTTTAGGTATTGCTTAAAAGAAGGTATCTCAAATATTATATATATATATATTTTAGGATAAAATTGTGTAAAATAAGAACACCCTGCAATATATTATAGCTCTGAGTGTTCCAGCAAATAAATTGTGCCACGTCCATTCTCTTTAAATACCACTGTGAAAAGAACAATTACATTTCTGGCTACCCAAAGCTACTGTATTTTGTACCTCTGATGGTATGAGGAAGAGGGGCAGCACTTCAAGATCCGACAAGTGTAACCCTTTCCTCTCCCTTGTGAAAGAAGGCACCTCCACTTGTCAGAGTATAGTTCATTAAAAAGAACAACACCAAACCTCTCCTGTTGGAAAAAACTGTCTGTTGATGTGCCTTACTGTCTTCTTTCAGCAGAGGGGAGAAGCCTGTAGCTTGTCCACAGGAGTGGCTGACACCACAGGCTTCATTAAGGAAAATCAGAAATGCACTTATAAAATCAGAGGAGTCATGAGCAAGTTGCATGGAAGACTGCAGGTGGTTACTACGTTTTACTCTACAGCCTGCACGGTGAACTTTTCTCCTCTTACAGTACTACTGGCTACCTTGGCTTCTTGAACAATTTAACTGTCAAGTTACCAATTCATTTGTCTTTGTAGCATTGTCATCATTTATTCATGGTGAACAAAAAGTACGTTTAGCCTGACCAGGCACCTTACCTGCAAAGACATTGGGGTATCTATCTTGCTGACATAAGGTTACCTGCTTTTGGAGACTGCCAACCTCAAAGCCTGTAAGCAAAACAGACCCCCAAGTCCACTGCTGGGTTTGGTGGTTCTCCAAATACAGGTGTTTCACAGAACAAACATTTACATATTACATACAGTACGTATGCCTGGACAGCAGAAGATCCGCACTTAACCTGAAGCCCAGGCTGGAGGGTTCCATGCTGTCTTCTCAGGTTTTCTGAAGCACCTCTCATGTCACTGGATCCCTGCTCTGCCCCTACAGCAGTTTTGGCAGGAAGTACCACAATCGTGTCATGGATCTCTGCAACTCAGCGTGCCACGGGACACTTGCAAGAGTCGGTTGTTAATAATGGAAATCGCAGAAGATAATTTACATTGTATTTTAGCACATACATTTTCATTGCTGCAGTTTGTTTGTTGGTTTGGTTTTTAACATCCAGCTGGTATTCAGCTCTCCTTTCCCATATTTCATGTAAGGTTAACATAGCAAGGTAAGTCATGTGACAGCATCACACAACTGCACTTCCTTGACCTTAAAGAAATTATTTTCTGGCACTGCTCTGCAAGAAACACAGAAAGTTCCCAGAATTCAGCTGTGGAAGCCTTTTCAGGCCTGTATTTGATTTGCCTGAAGGTGCAGGACATAACCTGTGCCTGTGCTTCCACCATTTCACTTGACATAGCTGGACTAGGATAGCAGCTCCAGAAGCAAAGGCATGGAGCAGTGAAGGATGGAGCAGTGAAAATGCACGCTGCCTGCAACAAAAGGGGGATTAAACAATTCTCCAGAATCATAATTTCACTTGTCACAACTGCACTCAAGCACCCAAGCTCCAGCACGCTGACTCACACCTACAAGACCCAGAGCAGGTCTGTGAAACTGCTCAAGGGGCTGCTTACCCACTCTGCAGC
Organism: Streptopelia decaocto; assembly: GCF_964273445.1. Lineage (NCBI taxonomy): Eukaryota > Metazoa > Chordata > Aves > Columbiformes > Columbidae > Streptopelia > Streptopelia decaocto. Next base: position 61,739,304 of record NC_138663.1, on the reverse strand, counting down.
TTCCTTATGCCAGCACCGATGCCCTGAGCATCAAAAGATTCTGTTCTCTGAGATACTGCTGGAGGTCACAGAGTTTTTGGCCTTCTTTTTCCACCTTCTGGCGTGAACGGTCTCTGCTCTGGAACTCTCTCTCTTTGGCAGCCTGGTGCTGTTTTTGTTGCCTGTCCATCTCCTGTGATTCTTGTTTCAACACTTCCTGCCGTGACTGCATTCTGTTCCTGAGAAAATCCTGCAAAAAAATAAAGACATTTACAATTGTACAGCCAGCCTGCATGCTGAATTTTATGCAGTTACCGCTGGCAGAATTCAGAAGTTGTTATAATCTACAGAAATTCATTCCTTGCGTGCAGAAAGACTTTCAGTCACAGAGATGGAGAATTTTACTTCCCATCTTTCAGCTTTATACATGCATCAAAAAAATGTTACCATTCATGTATTTCTAAATTATATAATTATATTAGATATAGAACAGGTGAAAGATAAATACTCTGGATGGTGCCACTGCTGAAAACACAGTAGTACGGGAAAAGCATTTCTGAAATTGCCCTTACCAGCCTTTCTTTCTCTTGTTCAAAGCTCCTTTCATTGCGTTGTGCCTGCAACTCCTCCCTTTGCAAACTTTGTGCCTTTAAGAACTGCAGCCTCTGACTTGCTTTTCTCTTCTCCTCCTCTTGCAAGAAGGATTCCTTCCTGCTCCTCTCTGCCCCAGCAGCCTGGAGCAGTGCCAGGTGCTGCAAAGCTCTGTCTGTGTGCTCCAGCTGTTTCTCCAGCCCTTGCAATGTTCTCTGATGCAATCGCTGCCTGTTTCCAAAACAAAATTTCTCAAGTTTCTCAGAGAGAAATAACAATAACAGAAAAAGACAGTGCATAAGACACAGAACAGATATTCTGGCAATCTGTGCTCAGTTAATATTCCAGGACTTTTTGTTAGGTTATGAGAATTAAACCTGTGTCCTGAACAGAGGTGGAAAACCCCCGAATGGGCCGATGCCTGATGTCAGCTAACTGCAGTCATCTGTTCACCTGACTGCATAACCTGGTGCGGCTGTGAGTTCTCAGGCCTGATGACCAGGAACCAAGGAAATGGATTGTGCAGACAGGACCATAGGACTAATTTGGACAACTGGATGGTTATGTGTATTTGTGGTGGGAGTCACACGGGCAACAGGAGAAATGGAAGGAGATGGGTCACTGGGGCAAGGACCTGCTAAGCTTAAGTGGACTGTAAGGTCAGAGGCAGAGATTAGGGGTTTGGGAGGCAAAAGGACTTTGGGTCTGAGGATGAGGTTGAAAAGACTCTGCCCTTGGAGGTAACGCTAAAGGCGATGAATCCATACGTACCCACTCGCCCATACGTCAAGCATTGATTTTATTTCCATTAGCAAGCCACCATGAGCACTCCACAGAGACTATCACAAGGCACAATGTGTGATGTTCAGAGACTGAATGAGAGCACCAGGGAGCGGACATTACCAGCCTTCCGACATTTACCACAAAACCCAGTTAGCTCCTAGGTATTACCTCTGGTTGTCCCTGCGCAGCTGGCTTCGGATGCCATCTGCCTCTTGCTGCTGCTCCCTCTTCAGCTGCCTCTGTTCCTCTTGCCACCTTTTGTGCTCAATCTTGGCTCTGTTGAAGTCCATCTCTTTCCATCTCTCCTGAGATGCACCATGAAGGATCGATTTCTAAGAGAAGAAAAGCAAACCAAACTCATAATCTCATCAGTATGTTTTTCTAATGCAAACTGTAAACCTACAAAACCAGAACAGCTTAGTATTCTTATGTCACTCCCCAGCTCTGGAAGCCACACTGCCTCATGAATGCTACAGTGTCACTTGCCACCCATGAAAACACTGAGTATGGTGGTAAAGCCTGTACAAAAGATTAGGCTTAAACAACACAGGGGTGCCCGAAAATCCAAGTATTTTAAGAGTTCTTTACATGTCAGTAGGCTGTGCTGTTCTGGTTGTTCCAGCATTGAGCCAGTGCTTAAAACATGCATTACAGTTTACATTGCTAGAGCTGTTTGGGGCTAGAACGGAGTTTCCACAAAATATTTTCCTCTCTCAAATGCATTAGGCCTTCTCCTATTCCCAGCTGCAATTAGCACGTTCCTGCCATTAGCTGCTCCTCTGAAAACAGAATGGTTCTTTCCTGAGGATATGTCTAATACCACAATCTGGAAAACACTACAGGACCTTCAGATAATGTCCCTGCCAGTCCCATTAAGCATTTTGACTGATTTCTCCCAACAAATTGATCTGTATGGCTTCCATGGGGCAGTAAATAACTTTGTTCTCTAGTGTATTGCTATTCTTTGCAAAAACTGTACCTTGTGGATGGTTTGTGTTTAAGAACATACAGAAGGAGAGATCAAAGAAAGAATCAAAGCTGTTTTATAGGTGGCAGGTGAACAAATGGTGTTATCTGACAGGTAAAAGACTGGCCTAAGTATCAGGAGACTTGAAGTTCCATCTCAGCCCCAACATGCACTCCCTGCTATGGGACTCAGCTGACTATGTGGGCTTTCTCTTTTTTGCTTTCAGTATCTGTAAAAGAGGAATATTTTTTTTCTCTCTATCAGAGCTGGCTGAGAGGTTTATTTAGAAAAATTAGATCTAAACTAAAAAAAAAACACTTTATCAGAAGTGCTAAGTAAAAATAGCAGAAATTCTCTGCTCCAGTACAACACTAATTCCCAAGTGGAAACCTCATGTTTCTATTTATCCATAACCATTCTACTACATAGGCATAATTTTTGTTGCAGTAAAAACCTTTGAGAAAGAGATCAAAGGAGAATATATTCTCACATGACACAACCAAATCGCTTGATCCTAATAGATAAATCTAGTTTGGACCAAATACTTACTGTAATGCTTTTGTCTTTTAGAAGATGTAGAAGATTTGTGGATCTCCTGGCCTGCACATTGGAGGTTCTGTGTGGTCTCTGTACATGCAGAGCTGATTTTATGGTCAGGCTGTCTTTCTCTAGTGATTCATTCACTTGGTCAAAGAAGCTTTGGCGCCTGAAAGGAACCAAAGCTTTGGTTCCCAGGGAAGGGCTCCTCTGGGAATACTGGATTGGAGCTTCTGCCACTCTGGATTCAAAAACACCTTTCAAATGAATTAGGGCAGGGACACAAGAGGTTATAGTCAGCTTACAAAAAGAAGGCAAATTAGAAACAAAGTCTTCTCATATGAAATAAACTCAAGCAAGACTTTCATAACTTAGTACCAACATTTTCCTCTGAAGAAATGGGACATTTTTTAGTTTCCACAAAACAAGTCTCAGCTTTCAAAACACAAGCTTGCCATTGCAGTCAAGCCAGAGTTTTGCCTGGTAATACAAGATCACTGATGGTACTTGAAGTTACTCAGGCTAAGGGGTTGTTTACATGGTATTTCACAGACAGACACGAGCTGCTTCTGCCAATACTCTGAGACAATAAAAAATTATAAATTTATTGACAAGGCAAAGCCTGAGCTGCACATCCTGCTGAGAGACAAGATAAATCAGCTTGAGCACAACACTGTGCTAACACAGTTTTCAAGTAACCGAGAACATAGGTAGTTTGCTTGCACCTTTCTGCTAAAGACAGCATGGACCTAAGAGGCAATTGTTGCATGGAATGATGATGGAACACCAGCTGGGAGAAAACGTGCATGCCAGTTTGGCTTTTAATTCTCCCTCTGCCAGCAGTGACACAGAGCAAAGCAATAACACTTGGAAAAAGCTTTAGGCTTTCAGAGTCCTCACTCAAATGCCTGTAATTTTCATCAAACTAGTTTAAATGAGAACAGCAATTATTTGATTAAAATCATGATCCAGTCCCTTTTGGATGATAAGGGAATAAAAGTTTACTCAATGACATTATAAAGCAATCATTTTCAGCCCAAAGGAATGTTCTGCAGAACAGTCCCGGTGAAACCTTTTTGCTATAGGCAGTCATAGTTAATGTTACACATTAATGTTTAAAGTAAGGAAATTTTTAAAGACGTTATATTTATAGTTGGCATTATGATAAAGGGTAAGAAAACCCAAAAGCTGCTACTGCAGTAGCAGCCAAGAACCCCCAACTTCCATCTGAAAGTACTTTCACCTTGAGAAGAACATGAACAACTATCATTAATACCTACGATACCACATTATGGTGGCTATATTCAACACAGCATTATGGCATTCTCTTTTGAAACATCAAGAACCATGGCAACAGATCTTGGATATGATGGCCTGCTGCATTGATATTTTGTGGCAAGTCTTACATTTGGATAAACCAGCTACAATTTCAATACCATGTTTGTGTTTAACATTGGCCTCAGTTTCAGCACCCTGCTGTCTTCTGTCTGCTTCTTCCTTGTGAGCTGCCTCCATTAACCAGCTGTCTGTGTTGACAGCAGTATCAACCATAGCATGAGCCATCTGCCTCTGAGGACTCTAGAAATAATAACAAATGCAATCTTAATCCAGAGCTGATAAGAATAGGTTAGTTTCATGAACTTACAGCATAAGACTTTAAACTGCAACTGAACTTTAAGAAAGAATAGAAAAAATCTGGGGGAATTATTTACTAAAGAAACAACTCCTAAGTAAAATGATTTTTGATCACTTTGTGGGTTTCTCTACATCTTCAAATGACCTAAAACTGGCAGTACATCTGCCTGGAAGGGTCCAAACCGGTACAAAAGAGATCAGGCCAGAGGAACTCTGGCTGAAAGATAGTAACTTTTCTGGCATGTGGCAGAAATGAGGATTCTAACCCTTGCAGAGCAATGGAGAAAAGTTTGGCAGTAGCTGGTGCGCATTACCCTCCTCCTTACTGATCCTCATCCAGTGCACTGTTCACAAGCACCAAATCAACCACCAAGGATCACAAAAGTCTCTTTTGGTCTTTGGCTGGGAGAAGTGATGCATCTAACAGGGTGGAGAAATATGTTAACAGCATTATGCCAGGGACTGCCTTGGTATGGAGCAATCCTTACTGTAACCCTTATCTGGTGTAAAGTCTTCTGTCAGACACTTTTTGCTGCCTTTACCTCTTTCACGCAGAGGCAGGATGTAGAGGAACTGAGCTACGCAACACTTCATGTTCTGCATCCATGGAAGAGATTCTAGGAGTCTGCTCCAACCAGTAACAATAAGAGTTTCTAGCTCTTTCACCAGTCAAAGGATCAGGAAGACAGTACAAAGCAAAGTCTCTCAGTTCTTTAGCAGGTATATATAAGGGTCAGGCCTAAAACCTCCAGTAATTTTTTGGTACCAAGAGCAGAAAACTTGGGGTAACAAAGCAGGCACTATACAAACAGTAGAACACATGTTAACAGAAAAGCCAGGGTGAAGCACTTTTTTACCTTCTTAGGTTCTATAACCTCATTTTCCTTTTCCAAACAAGACTGAACATCTTTTGGAACATTTTCTGTCTTCAATCTCTCATCTTGCTTTTTCTCTTCCTCTCTAGAAACACTTTCTGAAGATGAAATCCTCACTTCAGACAGTTCCTCTTCTATTTTCTTGCTGAGCTCTTCTTCAGTCAAGCTTGTTCCTGAGACAAAGGCATCTTCCTGCTGCACTTTGAACCCTGGAGGCTGTGTGGGTTCCCAGGCTGCAAGGCAGCAGCGGGGACGCGAGGTACAGCTACAGCTGCACTTAGCACGTGGCTGAGTCGAACACAGACCCCTTGGCCAGCAGTCCAGGTCTGAGTGACCCTGTCTGTAATGGCCTGAGGCTCTATAACCTGGTGTGACAATGTATGGGTAATCCAAGCTTGAATCTATCACCATCTGCCTGGCTGCTAAAGGCATCTGCAGTTCTAGGATGATGTGTTCGCATATGGGCAGAGGAATCCACACAGCTTGGTCAGAAGACACCTCTTTAGTCTGCCCATTCCAGAAATTCACAAGCACTCCCCCTCTGTTGTGTGCTGTGCATATTAAAAAAGGCAAAGAATGTATTAGAAGCATTTTAACCTGTGTGATTTATCTCTTAGAAAGCAGAAGATAAAAGTATCAGATCGTGTTTCAGACAATTTTGTAACAATTTCAGAGATATTTTTCTTTGTAGGTTTAAAATCTGACCTTCTTTTAAACTTCCTATGAAGAGACAGCAGAGAGCAAAATTCTTGTTTGTCACAGCACACCAGGATTTTACACTGCAAAAGCTGGAAGCTTGACTAACAAATAATCAGGTGAATACTCATGAGGGCCAGGGAAACTCTTCTCCTTGTGTTAGGAGGGTGCCTCCCTTCTGCCCCCAACTTTTTAAAAGTTTCCACTCGCAGAACAAAGAAAAGACCAATTCTGGGAGCTGCATTAATTCTGGCACTAAAAAAGAACAGGCTGCATAGTGCCAACAACAACAAAAAATGAGATGACAAAGAGAACCCAAGCTGCAGGTGGTGAATTCTCCATGACTGAGACCGTTCACTTTTCTGTCTAGAGACCAGCAACTGTGGCGAGTCTAGCACTATTAAGAAAGCAAATACCGCGTACCTAAATGTGTCTCCTTGTTCTCTGTAACCTTTAGCACAGTGCCTGGGCCAAAACGTTCAGCTCTGGCCTCCCATGGTGCCAAGACCCTGTCTCCTGGAGCAAGAGGCTGTCGCCTGGCATCTTCGTAGTGGAGAATGTCGTAGAGAGGGGTTTCCTGCATGCGAAGCTGTACCTTGCCTTTCAGAGCGTGAATTTTGTCAAACTCAATTAAAAAGTGTTCCCTGGAGCCCTACAAGAGTAAAACATGTGGTTTGCAAGACAGACATCTGAGTCCAATTAACGGCCAAACTTAAATGCTAAGAGGGAAGTGGCAGAAATCCCGGGAAACAGAATGTGATCTGGGAACGTAGCTTTCCCCTTCTATCAGGTTTTTCACTGTACTATGTCAATATTGGACTTTAAAAGTAACTAAAAAGCTGGGGGTTAGTAGGTTGACAACCTTTCTCTTATTTTCATTTGGGACTTGGATTTTAGTAAGAACTAAAGGCAGAACTTTAGCAGGAAAACCTCCCATCAGAAAGAGAGTCGCCAAAAGAAACTGCTGTCTGATGCAGTTTGTTACATAGTAAAAAAAAAGGGATAACAAAGGATAACAAACCAGGAAAATGTCATAACTGTCATAAATTTAAATATTTAAATTTAACCTTCAGCAATGGGTGTGGGGAAGATCTATACCCAAAATCTCAGCCTTCTCTGCCAATCTATGAGTTGCACTTATGCAAATAATGCCATCAGCTCCTACTCCAGCTAATGTAATTTGTGCCATTAGCTGCCCCCATCTGTCCCACCCCACGCCGGGGTTTACAGCCATCCTCACCTCTACTGCCATTGCTATTTAACTAACCTGTGAACTGCAAAATGAACTAGATTTTCAAAGAAAGCCTGCGGGGGGGGGGTGGGGGGTGGGGGACACAACACCTTCTGTCTGTCATCCAAAATCATCTCACAAAATCCCCAAAAGATAGATGGAAGAGAAAGAGGAAAGCTCTCAGTTCAGTAAGGGGGAAGGTGGTCCCTGGAGGCAGATATTTTGGATTACTATTATGCTGTTTAGCTAATTGACTTTGCTGCATGACTGGGCAGAAGTAGACAATAGGGATAAGCAACCTGTTTTGTTTGATGGTCTCTGAAAAACAACTTATGAGAACCACTAAAATTGATTGATTTCCAGGCTGCTTTTGCTTGCAGGACTCCCCACAGTAAATAGCCAGACATCATTTGGAAACAGATGAAAATAGAATTACTGGTTATGAAGCACGTTGTGTCAGAGAACCACCCCACAACAAGGGCAAGGCACTGGCGAGGCATGGGAAAAACAGGGCAAAGTCACACAGATCCTCTAAATACCACAGTTCCCAATAAATAGCTACCTTCACCTCTTGGGCAATGTGGCCCAGGTAGTAATAGCCATCAGCTTCTCTCCTTGCCAGCACACGAGCCCCTCTCACCAAACTGGAAGCCTCTGGGCATGAATCAATGACATTCCTTTTTGCTGAGGATATCAAGGGGTTAGAAAGGAAATCTGGGTTCTGTGCACAAACAGGAAAGCTGTGGAAAACAAAAGTACAAGTAATGAAGATCTTGGCAAGAGAACTTCTGCAACTTGCTGCAATGAAATTAAACTAGATCCACATGGAACACCCACCCCACAATAACTGTATTTGTTTCCCAGCTTTTTTCTTTGCATTTCCTCTGACCCATCTATAGATTTTTAACTTACTGAGTTACTGGACATCTTGGCCACAGAAAGCAACAGGGATGTTTATTAGCTGTGTGACAACACTGGACTTGTGAGATGGACATGGAGCTTACCTGGAGGGAGGAAGGAGGAGATGGAAGCAGAAAATGAAGATGATTTTTGAACACTTAAATCCTTAAACAGGAATATTATTTTAAAAATTGAAATTTACTTTCCAGTATATAACTTCTCTCTTTGTTTTAATTCTTATGTCATATCCTGTGGTGTTATGCTGTTTATCTGTAAGCTCATCACAAATGTTTTTGATTTTTAAGAAATCAAGCTTGGAAAGTGGAAGTATTAAAAAAACTCCACATAATAACTATATGATAAAAAATCCCGTGTGTTTCACCTGTCTTCTATTCAGCTGTTAGATATGTAGCAAGTGTGTCACTGTTTCTCCAATCATGATGAGATGTGTTCTTTAAAGGACAACGTGTCATTTCAAGTATACACAAAGCTATAGTAGATATCCATTTTGACCCATCTCACTATCATCATTTTATTCTACTGTGAAGGAAGCACTAAGCATGTGATTCTTAAATCAGAACAGTTTTTCTTTCTTACTAATTCTTATGCCTTTTAGTTAATTAATTTTAGTAGAGAGTTTCAAACCTGGAAAATACACCAATTTCTCAGGATGAGGTGCTGCTTGGAGACAGGGAACAGAAAGGAGGCAGAGGGAAAGTTCTGGAGCTGCTTTTACCATCCCCAGGACCAATGCAGACATATCAGCCCTGCTGGCTTCCTCCCAGCTCGTCTGCCCCTGGCTCTCACACTGTACTTGATGGGCAGCCAGTTGTCACATGAGCATTGTCTCCTCTTGTACCCTGCTTGTCACACAGCCATCAAAATTCCCTAAGCAAGCAAGAGCTGTAAGGTCAACAAAAGGAGATGAAGTCAAGGAAAAGTGAAGAAGATGAGGACTGAGAAGACAAAGTTGCCTTTGCAGGTCAATGCCAGCAGTGGAGCCATCCAGCCTGAGCAGGATGGAAAATGTGAAATGTTTGAGAACACTGACACAGGGAACAACATGCCAGGGACTATGAGAAGGGAGAAAGGCCAAATGCAAGGGGGTTGGAGTCAACAACAAAGCTATGAACCTTATATTAAAGCATTCAGCTTTTATGGAAAAAGATGAACTACTCATGTTGCATTAATTGTGTGTTAAGTAAAAACAATGCTTGAATATTTTGCTGCTATGCCCTGTAAACTGTTGCAGAAAGTGTATTAGGGCTGTTATGAGATTCAGAAGTGCAAGGAGCTTAACACCCCTTAACCACAAGGATGACCACAGGGTACCCGTGCAAAACCTATGCTGCTTCAGCTGAAGATTTCAGCTGTTTGGGATTGTAGCAGATTTAAAGGATACTGTTATCTAAAAGATGGTATTCGACCACCTCCACCTAAGAGTAAAACAACAGTGAAGTCTCTGAATCAGGATACACTGTCTGTAGACAAAGCTGTCCAGTCATCTAGTAAAGAAAATATAAAATCAAAGTAAGGCATTTGTTCTTTCCTTTGGGATCTTCACCTTTACCTGTTAGAGAGACATTTTTTCAAATGCTGTTTTGTGAAGTTCAATGAGATAAGTTTACAGGGTGAGTCCATGCAAAAGTACAAGGAGCTAGACCAAGATATACCCAAATTTGAACCCAAGTGTTGGCGATGATGCCTTTTGCTGGGGTGTATGTGAAGTGCTCTTTCCTCACAAACTGAGATTTAAGTTACAAGTAAGATACAATTAGAAGGGTGGATACGCCAGGTTGGGATGTCAGGTATAGCCTGTCACAAAGGTGCTAAACCTATTTTTTAACATTTGTCCACAGATTGTTTTGTTTCATAAGCTGCCCGGCAAAACAAGGTTACCCTTACAGAGGGTCATAGAAAATCTTCCTCAGTTCTACTTTGTGGAATGTCATCCAATAAAGATTCAGGAGGAAGTAATTAGTGTACACTAATTTTAGTGGTATACCTTTTCAGAAGCCGCAGTGGGAAGTCTGAATGCTTGAAAGGACCCCCCGGATTGTCTGGCTACTTTCTCCATTATCTTTTGCTTGCTTCTTTCACGATCATCTGAATCTCCCAGAAGGCACACGACATGCACTGGACGCAACTTGTCCCCCGCAAGAAGTTGGCAGATTTCCGCTGACTCTTGCTCCAGGAGTACGTCGGAGAACAGACACACTGGCAGGCTGGGTCTTCAAACGCCACGGCCAAGCCGCTCACAGCATTCGCGCCGTTTTCAAACCGCGGGGATCGAACCGAGGCTGCTGTTTCAGCGACGCTGCTGAGCATACGCCTCGCCAGGTGCTTGTGCCATTTTAACACCTATTACACTCCCGCCACAGCAGCCGCCTCCGCCGCCCTGCAGCCGTTACCGAGGGCCCGCGGCCCGTGCAGCTCGCGTGCCCCGTTGCTACGCAACCAGGCACTGAGGGCTGGACCAACTGGGCCGCCTGGGCGGGGGGGGAGGAAAGAGATGCGGGTTATTTCTTTAGTCTCCCCAAAAGACAAGCCGCTGGCGCCACCTTCTCCTCACTACCCCCTCCGAAAAGAGCGTTCTGCCCGATTGAAGAGAAGCTGCCAAACCAATGTATACTGTGATTAAGTTATTTTTATAACGTAGCCATCATTAACCAATTGATATGATAAATGCTGTCTGACCACCTGCAAAACGAGGGGATGTTTTTCAAGTTTTAGAGCCTTCTGCATGACAAGAGGGAGAACACATTGTTTAGAAGCAGAGTGCTTAGTTTATATTTAACTGATAATTAATAGATGGCTTGTAAGTAAGATACTAAACAATTACAACTAACATCGTCAATTATTTCTTAGTATAGATGCATTGTATGTCAAAGTTTTCAAAAATGGTAACACATATCACAGAATCACACAGGATCACAGAATGTTAAGAATTGGAAGGGACCTTGAAAAATCATCTAGTCCAATCCCCCTGCCAGAGCAGGAAAACCCAGATGAGGTTACACAGGAAGGTGTCCAGGTGGGTTTTGAATGTCTACGGAGAAAGAGACTCCACAACCCCCCTGGGCAGCCTGTTCCAGTCCTCTGTTACCCTCACTGAGAAGAGGTTTCTTCTCATATTCAAGTGGAACATCCTGTGTTCCAGTTTGTACCCATTGTCCCTTTTCCTACCACTGGTTGTCACTGAGAAGAGCCTGGATCCATCCTCATGACTCTCACCCTTTACATATTTATAAACATTAAATGTAATAATTATGTGAATATAAACAACACAAGAGCATCCACTCGTTGGAGCGGTTATGGAGGATGATCCCCAGCGCTGATAAAATAAAGAATGCTGCTTAACAGTATAATTGACTCTGCTGCTAATTTTATTTCTTCGTTTCAGAGTGGGGGTAGAGTGAGGAATGATGGAGAACTGTATTATTATTATTATTATTATTATTATTGACACGTTGTAATATTGTTATATAATTGTATTATTATGATTATTGACATGTTGTAATATTGTTATATAACTGTAATATTATTATAATTATTGACATGTTGTAATATTGTTATATAACTGTAATATTATTATGATTATTGACATGTGTATTGCTTATAGTCATACCCTGTATTCCTGAAAATAAGACAGGGTCTTATATTAATTTTTGGTTCAAAAAATGCGTTGGGGTTGATTTTCAGTGTTATTTTTTCCACCTATGTCTATTCTTGAACAAAAATACAATCAACATTTATTCAAATATAGTCATGTCATCACATTCTGGAACATCATCATAGCGCTCCAAACCCTGAATTCCATCGTTAATTTCTTGTGACTCTATTTCCTTTTTCATGTACAACAATCTACAGTTACTGATATTCATGAGCAAAATTCAACATTTATTCAAATACAGTCATGTCATCATCTTCCAGAACATTACCATAACTGAACTGTAACTATGGTTTATTTTTGCAGTAGGGTTTATATTTTGAGCAGCCTCAAAAATCCTGAAAAATCATGCTAGGGCTTATTTTCGAGGTAGGTCTTACTTTTGAGGGAAAACATGGTATTGCACTTTAAGGTCTGGCTCATGATGAAGCAAATAGCTCTGATGCATCTCCCAGGGTACTCCTGCTCACGACAAGAGGAAGATAAAATCACCAAACACGAAAACCTCCCTACAAAAACACTGAGAAAAAAAATCTCAACAGGATAAATATTGATGGGAAGAAACCAATGAGCAGTTTCGGGAAGTCTTCAACCCTCCCGAAAGTGGCGATTTCAGGTTAAAAAGATCTAAGTGAAACTTGCTCCAAATGCGATTTACTCATCTGTGTCTCAAACGGGGAATTCGTTGGAGGTATTAAATTAATAAAGGACATTGATCAACCTTTGTGAAACAATCGACGTTGCCCTGGCAGGAGGAACAGGACGAGGCCAAAAGAGGAAACACCACAAGTGTGAAGGGGAAAAGGGCCAAGCGAGAATCACTTGAACTAGGCGTGAACTGTCCAAATTATGGCGAAAAATCCTCGCAAAAAAACCCGCCCTCGAGCGGGAGCAGCCCCTTCCTCCGCACGGAATGCGCCTCTCTCACGGCGCATGCGCAGGGAAAGGCAAGGGCGCTGTCACTTTAAGGGGGGGGCGCGTCGCAAGAGCCAATGGGAATGAGGGCGGCAAAGCGTCATTGTTAAAGTGCCGGTAACGGTGGCCCGAGATCACAGACTCACAGAGTGTCAGGGACTGGAAGGGACCCCGAAAGATCATCTAGTCCAATGCCCCTGCCGGAGCAGGAACACCTAGATGAGGTTACACGGGGAGGCGTCCAGGCGGGTTCTGAATGTGTGAACGTTACTCGTGTGACATCACCACCCGGCGCTGCGCAGACATGGGATAAACAAATCTCTCGACTCTGTGTCGAGTGAAAAAAAAACAATCAGTTTTTAGACAACACCTACGCCCCCCCCCCCCAGCACCCGCAGTTGGTAGGCGCCGGGCGGCGGGGCGGGCCAATCGCCGCGGCTGTTGTTGGGAGGTGGCAGGGGTGACATTGGGGGCGGTGGGAGGTTGTGGCGGGGCCGCCATCATGTTGGCGTCGCTGGGGCGCTCGGCGGGGCGGCTGCTGCGGGCCGGGAACGGCGCCGCCGCCGTCGGGCTGCGGCAGTGAGTGCGGGGAGCGGGGCTCGGGGAGCGGGGCTGGAGGAACGGGGCGGGCGGGAGCCTGGAGTGAGGCGGCGGCGCCGGGTGCGTGTGTTGCAGCGCTGGCGGCGGGGTGCACATCCAGCCGCGGTACCGGCAGTTCCCGGAGCTGACGCGGGCGCAGGTGATCCGGAGCGAACTCCTCAGTGGCTTCATGTGGTTCTGGATCCTCTGGCACTTCTGGCACAACTCGGACATGGTGCTGGTGAGGCCGGCGCGGCGGGCGGCGGGACGGGGGCCGAGACTGGGGCCGTGTCCGGGCTCTGAGCGGTGTCTCTCTCCCAGGGCCACTTTCCCTACCCGGACCCTGCGGCCTGGACAGACGAGGAGCTCGGGATCCCTCCGGACGACGCGGAGTAGGCGCCTCCAGCCGCGGGTGCCGGCAGCACAGTGGTACGGATCCCACCGCCCCCTCGGAACAGCCGGCCCGGGGGTTGCAGCTCGGCCGGGCTTTGCTTTGCACAGCTATAGGATAGAGTCACGGAACAGTCTGGGTTGGAAGGGACCGTCACAGGTCATCTAGTCGAACCCCCTGCCATGAGCAGGGACATCTTCAACTAGATCAGGTTGCTCAGAGCCCTGTCCAGCCCAGCCTTGAATGTCTCCAGGGATGGGGCATCTACCACCTCTCTGGGCAACCTGAGACAGGGTTTCACCACCTGCATTGTGAAACATGTCTTCCTCATGTCTGGCCTGAATCTCCTCCCCTCCTTTAGTTTAAAACCATTACCCCTTGTCCTACCATACCAGGCCCTGCTAAAGAGTCTGTCCCCATCTTTCTTTCAGGCTGCTTTTAAGTACTGAAAGGCCGCAATAAGGTCTCCCTGGAGCCTTCTCTTCTCCAGGCTGAACAACCCCAGCTCTCTCAGCCTGTCCTCACAGCAGAGCTGTTCCAGCCCTCTGATCATTTCTGTGGCCTCCTCTGGCCCCTCTCCAACAGGCCCTTAAACCCATACACCCAGTCACCAAGGCACACACAGTGTGCTTTAATTCTACTTAAAAGCTCCTGGCTGTGATACAGCACCACAGCATCATGCCTGGCTCTGCTGACTGGCTCCCTTCTCGTGGTACTTGTAGAAGTACCCTACTTTCAGCTATTGTTTATGCACTTACAAAGGTAAATGTGCCACATCTCTGTTTACTGCCTTCATGCACTCTTTTATTGAGTCGCTAAATAATACTTGAGTCCAGGAAGTCTAGTTCTGGTAACATAAGCCTGCAGTATAACTACTTACTTTTTGATGAATTGTAGTGTAGCTTTACCACCACCAGTTAAAAATTACTTTCCTCACGCTGTTCTGTAGACCCAGCATTACCTCATCTTGACGACATGCTCTCTTATTATACTAGAGAGACCTGTGCAATTCACCCCTTAAAGGTTTGGGGCTTTTTTGCTTGTTTCTGATTCTAAGTATCTTCTCCCAAGCTGCTGTGTTACATTATGGCTCTGTGAAGCTAGCAGCTTCAACTACTGCTTAAGGCAGCACAAGGCACCGTGCAAGTTGTCCCCTGCTCTCAGTGGTGGGAAAAGGATGGGTGGAAAAGGTTCTCAGGATTCTCTTCTGTTGCTTGCAGGTCCCTGGAACTAAAGAGGTCCCTGGAACTGAAGCTTTGGCTCCTTGGCCCTTATTTCAATAAAAGTTGACTGTAAACAACATCTTAAGCTGAATTGTACTTTGGTTTTGAGTGCCGCAGGATTTCTGGAGAATGAACATCACAACTTTAGAGGTGGGATACTTGAGTCCACATGAGCTTCTGTAATGTTTGCTCCGTTTATCACGTGCTGCCCTCAAGAAATAAGGTGACATATTTGTGTTCAGAGAGTGATT
Organism: Streptopelia decaocto; assembly: GCF_964273445.1. Classification (NCBI taxonomy): domain Eukaryota; kingdom Metazoa; phylum Chordata; class Aves; order Columbiformes; family Columbidae; genus Streptopelia; species Streptopelia decaocto. Next base: position 61,724,081 of record NC_138663.1, on the reverse strand, counting down.
TAAAACTACCATTAAAGCTCTGCCAAATAACCACTAAAAGGCTGGGGGGGGGGAAATAAAATGTGTGTATGTGAGAACTGAAGAGAAGCTTAACTTGAAAGCCATGTGTTACGGAAATCTTGTCACCAAGTAACAGTGGCCACAGCAGGAAGGGAAGTTACCCTGAAGGGAGCCCAGAGCAGCTGCTGCTGAGCTTTCCGTGGGGTAAGGGGAAATTCACTAATACTCCCTTAGGTATTAGTGAAGTCCAGAATAAACCTTGTGAAGTAAAACCCTCTGCAAAGGTAAAAATGCCTTCTAAGCACAGTGGCCCAGCATAAGGATGATGAAGAGAGTTAGCTTATTCTCTAGGCATCCCTTTTTGTTTCTTTCTCTCTTCCAGATTTACATTCTAAAGCAACATTATCAAAGTAAATTTTTGACTCCCTTAAACCACCTTAAGTTGCACTTCTAGAACTTCATGGAGACTTATGAATTACACCATAAACAATCCCCTTCAGATTTTTCCATGCAGTCAATCTTTATTATAGCAGTATTCTCATATTCACATCAAGTACATAGAAGTTTTTGCCTTTTATATAATACAGAGTTCTTTAAATAACTTTACACAGAAATAGTTTTCTTCAATCTGAATTCAGCTATCAAATTTTAATATGTTTTAAGTCTCCATGCTCTCTAACCAAACTGGACAATATTTCCCATTGTACAAATTTACATGAGAAAAACTCCAAAGTACAAATGAAGGGACAACAGAAGTAAAGGGGGAAGGAACAAACAAGAAAAAGAAGTTGTATTGGCAATTACAGGGGAAACTTGAGAGGGAAAGAAGGGGACTTGCCATGACCTACGTAACAGGAAACCGAAAATAAACATTTTGTTACAAATTAAAAAATAAATACAAGTTTCGAAACAATTACTCCGTTGTAGATTTTTAAAAAGCAGCTATGGAAATCTACTAACACAATTGTTTTTTTTTAAGTAACCAAACTGGACCTTCTACTTTGCAGTTGTAAGCCCCTCGCAAACCTCTGGTGGTCAAAAACCAAAAAAGTACAGCTGAAAGGAATGTTGTGTTAGCACACAGTTTAAACTGCTGGGACATTTCATTGCACTAAGGAACAAACAAACAAAAAACAAGAAATCTGTATATAATTTCCCTTTCCTCTCCTTATTAGATACTTTGCCTCTCATAAACAAGCCTCTGTATTATGAGGTAATGCCATTGTCTTGTCTATATATAAAAATAATCAAGTTTAAAGGCTATAGATCTGTATGTCTATAAACTTTAAACAAGCCAGTCCTTTCTTACTCCCCCCATAGGGTCTGACCACCGAGTGCCACACCTTCCATCACCTTTTACAGAAACACAGATATTGCGCCTCTCGTGGACACCCCCAAGAGACCGGTGCACATTTCCTCATCTGGCAAAAGCAGCGCGCGCTCAAGTAAGAAACGGTGCAAGTGATGCACGACAGGTCGCACACGCGGATGGACCTGCTCCTTCAGAACAAGGCAGAGTCACAGAAGGCAACAGTGGCCAGCCTGCACGTGTCTTCTGACAGAGGGACACAATTAGGCAGCTGATGACTTTTGCAATTGCTTAAAAAAAGGGTCACCCGCCCAGCTCTGGGAGCCCGTGCAGGGAGGGGAGGAGCACGGTGCTGGCAGCTGGGACGGCCGTGGTAGAGGTGGGCTGGCTCCTGCACCCCCAGAGTGGGGGACCTGGCGCTGGTGGCACAGGGCAGCCCACAATCCCAAAGGTATCCCATGGCTGGCAAGGAGTAGGGGCCAGGACTTTCCCCGATCCCAACAAACGAGATCAGAAGAAAAGCAACGTTAATTTGGGTTGCCAAAACATGCAAGTTGGCCACTGTCAAGTTTCTGTCAGTTGAGGAGAAGTGTGGAGAGGGGGAAGGAAGGGGGGGCAGGTAGGACACAAGGCTCGTGAAGGAATGATGTGCATTTTTTTTGTCATGGATTTTTTTTCCTAAAGGTTCACAGCTTTGAATAAAAAAAAGCACATTTATTGCACTTACATTTTATTTTAGAGAGTTAATTTAAATTATGCCCTCAAAACCCCCCACCATCCCAAAATAACCCAACACCCAAGTTTGGTCCATTTTGTCCCCCAGACCCAACATCTGTGCCCAGATGGCAGGGCTTCATTTCTTCTCTAAATGTTCCACTGAACTCCCAAACACACAAACAGATTTTCTTTTCAGCTAGGGTGAATACACAAATACAACGCAGAATGACATTTATCAAAACAAAACCCAACCGTTTTCCAAACCCAAACGACAACAAAAAAGAAAACATAGTTATTTTTTGTGTTTTACTCGCTCAAAAGCAAATGTCACACAAGGCTTATTCTAAAGTACAGCTGCTGCAAACTCGATAAACCAGACAAAATGACCAGACAGGTCACTGCTGGCTCTTAAGTAGGCTGGATGAGCTGAACACACTGCTGCTGTGATGCTATGAAGCAAATGCCTAGGTAGTTTAGAAGTTTCTAAACCCTCCCCCAACAGCTCCCTTCTCTTAGAGAAATAGTTTCTTTACGATTTTGCTTAAAAACAGAAAAAACACCATCTTCTCACATGTACTTCTAGTGCAGAATTTGGGACAGGTAGAAGGGTCCCAGGTAGTTCCTGGAATATTAGTAAAATGTTTTTACACTTTGCATTCTAAAAGGAACAAAGCCAAGTAAAAACTGGTCTGATGTTTTGCATGAACTGTGCATTTAGACATAACTTTATAATTTACAATTATGCCCAAAGTCTTGCCCCAAAGGAAAAAAAAATCTGAAAAAGGACTAATACCAAAGCCCATTATTTTGTCCTTTATAGACAAGCAGGTTAAATATGACACTGGCGTGTAGGTACTGCCAGAAGTCTACGTAACCGTTTTGAAATTTGAACAAATCAAATTCAAACCTACTGGTTGTCCCTCAGCTGACAAGACACCTGCCACCTCCCACGGGTAACGTGCAATAACAGTATGTCATCGCTGGAGAGTCACCTGCATTGTTGAGGAACTGCAAAAGGCCCAAGGAAGAACTAATGAAACCTGCTGATATTCCATAAAACAAAATGAATTGCACTTTCTGTGCCAGGGAATTAATTGTATGGTCCTGATATATTACATGATTACATGAGTACTAGCCATTGATTTCTCCTCACCTAACTCCTATTTTTCATCTACTGTCTCATTCTAAGATGCTATGACAGTGTAACTTTGGGCCTCTTTGGAGCATTCTATTACCCTTCTTTAAAAAGATCTTTATGTCTTTGGAGGGGGAGGAGGGCTTTTTTATCTTTAAATTAAATGAACCTCATTTAACTTCTGATAGAGCAGATTTCAAGCAGCAAGTTTATTGTAACTGAATTAGGTATCCTTCAATTCCTAGCTTTGAAATGACCGTAAGTATTTTGGGGAACACTCTGCCCTCCTTCACAGAAGTTTCCCAGCTCCAAACTACCTATCTATGGTGATAGTTACATACAAAAACTACTGCATCAGAAGTAAACCAAAGCCACTGCTCTAGTTACAAAGCACCTGTTTACATTCTGTTGTACTTTTTAAGGTTGCGAAGGCACATGATCATTTGGCAAACTGCAAAGACTGTTTTGGAGGATCCCTATTTAAACCATTTAACAGAGGGTCTGGATAGCTCCCTTCTCTCTAGAAAATACATACGCTAGTTTTCGCTTTAGTTTGCTCTTGGTGTACTCTGCATTCTGCAGTTTTTAAAGAGTTTCCTCCTTCCACAGTTTCATAGCTATTTACTGCTGTCATGGTGCTGACTCAGTAGCTTCTGTGTTAGCATCCTCGAACTTAAATGCAAAGAAGAACTTTGATGATTTTATTTACTAGGTAAGAAGTAATGAAACAATGAAAAAATATATTTAAAATGCATGCCCAAACAAATGTGAAGTGCAAACGCATATTAACAAGGCTGCAGAAGACAGTTTCTTTCATAAAGTTCTATGTCAAATGCGTAACAGAAAACCAGAAGACACAGCACCTCCAGAGCCATGCCGTAACACTCATGCAACTGGTTTTTAACTGAACTTGGCTGTACCTAGAAGCTTTGCCTGTCGCATTGTGCTACTGGTGGTACTTTTTTCAACAGACAGAAAACATGTTGCCTACAGTACTATGAATAGTTTGTGCTACACATGCTGCACTCACAGTCCAGAAGGGAATGAAATCTATAGGCTGCAGAAGTGTGAAATGTCTACATGCTGCTTCCCTAAATTTAGCCCCTCCAACTATCAAAACTTCAACTTGTACTTTTTTCTGAGGCTTCTGAGGATCTGGCTTCCCCAAATGTTCTGTGAAATGCTGGATGTATTTACATCACCAGGCAAACACAGAAGCAAACCTATATGTGCATGATCTTCAGCGTATTCCGCCTCCCCTCATTTGGGCATTTGTGGAAAGACATGGTACTTATCAACAGTCAGCATTTCATTGATTTTATGTCATGGAGGCCAAATTCTGCCTCTAATGAGCACATACTAATCCAAGTGATGTCTAGAGGCCACAATAAGATGGCAGTGTTTGGTTTCAAACATTTGGCATCATCACCAGCTGCTGGGGCATTCAGGTACAAGGAATGATGATTTTATGTGAGCAGAAAAAGCAGAGGTGGATTCATTCAATGACCTGCATGAGTTCAGCAAAAAACAAATGATGGGGCTAACTGTATCTGGGGCCATGTAAGACTTAATTCGTGCAGAAATTACTTTCAAAATAACCAGGCCTCTACGCTCATACCATTTGGTTTAAGCTCCACCACAATGTTCCGGTTCCAGCAAATATGCTGCAGGAAACTATCACGTACTGACAGGGAAGATGTAACAGGCAACGGGCCTCTTCTAACTGTGTGGAAAAGGAAAGGTAGAGGGGAAGGTGTCTGTGTCGTTAATGAAGACATGAACAGCTGGGATTGGATACTGGTAGATTTCCAAATAATTATTAGAGACTAGATAATGTAAAGCTAAAAGCAGTATGACTGTCTAGATGTTTGTCCCAATGCGCACACAAAATATGTTCTACCATCCCCATACAGGACATGTGCCTGTGGCTGGGGCATCACAGAGAAACTTAAGAAATGTGGTGTAATGGACATTAACATATTGGTTATTTTAGTTTACATCCTTCACCCCACTCCTATACAGGGCACTCAGTTCTTGTCTGCTCTGATCTCCCTGTTCACTAAACAACTACAGGGCACCTTTAGGACTGGTTCTGATGGCATGCAAGACATCCCAGAAAAACTCTTGAAGGAAAAGATGAAAAAAATAATAATTCCAATTATTTACAAGCCAATTTTCTTCCAAAGTTTTGCATGAGTATTACGTGGCACCTCCTACAGACAAACACACATTACTACAGCTGTCTGGAGGGAAACATGAAGACCAGTAGAAATGCATCCTAAAAGGACTTCTCTAAACAGCAGCCAAACAACTTGCACATTCCTCAGAAAACAAACAAACAAACAAACAAAACCTCGACAAACAAACCCCAATAAAAAAACCCCAAAGACCACGTGTTACTTATAAAGTGCTTTGCATGGACAAGGATAGCAATTTTCCTTGTGCTTTTCCTATGGGCTCAAGAAGCATATTGTAGACTAAGGGGTAATGAATCTTCACAAAAATAAGTTCATTTTAAGCAAAGACAGAATGAAATTCCTAACAGTTATGTTTTAGCAGACAATCTTCTACCAGCATGACCTTGTGGAAAGGAAACTAGGGCTTTTAACAAGCTCTGTGAAACGAATGACTGCACACCACCTGCACATACTTGCTCCGATAACAATTTCTTTCAAGGGGATATTAATTTCCAGCATGCCTGACAGGTACAAATTAGGCCACAGCCCACAGAGGGGCTGGAGGGAGAACGAGTGGTGACTGTGTCACACTCTGGGAGTCTGTCTCTGTAACTGCTCTCACCCGCCTATTGAGCCCAGTGGCCCCAGGCTCCTTCCACCTCCTCCGTCTTGGCCTCCAATGATCACAGGGAGCGCTGTGATTCCACCGGCACGCACGCCACCGCTCACTCATTCGCTTCTCCGCACTGGAAAGTGGCTATTGCTACTATTTAAATTCCTGCCAATCTCAATAAGAAAAAAAAAAAACAAACAACCAAACCTTACAGCATCTGAAGACCCACAGCAGACAAGAAAAATTTGTGCTTTTTGTTTGTTTGTTTTTAAAATGCATCCTGTACACAAAATCAATTCTATTCATGTACCAACATGAATCACTTCATTCTTGTAGTGACTATTAAGTCATTCACTATTGCTGTCTTGCTAATGTTTGTGGAATTAATATGAATACACAGTATTTCAGTTATAATTCCCACTTCAGATTAGTCCGGTCCCTATAACCCCAGTAAATATTTACTGACAAAACCAAACAGGCTACCAGCAATGCTGCAGAACTCCAGGGTTTTAAAAACACGTTCCACTACCCATGTGGGTTTCTCCCTTCACCTGGGAGCAACCTTCTGCAGACACAAACAGTCCAACTCTCCGAGGGAGGGAAGGACAGTGTCCTTACCCAATACACCCCTGTTTAGCATGGACATCACATTCACACACATTTAACTCCTTCATTTATTTGTCATGATTTTGTCTAACATCCCTTCACCTCCCCACCCCAGCAAGAACCTCCCTGCTTAGAGGGGGGTTGATTCTCTTGCCTCACCTGGAGTGGCACAGGGCAGATACAAATCTAATTCGGAAAGCTTCTCTCTGATCTCGAATTTCTTTCTAATGTGGTCTGACTTGCCTCTGTACAAATAATTTACATGTAATAGCACATACCGGAGAACTCTGCAAACAGATCACATCACAAGATATTCTACTAGAGGTAAATGATGTGCAGAACTTTCTGAGTTGTTTTTATTTTTTCCCTGACTGAGTAACTCGTCAAAAAGCTACCGACCATTTGAAAACCAGGATTGGAGGACAGGAGAACAACGCACTCTGATGGAGATACCGCCACCTTCACCCTTGTTTGCCAAGGGTACAAAAGGGAAAGACAAACGGAAGGAAAGAGATGACAGGGAAGAAAGCAACGAGAGGAGAAGTAGTCAGCGTGGATCCAGCAAGTACCGTTTTGTTTTGATCGAACACCTTGCCATTAGGACAAGGTGCTCCACATTTACACGCACACTTATCAGAGGACGTTAACAGGATAAAAATCCTTTAAAAAAAGCTCTTGAAAGTACCAAAACACAATTTTCGGAATGTCTAATTCTAGGGGGTTTTGTATTTGTATTCAATTCAACCTGAGAACTTTTTTCCCCGTTTATGAAAACATTACATATTGGTAAGGTACCTGGCATTAACCTGCACCCTCGTTTAAAATAAAACTTTTAAAGTAGGTACATACACCATTCACAGTCTGTATCAGGATTTCGACAGACTTCAGATGCTGTGGTAGCATCTTTGATAAATACATTGTATCATATGATACAAAAGAAAAAAAAATAAAAGAGGACAATCGTGCTACATTTTTTTTTTTAAACTTCAGTTTGTTGCTGGACCAACAAAAGAAGGATCTACTGAATCCTTCTGAAAGATGTTGTATATGCACACACCAAGAAAATACTGGAAAAGGAAAAAGGTTAAGGTTGGTGGTTGTCGTTTGTTTTTTGAAGAAGCGATAAAGTAAATCTGAAAAAAGGTGCAGCAGCATCCCCTTTTCCTTCAGATCAATCTCTTCGCCTTTAGAGTAACATCTTCCCCAGCTCCCATCACCTCGCGGTTTTAATTTTACTGCAATAAAACCCAATACTATAGACAGATTTAGGCATCTGACATAATACAGTGAAAAGGGGATACTGCATTGTCCATAAATCAGCGAGTACACCAGGAAATAAGTAAAAAAAAAAAAAAAAAAAAGGTCAGAACGGAGGAGGGATTCTTTTGAATTAGCACTCATCAGACATTCAGCCTCTGATGGTACGTTGTTAGAGGGAGAAAGCCGACCGGCAGACCATCCAAAGCAAAGTCTCCTAAAGTTGCAGCAGCAGTTCCATCCCCTCATGCCCGAGCACCAGAGTCAAACCACGAGCGCCCTCTCCTCTCTCCGGGGAATGAATGATGCCAATGGCACGGGCAGCGGCCGCGGGTCTCCGAGTGCACCTGGCGGCTTGCGTTGAAGGAGAAACACTGGCAGCAGAGGATTCTGGTTCCCAAAAAAAGGTACTATTTCTTTTATTTCTTTTTTGTTTGTTTGTCTGTTTTTGTTTTGTTTTTTTTTTTTTTCTTTCCCATTGTGTCGTTGGACTGGCAGTTCCATTCTGCTCCACTTTTAAGCTTACGGATATCTTTTCTAAATTGCTTTAAGTTTCGCGGAGCAGAATAGAGTTTTGATGTTAAGAAACTGTAGGAACACAAGACTTAAATAACAGAGTGGGTGCTGCCATGGTGCTGTGGCTACTTGAACGCTGCAAATTCTCCTGTAGAGGGAGGACAAGAGCTTGGTTTAAGTAGGTGATTACAGTTACCAGGCGGTCAGAGATTTTCTGCAGACTAGTTGAACATTAGGTTGAATATAAAAGATGTTAAAAAATGCAAACTGTTAAAATTAAAGCACAAAAGAATACATAGTGAAAGGACATTGAATATAGACCCAGCATATTTTACCAGAAAGGAATTTCTTGAAAGCAAGCTGTACCCATTCATCCCAGGACAGAGGTCTAAAAGTTCAACCAAAGTCTAATTCATCGTGCATTTGAAAATAAAACGCATCAGTTCCATTTCACTGTAAACTCCCTATTGCACATGTATCCTCCTGAAAAGCAACTATTGCAATAAATGCGTCATACTGCAAACTAATTTCTATTCTGCTGTAAAACTGGTTTAATAAGAAAAAACTACTTGACACACCCGTTAACCTTTAAAGACTATATACAGTAAAGTGCCTGAAGATTAAATCACTATTAAAGAATGCTAGAATCTGATTTAGAGACCAACATAGCAACCTACTGGGAGAAATATAAGAATGGTGAGATTGCCTATTCACTCCCAGACCAAAACTTAGGCCTCACTAATTGGGACCACAACAAATGAAGCAACGCCCATGCTCTCTTCAGCATTACTGAATAAATAATAATTCTATGCAGCGCTTTCACATGCAGTGATCTCCTGAAATTCTGTTGGCATGCTGCGAGATAGGCTGGTAGTTCCATTCTGGAGATGATGACGCTACGGAAGTGGGTAAAATCACTGTCCAAAGACTCAAGAAGTTTGCCACAGAACTGAATAGAAGATGAAACTAAGATACTCATCCTCTTAATCTAATACTTCAGACAAAAAAAATTTCCTGCCACCCACAAAGAAACTGTGTTCTATATGATTTTTAGGGAGGGGTGTCCAACTATGCTTAACCAAAAGGACCCAGGAGCAAGAGAAAAAGAAGTGTGCATATAACTTCCCATTGTTGAGCTCTAAATTAATTTTGGGTTAGTTTCTTGAGAGCACCCCTCAAAGCTCTCCTAAAAATGAAGGACTGATAAGCAGACAGATGAGACCGTTTGTTCTTTTTGACAGCAACATGTGAATACCATTACATATCGTGCCTTATCTCAGTGTCCTTCCATCCTCCTGAGAGCAAGGGTTTTGTTGGTTTTGGTTTTTCTTAAGATTCTTATTCTGAATATTGGAAAGAAACCAGAAATATCCCTGCAAACAGAATTTTAAACTGATAGCATTACTTCCCTGGAATGTCTTGCTTTACAAAGAAGGGAGCCAAGAAAATGATGAGCAGTCTGCATGGGGAGGGGGAAGAAAGGGCATCTACAGGGCCTGGTAGCAACAGCTGATCCAAGGGAACGTGAAGAGCGCTGGGAATGAGGAGAGAAGGCTCCGTGTGCCATGGGAAATGAGAAGGGGATGCAGCCGAGGTCTAAAGCAAGGGCAGCTGGCACAGGGGGCTGTGGCAGACCGCAAGCTCTATGTGTCCTGGTAGACTGTGGTGGCAGTTTTAAGTTATAACGACAAATGAATAAAAGCTTCGCAATGGGTCTAATTGCCCGTTTCCCCAGTTCTACCAACAGATAAAACCCTTACTCTAAAATACTCTGAATATCTGATAGCTTTCCTTGCTTCTCTCTGGCACGTTTCACCGATCTCTCAGCTCTCTTCACAATATCTTCTAGAAACTTCTCAATTTTTGTAGTTCCCCCCCGCCCCGCCTAGTTTTTTCTTTTAAAAGAAGGACAAAAATGTCATCAAGTATTTGCCTGTGAGGCTCATTTTTAAGAATGACATTCATGCTTAGCTACACTTTCAAAACATGCTCTACTTAATTTATTTTGCAGTCTGCTTTCCTAAACTGCTGATTAAAGATCAATTTATAAACAAGAGATTGCTCCCTCATTACTCATCTTGTCCTTCTGCCCATTTCTGGTAATAATTCAGCTTTTAATAGTCATACAGGGATTTCAGAAGATAAAAAATGAATGATTAATTGGGAAAGGGCAATGGAAAAAAACAGGATCAGGATTCAAGATGCATTTCAGATAGAATGGTAGCTATAAAAAGGTGATTTTCAGATTTTTCTTCCATCTAAATAAAACCTTAGCAAAGAGCTTTTTCCAACAAGCTAAATCTCCCCTTTTAAAATTCAGGTGCTAATCTGATCTCAAATCAACAGGACACCAAAACCGGTAACATGTTCATCTAATAATGGGATTTATGTTGACTGAACATGGATAAAATGTGGTTAGCAGTAACAGCTTTCCCCAGACGAGGAGTGCAGATGGCTATACCTATCTGCGTACAGGAATCCTCCATCCTGACAGGTCTTGACAGGACTTTATGAGAAGCAGCTAAAATGCTTTATGTCACCCTTTCTATTCTGAAGATGTAAAATGTCTGTAGCTGATTCTTTTAGCTTCTGAAAGAAACCCCATCTGTAGGAGAGGGACAGAGAACAGAAGCAACCTCTTCCTGACACTTAGTGCACAGAGGTAAATGAAGTAATTCACCATTTTCTAGCTGGACGTGATGGTCTTGCCTGAAAGCAGTGAATGCACTAAATGAAGACAGCTTTAGAAATGTGATCCAATATCCCTTGTCCTGCAGGATCTTACAGGATCATCCTGATTCTGCCCTGCTAAGGTGACCTCGCAAACGCCGGCTCAGGCTGGTGGGCAAGGAGAGTTTTCTAACCAGTTTTTGGAGAGTTGCTCTGTTGGCGGTGGGGGGAACACGCTCAACTGCACGGAATGGACTCGTGGAATTGGAGAGGATCTGCCAGTGCAAGGGTAAGGAGCTGGGCCATGGCTGCTCCCAAGGAGATCAGCTTATCACAAAGCTATGAAACCAAATACTTAGTGATTTAAGATGTGAAAAAAAAAAAACCAGACATTTTTATTCATTGTGAGTCAGATACCTGGTGCGCTTTTTACCAAGCAGAACTTCAGACAGTAACAAAGAAATGACTGGTAACAAAGAAATGCCTTTCAAAAGGATGGGCAGCATTTGAAAATCTACACTTCTTGTGGAGCCCTTTAAAGTTAGTTGTTACAGTCTTTCCACACTTGTGGAAACTATTTCAAATGCATACTTTCAAAAAATCTGTTCTAAACAGATGATCAAGTTCTTTCATGTGGCGTCCAAAGAATATATTGTAAGGACATGTCTGAGAGAACCTGCTGCCCCTGATTCCCAGAGGGATTTGAGATGCAGTTACCAATTGCTGCTCTCACAAATGTATAAGTTATCTGGATTAATGAGATTACTAAAGTGTATAGACAACATCCTAACTGTACTCCTTATGCTAGTGTAGATACCACGTTTCTCAGAAGAATCGCAAGGAGGAGAATGGTTCCCTTCCAGGCCTGTGCCAGCCTCATCTACTGAAGTAGACAGTAACTGACTTATCAAAGGAAAAACCAAATTCCAACACCTTGGCTGGATTAGATTCACAGGCACAGAAAAAGGTATTGATGAAGAGGCAGTTTTCTGTTGGATCTTGCACTTCTAGTATGGATACCATCCGCTGGCTAAATAAAAATCTGCAACATACACTGATGTGGATAACTAGTATCTTCAGAAGAATACACAGCAGTATTTATGAAGATCTGGTCCTTCTAGATGGTACCAAGGCAAATTTTGTGTCTATACTGAGATGCAGGGAAGTAAAGAAAAAAGGAAACTCACATAGTATCAACCACCCCTTCAGAAAAGCCCAAAGTTCTATGGACCTGTTTTCAGGACTGCCAGGTATCTGTTTCTAAACAATACAGCTGGGTCGTGCCTTTGAGAATACTGACCCAGATCCACAGGTGTATTTTGGCATCTTCATCCTACATATGTTCCCAAATCTCGCTGAAGCAGCAGTTGCAAACTACAGAAGTTAAACTCCTAAATGCCTTTATGTCAGATAAAGTTAATGATCCACAAAAAAACAGCCTCCTTTCAGGCTGCATAAAATGTTTAGCGAGAAGCTAAGATCACGTTACGGCCGTGGGTCCCAAACCGTGCTGAAGGTGTAAAAACAGACGACACAAGAAGAATTTGAATGTGCTGCCCACACCACAGGAATCGTGGCCAAATGTGTCTAAGGATGGCAGCATTCCCCCCACTACAATTGTAGTTCCTATCACACAGAGGAACAATCTTAACAACTAGGAGGATAACTCTGCTCCAAGGACTAACTCATTGGAACTGAGCAAGCTGTGACCGCCCGCTGGGCTGAGCCTTTTCTGCCTGGGATGGTGCGTTTCTAGATTCTGCAGGAGACCCAGCAGCAGCCTCTTGCTATTCCTGGGATGGGCATTGTAGCCTGTGTTAAATACTATACTCCAAACCTTAAGAAACATTCTTCCTCACTGCCCAGAGTAAAAAAATAATAATAATTAAAAAGGGGGGAAAAAAAACCACTTAAGTCCTGTTTTCATTTAAAGATGAGCCTGCCAAAATGAGGAGAAGCTACCAGAAAGATGGGAAACAGATTTTCTAAAACAATAACAACTTTCGTCCTCCATAACTATTTCCATAGAGATAGATTTCAACAGATGAATTTTCTTGACTAACAAAATGAGAAAAGTTAGTTCCCAAACTGCTCCAACAACAGAAGCCAAAAAGACCATTAGAATCCAGCCAGAAAACACAGAAATTGCCTACATCTCTTCAAGCTCTCTAACTCTGCCTCCTGTTTTAAAATGCTCAGTTGCCAGACAGCAGAAAACCTTTTCCGAATTCCTGATCTATTTCAAAAAATTACTGCCAGTAACATGCAAAACTTCCCTATAAGTATGTAACTCAGAAGCCATTCAGAACACCCCTGACCCTTGAAGTCCTAGCAAGAGCAGCAACAGCTTGCTTCCGATGCAGAAGAATCTGTGAAAATTAACAGCTTAGCAGTTTAAAACAAACAAAACCACACAACTAATTTCAAAATACGCAAGAACACAGTCAATACATTATTGTTTTCATATCTGACATCGAAGACTGATATAGCCTGAACCACTACTCTGGTTCACCATTTCCAGAGGAACGTTCCAGAGGAAAGAAGAATCTTTCAAGTGAGCTGACAGGATCTTGGCAAGGTGTCCAGCTTTCTCAGTTAGATATCTAGTCTAACAGATTCACTTCTGGTCAAACTAGCAGCTTTTATATAGAAGTAAAAAAAGAAAAACCCACCAACTCCTCACTGAGCAGAAGCACGCTCAGTGGTATTCTTAACAATATTAAAGTAAATAAAGCATTTCATCTTAACATGGTGTAATACTGATTTCCATGAAAACAACCACTTTTTCAAATCCTCTTTTCCTATTATGGGTGTTAGCAGCCTTTTTCTCTTAAAGTATTTGGTTATGCTCAAGATTTTTTTTTTTTAATTTTTAAATCTGTGCTAATTGAAGGATACATGGCCCATTACCAGCAATATTTTTGCAGTTCAGCAAAATCAGAGATTCATAATTTCTTCTATGTTGTACTGTAATAGAACATTTTGAGATGGTCTAAGCTATAGCAGGTCAAAAATAAAAAGTAAATTAAAAAACCCCCAAGCTACCACTCTTCTGCAGGAAGGGGTGTTCTCTAAACAGCACTATTTTAAACTTTAGCTTTCAAAATTAGAGTCACATGTCACTAAGCTCTTTCTTTGGATTCTGTGTTGTATCTGCTCACTTCTGCTGACCACGAGAAGTTTTGATTGTGCTCAGTCTTGAAGCTAAGTTTATTTTTCCAATTGTTTCCCACATATGAGTAGCATTACTAACCGAGGAATCTAAAGCCTATTGCTCAAATATCATTACCTCAACTGAAGTAAAAAAATAAAAACACCATAGCTTGAGCAGATTAAAAACAAATACAGTCCTGAGTAACTAATTCCAATCAATAAACTAGGCAAAAACGACACAGGCAAGCAAAAACGACACCCAATTGACACCTTCAGAGGATTTTTGCTTGTTTTGAAGTGACTTTTCCCATTTCTCTTACGTGACTTTACAATTCTTCTTGTGCCAGCTGTTCCTAGGGCATTCCTTACCGACACAGACTTTGTGCTCGGGACATTCAATGCTCAGTGTTGGGAGGCGAGTCCTCCTTCCCTCAGTAAACCTTAAAAACACGGCTGGTAGGAACCGAGAACGTACACGTGTGTTGCACGCACAGGAACACACCAGCACACGGACACACAGGCACATGACTTCACATTTCTTTTCAGTGTACTGGAAACCCACCGTATCCCCCTGCTTGGATGGGTGTTTTTGGAGAAGCACAAGCATATAGACTAAAATCCTCTGTCTGGAAGCCAGCCCGGTTTAATGAGGGCTCAGATGCACTGCGGTGAATTTTTGGCAACGACCGGGCCAGAAGCTCAATGGAGGCAAGAATCTAAAACAAGTAGAAAAATAAACGATCAAATCTGTTGTTCCGAATTTGTAACACTCTCTTAAAACCAAAGGCAGAACACCCATTAGCTACAGAAAAATATTCGCAACCAATTTAAACAGAAACTTAAAAAAACCCCATAGATTACTGCATTGCACTCTGATGTTTGTATCTTCAAAAAGCTGAAAAGGACACTTGGGAAGAAACTGCCTCATTTTCTGCTTTAAAAGGCTACACTGATTTCCCTCTGTAAGCATAATGAATATGGTTGGCCTTTTATTTGCCTCCTTGTTTATGCACTAGTACCAGTACCTACCATCGCTGCAAATAAACAGCTTTGGCAGCGGTTTGATTAATACTTTATTACCACAAAGCCAGCAGGGGGAGCTCCTTATTTTTTGAAAACTCTTTAGTTACTTCAAAAAAAATTAAAAATAAGGTCCCCTCAAGCTTTTAGAATCCAAACCTTCCCCAGCAGGCATGATAAACCAAGTTTTGTGACAAGACTCTTCAGTTTCCCTTTGTAAAGCTTGGGGGAGAGCAAGGAGGGGTGTATAAAGATTTCTGAGAACATACACAGTAAGTTCTAATTTGTGTGTCTAACTGCGATTATTAATTTCACAGCCCCTCAGCTGAAACTTTCTCCAATGCATAAATGCTTTTCCAACTGCGCAAGTCATTTTAATGCCTACTTTCTGAATTGAAAATAAGCATTTCTAATTAAACAGAACTAACCAGGTACTGAACCAATACTCTCATGAAGTCATGCTATAGCACTCATCAAAAAATTTCAGCTGGCCAGCGAGTTCATAATTGATTTCATTTTTAATATTTGAACTGTAAAGTCTACTGAGAACTAAAAAGGAACATTCCTCACCTGTGGAAAAAGGGGTCTCTCATCTCTTTTCTTTTTTAAGCATTCTGCCATTAGTCTCTTCATTGCTTTTGGACAGTTGCTCCGTACTTTGCTGAGGTCTGGAGATAAGTATCCTCGCCCCACCATAAAAATTATCTTTATTTAAGCAGAAAAAAAAAAAGATGAAAGGGGAAAAAGATGAGTCCATAAACTAAACAGTAAACAAAGAAGAACATTTTGCTAGACCATTTTAGTCCGAGAAGCCAGTTTTCTGCTCCCAGAAAACACTATCTGCTACTGAAATTGCCAAGTTTCTTAGAGTAATACTGGCTAACCTATTCTGTACAGAGAAAAAAAAATCAGATTTTTCCTCCTCCTCCTCCTAAGAGACATTTCTGTGAAATTTGAACGCTAGTAAATGGTTACCATTTATAGCAATAACCATCTAAGGAACAGTTCTTCGGTGTCAAAAGCTGTTACAAAAACAAGAATAAGCAACTCTGTGGCAGGAACAGAATGCCTAAAAATAAATATTCTGTAAAAACAAAGAATCTGTTTTATATTATAAGTCAACAGCAAGTTCACACTGACGAATATTTTAAGAAACACGTGGACTTCAGATATTAAAAACCCTTACCTTTGAGAATAACTTCCTTCATATACTTTTTCCACCACAAAAGTTTATTCTTGACACCTGACTACCTTCCCCACTCCCAAAAAAAAACATAAAAAGAGAAACTGCCTCTCCCCTGCAGAAGAGGAGACAGACAGGCTTTGTATTTTTAGGGTAATTCCTTTAACATGGAAGGCTTATATTTCACCTAAGGATAAAGCTTAACCATAAAACAAAGTAAAGTAATAGAAAACAGGAAAGCAAAGCATAAATAAAGTTAATGCTGTCTTGGATATTTATAATAAAAAAAAAAAATCAAACATTATCATGTCAAGCCAAGGTCAAATGCAATGTCGTTTGAGAACTGCAGTTGTGCTGACACTAAAAAGCCCTTTCAAACTAGCTAATCAAAGATCCATTCATGCTGCAGCAGATAATCACTAACTTTTCTGAATACTCAGGCAGACCCAGCAGGTGTGTCATACCTTATATTTAATGAAGCGTAACTGTTTCCTATCTTGACATTAGCAAAAAAAAAATAAAAACAAACTCACAGAAAAACCCTTTATCTCAAGCAAGCTATACATGTTATTTATACTACCACAAGCCTGGTCCTTTTTCAACTTTCTGATTCAGTCACATCTGTGTTGGCATCAAGAAGGAGTACAAAACTCCCATATGGTTTCTTTAGAAATCCCCATGTGCCAGAGCTGCATCTCATAGTAAAGACTCGTCTACCCAGTCCCTTACCTCTGTGGCAATGAGAGTTGCCATCATCTAGAAGTTACTCTTTGCTAAATAATTACACTACAAGGACAAGGGGTAACAGCTTTAAACTGAAGGAGGGTACATTTAGATTAGATACGAGGAATAAAATCTTCACCATGAAGGTGGTGAGGCACTGGAACAGGTTGCCCAAAGAAGCTGTGGATGCCCCATCCCTGGAAGCGTTCAAGGTCAGGGGACAGGGCTTTGAGCAACCTGGTCTACTGGAAGGTGTCTCTGCCCATGGCAGCGATGTTGGAACTAGATGATCTCTAAAGTCCCTTCCAATACAAACTCTATGATTCCGTGATACTTCAGTTGAAATTACTCAAAATTCATTATTATTTATGTTTCTAATACCTTGCAAATAATATAGGGATGAAACCTTTATTTTAGCTAGAGAAAAGAGAACATCACTACAAGGACAGTCCTAGTCTGTCTAGAAAAATCTGTTAAGGTGAGATAAACACGCTGAGGTGTAACAAGAACAATGTTTTGCTCACTAAGAATCTCACTTGTGTCATAGTAACTAATGTAGATGCATCAACACAGAGTGAGCAATATTTACATCTTTTCAGACAATAGACTGAGAGTGACAAAACTCAAGAAATTAGATCACATTTTGTATGTTGGCTCCACTTGCAATTTAATATTTGTTTCAGCATTCAAATGTGAGCACCCACATCATTGGGTTCATCTTTCAAATCTCAAAAGGTAAAAACCAAAACAATGCCCAAATAATGCTTTTAGAAGGCTACGTGCATCCAGGCAGGAATCTGGACATTTCCCTTCTTTTCAAAGTTAAAAAAAAAAAAGAAAAGAAAAGAAAAAAGAGTAATTCCAAATTTGATGAATTGGGATGAAGTGTTCTGACAAATATGGAAGCAGCCTTATAAAATGGCATTCACAGATGAACGTTGCTATGGTTGCAATTCTCAAGTACTGACGGTGAAAAAACAAGGGATGCGGACACAGATACAACATAAATATAACACCGCCCAGACATGGAATAGTTTACACCAAAGATCTTGATGGATACTATTTTCAGATTAGACAGAGAAATAATGAATCAGACGTGCCTTTTCAAATGTGCCTGTCCTGTGAAGATACATTGCAGGTGTGTGGCATCATTAGACTTATGGAATATTTGTTCACAATTAAGTAATTTTCTTTACAGGATTCACACATTCTGGAAAGTCATATACTCTATCAAGCAGGATTTGAGAAATGCTGATATCCTGAAATTCAATTAGATGGTGCATCCATTTCTCAAGATTGCAATGAATATAAAACACTCAGTGAGATGATTGCTGTTCCATTTTGTCAGTCCTGTTGCTGAACTATTATTCAATGCAAGGGGAAAGGCGGGGGGAGAAGAGGAATAACAGAACATATGGAGGATCATTTTGCCTTTGCAGAACTATTCTAAACCAGATTACTATTAAATAACCTGCTCTCTCCCTAATAAGTATCCTGGCAACCAGCTCAGAAGCTGAAAATCTATACTTGAAGTAAAAAAGAACAAAAAAGAAAACCCTCAAGAGAAGTGTGTAAATTGGCACTACATGGCTGAGGCAGATCTAGAAAATGTAGAAATGTAATCTCATAAGATCAGAATCAGAAACACAAATGAAACACACAATACATCAGAACATGCACTTCACAAAGCTGAATCCCTCTGTTTCAGGGCACAGAAGACTGAAGTCAATCCCTTCCCAAGCCCACGCTCTCTTTACCTGGTCCCTGTTGTTGATGTTTGAGTAAGGTAACTGTCCAGTCATCAATTCATAAAGAACAATCCCAAATGCGTACACATCCGACTGAAAGCTATATGGGTTTTTATCTTGCATCCTGATAACTTCTGGTGCCTGTACCATAAAAGAAAAGAGTTAGTTTTTATTTCATCACATTAAGCTGCACCTCACATATCAGGAACAAAAAAACATGGACTTGTCCAGAGTGTAACATATGTAAAGCCCACTCTTGTCTTCAGACATTACTGGGTCCTAATATAGCGTGGATGTTGACATGAATCTCAAAATCCACTAGTTCTTTGTAACTTGGTGATCCCTTTATTCCTCTATGACAAAACAAAGTGACCTTGTCCAGACTGAGAAGCTACTTTGAGACTGGAATTATAAGAACACTGAAAATAATGCCAACTAACAGAGCCTTCACTTTTTTCAGGGAGAAAAGGAGAAAGCAGAGTTGCACAGGAAGTCATAATTATAACTCTTATTAAGAGTTATTAAGTTGAATGACCTCTTGAGAGTAACCATGCTTGAATCCTTAAAACTTAAGAGCATCTTGCTTTTGGCTGAGCTAGTTTCTCTCCTTTGCAGGATGTTTTCCATGTCTCTCTCACCCTCTCCTCAACCCTGGATTAATCATATACCTTTTTTCCCTAGCCACCATTTTCTTTTCAGTTTAAACCTCAGAATAAGAGCTAAAGAAACTAAAGGGGTTTTTTTTGCTGACTACTGGAAAACCTGTGCTTAAAGAAGAACTGAAACGCATTCACTCAGTACTTCATAATACATCTTGTCTTTCTCAGCTTAAGACAGCTTGTGTATGTCAGTGTGCTGGAGGGACAGTCTTAGAAACTTTAGCCAAAGGCAGTTAAATCTGTTGGACCAGACACACCACTTCCCCCTTGCTTACCATCCATAGAATAGATCCAGACAGCTGTTCAAACTGATGGGATCCACTCCATCGGGATTTCACTGTAGCTAGACCAAAGTCACCTATTTTTACTGTGAGGTCTTCATGAAGAAAAATATCTGAGGGGAAAATGTTAAGGGAAAACAAACAAGCAGTACTGGTTCTGTCCTACAAGAACAGTAAACAGCTACAAATTTGCAATTTTAGAGATAACAGTTTTAACCATTCCCCACTACTGAGGGAGCTTTAATATAATGTAGGTTTCTAAGCAGCCAGACTGGTGAATTACAGTATTTAAGGGTTACAGAAGGAATGACTGGGCCAGGGCTGAACAGATTACGGCCCAGGTGGGTTTCTTGAAATGACAAGAACATTCTTGAAATGCCAAGTACAAGAAGCTGAAAATATTCCATGAGTGAACTGCCATAATCCTTCATTGCATGTAGAAACCAAATGATGAAAAAGTCTTTATGATATGATACCACAACAGAACTTGCTATGTTATTGCAATCACATTAACAGACATGCTAAGTACTCCTTACTTTGCTACTAGTCATATTACCCCTTCTCAACGAAATTTCAGTTCAGCAAATATTCACAGATGAACAGCTTTCCACATAAGTAAGCTCATTTCTGGCAGAAGAAAAAACAAAACAAAGCCCAGGAATGCTGTCATGTTCCACAATCACGTCTCTGGGAAAGGATACTATTACTCTTGAGGTCTCTGTGGATGATTGACTTGGCATGCAAGTAACTGAAAAGGAACATCATAGATTAGGTGGGTTAAATGATATTGCACTAATCAACTACTCAAATTCACTGTATTACTGAAACACGAATTCTGTAGATATTCAAAGCGCACATATTAATCAAGCTGGTAAAACTTCAGTTACCCATGACAGTTCCTGCAACAGCCACAGGAAAAAAAACAAACATAAAAGAAACCTTAGATTTCTAGCTCAAACCTGATGCTACTGAAGAATGAAGTAATAATTATGCACCAACTTCTGTTTTTCAGGTCTAACTCAATATTCAGAACAAAAAGAAAAGAACTTCAGTAGTTTTTGACATGCCATTCAGCGGTGAAGGTTCTGCCTCCCAGCCTTAATGACAACTGTCAAGACACTTTGCGGGCGAGGTGTTTTAGGTAAGGTGCTTCTAAATTGCAGGGGCTAAATGTGCTTCCCAGTCCCACTGTGTACTCAGGTCTGCTGACTGCTTTTTAGTATGGGACTACAAAAACCATCCCCTGATTGTAGACTGAATAAAAAGATTGCAGGGGACACACAGAATACTTGCACCACGGCATAGATACAGTTTAAATTAGGCAACTAGTCTCCCATGGCTCTTGTTTAGTCAATGAGGTTGGCATGAACCTGTTGGAAAAGCCGCAATTTATGTCTCTGTTTCAAATCACACTCATAAAACAGCTTCTGCAGCTCCACTACCTAGAGAGGGAGCCTGGAGAGATGAGCAGGCTAACAGAGGCTGGTTGCTGCAAACCCCTCCACACCTCTTGACTGAAAATGTAATAGCAGACTTAGCAGAAAAATAGCACAATTAACTGCAATCATCATAGTGGCTTCCCAGCGGGAGGGTGATTTATCTGATCGTACAAATCAGTGTTCTGATTTTGACACACAATATTGGGCTAGCTTTGTAAATTCTAACTCACTCAATTGCCCTCTACAGGAGTCCAGATTACTTACAGTCCTTAGAACAAAGTAGGTATGTTTCCTTCAAAGGATGGAATCTATTATTTAAAGAGCTACAATACTTATAAGAAAAGGAGAAAAAAAAATTGATTCTTTTTGCTAACACAGTCTTCTGTGTTATCTTGCAGGATTCCATCCTTTCGTTCACAGGATATTTCTTTTTAAACTACGTTTTGTGTCCTACCATAAGACTATCTGCACTGTGAAAATCGTGGAGCCTGGAACAGAAATCTTTGCTCACAAGACTGAAAGTTTAACCACACCTTAGTTATCTTTATTCTGCTCTCTAAGGTGATATTTTCTTGATGATTTTTATTTCCCTACGTTCCAAAAAGAGAACACAAAGTCTCTTTTACTAATCAAAATCATAAACACTTCACCAAACGCTTTGATAGTCAAGGCAGGACCCTGGGCTTGGCAAAGTGAGCAGACAGGTGGCCTTATTTGCCAATGTCAAGTCAGAGAGTGAAGAGGATGAGTAAACATTGCCCCAATGCTCATGTGCAAACAAATAATATGATACTTACTCCATGCCTTGTGCAGTCTGTCGTGCAATATCAATTAGTTTGATCATTTCAAATTTGGTCTCAATGATGTGTAAATGGTGATATAAGCTGGACCCCTCACACCATTGTGTAACAATAGCCAACTGGGGTTTTGTTGAATAACCCATAAAAAGCAGGATATTCACATGTCGTGTTTTCCTGTTGAACAAAAAATAAATCAGAAGGAAATCAGGTGGATCGGGAAATCAGGAAAAACACAGGCAGATCTATCACAGTCTAAACTTATCTTTCCAAACAGATTTTGTTGGGTCAATCTTAACTTTTACTCAGATAACATGATAATCTGTTCCTAGACTCAGTTTAATGAATTATTCCAGCAGTTAGCCTTTCTTATCATAATGACATGGAATAGCTATTCTGGGGTAAGCACCGTTTCCTCTTGCTTTTGCAAAGCACCCAGCACAGGACTGCTCAGAAGATGCTGCTACCACAGGTCCCCATGGGACAGCAAGGATTTGCAGGCAGCTTGGCTTTTGTGTAATCGAAGTCTGGCTATAAGATATTGCTGCCCACAAGGAGGACATCCAAAACGAAATTCCAGTCTCAAAAGCTTCCAGGAAGGGCAACCCTTTCATTCAGAAACTACCAACACACTTCCTTGACACGGCTTCCGTTTTTCTTAGTACTTTATTTGACAAGAATTTTGTACTTTCTATGGAGTCAACATACAGGAAAGGATGGAAACAGGTATGAAAACTGTACATAAGTAAGGTTATGATATGAACTCTGTCTGAGTCAAAGGACAGGACAGCTGACTATTTACTGAAAGTGCTGAAATGATCAACAACAGAGAAAAGCTGGACTCCAGCTATGGGACTGCCAGCAAAAATCTGGACTAGGTATGAGATACAAGTTTTTTTAACCGCATTAAGCATGTCAAAAAAAATGCAGAGAAGTCTGAAGTAGCATACCTCAGAAAGCATACCTCCACTTCCGCAACTATGGGCTTGGAATTTTCTGAACTAAGATTTTCTGGGGAAAAAGTCTGACCACCCCCTTTTCACTGTGTAGCTTATTGGGGATGGTCCTCCAGCACAGGTACCCAGCTTGACACATTTGTTTCCCAGAGGCAAAGATTTTCTTTCTATTTTGTTTCTTAACACAGAATTATGCTCAAGACTGCATTTGGATGCTAATGGTCTTCCCCAATAAATATTCTATTGTATCATGTGGATGGATTATCTTTTAAGAACTGGACCCAAGACAAATACTTCCTCTGGGAAAGCACAAGCAGTAGATATGAAAAAAGGAAATCAAGAAGTGACTATGAAGAATACGTTAAAAAAAAAACAAACTCAAAGTGAAGTCAACACTACCAAACAGAAACTATTAAACAACAGATAACATGGGCAGCGCTGTAGATCTAAACTAACAATTAGTCATGCTCTCCTCCTATCTCAAAACGTGGATGAGAGGAAAGGTAGGCCTAAAGTTCACACTTGGGCTTGACTGTGCCTTGAGGATAGTAAAATAGCAAAAGCCAGTCCTGTCTTAAGTGTTTGGACATACATATATTCAGAATATGGGTGGACAGACAAACACATACAGGGGAAGAAGAACTAGCGGTGGATACAAAGAAATGTTTTAGAATGACAAGTTATATTTTCTGCCCGAAGTATCATTATGGAGGAATAAAACCAATGTGTTCTAATGGAAATCTAAAATTCAGTGATTAATGAAGCATAAAAATCTAGACACATTATTTTATGTCATTAAAAATATGCTTACCTGAGCACTCCTACTTCATTTTTGAAAGCCTGTAACTGCTGAGGTGTGGGTGCCGTGACATTCAACATTTTCACTGCCACATCACCTTTAAAACAGCAATTTTCAGTAAGTCCCATTGATACGTATTTGTCTCTTGAGAAAATGCTACACAGAGCATCAGAAATATTGAGATACTCTATTTGCTAGCTTTTGTGAAATAAACCACTACAATATTAAAATAGGTAAATATTCTGTAAAATGTATGAACACTATTCTTATTTTATTCTGAGAAATCTTTGCCAAGTCAAAGCTTTCCAAATACACATCTGAAATCTTCATTCATCAAGAAGGACACTTCAGCCTTCCTAGCAGCTACGTTTCCTCTTTACCCTAACAATTACTTAATTTAGAAGAACACACAAGAACTGAGTTTCTAAACAGTTTGAAGTTCTAACATTACTATTTAGCATATTACTTATTAATTTTAAAAATCATCTTTACAACTCTTCAAACCTGCCTGGATGCATTCCTGTGTGATCTGCTCTGGGTGAACTTGCTTTAGCAGGTGGGTTGGACTGGATGACCTCCAGAGGTCCCTTCCAACCCCAACCAGTCTGTGATTCTGTACTAGACTTCCCTGGTATGCCCATGCCTCTTTTGTACTGAGGAGCCCAGGACTGGACCTAGAACTCCAGGTGTGGCCTCACCAGTGCTGAGGTCCCTCAACCCACTGGCAGTGCTTTGCCTAATGGAGCCCAGGACACCATCAGCCTTTGCAGCACAGGCACACTGCTGGTTCATGTTCAACTGGGTGTCCACCAGAATCCCCAGGCGCTTTTCTGCGAAGCTGCTTTCCAGCCGGGTGGCCCCCAGCAGGCAATGTTGTGTGCTTCAGAATAACTGTTTGCCATGGCGGCCACGTACCATGCCACTTTCCTTTGTAGACCGTTCCAAATGATCCAGATCCTATCCTTTGCCCAACGGTGATCTGTCCATCCGGTATCTCCCAATCATCACTTGAATCCCGTCGGCCAAGTGTTTTCTTTATATATATGCATAAACAATAAAAAGGAAGAAAGCAAGTGCATTAATGTCTGTGAAAACAGCTTGTTTGTTAAAGATTTAGTATCACTATTTCATATCATTAAGTCCTGAAAGAACTTTATTTTTCAGATACTGCATTTGACTTTTCAAGTCAGTCATCCACAAAAGCTCAGCACACAGGTATACTACATTATTTCCTCCTGACATGAAATATGTACCACGTGTTTCTGGCAGTGTTAAAACCAGTAATTAAAAAAATACAGATACTTTAATGTATCGTTACATTTGAGAATCACTAGAGAATTTTCAAAGTTCATGAATCATGGTGGGAAATGTTAAGCTGTTATTTGAAGGGAAATTTGCATTATAATATGAAGCACACCAAGATATTTGGGTGCAATGGAGTAAAAGTGAGAATAGTCAATTATATAAATGATTTATATATCAGTTCTGCAATTTCCATATTCCATTATTTATTGTCTTAAAGCCCTTGATCATTACCATACTCATCTTCAAAATACTTCAGAAGGCTTTGATGAAAGAAAAGTGAGAGGAATATGGATGTGTAGTATTTCTGTGCTATGAATATACCATACTATGAATGAAAATAGCTCATCTTTCCCTTACCATTCTATTTCTGTCTTCTGAGGATGAGGAAGATTTCCTTTCCCGTTGGGGTCCTGGTGATTTCTGTAACGCTTTCACATTGGTGAGTGACCCAGGCAAAGAGGCGGGAGGTGTTGCAGACAAACCTGCAGTTGAACCTAAATTTCAGAAACAGAATAATTTTATCTTTAAGAAGCCAGCTTACAAGAATGTATTGATATTAGGTGCAAGAATTGTGTTTAAGATGCAGTATCCCCAAACATCAATGTAAATGTTAAGAGAGAACAAACATATTCTAGGAATATTGTCCTAATATTAGATTAGTGCTCAAGACTCAGATTTCAGGAAGAGACAAGTCTACAGAAAACATCCCTGTATTCCAGATAGTCCCCAGTCTCTTGTTCATGAATTATCAGAAGGACAATGTCTCTTTAAATAGACAAAAAAAAAAAAATCTATTTTTTTAATTCCATCATTTTCTTTGAGAAGAAAAGTAGTAGCATTTTAGTTAGCAGCAGCTGCCTCTCAGATTTCTTGTAGCTAACCTTTTAGGGACTCAATAAATAGCTGAAATACCGTACTTTGGAATCAAAATAGACTAAATGCAAAAAAACTGAAATGTTTTCCAGTTGAGTCTCCAAGTGCCACCTGAAAACCATTTGGCTGTTTTAAAGCTATCTGTAAGCAGAGAGCTCTTATTTAAAAGTAAATATTAAACTGTAGAAAAGATTTTAAAAGAGCAAGTACTTTAGGGAGCTATCTGAAGCATATTCCATTAAATACAAAAAGAACAGTACATCTGTCGCCTATACATTACCTAAACAAATCTATGCAGGAAAATGTCACCAACAGAGCTGTGTTTCAGAGCCCAAATGGCTCTTCACAAATAGAGCACTTCAACTAGACACTGCTTTTTAAAATACACCATAATTATTCGTAACAAGGTTATGCTGACCCTCCCCATGCTAAGGACATAAAATAGGGTCAACTGTTAATTAAATCCATGCTGCTCTGCTAAACAATGTATGTCATTGTATGAGACCTCCAACATTCCAACGCTTTCTCGCACATCAGTGCTCTGGGAAATGGTAGAAGACAATAGTCCTCATATTCCTCCAGAAGCCCCCTTCTCACCAAAAAAGTGTCTCCTAATGCCAACTTGAGTGCAAAAAATGACTTTGTGACTTTTTAAATCTGTTGCTCAAGTTCAGTCACTCAGTGTGTGCTAATTCATCAGACTATATATATCCATCACCGCCTGTCCTCACTGAGCTAAAATCCATACATTCAGAAGTGGAAGCACAAAGTAATGACATACCAACACATAAAAAAGGGGACGCAGCATCTATAAACTGTCCCACATGCTGAAGCAACAACAATGATGCATATTGGGCATCCTAACTACATTTACAAGCATCTGGAAGCCAGTGACCTGAAGGATGGACTTGTGTTCATGTTACAGTGACTATATTGTCATATATTTATTATATTATTTGTCTGGAATCATACATATATGGATTTAAATATAGCATGCTCCCAGAATAAAAGCAATTTTCCAAGAGTTTACTGGGTTACAGACTTTCTCTGAAACAGCAAAGCTCTACTAGAATGCATTTTCTTCAGAGGTAGTTAAAGTCTCCTGCTTAAATTTTAATACCATGATACAGAAACACTAGCACAATATTCACCCTTCACCAGAAACACTTTCAGCACATGGTAGAACGTTACAGTTAATCTGTTCATAATAATACCAGATGGCCTGTTTTCCAAGTTATTAGAGTAGAATACTTCAGATAATGTTGGACTTAAGTCATTAGCATGGACTCTGAAGCTGTACAGAACATACTCCACTCCGTAGCCAGTTTGCTTGTTGGGAACACCTGTCTTCTTACAAAGACTTCTGGACCAACTTTACACATTCCTAAGTTGAACTGCTCTTGATATATTCTGAAACAAAAGTCTTTGAAACAGCCAAGATGGTAGCATTTGAAGACCACACTACATGCACTGAACTACCTATTTCCACATGTATACCTATAGACAAAAATATTTACATTTCATGCTATTACTCAATACTTGGTTTCTCCAGCATAGGAAATCCCATAGAGGTTTTTGGGATATTTGTGCAATACAACAGATCCATTGACAGCTTGAGGCCTGAATTTCCCCCAGAGTCCACCACGGGAAAATGCAAGAGTCTTATTTTACATGATACAGGACACAAACAAATACTGTTTCACTGGAAATTTACTAACTAAATAAAAACCACAGGGTCTAAACCATCTAGGGTCCCAGTGTGCTATCAAGTGCACATTCTCAAAATGAAGTATTTGTTGAAAGTCGACACAACATATTACTTGAAAAGCTTAAGACCTAACAAGATATCAATGGAAATGTTTGTAATTCACATTTGATTTCCTAGATTACTTTTCAAAACAAAGAATATTAAATATAGAAAACTATTAAAGCACTGAACTGACTTAAACTGAACAGTCAAGGAAATTCCAAGTTAAGGATGTCACTTTGTCTTTAAAATCAGTGTAATAAAATCCATGGACATTTGTTGAGAAAAATTATGTTAAGGTCCAAATAAAAACCTCAACTATGAAATTCCTTGCTTTTGAAGATTTAAGTCAGATTTTATTTATAGTAATTTTCAAGCGTGTAAAGGTGAAAGTGAGTATGTGTGAAAAGCACATTCAAAGCATTCCAGCCAGGCCAAGCAAAAAACAGAGGTGTTTTGATAAACTCACACACTTACATACACACGGTGTGAGGGTGAGGCACAAACAGCATCTGTGGTTTTACTTATTTTGTTTGGGTGAAAACAAGAAAGAAGAGCCCAACTACCTCTGAACACTGGGCCAGGCTCAAAATCAAACACTATTTCACTGGGGACAGAATGAAGGAGGGGACTGGGAGTCCGGGATTGGTATTTCCGAAGACAGCGCATCAGCTGGTTCAAAGGGGCTGTTAGAGAGAAAGAGACGGGCAGGCAGAGACAGAAAGACAGACACACAGAAGAAATGAAAGAAGTCATGGGAAATAACTAGGATGCTTTGACTCCTACTCATAGATTGCTTCTGTACTTGAAGGAAGAAAAAAATAAAAGGTCAATTACTAATAACACTGTTTCAGGACTGGGAAGAGCCAATTGTTTTCAGATGCCAAGCAGACGGTTTATGATCAAAAGTTAAAACCAACATGATAGCACAACATTTAAATGCTGGACAAAATGGGCAAAACTGTGGAGAGCCACACCTATCAACACATACAAAATATAGCTAAAAATGGCAACTTTAAATTAGTAGGCTTGCAGGATTGGAGGAATTTTCTTTTTAAAAAGCGTTCTATCGCTGCCATATGAAAAAGCAGCTCCATCAAACACAATGCAGTATGTAGGTACCATCCTACCAACTACCAGATTTGGATGGGAGACACAAAGTTAGTGACAGCCCACAGTATAAAACCTTAGAGATCACGATAGAGTGCATTAAGGTAATTCAGACTTTACTCACGGCTGAAGGAACTTAAAATTAGTAGGAGACAACTGTATTAATGATTTGGAGTTGGAAAAACTGTCATACGCCTGCCCTACTTATTATTTTTTTTATTATTATTATTTATCTATTATTATTATATTCATAGGAATAAATACAGCACATAAGAAGCCCTCTCAGGACCTTGACGTCAGTGGGAGATGTGACTTAACAAGCCTGTGCATAACACATAAAGAGAAAAGAAACCTTCTAGCACTAGTTCTGACTTAACTGTGAATTAGGGCTGTGCCTTACTGAAGAAAACATGAAAAGACCCGGCTTTAGCGTAAGGTTCTAACAACCTGGTTCCAAGAGTAGCACAGGCATGCAGTACAGCAAAGCGGCATCTTCAGCAGGGGCAGAGGGGGAGAAGAACCGGAGTATTTGATGCTGCTTTAGGATGCAGCAGTTCATACGGAAGGTACATCTACCATGTTGACGGTTTTCAATGAAATTCCCCGTTGTTTCCATGGGTGGAAAGGTAACAACAGGCATTAAAAAAATCTTTGAGAGAGTTGGGAGCTTGTAGCATATCTACGTGCAGCCATGTGAGTGAATGAGTGTGTGTGTGAGTGAGAGCAAGGAAGTGATGGTGCCAGACCATTTTAAAACCAAAAAACTAGATACCACTTCAAAACTTTTTCTCCTTCCATCTCCCCCACTCCCAGAATGACCAGCAAATGACTCAAACTTTTGTCAGACAAATATTAAGTTCATGGACAAGCAAATGCAAATTCATTTTTTGTTCTAGTCATGTTTTCCTTTGTGCCTGTGTTTTGTAGAAGGAAGTAGAACAAAGGGAAGGGACAGAGCAGTTGTGTAATTAAATACCGCACAGTAACTAGTTTAAACACTACTTACCTCCCTCTCCTCGTAAACCCTGGTCTCTAATCAAGTCCTGTAAATAAAAAAGTGCTTAATTTAGATATTATCATTTACATTCCAGAATCAATTGAGATTGATCAAATTGACAATCCATAACCTCATATGCTGTCCATACAATAGAAGTATTTTCCTACCCTGGCTTACTAATAGCAGCAACGCCGAAGAGCTACTACTAAACTTTACAAAATTAGTTACTTTAAAACAGCACCTCTCAGTAGTAAAGTGAAATGCAGACTACCCAAAATAGATGCTGACATGAAAATATTGATTTAAACACAGGGTTGGCCAAAATGCATAAAGAAATATTGAACCAAATGTTCTAGTTACAGTGTCTGTGGCACAAATGATTTGAACTGTCATATCAGAAGCTGGGACACCAATTTCTTGTACTGAGGTACATCAGTCAAATGAGTTCTGCTTCGTTTTTTTCTGGTAACAAAGCACCTCATTTGCATAGCCAGTCGCGCTCTGTTCTTCTCAGAAATGACTAACTACACAAGGTTGCCTTCACTTGCGATTCGCGGTGAACTGAGAGTATCTTGCACAACGTAACCAGAATAAAAGCGAACTACACTAAGGATTTTCTAAACAGAAGAAGATTAGAAAATTCTATCAGTCTCCCTCTGTATATCCATTTTCATTGTGAAACTTTTTTTTGTTTGGTTACACACAAACCAATTATTTTACTCCTTTATACACCTGCACAGCTGCCAAAAGCACTGGTCCTGCCTCTCAGTTGCACGGCTGCCATTTACCATATGCAAATGTCTACGTGGCCACACTCTTAATAATCAACTAACATTTCACCTTTCACTCAGCTCACATGCAAAATTTATGCCTCAGTGTCCAAGGCAGACTTCAAGACTGCTTGCCTGACAAATGGCTAAGTTCTAGAAAGTAGACTTCAGGGTAAAACACCAGCTGTATACATCAGCAAAATTAGAAAGAGGTGGTTGTGGACCAACATTTTGAAAGGTCCTAGCTTGCCTTATACTTAATATCAACCATTATTATTATTTACGATTCAGCATCCAGATATATGTGGTAAACAAGTGTAGCAGTTTCTGAACACTTCAAAACAATGCTCAGAACAATACATACTTCGCTTTCGAAATCCTAAGGAACATTCAGTAAATCTGAACTCAAGCTTACTGCAATAATTTAATTTTCTTCAGTGCCAGAAATATTACTCGAATCACAAATACTGAAAATCCCTATCTTGCATATAAAGAAATATGCTTAACACGTATAATGGTTTGCCAGAATGTAACCATTCATATTTCATATTCGTAACGCTGTGGTACAACTACCAGCATGAGCCTTGGGACTAAGACAAACAAACAAACAAAAGAGAGCAGTAGTTTGTGGTGGAATGTTCTTTGAAAATGAACAGACAAAACTTTCAAAAGGCAGTTTCCGCTTTTGGAGAAGGGGTTATTTACATTCTTACAGCTCTCAATAACAAAAATGTCTCACACGGCAACTATGAAGATTCTGACAGACCACCAAGGATGAGCTTAGAAACACAGCATTCGTGTGTACCCATGATAAATTTAACGCACTAATAATTCACAAGGGAAATATCAAATCTACTATTCCCGATCCAAACATTATTAATACTTACATCAATATTGACTGGCTCGATTGTATTGATGTGAACGTTGGGAGCTGAAGAGGACCGGTCGCGTTGCCCAAATTGATTCCGATGGTCTTCATCTGCTGGTCGGAGGGGCTGTGGGATTGGAATGGATTTTGAAGGAGAAGGACTAGGGAGAATTGGTGGTCTGAGAAACAAAGTCAAGGAAAAAGAGGATTTAGGTCTACAAATGGCTTCAAATACTGCATAGTGGGTGTGGTAAGTCCTTTTCAACTATAATAATACATACATTAAAAAAAACTGATCTAAAGGTCTGCATAAAAACAATTTATAATTAAAGACCTCTACTCCTCTACGATCAATTGCAACAACTCTCTGCTGCACAAACTACCTAATTACATGGCTGTGAAGTGCTCTGAGTTAAACCAAAAAACCCTAGCATACCATACCAAACTAGTTATAATAAAACCTGATCCATAAAATTAATGTAGCCCAACAGGTGCTGCAAATAGCAAGACACACTGCAATGTCCTCACTTCATAGTTAATGCAATGCACTCTTCTAATGGCAACCCATTGAGAAGTAAAAATGCTTAACATCTCACATCAACATTACAGTCACAAGATGTCACCAAAAAACCTCTATGGATGGGATTATTGTTCAATGAAGACTGAAAATTACATACTGTTCGCTCAATATAATTGATTCATATAATGGTCAAGGCAATATGAAATATCGATACTAAAAATAAACATACCACCACTTAACCTCAATCTTTGAGAAATAACTTTGAATAGTGCAACACTTCAAACGTCATTTATAGTGCTACAGTTAGGCAATGCAATAGATTTGACTTGAAAGATAAGCGTTCAGACCATGCAGACAAATTTTCTGAAGAAATGCAAATGCTGCCAGTCATAAATGTAGATCAAGTCTTTAATTTACGGCATCATGAATCATAAATTTAGAAGAAAAAACATCACTTCCTTTTTCATTTGTAGGAAGGCAGAATGTCAGTTCTTTGGTTATGCATTTATTTTGTTTAAGTACATTAAACTGGCATTTATGTCTTACTCAAGTCAAGGTCAGTCACTGTTAAGTCTAATGATTTAATGGATAGGAGGCAAAAGGTCAATGAGGAACACTGGCCATCTTTGTCAAAGAAAACTTCATGTTAAAACATACATGCCATCTGACAACAAGGTTTCTAGAGCTTGCAGAAAACACAACTCCTAAGTGAGGAGTAAAATCCTCCACCCATTCAGTTACTCATGGGTTAGTTACCATGCCCAAAAAGGCAATGCCCACAGGGAGAAGCCTCAGAAATAAACCATATAGCAACGTACAGCAGCAACAGGTCCTGGTGCTGCCAGGCACTGTGAATGAACGTTTCTTGGCTTCTCCAAAGATCTTTAGGGATAACTAACATTTCCAACAGGATCTCTTGACATTTTTTCAGAAACAAGTCTGCTTTAAAGACTGTTACCCTCCCATTCATTGAAGAGTTTACACAGTTTGGCACCGATCCCAGAACGTGGTGCTGTCTGGATCCTGAGTACCTGTCGTCTTTTCCTTCCTGGCCAACAGTCTCACAAATGAGAATGGCAAAATGGAGCATTTGCAAATTAATTCAAATAACAGTCTAGTAAGTCTTGTAAAAAAATAGTTGTGATTACATTTGGGAAGTGGGGCAGGGGAAGAACAGGTAGTGGGTTTAACCCTGCTTAACTTTTCCAAAAAATAGTTGCCTCTTGTCACATGATAGAGTATAAATACTGGGAAGATACTGGAAAGCAATGAACTGAACCTGTCAATAGGCAAATCTCTGAGAAAGGGCCCTGACCAGCCCAGCATTTCAGAAGGTGCTCAGAATTTCAGAAACATTTTTAAAATGCAGTTGATGTACACAGCTGAAGTTTTCATCCATTGCTAACAAGTGTCTTCAGGTAAAATCTTTTCTATTGTAGGTGAAGAAGTTTTGAACTCCTGAACATTTTTGTAAGGAAATCATGCAACTAGAAGCCACACTGGGAGATGGGACACTGCACAGATACAAGTGCAGGACTTGGTCGACATTCTAAAGCACAGCACTTTCATGATTAAGACAAGAGCGTCAGATGCTGCATGGAAAGATTTCAGAGGAAAAGTCTAAAAAGTGTCTGTCATTGTTGGGACAGCTAACTCCTGCTCACACTGTCTGAGAGCTCTTAGTAACAATTAAATCAAGGGAGGCGTGTAAGGGAGAGAAAGCCAAATTGCAGAGGTATTGTTTCAAATACATCCTCCTTTGAGTCATAAATGGTCACCTGCTAAGGGAATCTGCAAATACTTCTGTATTTCTGGTCACAGGTCATCATGCCCATCGTGTTGCTAGCACAGCATGCCATGTCATATCACATTTGAAAACAATCTGAATAGCCTTTGCTACTCATTAAATTCTAACTGGGGGAAGTTCAGAACTTTTGAAGACAATTACAGGCTGAGAAAGAACTCTCTTTTTTGGAGTCTCTAAACTATTACTGGGAGGAACCCTGGGCTTTAGATACCAAAGAATCCAGAGATGGGAATCTCATAAGCAGTTAGCTGTGTGCTCCATCTATGCAATTGGGATTTCATTAATGGCTGTCCTTGGGACACTTACAAAAAGGTGAGTTATTTCTGCTCAATGGGAGTTTTGCTTGAAAAAGGTAACTAGTGAAGAGAAAGACACAAGTGGTTTGCTAGCCAAGATGGCCTACTGAAATCATGAGCTCAGAAGAGATTACCACCACCCTCTGCCTGTGTGCTGCAAAGGTTGTATTTTGGTCTGCATCAAGGTCTTGATCTACAGAAAACATGTCACCACACAGAATGCAGCAATCCCCTGAGCTACATTCTTACAGTATTCCTAAATTTTAATTACTCCAGGTCAGTAGAAGGAACACTGGAGCAAAAAGGACCAGCCATCGCCATTTGGAAGAGGGTGATGTCTATTTCAGGGAAGTTACAAAACTAGTTCTGTGGGCTACACAAACCCAGGGCCAGCAAACATATTGCCAAAAACACAACTGAAAATTCAAGATGACCAGAACGCACACAGCTGCGAAACCCTTGTTACTGTAGCATACATCTACAGAAAGCTGGGCTTACAGAAGCTGCAGTTTAAATACCAGAATCCAAGTTTCTGTTGCTCCTGTGGCCTTTGTGCGCAGTTAACAGGCAACCTCTGAGCTAGAGAAGACCTTCTACAAGTAAGAAGGTCAATATTCTAACATGTTAGAGAGGTTCTATCACCTCATCTTGCATACTTTCTTCCAGTCTTTATATGTGGGCATTCCTTTAATAAATGGTTCTCAGCTTCTCAGGCACCAAGCTGGGAGAGTTGTCAAATCTCAATTTAATGTGTTGGAACCTTTCCTGGCAGTACAACAGAGCATGCTTTTTCCTTGGACCATGTATTTGGAATAAGCACATTGTTCGCTCCGTTTTTATCAAGACAAAACAAAAGAAGTTTGTCAGGACACAAGAGAATTGCAGACAGACGCGGATTTTTACCCTTTTCAATCACAGCAAATGCCAGTGTGTCTACGGATTTACTATCTTATAAAACTGGCCCCAGAGGAAAGAGGAAGGTAACTCAGAAAAGTGCGGACACATGCTACTTTATATATAAACAAACGATTTTATAAAATCATATACAATAACTCCACTAGACCTTAGAACTTGAAATGATACAAGTTAGTTCTCTTTACAAATATGAAAATAAATTTTTATACATATTTTCCTCTATTTCCTTTAACCCACCAATATGATGTTTCACATATTTAAGAGCTGGTCTACTCAGGAAAGATTTTTTTTTCTCAAAAGAGATTTGTTTGGGCTTCAAGATTTTTGCCTGGATTTTTATTTTGCTGTAGTTGGGCAAATACTTAAAATTGAAAATTTGTATTCACCTAGCTTCAGTTATAGGGTGTGTGCCACTTCCCTTTTAAAACAAAAGCATCTCTACTGGACTGAGATTTTTCTTCACCCCCTCCCAGCCTGAACAAGTGCATCTCAGTTTAGCCACAGGGCTTGGTGTAGTACTGGCAGACTGCACACTCATACCTGAGTGAAACCTATTGCAAGCTAAAATGTGCAGCAAGGCTTTTGTTTGTTTGTTTACACCACAATATGATTTCCTTTTTTTCCCCCTTTTTTTCAATAACCCCAAATCAGATGTTGATCTGGAGAAAAGGATAGCGGTACAAGTTTGTAACTGCAAGCTAGAGAAAAATCACTCTTACAGCATCCTGTGAAGTAGGTGCAAAGGCATCACGGGGCAGATCTGTAACAGTCTTAAATTCATACAGATAATTTTTCTATACCATGATAATTTGTTTCCATCCATGTTGGCTTGTAGGTTTAAAACAACTCCCGGGACTATCACAATGGTGAATGGTGTGCATTTATATGGGCCTTTGGGCACAGACCAAAGCTCAGCAATGTTTTCCTAAAATTTCTGATAGCTTCATGTATCAGGGGTGATCAAGAGAATCCAAACAGCTGTTGTTAGTCCTCCAAACCAGGCTTCAGTTCACTAGCATGTTTCTGCATACACAATTTTGGAGAGCAGGATGTTTCGCTCACCTGTTGTACAGACTAAAGATGATTTTTCTAAAGATTCTGATACTAGGACTTTACTGCTCAGCAAGGTTGCATATCAAACTGGATATTGTAGGGAATTTGCTATCATTTACATGGAGTGATCTGGAAAAGGTCTGGTGCCAGAATTTCTAAGGGAAAAGTTCAGAATTATTTTACGCAATAAAACACAAAGCTTTTGCTCACTTAAACACATGGGGATCTAAATGGTGTTGTAGTACTCAATATAATATTGTAAGACTGCATCTCTGCTTCCTCGTTTTTTCAGAAGCTTTTCTAGATATTTAAATAACTTCAGTTGAGGCAGAATGATCAGGGAACATTTGGAAGACAGAAAGGAAAGCAGAGGTGTTTAATCATAGGCTGGAGCCTGCGCTAAGGCAGGGACTGGCAAGCTTCCTAGAATGGTACACCAGACAGGCCCCCTTCCTTCCTCGAATTTAGAAGATAAAGCATGTCGGGAAATGCTGTTTTTTCAAAAAGCCAAGATGTTGCCAGCCTACTTATTACCAGCATTCTGCCTTGAGCAAAGCAGAAGCTTTCGGTTTCTACTGAATCTTCTGTGCTATTCAAAGTCTGACCATGTGCCCCCTTCATCACTCACTCCACAGGTTACTTATCCTGCATGTGCCTCATGAGTTTGCAAAATTTCACCCAACATCACAACATATGAGAGAACAGATGGAAGTTGAAAAAGACAACTTTGGAATATTCTGAATAGCTAATCTCCCTTTTTCAATTAACATATCTGTAAGATCAAGGGAACTGAGTTCACAGAAATTCTGTGCTCATATTTTATGAGGAAAGATACAGAAGAAACTTTATGAAAGTGCAATGAATGAAATGAATACAATGTATTATATACAGTTCATGTACTTCAATTTTATTACAAATGGCTATTATTAGGGAGACCTACACTTTAATAATTCTTTCCAGTTAAGCGCAGATTATAACTACAATTACTGCTTTGGCACAAGAGGATAGTGCAAACTGAAAGAACTAAAATTGGACAAAAGGCCTAATGTGGAGGTTGGACACATTTTTATCAGGGGTTCGGAAATGTGCAAGTGGGACCATATGTGCTTCCTTATCTTGGGGAGGAACATCTGGAGGGACTGCCTATGGCTTACAGTTGGAAGAACGAAAGGCTACGGGACTGGATTGCTTTACGATGTTACACATGAGCGAGGTGCAACAAAGTTCTCCAGCATGTTTAGCAGCGTTTGCATCAGGTCCAATGGTCTTTTCCTTTATGTCCCTTTCTCCTTCCAACTTCTCCATTTGATCCCTTGACAATGTCTCATCATGTCACACACGCCTTTCCTCTTGAGCTTGTCTTGCAACACAAACTCTTCCTTTCTTTGGGCACTTTGCCTGCTGCTGGAATCCCTTCACAAGGCTAAAGGTGAAGAAGGATGTTTGCATTCTCTTTCCTCAGGTTTACCAAACGATTAGTAACATCCTTTCCTCTGTGGGCTGTGCCATGCAAGATGCTAAGAGAACAGAGAAATCAAAGGAACAATTATTAAACTAATAAATGCTACTTCCTCATATATTCTATCCCACTGCCCAACTCTCAAAATTTCGATCCCTCACTCTCTTCCCAGACAAGACAACCTCAAATGTCAGACTTTTTTTTTCATTCCAGTTGATCTGTTGTTCCATATTACAACAGTACCCTCTAACAAAAACATGGGTAAGTATATGTTTTTACAGAAAAGGCCAGCATTTTTTTTTTGTTCTTAAAAAAAATAAAAATCAGTGAAATTAATATTTCCACAATTATGTCTTTAAAAAGCAGAGAAGTACTATTAAAGAAAGCCAAAAGGATAACTGGAGAAAGGTATGGACAGCACTCATACAACAGCATCTGAGCTGCTTCTGGAAAGGAAATACAACTAACACAGATGCTTGGGAAAAATTGCATGACTTTGTAACTTGCATACTACTTCGGAACACCAGCTGATAAATATAAATCATTTTAAAACTAAACAGAATTTTCAAGGCATGACGTATGCTTTTTTTTTTGTTTAACAATGTAAGTGTACAGCAAGGCAATAAAGCAAAAAGCAAAGAGCTAGAAACCTTTTACAGTTCCTGCAACCACAAACATGTACAGATGTAACAATTAGGAAAAGCTCCTTAACCTCAACTGGCAAGTATATTTAAATGTTAACTTTTTTATGTATGTGAAGTTAAAAACTTTAATGCACTAACTAGCTTCGGACTCAGTTTTCCTTTCCATTTGTACTTCACAAAACTAAGACTGCCTGAAGTAGTGCATGTATCAATTAAGATAATCCATCCTGTTGTATATAAACTGGTAAGAAAGCACGAACATGCAGCCTCACGTAGGTGTTCCTGCTCTGGCAGGGGGATTGGACTAGATGATCTTTCGAGGTCCCTTCCAATCCCTAACATTCTGTGATTCTGTCAGGCAGAGGTAATTGAAAATTTAGAGAGAATTTAGCATATAGCAGTACTAGGGTTGAGGCTATACAGTGCCCTTGGCATCTGCAGGCATTTAACACAGTTGGTATAAGCAAGCCTCTTCCCAGATTAATAGTTTTAACCTGGTTATAATTTCAGCTGTACCACAAGAAAGGCAGAGCCTGCTTAGCTTAGAGAACCACAGCAGCAGCCTAGTCCACAATCTGCTGTACTAACATCCATGGGATACAAAGGCAACATCCACTACCAGGAAGAGGCACTTCTGAATTTACTCGAAGCTGCACAAAATAGCACATCATCTCTCTCCGTACTTACCAAACGAGGTTCCCTCTGCAGGACTGCCAATGGGTTTTCCTGGGACACATCATATTTGATCTTTCATAAAAGAGTCTTGGCTGTCCAGAGGATTTCTCTTCTAGTTAGAGTCCATAGGTGCCTGCGTGGCTTCCAGATGTGCTTCTGCTTTGGTTTGGGCACAATGCTCACTATACCAAGAGAGTCTTTCTGCCAAATTCAGTTCATCTCCACGGAGCAAACACAGGTCCTAGGAACGTTTTTCTGAAGGCTTTTGTATTTGGTGTTCTTAATAAAACTGCATTAGGTTTCTTGACTTTGACACACATCCCTGAGTTACTGTTTCTTGGAGATCTGTTCAACTATCTAGTGCTGGGTGATGTCAGTGATCCCCTAGCTACTGGGAACATAATCTAAATACGATCACTTGTCTCTTCACAGAGAGAGGTTGCAGAATCTTTGTTGGACAGGGGATGGAGGCTGTGGTCAGTTTTAGAAGTCTAATTTTACAGCAGCAAAGAGATGCTATTGGTATATCCCAACATCTAAACAGGAGGAAGACAGCTGGTCTAGAGGAATGTGTATGTGGAAAAGCCACTACAGCAGTATTATGAACCTGCAATTGGCATCTGTTCACACTGATCTTATAGTGGTGTGGCTTATTCTGAAACAGAGGTATGTCACTTTAAGGCAAATAAACTGTAGTTTTTTTAACACAAACTAAAAGTATTTGTGAGGATACAATTTTGGATTCTATTAATTTTAAGTATAAAATCTTTCCAGTTTAGACCAGGTCTAAGCTACCATGCAGAAGAAATCAATTTAACAGGCAAGGCTCCAGTTCTACAGACACTTACGTACAGGTTTAACTTAGGTTCATTACTAATTTATATCATTCATGCGAATGAAAACATTCACTTGTTGGAAG
This sequence comes from Streptopelia decaocto, assembly GCF_964273445.1. Lineage (NCBI taxonomy): Eukaryota > Metazoa > Chordata > Aves > Columbiformes > Columbidae > Streptopelia > Streptopelia decaocto. Next base: position 61,684,365 of record NC_138663.1, on the reverse strand, counting down.
TTAAGCAAAGGTGGGTATATTTGCATGACAAGCCAGATTACAAAAATGTAGAGAGAGTTGCAAAGCAATATTTTGAGCGTTTCTAAGCACACAGTACTGCAATGTTATGTTATTAAACAGCAGGAATAAGGTCATACCCAACAGAATCTGAGGGGGGCACTGAGGGGTATGATCCAGATGCTGGGGTGGTCTCTCCTAATGAGGCCTCCTCCTGCGGTATGGGGTGATGTTCAAAGAACTTGGAGACAAACAGCAAACTGTGAGGCAAGAACAAAACAAAAACAACCTAACTTGTGCAAAACCCAGAAGCTTCACAATATAACACTCCAAGATTGAAAACAAACAAACGAACCCCACAAAACCACAACCCCCCCACTGACCAAATCCTAAATTTTAAAATAAAGACTACATTAACACAGATTTGTTAAAAATATTATTTACTTGACAAAGGATCAAAAGATTATGCCTTAAGCGTATTGTTGCAGAAAGTAATTTTTAATCTGTTAGTTGAAATCGCAGACATTTGGTTCCTCAAGAATGCACAAACTATAACTATGTTTTGAGTACAAGACCTTATTTTAATGTTTGCACCAATTTAATGCAAAAAAATAAATGCCAAATAGATAGAACTGTATTATCGATAAGCCCTGAGTACAAACTTGACAGGTGCCCAAGGAAACTATTAAAAATACCAGCACAAGCAGAAATTAAATTTATTCTTGGGGGAAAAACTAGCATTTTATATGATTCCTTAGAGGAAAGTCTATTTAAAAGACTTAATATCCTCCACTGAAACCGATCAAATAAATACATGGAGACAGTTTACACCAGATCCTTAACCTACCTCGCAGACTCACACAAATAGACCAAATTCAAGAACACATGACTGATCTGGACACTCTCTTTTATGTTTCTTACCTAGGCATCAAACTCAAGAATGGATTTATTTTAAATCACTGTAAAACCAACTGCAATTTCACCATATTCAACTAGTGTCTCTTAACATTTTTTTTAGGTTGAAGAGAATAAACCCACATCTAAACATTTAAATAGGGCCCTCGCCATCACATAATAAAGAACTAGTTTTGATTAAGAATAACAACTGTGAACAATGAGAAGTCTGTCTGATACAGCCAAGTGCTTAGCTACCCCATTCATGCTTCAAAGAAAGCATTTTCTAGTCCAGCAAAAAAATATGAACTGGTTGTCTGAACTAGCACAGAGAGAATATGAATTATGCAGTCTCACAAGAACAGTTGAACTTCTCTATTTTTTTAGGCACCTCCTCTGTCTTCCTGAATTACAGATTTAATATAAGAAGTCACTGACAGCTGTAAGCTTAATAAAAGGCTCAACTTCAAAATCAATCATGATTACTTACTCAAGTTGGTCATAATTGACACACATCAGTGGCACTTCTGTACTACAGCGCTGGTGAAATTTGTAGCCGCACGTCTGGCACCGGAATCCTTGGAAAAGCAGCTTTCGACAAAAGTCGCAGAATGCTAACGTGAAGAATGTTTTTCGTACCTACATTGTCAAAAATAATCATAATTAAATAGAGTCCTTCTGTAAGCCTAAGAAAGGATATTTCCTCTTACCTCCCTCAAATACATGTAAAAGCCAATTTTTTGGTTATGGAATTACAGTTTTATACATCAAAAAGATTTACATAAAAGATTGTCTCATTTTCGAATAGTCTTCATGCATCCAAATTTTCTTTCAACTGTTTATTGGAATTAATGCTTCACTTCATTAGCAGTAAGAAAAACAGCAACAAATCTGAAGGAAAACAGCGCACTATTATCATGCTAGAGACGAACATTCAGAATTTAATTGGATACAACCTATAAAAACAAAAGCTGCTGAAAGATTTTCTAATTTTTCCAAGCGCCAAATGACATTTCGGTCCAACACTCACACGACTAGAAATACAGATATGGCTTATGTATAGGGCTTCTATGTAGTGTTACATATACAGTTGTAATTTTGAGTACTAAAACTCTGAAACATTAAAAATTGTGAAACATTGAACATATATTATCCCTATATTATGGGGGGGGGGAATAATTCCATTTCGTTTTAAAATTCAGCAATACTTGGCATAAAACGGCATTCTAGTTTTATTACTAGATGTCATAATCAAGGTTTCAGAAGGATATAAAAAACACATTAAGCCTACTAGATTTCAACCTAACTAGTCATAGCCAAACTAGCTTGCTTGAGTAAAATAGTTTAAGTAGCTTGCAAACAGAATCTTGGGTTTTTATATAAATAAAAGGTCGGTCTTTTCCATATGAAAAACATTACTTCCAGGACTTTGTATGTAGCTAGAACCACTAGATGGATTCTATTTAACAGCTTCCATTTACTTGGTGCCTTATCAGGTCAAAACATATTTGTGCACTAGCATCACTGATGATGTCAGCACTGCTCTGGGAATAGTTAGTTCATTAGTTAATTGCTGCTGCAGAGCCAGCAGGGAGGCCCAGAATACATTTTATAGATACAGCAATACAAAAATAGTAGATTATTATTACAGCTCTGCAATGCAGTGCTGATTTACACTCCCTACATTTATAGATTTTAGAGGGTGTATTCCATCCAAACGTGGAAGTTTTAAGGGCAATCAAGTACTCTTTACACTTATTTCAATTACAATTCTATCTAATTCACTTAACTATTGTGATTAAGAACTTCTTTTGCAACCCACAGGACATCCCACAGCTACAAAATATTATTCGAAGTTGACAACGTGAATCCAAAAGTACAGAGTTGATTTAACCTCACTCAACGTTTCAAAAAAACCAGTACGTACAAAATTGTGTGTTGTGAGTGGCACATTCTCCAAGACTTCCACATGTAACTCTTCTCCCGTGAGCCAGGAAATGTCAGTGTCCCAGCCAATTGGCTTCTTCTCTCTGAAGTGTAAATAAACCTTTAATTAACAGCAGCACAAAAGCCCTCGAAGGTCCCCTGCTGAAGATGTGGGGTCAGGTAGAAAGTTGCACTGTGGGGGTTTGCTATCCAGTCTCTTAACTGCGGAAACTTTAAAGGCAAGACATTAAGCTCAGCATATCCCAAGGAAAGCACAACTTCACCAGAAAAAAAAAAAGTATGAATGAAATGCACTTTCTCAATCAGCTTCAGTAGTGGCTGATTCCTTAGTTCCAAGGTGACAGATACTTTTCTGATCAAATAAAGTGCTTGTGAAAGCACCTGTTCCAACAGAGTTCTAAAGAGATGGTTAATTCTGTGTAGTAAGATAATCTACAAACTTTTTAGCGCTAGAAACTATTTTTTTCCCCTCACAGGAACTCTGTATTCAATTAAAAATGCACTATAACCAAGCCAAATAAAACCGAAAAGTTAATGAAACCTATTTAATACTTGTTTAGTTAGCATGAGTTCGAATGTTCTGCCAGCAGTCTATAAGCTCATGTTACTGTGTTATGCCTGTTCTTGAAGTGAGTAAATAAAGGAGTTTGCCATTCTTTTTACACATGTCTTCATGGCACAAATTTTTGTAGTACGAAGTATCATCTCATTCTGAGTTTTGAAAACAACCTCCCCAATGTTGGATAGAATTGGCCATACTGGGTAACTCCAAGAAGAGATTCTAAGAGCAAAAACCATCACACACAAACCATACCCATCTTGTATTCTGTAAACAGCACAGCATTCTGGAATAAGACCTCTCATCATCAGAGCTTTCTTTAGGCTGTCTCGGACTGTCACTCCACATCTTGCTGGAACCTAGAGGTCAAATAAAAAATAAATAAATAAAGAGAAGTTGCAATGCTTCCCCTGAAACCGATGCAAACGTTTTGAACCTCAAGTGCTAAAATCCACTTTTCATGATGCTCCACAGAAGGTCAGGTAAGAGTTTTTCAGAATATTTTTTGTAATGTGGAAAATTTTCTTGGATAATAGTATGTAAACAACCTAGCTCAGCTAGAAGAGAGAACAAGCTCTACATTTCTATTGACATTTGGAATGAATTCTTCATCCAACTCCAAAAGTGACTTTCCAACTCCTCTCAACTTGAAGAAAATGGAGACCCAGCACACTGACAGCTAATAACTATGTACACCTATAAAAAGTTCAGGCCAAGCTGTAAAATTAAGTGGGGTAACAAGCCAAGTGGAATTAAAATGAACAAACTTGGACTGCACTCAAAAAAACATTACAATGAAATGTAAACACTTTATTTTCTATTTCTAAAGCAAAAGATAAGCATGCAAACAGGCAAAATAAAACAATCATCCGAGCCAAGCAGAGCATCATCTCTTACTTCAACCTATATTTGCAACTCTACAGACATTTCCCATTTGAGAAACATACTTCTCTCTTCTGTTTCACTACACAAAAAGTTTAGACATCTAACAGGATGGAAAGAATGGAGAAGCACACTAAAACTAGCCAAACAAAGAACGGCAAGCTACGCAATGTAACAATATTTCCCTTGCCTCTATCCTATCCATAGGCATATCTTATAGGAATAAATATCTCTAGGTAAACCTGTGATTTAACAGTCTATAGTGTCAAGCCATATAAACACAACAACACATAATTCGGTGATTAAGTGTAGTTAAGGTGTTGAGTATTACCCACTTACTATTTCTAGAACTAAACAGTGAAAATATGCAACATTTGAGTGGTTTACACACTGGGACATCTCCTGTAATCCTGGACAGCACCTCAAACATGAATCAAAAGAAAAACCCACAGACATAACCAATCAAAAATGTCTGCTGAAGACACAAGCTTGCTAGTGGCCTAAGCCAGAGCGCTGGGTAGCCAAAAGCAGTCTCCTAATCAGCTTCAGTTGGCTTTGGATCGGAGCCTAGCTTTTGCTCCTTGCACTTAAATTTCCATGGGTATTTAGGGGCCCTATGTCCTACTTAAGGATGACAGTGAAAAGTAGCAGCCTATTTCAAGGAGCTTTGTGAACACCACTTGAGGTTACGCTATATATTGCATTTCTAGAACTCAAACATATGAACTCTCAGAAGAGACAAATTAAAGGAATACTCTCTTTCACAACATTCCTCCCATTAATAGGAAAATGCTTCTTACAGGATATTTGTGCATTTCATCTGGTCAACACAAAAACATTTAGAAAAGATAATTTCTACTGACTTCTTGGAAAAAACATGCTATAGCATACTGCTTTACAATCTTGATATTCAGCCTTAAGTGACTTTGACACATTCCATTACTTCTTAATGCATCTTTTCATGAATCTAAGTAACTTTGTCCCATCCTAGAAGTGAACACTGTGGCTTTCCAACATTTGTAGGTCATTCCTCCAACATAAAACTTCCTTAATTGCTACTAATACCTGCCACTGGTATTAAGAGGGAGTCTGGAAGCACCTATATCATCAGTATCATCAACCACTTTCCATTTCAAAACTCAGCCTTCTGTTGCTTCAGTCTCTACTAAACTAACTGTTCACACTGAAACCAACTGTTCACAGTGTTGTTCTGTGACTGGTACCCCCCGCTCCCAACCCCTGGTGATGTGGTTAGCATAACTGACACCATTTTATGAGGCAAGCAGCCATCCTCTGTGATCAAGTGGGTCACGTATTGATTCTCTTTCCCCTCATCATCAGGCACTGAAGGTCCTGGCAACCAAGCAGACAAACTAAACAGATTTCTTCTTCCCCTCCCACTGGCCTCAAGCTCCATGGACACCAGACCTCCATGAAGGTCCCAGACGCCCAGTCCACCAGGTGGTGGTGATGGCATCACAGAACAGGCCTCGCAGCACCCAAAGCACTGTCTGCAAAATCAAGCAGTTATACGTCCTAAGGGGGGAAGCTAGACCAGAGCTGCTGGTGGACAGTGAGACCTGGGACCCCTCGGTGGCCAGGGACACCTCCACTGTCTTCTGTGTCCTCCAAGGACTCAGTGAGTGACTCATATTCTTTCACAGGAATGTGAAGTCTAGATTATAATTGCTATACTGATAAGGCAAACCATGTATTAAGATTTGACCCAATCTGCAGAGGGTCCGGGTGATTAGAAATTATAAGATAAGTTATATTATAAATTCTGTATTATGGTACTTATAAATTGTACTATACTGATTCTGCTTGTAGAAATCCTGTGCCATTTTAATTATTAAGGATGTGCTATACTAATAATAATATCCTGTTAAGAAAAGAAAGCTTTAAATGTAACTACGATTTAGTGCCATCATCATGCTGCCAAGGATCCTTAAAAGAACCGGCCTGTCCCCTCAGTGTTGAGTGGCAAGTTCTCCCTGCTTCCAACACATATATTTACCAATACAGAGTAAACATTTTTTTTTAAGAATTTGACTAAAATCTCTGAGGATTTCAGAGGTGTGCTCCAACCTCCCACAAAGGTCAGGTCCAATCATGAGCCATTTCAATGGAGCAAGCAGCAATTCAGCTCAAGGCTATTTGTCCCCCAAGCACAGCTCCCACTGGACTGAGGTAGAAGCCCCCTGAGACACTTCAGCTCTACCTTTCCAGCAACCTCTGTTACTTCACCACTGACATCCACAGTGGAAGAAGAAATACAGATACTGAGAGGGTAATATACAGACCGAGGCAGGGGGAAAAGGGGAATAAAGAGAGGCATGCAAGTGGCTGGGCATGAAGTAGAAATGGGACAAGAAAGGCAGGACAAACATAAAAACCGAGCAGGGAAAGCCTGTGTATACTGGGAGAGGGGATCATCAGCAGCAGGTTGGTGAGAAACAACCAAGCAAGACAGAGGGAAGACAGACTGAAGAGCTAAATGAGGCAGAGGGCAGGGAACAAAGATGCCACAAACCATCATGTAGGGGAGAAGTGGTTGAAACAGCTGGGGGGGCAATGGAAACACATTCTGAATAGGAACCTTTCATGCTGTGATTAGGAGAAAAGATGGTTCATTTTGGACAAGGAACACCAGGGGGAAGGGACTGCTTAAGTAAAGCATTAGGACTGAGAGGGGGAAGAGGTTCTAGCTCAGGCAGAAAAATTCCAGGCAGAGTATTAAAAGAAACCAATGCAGCATAATCTAGATGTGGGTAAAGGACAAGAAGGAAAAGTCAAGCAGTGGAAAGGTGACTAACATTAAAGATGAAATGAAAAGGGAAGGAACCTTGTTCCCACTGAAAGGTATTTTCTTCCTCCAGCACTGATCCTCTATAAAGAGCAACAACATCCTCCAGTACCTCACGAAGCAGAGGTCTGAATCAGGAACCAAAAAGTCCCAACTCTATTACTGAATTACATTTCCATAAATAATGTCACTTCAGGTGATTTTTTTATTTCCTTTCTTTCTAATTCTGCTGGAAGCAAGATTCAAGAAGTTACAGGCTTCCTTTTCAGAGATCATTAAGGTCAGGAAGGCAAGTTCTCAAAATGCGACGTATCAGAACAGAAGTTGCCAACAGCTACACAAGTGCAACAGGACTATGAAAAATGTCCATTAAGCATCTTGCTCACTTATCATTCACTGTTCCTCAGTATTACTTCCCCAAGTCTCCTTCATTGAAATCTAAGCAATGTTTATGCAACTTGCAATTAGAAACATGGATAGAAAGTTTGTTCTCTTCATTGCCATTTGCAACAGGATCCAGCTAAAAACCAGAACTGTTCTGATTTCTGTTAAAATCACCAGGATCCTGAAATCAGCATCACATTTAGAACATTCTCTTACAGAACTCCTGAGCAGAGAAACAGAAGGCTAAATTAAAAGAACTAAAAACTAGAATAAATCCCTGTAGTATTGATTAATCATTTTCCCAGACTGGTACAGTACGGTCTATCACCATCTGTGCATGTAGCCCTTCAGCCCCCTCCTTCAGTCCCTACCAGCACCTGCTATAAAGCAGAAATTTCATCCTGCAAAGCATTCCCCTCTAAAACCTCTTTTTTCCCCCCACCTGCTTCTCACACCCAAATCATCACAAAGTTAAAGATCCCGCTATTTTGTAACTAAAAGAATCTAGATGTTTTGCAACAGTTGCCACGTAGAAGTTCATACTAGTCAATCACAGGATCCGTTAAGGGTTTTCAAGTTACTTATATACCAAAGATGGTATATACCAACCTCAGAAAAGGTTTAGGTTTTTATAACAATTTGAACAGTTGATTCAGCAAACAATTTTCAAAAGTAAAGAGCGTGGGCTATACAAAACTACGGAATAGTACAGAAGCTGCCAATACAGATTGCAAGATGTGTTCAGTACGTAGCTTACACTAAAAAGTAATTTACTTGTTCATCTTGTATTGAGCAAGTAGTGATTCCAGAAGACACCAAAACACATGCTCAACTTTGCAAATGTGAAGTCTCAAGGAACCAAATGAAAATTATTCCAGTGCCTCCAAAAACTCTCACAGTAGAGTCTTACTACCTAAACAGATTAAACAAAACTATAACACGTAATTTCCTCATTTCTTTTATTCTTGTAAAGTATTTCTATGGACCGTAAGTATTCATAACAACATTGCTGATATATATTTAGTACTGCAGCCACAAGCATTTAAACAATGCATAATAAATCATTTATTTCTGTAAACCAGGTCATTCCTGATTCAGTAAGAAATTCAGGGCTACGTCCCTAAATAACTCTTACATCACTTCTCTAACACCAGAGCAGAAACTGGCAGAGTCTCAGTGAGTTAAAAATGCTTCCTTACACCAGCGCAGTTTTCAACACAGCAATAAAGAGACTGAAAAGACTAACAAGCACTTAAAAAAAATCAACGTAAAGGTATTGTCTGAAAGTGGAGAGGCTGGACAGCTCTGAATACTATTACACCTTTCAAAACTAGTTAGCTGCTTCCATGCTCAGCCAAGCACTGTAGTTTAGCTCAGTTTAGCCAAGTGTTATGTATGTTACACACACCTTAGAACTTTGAGTACTAGGTACAACAAGCGAGAATATTCCAAGTAATACGGATTTTGAAATATCACTTCCAAGTTCTGATTTACTTACCTGAACACATATCCCCTTGAAAGATCACACTTTTTTCCCCCTTGGTACCTATATAACTAAATGCCAGCAACATGCTATCTTTTTTGCCAAATTACTAGTTTTCTATTCTGACATGTTAGGTTTTCTGGTAAAAATCCAAACATGATATCTGCATTTAGTTTTCATCTTAGGCATGAAGAACAAATGTTTAACCAAATCAGTCAGCCAATTTTTACAGCACTAACAGATAAAATTAAACCCCTTCGTGGCAAAGAGGACATAAGATGATACTGAGCATCACATCCTCTATAAAATGAAGAACATGGCTTTCAGACACAGCTGTTCTGGATTTCAGGGCATTCTGACCACCTTCCAGGAGAAAGAAGCATTTAAGAATATACATTCTTAATGGAGCACATTAGTATAATAAGACAAACAGGAGACAATTCCTTCACACTAAATCTTGTTTCCAAGGGAATTTGAACAGAATTTACATATTTTACAAAGCTGTTCCCACTCCATCAAATGCACATAATTTAACTTGCAAAGACATCGGTTACCAGCACCCACTTCATACCTTACAATTAAGGGGTACTGATTTGCAGGACATAATGGACTGATTTATACCAATACAGAAATATTTGCTCAACAGCATCCAATCACTAAACCACACTGGATCAAACCTGCTGTGCCGAGTCAACAGCAGCCTCCACACCACTATTTTTGAGGTCAGCTCCCAAGCTGTGTCCAGAAGAGCACTGATCACTTATAAGGTTATAGCAGACAGTGGGATCACCATCATAAAATTTTAGTTAGGGTGAATACCAGTGGCAGAAGTTGTGAAAGTTGACAGCGATGTACTACTAAAAAAAAGTTTGTAAAACATGGCTTTAGACTTGAGACTTAAAAGTTCATCTTGAAAAATATCCATAGCTGCTATATGCGAATCAAAACCCAAGACCTTGAGGTTTCTGTTCAAGTCCTAAAAAAGTCAGCTGGTTGCTCTCCAAATCAAAACTAAAACACATTAGAAATTTAAGTTACAAAATAGTTTAAAGAAACCTTTCTGCTAGGTCAGACCCAGAGTCCACTTGTGTAGTATCTCGTCACAAACTATCACACTTCAAATGCTTTAAATACAGGGCGCAAGAAACTGTACCATAGAAGGGGCAGAATTCACACCCACAATTCACATCCTCCTCTAAACTGTTGCAACTGATCCTAAAAACAAATGGCTACTTTTATCCCCCGGTGGTATACAAATTCTCTACAAATATTAAGGCCTTGGTTGATCAGTTTACTTAAACAACACAAGAAGCCGTGAATGTAAGTATGACTTACTAGAATATGGAATTAAAACATTTCTTGTGATTATTTTAAGATTTGTGACCTGCATTCCCTTTCATTGAGTGCCTGCCTAGCATATCATGAGGTAAAGGAAACAAACTCCAAACAATACGTTTCTCTGTCCTTCATCACTTTCTACAGACAGACTTTCCATCTCTTAAGGAATCACTAAGCTCTCCTTACTTGAGGAATACTCTTAAAAAGCAGCAATCAATGTTGCACAAGGCATCCCAGATAACAGGGCATCCATTCCATGAAGCAAATTTCCAATATTGTTTGACTTTGCAATCCAAGACTGTGGGTCAATAAAACTGAAGGAGATTAAATTATTCTCCTTTCAATGCATACTACTTTGAATTTATCCAGCACTGAGTTTAGCCTGCATGGTGGGTTAACCCCAGCAGGTAGCTGAGCACCATCCAGCTGCTTGCTCGCTCCACCCTCTGCAGGGTGGGGGAAGAGAAATGGAAGGACAAAAGCAAGAAAACTCATGGGTCGACATAAAGACAATTTAAAAAGTGAAGCAAAAACTGAAGGGAAAAAATTCTCCTAATGACACTGAAGGAATCACTTAACACCAGCAGAGTGATGCCTACGTTAGCACTATATAGGCTGCTGTGAAGAAAATTAACTCAAGCCAGATCCCAGTACAAGCTGCTGTGGCACCACTGCTCACCTTGCTTCACAAACACCTCCCATTCTCTGGCTTTCATAGGCACGAAGGACTTATTCATGGTAGCTATAAAGTCTATTTCACTGTACAACTCCTGTGATGCAATAAAATTTTGTTTGCTTATTGATAGTCTAAAAGAGGTCTTCCATGGTTAAATTTCTTCCCAATGAAAACTGGTAATTTAGGCTCTAATTTGACTTTGACTTTCAGCAACAAGATAAGCATGCCAACAGATCTCCCTGAGGATCCAAATATTAAATCCAAAACACAACACCAAAAAAACAAAACAAACCCCAAAAACAACACTAAAAAACCCAACAAAAAGCAAAAGACTATCAAGTAAACTTTACTTGAAACTAAGCTACCACTTATTTTATTCTACCAGTCTGTTCATAAGATGCATAAAATTCCAAAACATTCAGGTATATTCAGCAAGCATCCTTCGGCATAGGCTACAACTACATTTCTGGTGCATGCTTGATATGACATGAGAATTTTTAACTGTTTTTGAATAGAAAAACCTTATCATGTTAAACCAGGTGTGTAATTAAAAGCAAGAAACCAGTTTATTCAGCTGCCTGAACAGCCCTGATCTGCATTTGCCTTATATTTGACAGGTGAAACTGGTAGGACAGCTAGAATGCTTACAGAAATTCAGAGCTTACTACTCTAAATTTCAGGCACAAACCTCACAGCATAAACTACAGAAAGCAAAATGCAAATCTTAAGTCAAAAGAAACACATCAAGTACCAGATTTAAAACCAGAACATTTGAAGGATGCCAGTTTAGCATGCATGATGAGTTAATTTATGCTAAGAATTTAGGTAAGATAAAAATATCTGATTCTTCCAGTCTTCATGACTGCAGAGAAGACCACATGATTGCTTGTCTAATTAAAAGGCAGATGTACTAATTAACCAAGGTGTGACAAGAGTGAGAAACCTGAAATAAGAGTTGTTCCAATGCACAGCATCACAATCCTGTTTAGTTTCTTTGAGTCTTACAAACTCTCCATTTTAAAAACTCAGTCTCACGTTTGCATTTTGAGAACTTTCATTAACTTTCTAATACATATATACCTATGGCAGTTATATGAAGCATACCAACACATAATAAAGTGGAAAAGAACCTTACAGGCCCAAAAGTATGCTGAGTTTTTAGACAAATCACCTCTAATTACTCGTACACTTTAAAAAAAGGCAAAACAGCAACCAAAAAAGACATAATCTTCCATAGCTGAACATGGAAGAAAGTGAAACTTTTTTTGCAAAGGTATTACTTTCGTTTCAGAAGCTACCATAGGAAGTTTTTAGACCTCATGGGTGAAAATGCACAATGATTTGATCTTATGCAGAATCTGCAGAGAGCAGAAGTACCTGGAGGCCATTAAGCTTTCCCAAAGCAGGAACAGCATCTGCTATTCATTTTTTGTTTGGTTTTGTTTTTGTTGTTGTGCTTTGTTTTGTTGTTGTTTTTCTTAGTTCACTGTCACTGCTCAGACCACTATGGACCAAAATGAAATTCAAAGAGAGCAAATCCACTCCTTGCTCATGCTCACAGAAAGAGAGCTGTGAGAAGGCCCCCTATAAACTCCCTGAGCAGAGGAGTAGAGTCTCCTCACCACCCTCACAGCCACTCCATTTCTGGCCAGGAGACCAGAAGCAAACATCTCCTCTGGGAGCCAGCAGTGTGCAGCACACAGCAACAGGATACATGCAGATTGGCAGCAAGAACCATCACCACCTGGTGCCTCACAGCTGCCCATCCTTTTTTATATGTGAACAGCAAATTTTTTCTGACTTTCCATGCTCCAGCATACCAGCATTCATAGTATCACAGTATCACAGTATGTTTGGGATTGGAAGGGACCTCAAAATATCATCTAGTTCAATCCCCCTGCTGGAGCAGGAACGCCTAGGTGAGGTCACATAGGAACATGTCCAGGCAGGTTTTGAATGTCTCCTGCAAACTGTTTCTTCCTATGCTGTAAGTAGTTGTCTGGAAGAGATTTCTTGGGTAACCAAAATAATTCAGGGCTACTAATACAAGCAAGTTATATTATCTTGTTCATCAAGTACTTGAGTTAGAAACCCCCTACCACATTCTCTTCATTCTTACTAGATTTCACTATAACATCAGAAATCTCCTAATATTTTTCTTCTATGCAGTTATGATTAGTTTTAGGTTTCTGGTTTTGTACTAGGCCTCGTATCAAATGGCTTTTCTCATAAGCCTTTGTTTCCTTTAGTATAGAGATCTAGCACATGGCAGATTTAAAGACCACCACAGAATATGATTACTCACACCACATTTAACCATGGCCATGGAATTCCTCACCACAAGACACAAATTTCTTGTATCCATAGTGTGGATTTAATGGAAACTGGACAGAGGGTTTCCAAACAGAAAATGCTTCAACTCATAAAATTCCCAAGTGACAAATAGCTCAATTTTGGAAGACAACTCAGGGAAAATATCATACACTCCTGCCCTGTTCTTGTACTCTTTCATTGTGACAGAGAGGTACTCCAGATACATCCACAAAATGGCATGCAAAAGATATTTTACCCAGGTGCTCAAAAAACATTCCCCCAAAAAACTTCAAAGAAGAAAAAAATACAAGCAGAAGCAACCCTCAGAAATCTTGTCCTGTTCCTGTAATCTTTACACTCACATAAAGCTGATTATATTCATTGCCTGGAATTCCCCTTCTTCAGTTCATTTTAAACTTTTTCACAGTCTTCAGCCTGTTACATTAAACTGAAGTTATCCTATTGAGAACTTCAATCATATAATTTGGAAAACAAAAATCCTAATGTACAACACAATTATCTAAGGATGCGTTCTCTCTGGCTGCACACATTCTCTCAGAAATCTGTCTTTTCTGCTGACACACTATCATCCACTTCCCATTCAAGATTCCCGCCAAAACCAAGTCTCAGCATCTAACAATCTCTCAGACTTTCAGCAGCCAGCTCAGAGTTCTTACCACTCTCTCCCACCCAAAAGCTCTCTCTTAATTAGCAGTTTTGTAACTATCCACTCCACAGCCATTTAGATTCCTAACCCAAACAAGCTTTAAATATTTTTTCCCTAAGTTCTCCCACCCACAGTTTGGAGAAGCCTCATGAATTTGTTCTGCAAAACAAGTGGCTACCTCAGGTAGACTTTTACCATCTTGCACTTTTATTATTTCAACATCCTTCTCTCTGGCCTGGAATAAAACAAAACAAACCCACCCGCACAGACTTATCCTGATCACGTTTACGTAGAATGCTTCTCCAAAGGTCTTTTAACTTACCAGTTGAAACACACCACTGAGTAAAGAGGAAGTACACATATCTCAGACACTTATCTCTCTGCATTATATGGGATAAACATTTTTCCCCCCCCCCAGAGAACAGCAAACAATCTGTTGTTTTTCCTAGGAGGTTGTTCAGAGAAGAAAACTTATCTCCATCCCTTCCCAGGACAGCTACAAAGGAAAACAATCTTCTGACACTACTTATTCATTGATTCCCCTCCAACAAGCCAGGCCAGCTACTTGGTTTTGCTTTCAAAAAAAATTTACCTTCTAACCCTACTGTGTCGGTGGCTGAATCAAGGTGCTGACTTCAACTGCTAACTGATCAGCAGCAGTAGGATCTGCCACACAGTGGTGAGGCTTTCAAGGAAGAACCTCCACACCTTTTCCTACATTAGGAAAAACTTTATCCAACACTCTGCTTTACCATGACACATACAAAGAAACCTGACATCAGCTACACTACCTAGGCACCAAAATCACTTACACTGATCAACTGGTCTTATTTCTTTGTATTCCAGTTTCCTCACGTCGTATTTCTAATTGGAGCCAACTCAGATGTATTTGCTTGATCCTACACACAAACAATACTACTAATAAACCAAAAAAGTAGACAGCTCTCAAGTAACAAGGCAGTTGTCCATCAAAAATGAAAGCGTCTCCTCCCCTGCCCCATTTCCTGCATTTTTAACAGCTCTAAACAAATAGCACAAGGCTGTTCAGTACTTGGGACTGCTTCACAGTACGATCAGACAAATAAGGAGGCTGGCTCTCCAGTCACTTGAAATTAAGTCAGTTTAAGAACTGTCACTGCATTCCCAGATAAAAATAAACAAAGACTCCCTAGTATTTGACAAGATTTCTCTTCTCCTGAAGTAGGTCTGCAGTTGGAGCTAGAGACCGGAAATATTATTGTGACATTAAAAAAGATCTCTTAAAAAAGTAGATATTAATTGGAAGTAGTTTTGGTGGGGATGAGGCTTGCAGCAATACTGCAACTTCAACAGCATCTTTCCTCTCCCACCTCCACGCATGGTTGTAGGACACATTTTATCCTCACTTGAACAGCCATACGAAATGAGGACTCGGGCAGAGGGGAAGCCCTAATGGCAGGTACCATGTATTTTCACAAGAAATCTCCTTCCTGCTTCAACCCATCACATTGGAAGCTATCCTGTGTACTTGAAACCCCTAAACTACTGTCATGGCTACACAAGCAAATGGCTCAGTTAATGAGCACGGGTGAGGCATAACAGGTCTGTTTTTAAAGCCAGAAGTTATGAAGGAAGACTAAGATGTGTGCAACACTTCTCTATCCATTGAGAGAATGAAGGAAGTTACTACAGCCAGTAATATCAGTGTTCACTGAAAGGTGCTGGGTCCTTTCTAGGCTGGTAGCCCATTACCTGACTACTGGCAGTTAAAACTGCACTGTAAGCTGCAATTCCTTCTGAATTCGGTTTGCTTCTGGTATTTGCCTAGTTTTCGACAGACTACATGTAGGATCAATAAATACTGAAAACTGAGTAACTATATGAAGAGTCGCCATGCAAGAAATTCCTGACTTTCTCAATAATATGATCAGTATTTCAAGTTTCAGATAAATGAACTTCAGCTCCTAGGCCAATAACCCCAACACTCGAAGTTCCTATATGCACCATTTCTCAGCTCTAAAACAGATAATTTACCAGGTCTATTAAAAAAAAGTTCAATTTAGTAACACAACTAGATCCAAGCAGTGTGTAAAACTGAAATAAAAAGGAATCAGCTCTCTCCCTGAGACAAAGCTGAACCATTAATTTGCAGTTTCTGCTGACCAGACCTGAGTATATATTTCCAATTGCTTATTTACAATAACAATTTTGACCAAAACCAGGTCTCTCCTAGGACAACTGGAGCTGACCTCCACCTCACTATACAACATATGAAGTCAAATCCTGTCAACCTGGGCACCACAGTATAAAAAACCAAAAAAAAATAAAAAAAAAATAAATAAATTGATCTACTGGAGAGTGTCCAGAGGAGGGCTATGAAGTTAGTGAAGGGCTTGGAGGGGAAGCTGTATGAGGAGCAGCTAAAGTCACTGGGTTTGTTCAGCCTGGAGGAGACTGAGGGGAGACCTCATGGCAGCTACAGCTTCCTCACAAGGGGAGGAGGAGGGGCAGGTGCTGATCTCTTCTCTTCAGCGACCAACGACAGAACCTGAGGGAATGTCAGGAAGATGTGCCAGGGGAGGTTCATATTGGACATCAGGAAAAGTTTCTTCCCCCAGAGGGTAGTGGAGCACTGGAAGAGGCTCCCCAGGGAGGTGTCACGGCCCCAAGCCTGACAGTGTTCAAGAAGAGACTGGACAAGCCCTCAGACACATGGTGTGAACTGTGGGGTTGTCCTGTGCAGGGACAGGAGTTGGACTCTATGATCCTTGTGGGTCCCTTCCAACTCAGGACATTCTATGATTCTATGATAACTAGAGCTTCCCACCGGTGACCCCATACATGCAGCTCATGCCTCCTTGCATCTACAGGCATCTGTCTGTTCCTTAAGTGCATATACCCGATTTGAGAACAAAGGGACTTGTACCTTCCCTCCACCACTAGCCTGTCTCCCACTCTTTTGTCGATAACATTTTTTTTTTTTTTTTCCTTTTAAATTATCACAGCACAAGACTACAGATTTTTCTGCAGCTCTACTCTTAGTGTCCCATGTTGAACAAGCTGGTAACAAACTGCTGGGCTAGACTGGTATGGAAAATGGTGCTTAGGCTCCAATAGAGAACTGGAGACAGCAGCAAGAGCATCCCACTGATTACACGCAAGTTAAACCACATTTGCCTCCCATAGCCAGGAAGGAGCATCTAGATTCAGCACTGGAAAAAAATTCCTATTACTCCAATTCCTATTACCCTGCTGCCAGTCACTGAGTACTACTGCTGAGTGATACAATCCCTTCATCAAATGACAGCATGTCCTCAAGCTAGAAAGGTAACCCTTAGCCAAGATACAGCAAAAGACAACCTGGCACTCTTGAATTTTATCTGTCTGGTTAAGTCTGCAAGCTCCTAATGAGCATGACTGATACCACAAAATGACAACATTCACAAAAAAAATAACCCCAAAGCTTAGGGATAAAAGTGAGAAGACATACTAGTCCAGGAAAGCAGAGTCTCACCCATGTTTTTGAGCATAACAAGCTGGTCTGCCACTATTACTTAGAGAAGTGAAAGATGCCTTGGTAGAAGACAACCTGTCTACTTTGGTAAAATGGACCAGTAACATGCACAAAACCACATCTCAGATGAGGCAAGACAGGTCTGTACTGGCCCAAAATTTTATCACCTGGTTCACACTGAAACTCAGTTGCCTCTTTTTCCTAACTTGTAATCAGATTTGCATATTTAGAACAGACTTAAACTTGGTGAAATACACACATTTGAACATAAAAAATGTAATCTTGCCTAAAAGTTTGATGTAGTGTATTTCATATTTATAAACTATTCTTCATATAAAATGATTCCTTCAAAAACAAAACAGAGCTCAGACATGAAAAAAGCCTTACCACACCTCTGACAAAAGGACTAAGGAGGGAAAGGAGCAGAAAAGGAATAGTGCAGATGAAGAGAAAAAAAACTAAGAGTAGAAATATACACTATACGGCTTAAAGGATGAGAGAATGCATAGGAGAGCGAGAAAAGGAAATGCACAGAGCAACACAGGAAGCAATATACTGTGTCCCATTGCAGGAATTAAACAAAAACAACCTGTGGGACACAGCCCCATCACAGGGCCTATGGCTACAATAGCCAGACAGGGTGGGACAGAACACATGAAGAAGAAACCAGTCTCTCCAAAATCCAGTACCTTTTCTCCAGATTTCACAGTGCGAGCAGTACTACATGCCAAACCATACCTCACGGGCAGACAATAAAAACACCTTGCTTAACAATGTACATCTGCACAGGGGTCATAGTTTACATTAACCCCCCCATTCTCTAGATCAAAAAACAAATACTATTTTCAATCTTTGGCGATACCTTTAACAATTAAACAATATTTTTTAAAAAAATCAGGTGAAAACAATTGGCTTTTAAACTGTTGTTCCCACTATAAACCTTATGATCCCTTTTGTTCGGTGGGGAGGGAAGAAGGAGGGATGGAAGGAAGGCAAGTGGCAGGGGAAGAGAGAGGACATGTCCCCAACACCCAGCACTACTCAGTTTATGTTTTCTCCTCTGTGCCAGCAACTCAATTTTCACAGGCAGTCACAGTCAATAACTTACTGACTGCTATGAAAAGCACTTCACATAGACACTGGCAGTGTTATCCATTCATTTCCCACTTTCACTGGAACCACAGCTTCCTTCTTAAATTAGGAGTATGCAGTGCCTTGCTAAATAGAGCCTACACAGTCGCTTGTCAGTAATTCAATGTATCACAGTTTGCAGTGTATTATTCTAAAGCACATATCAAGGCTCTTCAGTAGGCAGCTATTAACTGATAAAAAAATCCTGCCTGTAACAGACAATTGAATAGCCTGCAAAAAGTCTTTTTCCATGATTCTAAGAATCACAGTAACATTGTCAAGACTGATGAACACCAGCTTTTAAGCAGTTTGATGGCCACACTTCTTGCCCCTCCTAATAGAAACTCTGTTCCTCCTGCTAGCCAGTTCTCTACACAGGACCTGACAGTATCAGGGTCCCAACACGAAACACCACAGTGAGCAGGGAGGAAAAAAGATAAAAACCCAAGTGATTCTGCACACCCCTCCTTTGCTGGTACTTGGTGTAAAGCATTCACTGCTGCTAGCAACTTTGACAACATTGAAAGCACTTTCTCCAATCACACCTGGTTAAACTAATCAATAATTTTGTATAACACAGGAAACAGACCTTCCTGCCCCCTTCTAACCATTGTGAAACAGTAATTACTATTTATCCAAGAAAGCTGATTTGAGAAAAATATTTCATGAGGTATCTTCATTGTTATAAAACTCCTGAAAGTTCTGTATTCTGTATTATTGCTATAATGGACATCTTTGTGTTAATCCTGTAGAAAAAAAAACCATTCAACATATCAAAACAGCTGACCATGGAGAAGCACAAATAGCAACTGTGCCACCTCTTCGACCTCCGCACAGGTACATTTTCAGCTCCTAAATTAACTTTTGCATACAGAGGGAGAGAGATACAGGAAATATTGAGGTTACAAGTATGTGAATAGAAACTGACTCACCACAGTCCTTTGCTTGTTGGGCAGGAAGACTCTAACAATAGGCTTCTGTGGAGACTTGGGGTTATTCCGTGACATATCAGCAGGGCTTTGATAAACTGAAAGGGATGAAGGTGCTACAGAGAGGCTAGAGGAGGAAGATGATGCAACTGTGTCTGTTGAAGCCGAACTAGAGACAGAGAAATCAGTTCCATTCCCCATGGATTCCAATAGCTGCTGTTCTCTCTGCTGTAGAGCATCTAGTTTGCTGGTGTACTCTTCATAGGCCTGTGAAGGATGAACGGCTGTTTTAATGATATAATAGCCTCAGATAAAACCAGAAATCTAAATTCAGAACGAACATGAAGTGAAATGCATTATAAACTAATTCAAGTTTCCCAGGAATACGAACAAAGTTGTCTGGTCATACTTTTCAAGAGGATACAAAGAAATTGATTTCAATTCACTATGTTAAACCTTCTGAACCAACAGCTAATTTTTAATAGATTAATGGGTAAGTGGATAAAAGAAATCATAAGTTGCAGTTTCAAAGCACCTGCACTAAATAGTATAATTCAAAACTACTTTTAAGACAGCAATCTTTAACAAATGTTGTCAGCTGAATTGCTGAATTACTGTGCTACAGCTCAAGTTACCATTCTGTTGGAATGACAGCTAAATACTTCTATTGCAATAATTAAGGTCTGACAGCTTACCTAGCTCATTCTTCACCTGTCACTGTCCTTTCATACCAGATAGTAAAAAAAATTGTTTCGGTTAGAGTACAACTAATTTTGCCCTGATACAAAGTCACCTGAAAACATGTAAAAGTGATCCTTTGAAAGAATTTTTTAACATCTGAGATTAATTTGATTTTCCACCAAGTTTATGTAAAACCTAACTTTTCACTGACCAAGCTTCTTAAACAAAAAAAAAGGTAAAATTAAATTTGTCCATAAATGTAGCCAAGTTCAACATTGCCAACCTCTATAATACAAATGTGTAATCAGTATATATTTTTGTTTGAAGTTCGTTTCCACCAACTTTATTTTTCTTTGTTACAAGAAAATTTCCATCTGTATCCAAGTATCAGAATTATTTTTTCAGCATATAAATTAATAAAAAGTATCTTAAAAAATCTGAATAATTTACAGAAAGTGTGTTTCATGCTACATAAGCATAAGAGTGTTAATCAAGGATGTGTTAGACCTCTACAGACAATAAGAAACAAAGACCTTACAAACCTAACATCTAAGCAGTAAGGAACAGAATTTTCTACTTAGCTCTCCAGCAAGATTTATGCCAAGCTGCAAAGCTGCATAGATTTTCAATGCCACAAAGGAGATTTATGTAAGGGAAAGATACATTAAAAAAAAAAAAATGCTTTCCTCAAGTTTTCTGTGCAAAACATATTGCAAATTAAAGTTACGGGAGAATTGAACTGACCAAGAAGTCTGCAGGGTGTACATGTGTAAAAAAAAAAAAAAAGCTTAAGAGAAAAAATAACCAGCATTCAGTAGTGCTGCCACAGATACTATATTTCACTATGAATTTATTTCTCTGGGTTGTATGTGCAGATTCACATAACCCAGGCTGGTTTTGTCAATTGAACAGTGGTTGGTCCCTTCCTTTTTAGAAGGTTTAGCATCCCCCATCATGGACCTATGTTCGAAATTTGTGCCATCATCCCCAGAGTGTTAAAAAAGAAAATGATAATTTGACAGTGAGGAAAAGAATTTTAGAGAATGGTGGTGAACATCACCATTTCAAACTCTAAATTTCACAGGTACCATTTTTAATAAGTGGACATAAGTTGCAGAAAACTGAGAAATACTTACTAATCCTTTTAAAAACTTAAGAAGTCTAGTGTTTCACAAATAGACCCCAAACTCGGAGACTTAAAACCAAAACATTTTGACTCTAGCCAAATTCTACTGTCAAAAGTAAATGGAAAGGTTACCCAATTATAAATAATGGCATTTTTGGGCTGTACAGTAACACAAGTGTCTCTCTCCTACTTCCAGGATCAACTTTTCATGTAAATTCCAGTAAAAGTTCCATGTGTCAAGAATTATTCTCAGTAAACAAAAATTAAGAATCATAAACTGTTGCCATTTCACCAATACTTTTCTAAATACTTACTTCCTTTTCTCAGGAACATTGCAAAATACTACTTGAACACATGCAACATTACATTGCTTCCGGATACTTGTGGGCTTAGTTCCTTCACAAAATTACACACATCTTTCAAAATACTCAATCCTACAATGTTTATACCAGCAGCTTAATCTGTCACTAATGCAAACTCAAAGTCAAATGATTTACCTTAAGAGAATAAACAATGAGCATGGAAAGCTGGGAGCTGTTGCTAGCTTTGGGTTATGTACCATTAAATTCTGCATGAAAAACTCTCTAGTTTTCATGAAGACAAAAGCTCTCAAGTATTATCCAGTTACTCAATGTCATAAGAGAAGATCACGTCATAAAATATAATGAACTAGAAATGCATCGGTAGACTTTAAAAACATTTTTCTCTTAAAAACAAAACAAAACCAAACCTTTTTATACAGAAGGAACAGAAACAGAATAACTCCAATAAAATCTCGTTGTCACAGAGATTAAGTACTTTGGTCAGACAGCGGTTTCAGCTGATGACAAGCACCTATACATGTTACCCAGCCAACAGCACCAAGTCAAAACATACAATCATCCCATGGAGTTACATTGAAAAGTTATCACAACAGCAAAGCTGACCTATGGCAACTACATTGTAAAACAGCTGAAAGAAAGATTATGCCACAGAGTTGGCCCATCTCCAACACAGACCCATAGCAGCGTGGCCATAATAGCAGACAGGTATCAGTAGCTACACAAATGCTCAAGTCAGCAAAGGGCCCCCTGGGTCAACTATGAGATTGATTTCTAACATTGTTTTTCAAAGAAACAAACAAAAATTAGGTTTGTAAGCATCTACAACAAGAAGATTAAGCTGAATATTCAAGTAATTAATTAAATTGAAGATTTTAAAGGCATTTCAGAAGGAGACATTTATGAAATCTAGAATAAAATCCATTCAGTTTACATATTCCCAGTAAGAAGGGAGCAAGGTTATACAAAAAAAAAACCAAACAAACAAAAAAACAAACTTAAATCTTGCTGTCAGCTTGATATAGAATCACAGGAGGAAATAAAAAGGAAAAAAATGTTGGAAAGCATCCCTAGAAGTCATCTAGTCCCAACACTCATTTTACACAGAGTTAAAAATTTTTAAGTTCAATCAGGTTGCTGAGGGCCTTGTCAAAGGACGTTTTGTAAGTCTTGAAGCATGGAGACTCCATAACCTCTGGGCAACCAGTTTCAGGGCTCAATAACCACTCTCACAGTGAATTTTCTCTTACAAAGTTCACTTGGTGCTATCTGTGATGTTGCCTCTTCCCCTTTTGCTGTGCATGCCTGAAAAGAGCCCAGCCCTCTCTTTAGGTTGCAGGAGCCTGCAGACTTCTCCTCAGCCTTCTCCATGGCAAACACCACCACAAGGCAGACACAGAAACAGAGGGCAGATAGGACCTTCCTCATGCTGGCTACACACTTGCTAACGCAGCCCAGCCTGCAGTTTGCTGGTGTTCTCATGATGGTGGGCGATGGACAGCTCAGCTTGTTGCTCACCATCCTTCCCTGGTCCTCTCCCTGCAGAGCTGGTACCCACCCACCTGTACCCATGGACCGTCACCTGGTCCCAGGTGCGAGATGCTGTGCTCCTTGTTGCTGTTGTCCTGCTTCTTGTCATGAGGCTTCTGTTCTTCAACTCCTCCAGCTTGTTTGTTACTTGCCAAAACCAACTGTCTTTAATAACATATACTATCCTCCACAAATTTATCTGTTTACTATATTGCTGCAGTGTTCCCAATTTGTGAAATACCATAAATTCACAACAAAGTTAAACAAAAAATGTATATTTGAAAATCTGGCTATTAGGTTCAAACTGACACATCTTGTCAATCTACACATAATTCTATGGCTATCTAAAATAGAACCAAAAGTTAGTTTTAATTATATTGTGTACCAGCATATATGTGTATCATATAATATGACCTCATACATGTGAGAATGCTCCTAAGGGCCCAACTAAGTAAAACGTATAAAGGTCTGGTAAGCTGCCAATTCCATCTGAAGTTGGCATGTTTATATACAAGTATATACTCACCATCATACAACTGCTGATCCCTTAGGAGTAGCAGAGTTAAATTTACTTCTGAAATGTTGCAACCTATTGACAACATAAAAAAAACTGACCACAGAGGTCAACAGAATTTGCATGATGTTACACGGATGTGCTAACAGAATATTGTTGACAAGTTGATGACATGTGATTGTCTCAAAAATATGCATATTTTTGTATTACATGTCATTTATATCACATTTGAATTTTGCTTTCTTGGACCACAACAAGGCTATATGTTCTAATAAAAACATCTAAGGAAACAAAAAGCAACAAGTAAAATACGTTTTGAAAAAATAATCTGGGACAAAAGCAAGTAGCAAAATATGGTTTCTCCTTCCCCCTGCTCCCTAACACATCTGGTTGGAAACTCAGTCTGAACTCAAGTAGACCAACTGATTTTACCATGCTCTCTCCCCCCCTCAATCTATTATAGATCATATCCATGCGTTGCAAGACTCTTAAAAGCCTAAACTACAGTTTCCTAGTCTTTGAAACTGAGATTCTATTTAAAAGATGTCTGACCTTTAAGGCTGTTGATCAAATGCAAATCCCACTAAGTTAAATGGGAGCTGAAGATAGTAATGTACGTCAGGATTTCTCCATTTAGTAAGACTCCTAAATCTGTACTTAGTCTAACTTTAGGCACTCCAGTTTTGGTCCAACATGTTTGATCAGCATCTGTCATGAGCCTAGTAAAAATTTATCTGAATTTCACTACAGAACCACCAAGCTTCCCAGTGCTCATACGCAGAGTTAGCATTTTCATGGAATCCCATAAACAGCTTGAAACAACCTGAGATTCAGCAGTGAGATCCATTTCAGGCTGTATCTGCCTGCTGTTGCAATCAGCATACCTTAGATCAGCAAAGAGGTAATCTTCTTTAATTAATTAATTTGACCTCCCGTGTGGATTCTTCCGATATATAGTAATAAGGAGTGAAATACTCTCCTGAAATTCTCAGAACTGGCAACAACAAGGCTTCTGAATAAAATATGTTTAATAGCCCAGGAAAAGAGAAAGCTAGGAAAAAAAAGTCATATCACAGCAGCTGGGGCAAACATACCTCTACCCCAATGATTCTCATTTTAAATTGCTTCCAAGAGTAGGAGTAGGAAAGAGTATGACTCCTTCAGGACAATGCTAGAAAGCTGGCTGAGTTTTAAAACTTATTTTGATAACACTATTGTTCTATCTATGCATTTGTATACTGCTTGAGTTTGCGTGCAGTCTGAATTAAAAAACAAGCAAACAAACAGGCAGCTTACACTTGTATTGTTAACTGAAGTAAATTACAGGTCCAGGATGCAACTTCACACTACAAGAACAACTTTTTACATGCAAATGGGCTAACACTTTTCAATTAAATTCTCACAGATAAAGTGTTTGTAGGTAATACTGTATACAGAACTACAAGGCAAGGAGGACACACAACGTGTTTTGGAAGTTTAAGTAGGTAAGGCCTCCTGAACAGTCATTAAGAGTCTACAAAGGCTAACAAATCTGATTAAGTCATTTAAGCGCAATCTCTCCTTTTTAAGTTTGAGCTGACTGCTTTTGGCCAGTCTGGATCTGTGCAACCCATTTCAGTTTGTAAAGAGCTTTTGTTGCCAATACTAAGTTGAAATACATAGATCTTTATTTTCTTTTCCCTAACATAGGTTGTTATCCTTTTCATCAGTACTTCGTTGGTAGAGATTAAAAAACAAAACAAAACATGGCCTTTATAGAAGAATATGCAACTGCACCTTTTAACCATTTTTGATAACTGAATCCCAGCTTTCCCCAGTATCATGATATTAGACTTCTTTGCAGTAAAGATTTCCAATATTTACAATGTTTAGACAAACCTTTAAGAAAAGGGTTTTTCCACAGTGAATCACAAACTGTATTTTGGGAAACAGCACTTCAAGGACAAATATAACACACTAGGAAATTAGGTGGGAAGACAAAAATCATTGATGTTTTTAGCTGCTGTGATACAGTGTGTTTCCAAAAAGTGTGGAAAACCAAGGAGTTCCTGCAGCCTCTTTTCCAGAAGAAAAGAATACTGTTGGTGATATTTCTACATCTACTGAGTCAAGTAGGAACTTGAAGTATTTGACAGTGATTTCCAGGGGTCTGTTAGATCCAAGATACATGCTCACACACAGGGGAAGGAAGAAGTTAAGAACTAGGATTACCTAAGAAAGAATTCTAGCTACAACCCATTTTTACATTTTAATACAGTCATTGCTTACTATATTAATTATTTCTTTCAACCAGAACAAACAGAAAAGTTTTCCTTATAATCATATTTGAGAATGCTGATAAGATTCCCAAAGCTATTACTAATTACAACAATTAGAACAAAACAGCATGGTTAATGACAAATACTCTTTTCTTTATTCTGTTCATTTTGTTTCCTACCCCTGTACCTTATACACATGCTCAGGAGCCCCTCTGTAGCTTCAGCCTCGCTCCTCATGCCCCACTTTCCTGTGCCGAGTGGAGGGAGAGCAGCTGCTCGCTGCCCTCCAGCCTCACCCTGCGTTTTCCACTCCTGGGCAGCTACACAGAGTAGCCTGCCCAGGGTTGCAGGCACTGTTCCCCATGCTCTACAGTCACCTTTTTAAGACCGTTGCTGCAAAGTGATGCATCAAGACAGGGAGATACCCCTGAATCTGAGCACCCTCTCTTGCAGGAATAAATATATTCTGAATTCAACATAGCACAGGTCAATCCCTTTTGTTATTTCAAAAAAATCCATTTCTCTTTCCCAGCAAATTGATGAATCCTGAAATGATGGCTGCGACAACACCTGTCAGTTTTAAAGTACTTTTGATGTAAAACACATTGAACCTCCAAGAATAAAAAAGTCTGCCACAAAAAAATACATTTTGCCTTCTTACCCTCAAACGAGCACAGAAACAAAAGCTTGTTAGCTTTTATTTTCTTGAGCAACTGTAACTAAGGCACAAATTCCTTATTTTTTAGTGAGGCATATGTTTTATATTCAATGTGCAAACAATTTCACTACATCCTTTGAATACTCAGTTTTCAGAAATAATTTTCTTGTTCAGTTATTCAACTTTCCTATGAGCATTTCCACCCCCCAGCCCCTTCCTTTCCACTTTTAGTAGAAAGGCAATTTTGTTGTCAGGGTCAAACCCAACTTTACTTAACAGGTCTAGAGAGGCAGCTCCAACACAGGCCAGAAGCCAGTGTACAGAGTGCTCCGAGTTCTGTGAATGTGAGTAATTACTAAGCTGTGTAAGAAACAGGATAAAGAGCCAGACTGGAGTAAAAAAACACCAACAACAAAACAAACCAGCAATCCTATTGAACTGAAACTCTACATACCAGAAGATGGACGGATAGCTGTCGAGCTTTTCACAGGTATACAAAAAGCCATGGTTTTGCAGAAAGCTTTACAAAAGCAAACTAGATGTTTACAACAGTTAAAGGCAATATGGGTGAAAGCAAAAATGTTCATTTGCAGGTGTTTATCTAGCAATTAGCTTTGGCTAATTCCAACTTTTGCTAAGGGAAGCAGACAACATGCTTGTTGACAGCACTCAAGAGACGATCAACAGGCAGAATCTACAGAAGTCCTCAGGAGTCACATTTCGTGGAAGATGCAAAGAGATCAGAGCACTGAAAGGAAACAGTGGGAAGGGTGATGCAGTCCAAGTACCAGACCAGCAAAATTACCCAGATTCTAAGTAAAAGCAGGGCAATATCGCTCTTTACAGCCAAAAGAGAGACTTCACCAAACCAATCAAAATCTAAAAGGCAGAAGAGGATGGACAGAGTACCAGTTACATTACCTTTCTGCTCAAGCACTTTGGAGATAGCACACAGACCACAACATCAAGACGTAGACATAACCTACAGACGTGAAAGCTTGGGCAGAAAGAGGGGTCATGCACAGAAGTCAGTGAAGATGCCCAGGTATGGAACTGAGCAACAGGCCAAATATCACACAGCAGCTTTGTACAGAGGCTCTTGGCCAAGGCAAAAGCAGCCAAAAAGGTGGGAAATGCACAGAAAGGATGCACTGGACAGCTGCTGCTGGGTTGAAATGAACAGTCAAGGGTACCCCGTAATTTTGCTCTGACTGCATCAGCTACTCTGTAAAGTATTTCTCATTTTTCTTTCCCTCACACTTCAGTTCTACCACAGGAAATCCACACACTAAACAAATTATAGGTTTGCAGCATTTAATCCTATTCAATCAATCCATCTGAGGATGATCTAATCTAAGCTAATACCTACCCAAAGACAAAGTTCTTCTCCTCTCTCACCCCATTTTCAAAGGTTCTTGGTTCACAGCTGCAAGCTCTTCCCCTTTCCTAATCTTAACCACAGCGTTGGGACTCACTGGACTTCATCATGACCAAGTTCAATCTACTAACTGGATGGCAAACTAATTCAACAAACCCACAATATTTTCCTCCTAGGTTAGCGATTGGAAGTAGCTTAGCCACTACTGGTACTGCAAGTACCCGAGTAAAGGAAGCGAAGGAACCACATAGCAAAGAGCTGGGAAAAACAAAGTGTTTCATTTCAGTAACAGTGGGCTCTTCTCATAGGATTTGCTGGCTCATGGGATAATTCAACTGAAAAAGCAGAATCCCAGTGACTTCCACCTTCCTTCCAATGGCTCATTGCTCCCTGGTCAGTACCAGCACTACTGGTCACAAGACCCACTTTGTAACCCAGCAGAAGTCTCTGCAGCAGAGGAACACCCCGCTCCATCTGGCAGGGTTTACCTACCATGTCAACGAGCCAGAGTTGCAGTTTCATCTCAGCGGCACATGGAACCACCAAACTTGCAAATCTGCTTTAAGCTTCATGATTTGTAGTCATTGACTATTTCAGAACCACCATACTGTTTACACCAGCGTAATCACTTCCTACTACATATTTACAATGGCAAATGCAGTCTTCCCTATCAATCAATGACAGAATAATCAAAAAGCTTCCAGTGTAGGGATCTCAGTTTTAATTTAGATACAAGCAAGCGACAAATGGCTGTAATGAACTAATGATTTCACTACCTGAAATCCAGACTTAGTACAGAGCAAGCTAATCATTATTGCAATTTGATACACAAGCTAATGAAACCAACATACATGAGGCAATATTAAATCCAGACATACGGAATAAACCAGTTCATGTGGAAACAGAAGTGTGTTTAGATACCATTGAGTGGTTAAAATAGTGATTAGCACTCATTCAATACTCCCATTTCACATTAGCAATAAATAAAGCAACTTTAGAGGGCCTCATTTGACCTTAATTGTTAAGGATGTTATGTCAACATTTGTTTAATCAAGCTAGTGCCCTGCTCTGACATATTAAGATAAAAGCTACAAGTACCTCAAATAATAAGATCTTTACTCTAAATTATCTAGTGCCTTTAGGCAGCAATTACAATTAAAAAGACTACAAAAGAAGTCTGGTTAACCTCCAGTTATTTCAATGCTTGAGAGAACCAAGAAAAGGGCAGGGTTTGGAGCAAGCGATATCCATTCAGTTCCTAATAGATGTCACTTATGCATGCAGCCGTTTTTATGCTCTTAATGGTCCTACGTCAATGCAACTTTATGAATCTGGAGTGATGAAAGAATATAGAAATTTAATTTGTAGTTAGTTTACAAATTAAACACAGCTTAAAGCTATTACTCCACCCTACAATTTTATGTACATCTTTATGTTGCCTTCTATTAATACCATTTTTTGCATCCTCCATGATTATTTTTCAAAGAGAAACAAGTGAAGTCAACTGCTTCAAAGGCAATGTTAGTCTCATAAGATATTCCATGTGTACGTGTATATATTTGCTTTTAACAATGGAGCATCTTTTTCTATTATACACACAAAATCCTCCCCCTGCCCCATACCTGAAAAGAATGCTTTATATTTCAGTTACACCAACATAACTATTAGACTATGCCACTGATCTTCCTCTGCTGATGTGTATCAGGAATCCCATATGGTTCCATTCTGTCTCCAAGGAAAGAGTCAAGTTTCTTATACACAAGGAGAACGTTCTGTTTTACTACAGATATTCTCAGTTTCAATATAGAATGCTTCATATAAGATTAAAATAACACACGATTAACCTGATCACTTTCATTTGAATGTAAACTTACCTCTAAATATATCGATGGTGGATTATGCTCTCCTCCAAATTTGTCTAGCAGTGCCTCTATATGTTCTTGTGTTAATTTAATCATCTGTTTGATATTCCACACCTAAAGCAGAAAATTAAAAAAAAAAATCAAAAGGAGCCCAAAAACCAAATTACATTTTCTTGATATTTAATAACAGAAGTCCACAATAAAAGTATTTTAATTGTCAGTAAAAGAGTGAACAAAGCTATCCCATTCACCCTCTGTCAGTAAGACACAGCTTGCTTCTGAGATAAACAGAGAAAAATTAAATTTGGTTTTAAAATTCAGGAAGCACTGAATAAACAACTTTTAAGAACAGTTTATTTTTCATGTTTATCAAAGCCATATTAAGTATTTTCCTTGCAAGACTCTGCAATGCAATTTCTACGGTACTACAAAGTTTAGCTAAGGAGTTCCCCTATCAAAGCTTGGGTAATCTGTGTAAACAATATTCACAAAGGCTAGACGTAGTGGTTTTTTTACATGGGAATAGGATGTTTTGTTTTTAAAAAGCACCTCTATACCCTTACTTCTATACTCTGTCCACCCTACAAGTCTTCTTACAGACCTTGGACAGAATCTGAAAAAGACATCTACATCTACCTCCAGTGCACAGAAAAAACTTAAGGCACCGTACTATGAGATAACGCAGGTTGTTACTCGTTCTTCACAACATCTTGAAAAGTCAGTTTAGGACTTTGATACTATTGTAGGTAAACAATATTATGAATCTGAATTTATACCTAAAAAGGCAGTGAAGCACAAACCCAAACATTTAAAACAATAATGCTACACTGTTTTAAGAAGCCACTTCAGTCCAACCAAAGTCAGAAATCTATAGTGGAAGAAGGGGGAGGAAAAGGATAATCTCTTCTTCATAGGCAGTATTATTCAGACTATTTATCAGGGAAAAAAAATGATTGTGTCAGTTACTAGACCTAGGATGGAAGAAATTATTAATAAGATAATATATACAGTGCTTCTTCCAAAGGAATTTTAGGGATTCCCTCTACCTTTTTCAGTTTAACTCTTATCTGTTTCACAGATCATAACATACACAGTCTCGAGACCAGGTCTGGATTTACAAATAGTGACAACATACTGCTTTAAAAAGAAGATGCAAATATCTTCATATTTTAAAGCAGGCACCAATAATAGGATCCAATCCAAGCTGGATCAAAACACGTTTTACTAAGTAACTTCAGATGTTTACAAAGAAACAAACTCTAAAATACAGAACTCGCATTTTGCACACCACCCTATTTACCCCTTCTAATTCCAGACATTGGTTATTTGCCAGTCATTTCCTAAAGTAAACTAATCATTGATTCACTTCTAGCCTGAGTTTCAGAACAGATACCAGAACACAGATTTCACCAAGAAGTTACAGCCAAGCAAAAATAGTTTGCTCAGGAACAAGCAACCCAAATTCCAAAGAGTGAGGGGACCGAAGGGACACAAATAGGTGTGCTACTCAAGTATTCTGCATGTAAATTCCCTTGAGGTGACAGTGGAAGTCAGCTTGCTTCTCAACTTGCAATCAGTTTATCACGTTGAAGCTAGGACTGCCAACCAGCAGTAAAGAGAAAGATTTCTCTGTTTTGCTAGTTTTTCCCAAGATGGCAAG
Source organism: Streptopelia decaocto (assembly GCF_964273445.1). Taxonomy (NCBI): domain Eukaryota; kingdom Metazoa; phylum Chordata; class Aves; order Columbiformes; family Columbidae; genus Streptopelia; species Streptopelia decaocto. Next base: position 61,652,879 of record NC_138663.1, on the reverse strand, counting down.
AGTTAGTTTTATGGTGGGTAAAAAGAACAAGCTTGAATCAACACTATTTCAATTAACTTATTCAACGCAAGAGTTTAGGATGTCTAGTTACTGTCTAACTGGTAACATGCTGTTAACCTGAGTGCGTATACAGAAAATTATTGACGAACTAAGGAATCATCTCTACTTACAGAAATAGATCTCATTAGTACTTCATGCAACTTCTACTATTTGGTCATTCTGGCAATTTCATCCACCAAAAAGTTTTCCTCAATATGTACTGTACCACAGCCAATAGTAACAATTTACTTAAAAGCCTGGCAATGGGGGAGGTTGGGAGGGAAGATGCTTCACTGACAGAATCACAGAATGGCTGAGGTTGGAAGGGACCTCTGGAGGTCATCTAGTCCAACTCCCTGCTCAAGCAGATTGCCCAGGACTATGTCCAGATAGCTTCTGAATATCTCCAAGGATGGAGACCCCACAGCCTCCCTGGGCAACCTGTGCCAGCACTCAGTTACCCTCAGATTAAAAAAGCGCTTTCTGACACTTAGAGATAATCTTCTGTGTTTTGGTTTGTGCCCATTGCCTTTGGTCCTGTCGCTGGGCATCTCTTAACAGGGTCTGGCTTTATCTTCCTTTCACCAACCCTTCATAAACTTTTTAAACCTCCACTGGACTCTCTTCAGTATGTCCATATCTCTCTTGTACTGGGGAGCCCAGAACTGGACACAGTACTCCAGGTGTGGGCTCACCAGTGCTGAGTAGAATGAACCCCTGTCAGATGAGTTTCCAAATACTTTTTTTGAAGATTGACAATTAATAACTTCCTTGCTCATATGTTGTTTTCTATTTCCTGCCATAACCACAACCTTGCTTCTCTCTTCTCTTAGAGTAGAGGTATAGAATATATAACTGAGTAACGGCAATACACGCAATGGAAGCATGTTACTTAAGAGATGTTGACATGAGAATCAAACAACCTCTAACAAGGGCAGAAAACTTCTGCTAAATTAATATCATCGCAAGAGCAGAAAATGAATGACTAACAAAGAAAATAAATCATCTTGAAACTTGCTGCCAGGCTATGGCAAAAAATGTCTTCACCTGAAGAAGCTGAAGTTAAAGTCTAGTGGAAAACACCATTGCTCAGAGGAGCTGAAAATGGTGCCCTGAATTACTTACTATACATCTGTGCACTAAACCAAGAGCCTTTCCACAAGTAAAACTCACAGGAGAACTTCTGGATTTCTACCATCTCAGAAAGGCTCTTCACACAGTTAAAAGTACGCTGAAGGCAGACAGAAATTTATCAAAGTCAACCATAGCAACAAATCATTACTTGTTGCTCACAGAAAAGGAAAACCTATTTTGTGTGCCATATTCATCAAAAGTCTTCTGACAAGCTGAAAGAACTTTCACAAATCTAGTATTGACTGGCATATTCTATCCCTAATCAAGTAGGCACAGAAACACATATGCCATGGCAAATTTCCAAGCTTCACAATTTCTTTTTAAGTGGCGACCTCCACTTATTTTTACTTATAGAAAACTAACCTTCTGGCTCTCCATAGCAGTGAATATGCTTATAACCAGTTTCTTGTGGTCCAGATCATCCCTTGACTGGCTAGCTCCTTGAGAATCAACCCCTGTGCAAGTGTGTTGCATCCAACTATGAAGGATCTGTGACTACTTCAATCCAATTGAAGGAACTAAAACCTTTTCCTAACTGGAATTCAGAACTGGTGGTTGGTGCAAGTGACCTCATGTGACTCGAAAATAAAACCTAAGTGTACAAAAACTGCCTAGGATTTTAAGAAGCGTCTCATTCCCCATAAGCATGCACATTCAAGGACAGCAGCAAAGAACTACTTAACAGAGACAGCAAAAACATGAAATACAGATCCTTTTAGCAATCAGAGCTGGACCAAAGAGCTTGTTCCCAGACAACAGAATAAACCCAAGTTTTTCAAGGTAAAGCATATGTGCTAATAACATTCCTTCCTCGAGATCTCACAGGAATCCCTTTATCCACACTTTATTCACACCTACTCTAGAAGTAAAAGAAAACTGCAGAAGCCTTCTGGTCATTACAAAAGAAGAGACCAATTTTTTGTTACTTTTATGAGCACTTCACTACACTTACGAAACTCCACACCTGTAGGAAACAGTAAAATGACAACTGCCAAGTATCTTGCAGAAATACAAAAAATTATGCCAGCCTAATAGACAGTTGCTAGAAAACCAAACGTATTTTGAATTAAATCTGGAATGCACCTAGTTCTGCCCACATGCAAGTCTAGTCCCTTCCCCTGGGAAGCAGCACAGTTATTGGAGACATGCTGCTTCACTGTAGAGTTCCACGAAAAACTAATGAATCCTTTACAGCTTGGATAACCTTATCATTTTTCCAAAAAAAGCCTCAAATTTTTCTATCCCATCTGGTAGCACTAAGTTAAGGTTATGCTCTATCAGAAGAGATTAGATTTGATTCTCCTTTTAGTGCTGCTGACACAAGGAAGCTGACGCAGGCTAACAGACACAGTGGAAATATTCCAGATATACTGGAATATATCAACTTGTATCTACCTATTGTGGATAATCGTGCATTAATTTTGCAAATAAGCACTACCTTGCAATGTAATAAAGATGATGAGCTATTTCAAGCCAGAGGCAAGTCAGACAGAGCAGAAGCTTAAATCCATTCTATTCAGGGAAGACTACAGCTCCACAAATGCAAGGCGATAAGCCACAAAGTTATTCTCACATCCTTTACTGCTTTTCAAAAGAGACAGTGCCTGGGACAGCACAAAATAAACTGTCTTTTATACTTTTTGCACTTGGCATCAGTACTCAAATCTTGTAGCACATCCCAACTCTAAGCTCTATGATTCACCTTTGGTAGAAGACAGCTGAAAGTTCAAATCGATTGTGTAAAGAAAAATAAAGTCATTATTTGTCCAGGCACAGCATGTCCTGCATTTGCATTATCATGCCTGGTGATGATGGAGAACACTTGGAGAAGACTAATTAGGTAACATATACAAAACAAACAAACAAACAAACAAGTATTTGATTTGGAAACTGTTTTATAAGAAGGCCAAAATCATCAATACCTTTCCAATACTATTCTAATCGGTCCCTTCAGGTTTCCTTCTTAGAGAATCAATTCAGTTATTTGGTCCACTGAGCTAGGATGCACTTTGTCAGAAAATGCTTTAGAAAGCTTTCATATATGAGATCGTTCTTAGCTGGACTAATGTCTTAATTAACTTGAAAGTGAAGCATTAGAGGGAGAGGCAAGAGGACATATGAATGGGGTTAATAACTCAGCAACCCACCTCAGCATTTGCTTGTCAGGCTGCAAAGTTCACATTTACTTAGTTCTCTTTGCTGAAAAATCACTGTTACCACTTCCTCATATTTTGATATTTTTTCCTGAGATACTTTCCCTTCATCAGCCTTGAATGGTGCTTGTCCTCTTCTTGCCTCTTATAAAGCTTGCTTTTCATTTTCTGCAGTCATCTGTTGGAAAGCGCACATACAGTGGGGAGGACAGTCCTTTCCTTCTTCCTATGCTTTAGGCTTTAGCTCGTCTCCATCTCTAAGTGGAACCTTCTCTCAACTTGCACACCAACTGTGTTAATTTCCGCATTTTTCCTACTCTCTGCTGGCTCTTCCTGCTTACCACATTTTCATCAGTCTAGTTAAACTTTTTATTAAACAAGTATGAAAAATGCTCAGCTGAAAAACCTAACTGAATTTAAAACCAGCTTGCAATGGGTTTCACAGAAGAGTTTACACAAGTGACGTGAACATCAACATTGAGACTGCCTTTCCTAGTATATCTTCCCCAACGTTCTGTTGATGTTGATGAACCATTTTTATTGCAGCTCCCTTACAATGTCTGAGATTCAGTTCCACTCTTAAAGCAGAATAAATAGCGTTTCAGTATGTTGTGCCTTTGCCTCTTAAGTTGCCTCCTCTTTAACAAAAGGAATTCAAACTTCAAATTTTCCTTACCTTTTATAAGTGTTTAAAACTACTTATTTAAATAAAAGGGTAAATTGTAAAGGATAATGCTCAACAAAGTCTACACTTTAAACACAAACAAGCAGTTTCTCTACAAGAACAAAGTCATCAGGAGCCTTGGGCAGTGGTTGCATTGCAGGCTACACCAACCTAGAAGCTGGGTGCAGTTATCATACTGTCCTTGGCTATTTACCCCTGCTCCCTTCCTTACTCTTTCCCCAAAACTTAAACCTTTGCCTGAACCATTTTAGTAAATGCTAAACAAGCAGAAAACTGTTCTCTTTTTCAAGGTGCTCTGTCAGTCCAGCGTGCAGAAGCAGCTTGGCAAAGGACCCAGCAACCACCTGAGCTGGTGCAAAAAGTCACTTTTCCTCTCTATAGTCCCCAGTTGGATGGATTCAGGATACCACAAAGCAGCACCCTTCCTGTTTAAGTTTCAATTCTCTTCCATTCCCCCACTTTTTCCATCACCTGCCATTTTTGCTGCTTGCTACGAGGCAGAATTTGCCTCCAAGCACTATAAAAAGGAAAGTTAACAAATGTTTTCTACCACAGTAGAACAGCAGAGTATAAAAAAGAGGCATCTGTATCCTTCATTTAAATCATTAACCACCAGTCGCACGGCTTTCTTTGATCTAACTAAATCTTTAATTTCACATTCCTTGAGGCTTTTGTGTTGCATTACTACTAGTCCTTTTTATTTATTTTGCTACTAATTCAGTAGGACCACGCACAGATCAAGTTCTGGTACAATTCACTGTACTTACATTTATGAATTTAATGACTTCTCCCTAGACTGTCACAGATTTAAAAAGAAAAAAAAAATCCAGACCTCCCAAATATTTCAGAATTCAGTTTTGCCTTAGAGAGGTAGCTACCACAGGCCCTCAACAAGTGTTAAATCCATACAGCATCAAAATTTTAATAAATACTGTTGTGCATACACCAGACTATTTCTTCGCACACCTTAAGCTGACAACAAGTCATATTTGTGATGGAAAGCAAGCAGCCAACCAGCTAATTACAATAATTGCCTATAAGAAGCAAACGCTAGTCAAGCAGAGCTCTTACACAGCTTGGGTCACATTAATTAAAATGACAAAACAAATAAACTCAGTCTCGGCTGAACTATAGAACTTATTCCGCTTTCTCCTTACCATAGCACACAATTAATTAGACTATCCAGAAAAGATAATCAGCTTCTATTTAAATGTTCATGTTAACAGTCCATAAAATAACTTGTTATATACTTCACAATATTCTACCATTAAACTATTACTAAAATGTGTATGCATTTCCTATTGACTGCTTAGAAAATGTAAAAGATAGCTGGCATTGTTAGTCAAGTACAAATATATTCTGTTTGTTCACAAATACCTGTGATCCAATAAGTAAGGTATTTCATTTTTATCACAAAAAGATCTCAAACCTGAAACCAAACAAATGTGTTTTATTTTTTCTTGTACAACACAACTAATTTGCTCCCCATCACAGAAAACAGTCACAAATAGAAACCGCCACAGAAACCACATTCTCCTAAAAGGCATCCCATGTTCTATTCAGCAGACCATGCTGTCTTAGTAACCCTAGTACCAACATGAAAAATGAATCAATTCAAAAGGCAGAATTGGCTCCTTGCTACTCATTGTAGAATTAAGAGAGTTTTAAAAAAATCCAAACCAATATACAACAGCTACCATGGAAGGATGTTGAAAACAACCATCTAGTTTAGAAAACTGAAAAAAAAACCAAAACCAAACAAAACAAAACCACCAAAAAACCCAAACCAAACAAAAAAAAAACCCACTGAAAAATATGTTTTCATTTAACTCAAACTTCAGCTGAGCAAATTGGAGAGCTATTTAGTATATAAAGCCTGCTGTAAGACTTATAACCTATAACTACTGCTGAATCTAAAGACTGGAAAAGGTTACATCAATTTTCAATGATGCACATAAGCTTAAAAACATCACAAGAGACTTTATTAGCAGTCACAAATTGTATTCTACCAAAATTATGAGAATGCTTAAAGAAATCCTTTCTGGAAGCAACCTCAGATGATGCTAAAGACTCACATCTAAATCTACATTACTTACAACTAATTAGAGAGAATGTTTGACCTATTAAGATTTAATGAATAAATTTACAAAACCAGTTCAAAGACCAAGGCACCAACATATACCCATCCAGTTCCAAACACCTAGATCCTACCAACTTCTTCAAGTCATAATGATGTATTTTATTTCGTGTTGATTTTATGGTGCTTTTCAAACACCATTACTGAATAACTAGTTCTAGGGTGATTAAAACACTGGACATGCTACTCAGACTTCAGAAATGCCTACCTTCAAAACAGTCTCTTTAACTGAAATAAAGAAAATAAAATTAGGAGCTACCAAGTCTGTGCTCTAAGTGTCAGAAAATGTTGACTGAACACAATGTAACTGCATTTGAAAAGCATATACTACTGATGAGCGCATTTAACAACAGCTGTACTAATTACTGTACTGTTTTAGGGGTCTCGCTATGTAACAGATGAAGATATTGGAGCTGCTACTCCCCTTACTGTGGTTTAGAAAAACAAAATCTTAGCCACTTAGTTGCACAACACGTTTTTAAAGAGTAAGTACATTTTGTTCGTTAACAAGCTTGCTTGCTTGCCTACTAGATGAAAAATGCTAAAGAAAGTTCTTACCTTTTATGTAAAAATTGAATTGCCTCTCCATACTAAATGTTGTGCAGGTATACTGGGAGAACTCACAAAAATATTTCACTTGATCAGAACCTTAGAAAAATAAAAGCTTCCTTCAGTATCCAAACACATTCCTATGATCTTCTGAATTCAATATTGACAGTCTGCAGAACCCATTTGATACTGAGTGCTACGCCTGCACTGCAAAACAAGCTCCATTTGGAAAAGAGAGCAGGTTCTGTTTTCTGATCTTTCATGTTCATGTTGGTAAGGAGTGTCATGGTAGGACGACAGCTGGCAACACTGTCCCCCAAAAACTCCTGCCTGAACTGACAGCACCTTCAGACAATACGAATGGTTAAAAATTGGACCTTCACCTATTTCACCCTTTTTTGCTATGGTTCATATTTATTAAATACAATCAGAAACAGAACAAACTGTTGCAGCTTCTTCAAAAAACACAAATGCTAAAAAGGTGGAGTAACAAACCAAACACTTGCAGCAAGGAGCTTAAACAGAAAAAAATAAAAAGGAAAGGCATGTAATTCTGCAACAAGCAGCCTTGTTTAACTTTAGTACTGGTCACAGAAGAGGAAATTAGTTGCATAAATATGTATTTCATCATTTTAGAAAGATGATGTGTGAAGGAGGGAAGATTAGGAGGATTCCACTGTACACCCAAAAAGCTCAAGAGCAACTGGAACAAAAAAACTGAAGCAAAGAAACCCACATATTATGACTTCAGTGTCCTACACTAGCTATGAGAAAGTAGTTGTGTTCACACACACAGATGTGTGAACAGTTGAAAATTACAAAAACCATCTCACACCTCAGAAAACTAAATATTGTATCTAAAACTCTCATCTGATCAAAGCTGTTGGAAAAGTATGCTCACTATACAAGAAGCTCATAGAGAACCTACATGTCCTTGTCACACTGGCAAAACTATGGCACTGTATTGGATCTGCATGGCAAGGTTTTGGCGGGGGGGGAGGGGGCGACAGGGGTGGCTTCTGTGAGAACCTGCTAGAAGCTTCCGCCATGTCCAACAAAGCCAATACCAGCCGGCACCAAGATACAGACCTGCTGCTGGTGAAGGCCGAACTCATCAATGATGATGGTAGCACTTCTGCAATAACATAGTTAAGAAGAGGGGAAAAAAAAAAAACCTGCACAACAGCAACTGCAGCTGGAGAGAGGAGTGAGATCATGTGAGTGCAACAGCCCTGCAGACACCAAGGTCAGTGAAGGAGGAGGGCAGGAGGTGCTCCAGGCGCCAGAGCAGAGATCCCTCTGCAGCCCGTGGTGCATCCCATGGAGGTCCATGGTGGAGCAGATCTCCACCTGCTGCCCAGGGAGCACCCAACATGAGAGCAGGCAGATGCCCAAAGGAGGCTGTGACCCCATGGAGAGCCCACACGGGAGCAGGCTCCTGGCAGGACCTGTGGCCCCATGGAGAGAGGAGCCTGGGCTGGAGCACGTTTGCTGGCAGGACTTGGGACCCCATGGGGACCCAGGCTGGAACAGTCTGTTTTTAAAGGACTGTACCCAGGGGAAGGGACCCACACTGGAGCAGTTCCTGAAGAACTGCAGCCCATGGGAAGGACCCACATTGGAGAAGTTTGTGGAGGACTGTCTCCCGTGGGAGGGACCCCACACAGTGGAGCAGGGGAAGCGTGTGATGAGTCCTCCTGAGGAGGAACAAGCAGCAGAGACAACACATAATGATCTGACCACAACTCCCATTCCCTGTCCCCTGCACTATTGGTGGGGAGGAGGCAGAGAATTTGGGAGTGAAGTTAAGCCTCGGAAGAAGGGAGGGGTGGAGGAAAGGCTTTTTTAAGATTCTGTTTTATTGATATTCTAATTTGATTGCTAATAAATTAAACTAATTTCCCCACGTCAAGTCTGTTTCGCCTGTGATGGCAATGAGTGAATGATCTGCCCTTGTCCTTAAGTTGACCCACAAGCCTTCAGTTATATTTTCTCTCCCGTCCAGCTGAAAAGGGGAGTGATGGAGCAGCGTTGGTGGGCACCCGGCATCCAGCCAGAGTCAACCCACCACCAGCATGTAATCATATTTCTGTGAAAAGTACGCTCGAAAGTAAACAGGAGAGACCGAGTAAGATTGCTACGGCCTAGCATGTACAAGCTCAGGACCACAAAGATCCAACATGTCAGGATCTAAACCTGTCAAGTCCAGCTAAGGAAGCCTCAGATGAACAAGACTTCTCTTTTAAATGTAAAACACTAAGGCCAGTGCAGTTTCATGGGAGAAAGATGATCTTAAAAAAAATAAAAGGGGAGAAAAAAAAAATTAACAATCCACCACACTATGACCACATTCCTTTTGTCTCCTACTTTGCAAGAGTTTTGGAGCTCATTGGGTACCATGTTGAGGAGATCCACACCACTAAGTTTGCAGAAAACTAACCCAGCAAAAGCGATGCAGATTTTTTTTCAGTTCTAGTAATTTAAATTGACTTAGGAAAGGCCCTTTGTAGTACTAAGTTGGCACAAGGGAGTAGATCTGGCTGAGGGGCCCAACGCAGGCACCAGAAACAGCAAAATCTCCTGCCCTGGGTGGCAGAGCATCGTCCGACCGACTTCAGTGTAATCACAGAGACAGGGAGCAGCGTCAACCCCTAGGGACCACCGTTATGAGAGAACATTTCTGCTGTATTGTACATTACACCATCCTTCAAAAGGGATTTGTTCAAACTGAAAACAAAACTTACACAAAACTTGTGCTTGGCCAAAAAGTTTCGCCAAAAACTCTTAAACCTGAAGTAGCTTCTAAGTAAGGATGGATTGGGGGAGAATGATTAATTTCATGATCATCCGAAAACTTCTCTTGTTTCCTTCGGAAGGACAAATGGAATTATATTTCCAACTAATTGAAATTCCCTCCAAGATCTTTCATGCAGTCAAAATTTCTATAGGTAAAATAATTAATAAAACCAAACAACAGATTTGTTAAAAAATAACAAAGTGGAATACTGGCGCTTTAAGGAAATTGGGTTTTTTTTACAGTTTGTTTTATAAAATAGCTACCATCAAAAGATACCGCCATAAAACAAACAAATCTCATTTGGTCTACAGTATTTTTAACTACAGGCAACAAAAGAGTTGCTTTTCCTGACTAAAACCAAGTGTCAAGAAGGATATTAATAGAACAGCTTTACAAATAATAGGTCTTTGAGTCTAAAAACAACAAAGTATAAATGAGAATAGCATTAGTAGCTTAAGTAACAACATAAATTCACAAAAAAACTCATTACCAAACACTTTGTATCCAGCCAGTTCCTGGGTATCCACAGAGACAAGAAACAAGCCTCCTAAGACACAAAAACTTTTCAGAAGAAGGTGTTCCTCTATGAAGCAAGTTTTGTGTAATCAAACAAGCTACCACAGGACAGCTGTTAATCCCACTGCCTTTTGGGAAAAACATTGTTAAGTAGTAACTTCTTTAATATCCCCACTAAACTCAAGTATTTCAAGGTTGTGTTCTGATGTTCAATCTACCTTGCTGCAAATAAATCATAAAAAGCCTAAGGAAAAAAAGACCCAAGGCTATCAAAGTCATTGTCTTTTCTACACCTGGACCAACTTTCCCCCATCACTCCCGATATACGTTTGCCCGTGGAGGTGACAGAATCTATCAATGGACATTTTATAAGTAAGTTAAGAAAGTCTATTTTCATGCTTCACTATACCTAGCCACAAAGAAAAAAGGTCTAGTTGTGAAACCATGTCCTCTGCTACCATTTAAACTCACAACTTCTGCCCGTAACACCACAAGCCCAGAGAACAAGATATTTACATTCTTCTTTGCATCAGATTTTACAATTCCCATTTCTTTTTTAAACGACCTGTTTTTTTTCAGTCTTTCCTCAAAGCTCTGGCCTTATAGACTTCAGATCACTGTTACTGTTCTTCTCTAGACTCTCCTTGGCTAGACCATGCATTTCTTAAAGCTGTGACCCAAAGGCAGATAGATGATTCAGCTAAGGCCCCTCTTGTGCTAAGCAAAACAAAATAATTATTTCATTTATCTTTTGAGATGTACTCCTGCAGAATATTTGCTGGATATAAAGTATCTTGTAGCTAAACTTTAATTTGTCCTCACAATTAAATAGGATGTCATTCACAGGCTATAGAGTTAACACAATCACTGAACACAAATGCAATGAAACATAATTGAGATTCAACATAAAACGTATTCCCAAAACTACAAAAGCAATGAAGTAAAAAAATGCTTAAATTGTTTCAACTTCCCAAATAAGTAGCAAGCTTAATTGTACACTCTTGAGAGAAACAGCGACTTAAAAGTTATTCTAATTTTCATCAGGATAGGTTCCCCAAATGTTACTGCAACAGAAACAGCCCCATTTTTTTTCTCAATGTACCTACGTTACTTTATGAGAAGTCACCACTTACTTCATATCATAAGGTTAGAGGCGCCTTTTCATTCTATGCATTTTAGTCTTCTTCTTAAATCTGTTTTATAAGATTAAGGCTTCTAAATATATAACGAACATTCATGCAGGTTAAATTCCAGCATTGCTGCCTAGAAAATGATCAACTGCCCAACAGCTCAGGCTGTCACTTCACAATCTTCGAAGTCATTTCTGTCTTCCAAAGAGCAGTTCAGGGCAAAAAGCTCTGAGTACAGAAAATCCCATTTGAATTATTTAATATTGGTGTAAATAATCTCTAGCAACAAGAACAGAGCCTTTCCTCCCAGCTGTCACACACTCCTTACTATATCAACAACCCTGTAATACTCTGAAAACCTTCCATCCAAACAATCTCTTGTCCTGAGAATTCATTCCGGGGAAGAAGCCAACCTACGTGCCTCTGGATACCAGAGCTCATCCCAGGCCTCCCCACATCAGCAACTGAATGGTGAGTGGAAGAGGAAAATTTCTGCTAAATTCACTTGTCCCTACCTTTTCAAATCCTTACACCTCCCAGAAGTACTTGTTTCCTAAATGTACTATGTGAGAGCGCATGCAGCTACTCTTACTAATCTTAAACTGTAATGCAGAAAAACTGCTTTAGCAACTATTATACTCTTATGGAATTACTTCATTATTAGATTGTTGTGCACGCCTCTTCTAAAACTAGAAACTGAGTACAGAGTTGAAGGTTTTCCTTCTGGAAATCAAGACAGCAGCTCCTGAAAGACTGTAGGGAACTAAAACCTTTCCAGGTATCTCCTCAAAATAAGTGAGGTTATGCTACTTGATGGGTTTCCACAGCAAGGTTACTTGTAAAGCTTAGATTTACATTGTTGTGGAAGGAAGAAAACAAAACACTAGAACATGTACTTACATTAGAGCCATGAGTCAGTTAGAAGCACTTCAGTGTTCTTCTGACTTATGTCACTTTAAATTTGCATTACACTTGAAGTTGGCTTGTTTTTGTATTAAGGGTAGTTTCCATTTTAACTATATCAGCAATTTTTTGTTATTGAACTTTATTAAAAGCACAGGTTTGGATGAAGTAATAGGTGTACTTACGCAGTAAACAAAATTTAATTACTTATGACTTACGGAAGAACTAGCTAACTAAAGAACAAAACCACATCAGAAAACCAAAATTCTATCACCAGCTTTGCCTTAGACCTTTATGTTTCAGTATTTCCAATGCATAAGAAGTTTGCTTTTTAATAACATAAGAGTACCTCCACACACTTCCTAATCTTGACCTGTGACATACCAACCCCTCTGTTTGGTAGGTGTTCCAGATACCAGACTGCTTCTCTCTGTCCCCTGCTCTCACATACGGATGTAAGATATTCAGATGGCAGGGCAGGAAGGGAAGCTGCACTATATATTTGACTCCAAATGCTAAATTACAATGATGACACAGGCTAAAATATTTTTGAAATTGAAGTGACTTATGGCAGTTTCAAAAACGTCCCCCTTAGTATGAAAACCAATTTAAAAAAAAATAATAAAAAAAAAAAATCTTGCCTCCTGCTACTGTTTCCCCCCCTCTCCTCTGTTGCACTGCAATTTATTTACCTAACTCAGCTGTATTGATAGTACTGTTTCTAGGGCCACAATATAAACCAGTTACTGAAATAATTCCACAGAGATTTGTCTTTTTTACAGCAGAAATAACTGAGAAATTCAGTTCCAAGCACAGTTCTACCAGCACAATCTGGGCATAATAAAAATCAGCAAGAAGCTTTTTAACCCCATTTTGCTGGCAAAAAGAAAGAATTTGTTAAACCCCACTCTTTAGATATTTAGGTTTCTCGACCAGGTGAGAGTTTCTCCTTACTCAGGAAAGTTAAGACCAGACTTGCATTACTTAAAGCATTTAATCACCCTGCTGGTCAGGTGTAAAATGCATGTATACTGCTGAGTTTTGCCTTCCTTCAGCAAGTACACCAGTAGCTCCCTAAGATGAGAAAATCAATCTCACCTCTCATCAGCAGCTGTAGGGGCAGACTCCTTCCCTATTTCCCCTTTCTGGCCAGCATGAGCTCTGGTACTTGTCAAACTTCTCAACACATTAATTGCACTAAAATCCACTATGCTATTAATAAATAAAATGGACAAAAAGTCTTTTTGTGGTGAGCTGGGAGTCAAGCCGGACTCCTCTGTGAGCTGATGATCAAAGCCAGCTTGTTTTCCCCACTGTAGGCTCTCCCCCCAGAGCAGCACAGAGCCCTTCGCTGGTGGGCTCAGCACCTCACAGAGCCACAGTACTCTGCTCACAGGTGAGAGGTCCAGCACTGATCACACAGACATGCCCAGGAAAGCTGAGCTGAAATAATCTTCAGCAACAAACGCACAGAACAAGAAGGCAGCACTTCTGGCATCTGTATTTACTTCCCGAACAGACTTCATGCACGGTATTTGGCAATTTGTTCAGACTTCAGCATCTACAGTATGCGAATCTGCAAAATACCTTGCGCTGTTACGGTACATTTTATTCCACCTTCTGAAAACATCTCAGAAGTGTTAGCAACTTACACTTCAACCTTAGCAAAACAGGCAGTACCACTTGCTCTCCGTGGGATTGGGAAGTTAAGTAATGTGCCCCAAAACACAGGAAGTATGTCAGAGAGACAAAAACCAGAGGCCTGACATCCCCAGTGCCTGCACAGTGCCCTGCCCGTTGACATTTCCTCACACTCCTTACAGAAACCCTGAGCCAACCTTCACAGGAGCAACCATACCCGGTTTTAAAATACATTTCAGGTGTTTCAAAACCACCGCAGGGGGGAGGGGGAACACATTACAAAACCCCCACGCAAAACCTGTGCGAGGCACAGCCGCCGGGTCACGGCAAGGCTGACACCCGGGGCGCGGCTGGGGGCTTGCACGAAATCAGACCCTGACCTGCCACCCCTCCTCAGCCGGAGCGCGGTGGGGGAACCCCCGGCCCCCGCGGCTCCAGGGGCGCAGCCTCGTCACGGGGGCACAGGCCGCCCCCCGCACACAGCCGGCCCGGGCGCCGCGGGGTGCGCGGCGGGGCTGAGGCCGCGGCGAGGCGCGGAGTGTCCCCGCCCGCCACTGCACCACCGGCGCCGGCTGGAGGGAGCGGCGCCCCCGCCGCCGGTGTGTGGGAGGAGGCCGGGGCCTCCCCGGCGCGGGGATCCCCGCCAGCCCTGCGCCTCACCCTGCCCCGCGGGGCCCCGGCCAGCCCCGCACCGCCGCTCCGCCCGGGCCCGCCGGCGGCCCCCGGCTGCGGGCTGGCCGGAGGGGGCGGGGGCGCGATGGGTGGCGGGGTTCGGGTGGGCGCCGCAGCCGCCGTGTGGCCTCTCACCTCCTCCGGGATGGCCGGGTCGCCGCTGCCGCCGCTGCCCCCCGCGTAGCAGGCGCCGAGCGCGGGCGGCGGCGGCTCGGGCTCCATGTCCCCGTTGAAAAGCGAGGCCCCCTCCGCGCTGCTGCCGCTGCTCAGCGCCGCCATCTTGGATCGAAGCGCTGGGGCGAGGGAGGGGGAGCCGCGTCCCCGCCGCCGGGACGCCCCCAGCCGCGACCCGTAGTGGGAGGGGGGAGAGCGCAGATCCCGGCCAGCTCCCAGCGGCCCGCGCCACCGGCACGTCACGCCCGGCCCGTGACGTCACCCAGAATCGCCGCCGCGGCCACTGCGCATGAGCCAGCTGACGTCACTGGGAAACACCCTGACGTCACGGCGCGACCACCCGTCGCCCTGGGAACTCGAACGTGGGTGCGGGCCCCGCCCCCTCCCCGCGGCTCCGCCCCCCCCGCCGCCGCAGCTCCCCCTGGCGGCGCGGAAGCGCAGTCGGCAGTGCCGGGCCCGGGGCGGTGGGAGACGGTGGTGGGGGCTGGCGGGGCGGGAGGAGCCTGAACAGCAAGTGCCGGGGGGGCTCTGCGGCGGGGTCACCTCACTTCCCCACCTGGCCTGCGGGTCTTTCCCAGCAGCGTCCCCCGTGAAGGCCCGGGGGACCCCGCGAACGGCGTGTGGAACAAAAGCAAGACCGAGGTGCCGGCGGGATTAAAATTAGAAGAAAATGGGATCTGACGCAGTGTGTGAGGTGATTGCGTGCTGGAACAGGAGTGTGGTGGACGGCGGAACAGGCAAGGGGGGAGCGGGACTGCTAGACCCTGGCCGGTCTGACGTCATTTGACAACAGTGGTGTGGCTTTGAGATAAATCTTCATAAAGATGTACCATGCGACAGCGACGGAGATACTTAAAAAAAAATCACATTCTCATCCGAAAACTATAGTTCTAGTTATAATTAAAATGGTTCATCGCTTGAACTGATAAAACACCCTATTTTTGCCGTTAATGGCATTTAGACCCTGAGCTGCCGCAAGCTGGTGCTTTACGTACCAAACTGGTGCTTTATGTACACCCAGTGCTTTGAGGGAGATGGGTTTGATTGTGAGCTCAGCAAAAATCAGGACCCTTCCCTTCTCTTTGGTAACACCTCACTCATCCTCTGGCCAGCTTTGCCCAGCCTGCAGGTTTGGGAGCAGATCCCAGTCCCCAAATAGGAGCATCCATCCATCCATCCTGTCTGCTCTTTGTCTGCGTGACAAGAAGTGCAGCCCCTTCTCCGACAGCCCAGGGTGGGCTCATGTAGCACGACCTGCCGTGGGCTGTGGTCCCCTGCTGCAAATGACAGAGGAACCAATGTGGTTGGGTGGAGTGCATTGGGAAATGCTGCTCCCTCCACCTCCAAAAAGAGGAGGAGCTGGAGCTGGTGGCCTGTTCCCCGCCGTGTGCCCACAGCTATCTTCCCCCAAAGTGGCAGGGTGCTCCCATTTAAAGTATAAGATTGACCCGTGTCATATTCCCTGTATGCTGCACCCATTGAAGTGCCACCCCACACATAAAGCATTCACTACATCAGGAATTTTGTTTTCTCGCTGAAAACATTGTTATGATAAATACCAAATTATTAAGAGTATTTTAATATATTGCAAAGAAAAGTTTATGTATCAGAACAGCAGCAGGATTTCAGAGAGGGCAAACGCTGTTCTATCATGACCTGATATATTTTATGGTAGTCAATTAAAATACTGAGTTTAAATATGCAAGTGCAAACATCCTTATCTTTGTTTCACTTCGGTTGTGAATATGTAACCATACAACCTCTCAATGTAATAAACCTGATGATAGATTTGAGGTTTATATTTCACCTTTCGCACTGGGGCCATTGGTGTGTAAAAGTGTTTCAAATGCAGTTCGATAATGGCAGCGCTGTAACTGGTAAATAAATGCAACGTCAATTTACTGTGTGGACACAGCAAAAAAACAATGGAGTCAGGAAAAACAGTGCCCATGGTATGGAGGGAAGGAACTTTAGGCATGAATTTAGCTCAGGGTCTTTCCTGCAGAGAACTGTGCAGTATTAAACACCTTCTGAAGACAAATGAGAAATAAGCAAAATCACCTAGTTAATATTTAAATGGATTTTAACTGATTATCTGAAAGGCTATGCTTTCTTGAGATAGGAGCCTAGGTTTTCCTACAATTGGTGGCCTGCAGTGAAGTCAACAAAAATGCTGCATAAAGGTGTAAGAACGAAATGTACAAGCTAAGCAGCTTGCCAAGTTTAGAGATTTCTAATAGCCACACTAATGAAGAGGATAATTATCAGTGATTCCTGCTGTGCGATGTGAATGTGTAATGGTAGTGAAAAGTGCACACAGACTCTGGAAAATAACACACATACTGAGAACTAAATGCTGGGACAAGTGTCTCTGATCTCTGAAGGAAAAGGCGGCAGAGGTTATAGGAGATGGCTCTCCTACCACAGAGCCTGGTGGTGTTAATGGAAAAGCCAACAGAGGAATGTGGGTTGACTGGGTAAGTCCATTTGTTTCAACGCAGTTAATAGCAAGGAATAATTTAGTCTCAATGCACAGAACATAGTCATAGCCCTTGTTTTATTCCCCAGGCAATTTATGTCCACGACATAACTCTAGCAGTGGAATTAGTTGGCTACTATCAATCTGTACCTTGCAATACCTTTCCCCATGACTTCAGTAACCTTGCGTGCCTTTGTTCCTGAGCTGCTGATTTTTTTCAGAAGATTTGCATTCATATAATATATATTTACTAGACTTTGTTATTGCATTCGATGTATCACCTGAAGGGTTGCAATTCTAAACCCTAATATTGACAACTGGTGACCAAAACGGGGAACACAGCAGAGTTACAGAACAGTCACAGAATTATTTCAGTTGGAAGGGACCTCTTCAGATCAACTAATCCAACTCCACACATGGAATTCTGCAAACTATTTTGTAGTTTTAGTTTTAAAAAGGAGGGAATGTTATAATACATTCAATAATTATTTAATTTTTATTTCATTATCTGAGATCAAATTAATTTTGAAGGATTGCATCACACTACCTACATACAGTGGCTTCTGATGTCCAACTGCTGGGCTTAGGTATTCTTTTCATCCGAAAGGGCACAAAGGCCACTAAACAGCAAAGTCTGTAATTAGACACAAATAATGATCTCACACATAACAGACTTCTTGATCATAAGCAGCCAAAAGACAGCAGTTTTTTGGTTGTTGTGAGGACAAAGTTAGAATGAAATAATGTAACTCACTCAATTAATCAAGCTCCACATCAGTCTTATGAAGATACAACAGGAGAATTACATCAGTACTATCAACAAAACGGTCATTTTAGTCACATAATATATTTGTAATATTCACTTATCGTAGTACATTGCTAACCTACTATATTTTGTACTTGTGATAACAGACCACCCAAAATACATGAAATAGGCAGTACACTGTGGGTTTTTTTGTTTGGTTGGTTTTGGTTTTGTTTTAATGAAGAACAGCATACTATTTTAAAAGCTACTGGTGTAGGAAGGAGACAGAAATCTATTTATGCTACACTTTCCTTTTGTTTGAGAGCATCCACACCTAAGGACAAACGGAATTTCCTGCTCCTCCACGTCGTGGCATCTTTGGTCTCTTCGCTCAGTCTGTCAGGATGGAAGATAAATCATTATTAACTTTGACTATTTCTTGATGATATGAAGTCCTATCTGCTAAGAACTGATACCATCAACATTTTTTACAGAGATTAGCATTCATTAGCAATGCAGATCAAAATCCAGCTTAGAACCAAGATGTGAAAGGCTGGTTTCTGCTGTCCCATCTGTGGGCTGCTCAGGGCACTGGCTGTTTGATTTACAATGCAGCACAGCCAGTTTATCTGGTATTGCAGCAGGTAATGCATACTTGTAAACACAAAGCCTGCCACCTCCCATCAAACTCTTAGTTATGCACTGGGGTTTGATCCTCCTCGGACTTTTTTAATTTTAATTCCGATCAGGAGACAAGTCCAGCTGTTAAAAGCCAAAGACTCTTAAGCTAGATTGCCCACTACCAGAACATTTGTCTGATCTAATGAACACCTGAACTTCCAAAGAACACTGTTTTAATGAGTCAGTAAAAAATATTATATGGGTACCTGACAGCAACTGTCTCATCGTGAGCATTTGAACACATCTTTATCCTTTCCCCCAAAAAAAGTATTAATGGAGTGCCCCAAAATGGGACTGTCCAAAAGAAATATTAGATGAAACCTACTACCAGTCACATTTATGATATTCTTTCATTAGAAGACAGTATCTCAAAAAACCCCAAAAAAACCAAACCCCCCCCAGCCTTCTAGTTTCTTAATTAAAAATTTTCATATTGGTATGATAATAGAAATGGACTTTTCAAACTAGTATGAAATTTCAACACATATTAAACTCTGGATGTCTAAAGTGCCCTTAAAAATTGTCCAAGTTTCCAAAAACCACTTAGCTTTTTCACACACTAAAAAGACAGTATTTGTCCCATACGTTGTAGCATTTGCACTTGGCCCATGTACATTTGAAAATGCTGGATTAAATTCTGCACCGTGAGAAAATAATAACAGATTTTCTAAAGCTTGTTAAAATGTATGTCATTTTTACGTGCTGTAGTACGAAGTGAAAGTGCACAACTTCCTGTATCTAAGGCAATGATACTGTTTATATATCAGATTAATCCTCAGTCTTAACAGCAGAAATACAAATGTTGATGGAACACAGATACTAATGACAACAGCCATGTTCCCTGTAATCTTGGCCAGAAAATAGGAAGCAGCACAAAAATTAAGCCATTGTCCAGAGTTCAGTCATTTTCTGATTACCAGTCAGAATAATATATACTTAAGAAAATCACTTTGCTCTCTAAGATGACAATGTTGAAGATATTTTTTGAGGAAAGAATACAGATTTTTTTTTCAGTTTCTCTTTAACACCTATATAGGGGTATTATCTCACTCACTTTAAGACATACTATACATCTTTTCATATTTCTAGAGCCCGCTGTCTGACTTCTGTAATGTGAGGCAACAGACAAAGCAAAGCTGCTTTTTTGTTTGTTTCTTTAAACTATTCGTGGACAGATCATACGTATTTTTTCTTTGGTAGCTTTTTGAGAACTTTTAGTTCATGAGATTTACCATTCTGTGACACTGCTGAAACTCAAACATTCATACCTTCAGTGAGAAATTAAGTAATATTCAGGTGGTGATTTGAACTTGGCAGCTGAATAATCTCATCCATATTTTTTTTTTTCAGTTAATGGAGGCTTCATAGCTCTTTGAGTTAAATATGTGAGCAGAAGTGATAAGGATGGGTGCAAACTGGGAGAAAAGAGGAGACAGGAAAAAGAGAAGAAAATATGAATCCATCAGGTTTCTAACTCAGTTATCATTCTACCATTAAAAGAAATGTTGATCTAACAAGCTTTCTTTTATATGTAAATAATAACATATTCCGATTTTTCTTGCAGTGATACTGGAAGTATTTATATAGTTTTCATTTGATTCAGGCATAATTTAGAGCCATTCTTTATGAACCTGTTGCTCTTCTCTCCCTAAACCACACCTTAGACCTGCAGAAAGTAAAAACCAAAACGTTTTCCTTTGGAGGCAACATGTGGGAGGTGGTGGGGAGCAGGAAAGGTGATGGGACTGGGGCACAGGAGTGACTTTGCTTATCGGTCTCTCCTCCACCCTGCATGTTGTTCAGCATCATGAGGACAAAACACTGACTTGTTTCTTTCCTTGCTTGAGTAGCGACCTCATGGCCCAGCAACGCATGTGCTGCATTGGAGTCCCCTTGCCTCTCTCTCTGCTGGCTTCCTGCTTTCACTTGCCTGCTAGCATGAGAAGCTGAGAAAACAATACATTTTATTGAATGGTAGCATAAATACTGAGAAATGTGGCATATAAGGAGCCATCAAGAGAGAGCATGAGCCCTGAAACCACCATTAAGAGAAGCAGCAACCAGTGGAAAAGGAGAGGGTGGGATGGGACAAAAGAGTAGATGGAGAGAGAAAGTAGCAGAAGTAGTCAGTGGAGGAGAAGGTATGGCTGGCTCTCCTAGGAAATGAGCAGCAGATGAAAACAGGGAAACGAAGGAGTAAGAAGCACTGATTTTCCTGGCCTGGTATGCTTGAGTGAAACTGTGACCAAATCTCACGTTTGAGAGGATCAGTCAAGACCATCCTGTTGCCTCACCATCCTTTGTCATTGCTTTGACACGTTCAGCTTTTTCAGATATCTGATTTCCTGAGTCCTTTGTGTTGGATAGTGATAAGCTGATCAGCTTTATGGACTAAGTAGTTTTAGATTCCTTGCATTATTATTCCAGTGTGAACAATCACATTTCATAACTCAAAACCATCCCATTTAGGCACAGAAAAGCGCTAACACAATTGAGTGAGTTCCAAGTAAGGGCAGGAGAGGATTCCACCTCAAACAAGTTATTTTGCTGTTCAGAAGATGACTGTTGAATTATGTTCCAGTCTTAGGATTTTCCTTCATAATATCCAGGCTTGCTGATCTTCCCACAACCTGTATACCTGCTGTAATTTGATCCTCCAGCACTTTACAGATGGGTTGGTAACTCTCTACATCTCTGATCTAACAACAGTTTAGTTAGTAACTGCACCTTTTGGTTTCTAGCCTCTTCACTGAGCAGAAAAAGTCCATTAGGGTTGGTATCAGTCTGGAGTAAAGAAAAATTTCAGAGTCCAGAAGGGCTAAATCAATAATCTGGATCAAATACAGAAACTGTAGCTTTGACAGGAGACAGAGAGATCATGGTGACTGAGTGTGGTTTTTCAGGGCAATACCCCACTTTACTGGAGTTTTTTTAATAGTTACTATTTTTCAGTGACAGGCCAAACAGGATGGATAATCTTTTTAAATGAATGCTGATATTGTAATACCCATGCACACATCTTATGTATTTAAACATGTCTTTTGCTGACAGAGTCAGTATCACAGTTCACAATCCATCTTTGTCCTTTTATCCTCACTACCACCGAGACAACACAAGCCCCACAGACATTTAGTCTCTCCTAAAGAGACAAGCTGCCTGCCAAGCATGTGGGAACTAGGACAGTCTCTGAAGCACATTGCTATATTCTCATCATTCCTGCGAGTACGCACTTGGCCAAAGGCAAAGTTTCTGGTGCAGCGGTCAATGGCCTCTCAATGTTTTTGACGCTGTGGATTGCTTGATGCTTGAGGTTATGCTAAAGGCTCTCGGACATGGTTATTCCTTTTTAATATGATATGACTTCTCTCTCCAGAAGACACATTTGTTTCGGTAAATGAACACAATTTCTGTTACCCCCCTCTGGGGGAATTCTCCAAGGCTCCAGCTTAGATCTTCATTTTATCTTATTTGTAAGTGGTTTGCATGCCTAGTCAATACTCTGCCATCTGTCCTCAGAGGGCATTAATGTTTATTAATAAACTTGATGATATTATCAAGCAACTTGAGTTTGAAAATACAGAGACACATCACACTGCTGGCTGTATTGGTGTCAGGCGACAGAGCAGTATTTTAGCAAACATTGCAAACAGCCTAATTTTATTCTGATCAACACTGAATGTCACTGGGGAAGCACCTATTGCACACATATGGACGACATCTCCAGAGAGACGTTGTTTCACCAATGCTGTCCTGAAGAGACCGCTACCAGTCAAAGCGTAAGGTGACTACAACCCTGTTTGCTGGCATAGGATTTACCTAGTTGTTATTCAGAGTTAAGTCCCATTGATACAAGTTGGAGATACTCAACATTCACACAGCTTCTAAAATTAGGCCACTTCTGTAGCTGCTTGAATCTAGAATCACATTTTAGACATCTCTTCGGAAAGACTGGGGCCAAGTGACCCCATTCACTTTTATCCAAGCAAGACTGCAAGGGAAATTGAGGAATGTGATGCATTTACAGTTATGCGTTTGCAGTGACACACCATTGCGTGTGGCACTAGAATGGTTTTTAAACTTTCTGAAGCTTGGGTACTTTTCACTCCTAATACCATTGAAAGCCTATTTACTGAAACAGCCCATAAGGCAAACATCAGACCTACAGAAAAACAACTGAAGTGGGAGATACCCTCTGAACTCTATGAAATATTTACAAACAGATTTAGGGAGCATGAAGTAAAGTACTTTCAAGCACAGACAGAAAACCTAATGGGTATAAAAATCCTTTTTTAGCTCTTGGTAAGACTTGTTTTCATAGCCCTAGCTATGATATGAGAAAATGTATGAAGTCACCCAGTCTGTCTCCTCTTCCAGGAGAGGAGTGGTCCCTGTGCTATGTTTTGTAACACTTGGCTCTGCCTGACTCAGACAACAGAAGCCAAACCCACTTCTTCGGAGTCTTTTCAATTTTTCTAAATATTTCACTTTTCCCCAGTATTCCATCCAAAACGTTTCAATACAGTCTGTATAATGACACTTTGATGTCACGACCACCATCCTGTTGATTTCATATTTATCCCCTTAGAGAAGCCTAAAGAATTTCTGAGCCAGTGTGGTGTTGACTTCCCTCTAACATCCGTCTACATAGTCACCCTCCTCACCGCTGGAACACCCTATAGCTGTGCTCTGCTGTGACTGAGCCTTCACAAGCAGATTCTTTCAGATGTTTTCACACCTGTTCCTTCCTCTCTGTACTCAAGACATTATTCTTACACTTAAGGAAAAGGACAAGAAAAAGTGAAGAAGAGAAAAAAAGAGACTAAAATGCTTTTCTTTGTGCTATCCCAGCTGTGCAAGCACAGAAAGATCCACCTAAATATCTGTCCTACACAGATAATTTAATTCTTACCAGGATTTATTATAAGAGTATTGTTCAAGATAATGAAGAGAGAGTCCTCTTGAAGGATTTTGTTTCCAGGATCTACTCCCAAGGGATTTACAAGAAGTGTCACAATCAGGCAGTTACAGAGGAGAATTGAGTTTAAAGGAATCCTCCCAAGATCCCCATAGCACTTGTGGTTTTTTGCATATTTTCGTTTGTGCTTTAAAAGAAAGAAAAACCATACAAAACAGAGTAATTCCCTCATCAAAGCAGCCTTTCAGATTTGTGAAGTTTCTCCAAAACATATAGACTTTGTTGATTGTTGTTTTTTCAAATGATCCTAAAATGGTCTTCAAACTCAAAGTGGTAGAGGAATATGTACACAGATACTTTAAATTTTCAGAAATATTTACATTTTAAGAAATAAATAGGGTTTTAATTTTTTTTTTCTGACCAAATAAATATTTTTTTCATCATTTGAAGGTCCTAATGTCTAAAGCAGGACAGTGAACACAGTAACTTACCACAGCTTATTTTATGTGTTAAAATTGTCATCATGTCTCTGAGATAAAGCTCTGAAATACACTGAGGTACAAGTCCTACCATACCCAGACTAAGCTGCTCTTTACACAAGGTTCTCCTGGGGTAAATTCCCATCCTAGAAGCAGCTTACACTCATGACACTATTCACTAAGTGATCATTATTCTAATTTTACTCTTAAGGAAACGTAGGCAAGTAAGACAAAGCATTTGTCTAAAACCATAGAGTAACTCAGGTGCATTTCACTGACCTGCATAAACTTAGCACATTGCTTTAATAAGTAGAATAAACTCTTTCCACAATTACGAGAAACTTTTTTCAAGTTAATACTTCCCTGAGCAAAGCACATATATTTTAACAAACTGGTACCTTTGCCAGAAATGAAGACTGCCTTTTTCTTTCACCATTACAAAGTGTCATCATATGCAAGTGAACTTCTGCCTGCCCACAGGACTTTGAATAATAAGAGCTTCTGGCAATAGCTGCACTGCCTATAGGATATATACAGCAACTGGGTCAACCTGTTTACAAAAAAACCCTGTGATTATCAGCGCAGTACTCAGCACCCATGACTATATTATACCAGAATATAATTAAAGACAGACATAGTTAAAGCACTGTAAAATAAGGAAGCAGTGGCACTTAATAAAGCTATTCAGGATTGGAAAGAGGTTAAGGGTTTGACTTGCAATTAGTCCCTTGGAGATCAGCTAACCACGTTATTCCTATCAAGAATTAAAACAGTCATCCAAATATCTGCTGAGGACAGTAGCACATACCCTGAGAAGAGTGAAATTTTGTTTAAAAAAAAAAACACAGCAGAGTTTAAATGGTGAAAAGATTCGTTCTATGGGGAAAGTAAAAAAAAAAAAAAAGTCTAATTGAACTTGATTATTTGTACTTAAAATGGATATCCCACTGTATTAATAACTGTATAAAGCATAAGAGTTCCCATCTTCACCCCTCAGAATATGGCTGAAACTCTCCTTCCCCTCCTAAATAGACATACTACATTAATACCTGGCATGTTTCGGAATCCACTTCCAATTTGTCTACACCCTGTGATTCACAAAACACGGTCTTCTTCAGGCAATGTCTATTCCTAAATGACAGAGCACGGGTTAGAAGGGAGGTAGGAAAGCACCTATTTCTATCCCAGCTATGGAGAGAAGACTGTATTTTCCGGAACAAAATGAGCGTAACTAACACTCCCAGCAAACAATGGGTTATCCTAATACTAGGACATACACCAATAATGGCTGAATCATCGTTATTTTATAGTGAAATCTCAGGAGGTGAAACAGCCATTTTTGAGAAGACCTGGTTCTACCAAATGAGTATTAGAGAAGAAAGATAATGAAAAACTAGCAGGGAACCTTTCTTATACTGCTCTTTTTAAAAGTTACCTTTTTTTCCCCTCCATCTATTTTGCTTTTGCAAACACTGCAGAGATGAAAATCAAAAATTCAGTCCATTAGTTTCACTTATACTTACTTCACAGGCACTTCCAGCAGCTTCTCCCTCTTTTTAGATATGTTGGAAGTATCTTCCCAAAGTATGTTCCCAGGCTGATGCTTTGATTCTAGAGCAGGTTTGCTCTGGCAGGTTGCAGACAACAGGGATCATTATAGATGACCAGCCAAACAAGCCTTTTACTTTGCTGTTCATGACACGAGCTTCTCAAAACCCATAAATAGCTGGGTGGCTTGGAGCAAAAAAGGAGAAATAGATAATTAGGTTTAGGGATAGAATCTAATATCACACCACTGAGTCCTTATCTGTGTCTAGCAAGGTGGTGTGCTAAGATAGAGAATACCTGTAGCATTCCCTGCCCTCCGTAGGCTCTGTAAATGCTCAGTGCTTAAGTAGACTACATGTCAATTCACAGAATCACAGAATGTCAGGAATTGGAGGGGACCTCAAAGATGATCTAGTCCAATCCTCCGCCAGAGCAGGAACACCTAGATGAGGTTACACAGGAATGTGTCCAGGTGGGTTTTGAATGTCTCCAGAGTAGGAGACTCCACAACCTCCCTGGACAGCCTGTTCCAGTGCTCTGTTACCTCACTGAGAAGTTTCTTCTCATATTTAAGTGGAACCTCTTGCGTTCCAGTTTGAACCCATTATGCCTTGTCCTACCGTTGGTTGTCACCGAGAAGAGCCTGGCTCCATCCTTGTGACACTCACCCTTCAGATATTTGTAACCATTAACGAGGTCACCCCTCAGTCTCCTCCAAGCTAAAGAGACCCAGCTCCCTCAGCCTTTCAGAAACATAACCACAGCCAATCATGCTGTGTGAGTATTTTAGGTATATGTATACTCATAACCAGGTCTGCCCAGATAAGAAGTTTAAGACCACACATACTTACTTTACTGGAGCAGGACCATAATTGACTTGTTGATGCATGCACACTTTCTCTCTTGTACGTTTATAGTGTCGAAGCTTGAAGTGTTTCACATGAGCAAAAAAAGATGCTGTTGATTTTTCATCTTAAACTGCAAACATTTTTATCTATCTTTGGTTTCATTTTAGAAGGCATCAAGTTCTTGCCAACAAAGCTGTTGTTAAGTACAATCATCCAAGCTGCCACAGTAATTCCACTGAAGAGGTTCAGAACTGGTCTTTCTGTCCACAAAAGCAACCAGCTGAGCAACTTCACCCCTGACAGCTGTAGCCAGAAACAATGTCAGGCAGCAGCAACCTTCCTACTTGGGCAAGTCCCTCTACATAGTATGTGGCTCCATGCCACTCTTCTTCCTGAAGAGAAATTCAAGGGAACCAGATCCATTTCCTCGTGGCTGCACATATGTCCCAGGAACCAAGTACTTCTCAGAAAGCTCATCACGGGCTCTGTATTCTTCAGTACCAGGCAGGTCACAATCAGCAGACAAAACACAGGACACCAAAATCCCATGGGCACATTAGTTAGGCAAAAGTTGCAAGTTCCTACAAGGATTTTGAAAACAATCAGCACCTCTTCAATTAATAACCTTGGTGAAGTACAGTTGTTGAGCTGTTAGAAATTTATACAGATCTGCTGATTTCAATGACCAGAAAAATCCCTTCAAATACACTTAAATTTTAACAAGCTTGGTTTAGAAACGGCGGTAGTGAGTACTACTCCCTGCTTCAGGATGCCTCTGTATGGAAATAATCAAGCATACTCCAAGCTAACTGTGCACATACTTGCTGCTTCAGTTACTCTATATTTTTCATTCCTTTCCTTTACTACCTGAAGGATGTTCCTCTAAGCTTACGTGATCTGGAAACTAAAAGATGCTGTTTCAGGGGACACACAGGCAAGATGCACACGTGGCCAGGCAGAGCAGCACAGCTGCACTCCGTACTTTCTCTTCCCTGACAGGGATTGAGAGGTAAGAATAGTAGCTTTATGCAGTCACTAGTATTTGCAACACTGAAGAAGCCTAGTGATAAAACCACATATTGAGTATCAGTAAAACTGTTCATCACCTTATGAAGTACTTCATACATGTCCTCCCGGCAATCAAAATAAATTCAAAATACTTTTATTACAGTAAGCTTACTGTATTTTAACTAGTAGGGGATCTCAAGCTCGAAAACAAATTTCAGCCTCTTCTGTTGCAGTATCTAAATATTCAGTGTACAATGAGAGTGCTGTGGGCAGGCAATGGACCATGAAGTATTGTCCAGTGCAAAACGCAGAACAATAGAGTCTAACAGCAACTTAAATTAACACTCAAGCTACCTAAAGTGAAACTCATCATAATAGGCAAGATGACACACAGCAACAGAAGCAGGAAATATCTTTTTTTTTGTGGCCACATGCAAAACAGTGCTGATATTAATGAAAGAAAGTCAAACAGGCAATGAAAGCCAAGCGATTTTCCCGATCCAGAAAAACTGAAGCAACTATAAGTGTCTGCAAGAAAACCACTGAGCACTTTTTCTTTTTTTACTGTTGTTTTTACTACTTGGGTAAGAGAGGGCTCTGACAAATGAACGTGCTACAATATACAGTATATTTGAAGTACAGAAATTAGAAACTGGTAAAACCACAAAGACCCAAGTGCACTCCCAAGGTGGACTCCAGCATTTCACAGGGTGTTTCTTGTGCCCCACACACAGCTCACAACATGCCAAGCCCCCTCTGGCTGGGAACAGAAAGCCCAAGTTAGAGCTGTTCTCCAGTATTTCCAGAGTAGTTCATTATATTGTCCAAGTGGTACTACTTCTTCTTGAGAGCTCTCTTTCCTTCTCCTTTCTTTGGTTTTTCCTTCCCACGGAGCTTTTTCAATCGCCTCATCTCCTCCTTAAAGTCCTGATGTTCATCCCTAGATGGGGGAAGAAAGAAAAAAGTTTACTCTGTTTCTTGAATACCTAGATGTGAAAGGTTCTATGAACTGTGTAATAATATAAAAAAAAAAACCCTCAAAAGTCTTTTTAACAGTGAAGTCCATACTGAAACTCACTGCAGTGTATTCAGTGTTACTCCTAGCAGTAATTTTCAGCTGAATAACATGAAAGATTTCCTCTGGTACTTTCAAAACGAGGTTGTTCTTTTCAGCAACAAACGATGTGTGAACATATATATATTATTTCCATTGCATTTATCGATCCACTGTGCTTAAATGAGCATTAAAACATGAAAATCAGCAAGAGATAAGGATGAGAATTTCCCCCTTCTCATTTAGCTTGGCAGCCTAGCAATAGCACACTGTGTTTCTATGCTAGATACTAAGTTTAGGTCATTAGCTTCCAAGAAAACAGGGGCATGCTGAGCAGTAATTACAGTACATGAACACTGCTCTCAGGTGACTTCAAGAATGAATTATGAAAAAAAGCATCAGCTACTGGTAGAAAAGGAGAATACAACAGAAAGGAGGAAAAAGGGGCTGGCAGAGATAATGAATCCTCAATGTTATACTAAATTCTATTTAATCTGTCTCTGTATTTTTCAGTGCAAAAGTATTTTTCAAAAGTCACAACTGCATCCTAAGTAGCCTAAGATTGCTGCACTGCTATTTTAAACACAGCTTTTCTAAAAAGGAAACTAAACACTTGCCAATTATTATCAGGGCCTATTAGTCTACAACTCTTCATTACATATTTCTCACCAGCAAACCTGATCCTCTTATGAGCTCTCTGTGTACAAAGCAGCTAGAGAAGGAACTTGAGATTATGAGGGGAAGGAGAAGAGTAAAGAACATTATCATGTCATTGAAGCTTTCTGTGTAAACAGCTCTTCTAGGAAGTGTTTGCATGCCCACTTATACCAAGAACATCCTGGATGCAATCCTTAATGGCTAGTATTGGGATACTAGCAATAGAAATTAGGCTGTTTTGACTTTACAGGGTTAGCACTTTTAAGGGACTTCTTTAGTGCTACCTGATGGTAGCCAAAGAACTGCATTTGACTCCTGCTGATGTTCTTTTGCAGCTCAGTTTTTCCTACTTGAGACTGTGGAAGTTAATTTAGAAATCATATAACTGGTTTGGATGAAGTTGAAATTAATAAGGCTATTTAAACAACATTTGAATTTAATTTAGCTTATTTTAAAGGATGAAAAGCCCCTCCACCCTAACACAGACTTTCCTTCTCTTCTAAACTTCACTTATTAGCTGTTGAATAATTAAGGAATATATGGTAAGACTGTCTTAGTGCAATTTTTGTGATAAGGTAATATCACCTTTTTGTAGCACATCAATTTGCCATATTCAGAACTACAGACCCATGTCTTATCTATGAGAAAGCTCTCCTCCCTGCCCCACAAAGCCAAAGCAAGAGCTATTTCTTATATAACTGGTTGCCTATAACTACACCTAAAGTCTTTATCACAAAAGGTTCTAATTATGGTAAAAGTTACTCAGACAGCAGTCATTTATTCTACTCTCCTTGCTCTCAGTGCAACAATCAAGTGTTTATTTCCATATGCACGATACTCTGAACTAAACCTTTTTCTACGTTCCTATATTCCTTGAGGAAATATAACAAAACTCACACCCACCCCTCTCCCATCTCCAGTCCTGCTCCCACCCTATAAGCACAGAGATTACCTGTAGAGACCAAAGTAACGGAGTTTCTTCATGAGGGCATAGTAGGTGTTGTGAGGAGGATACCAGCTGTACACCTCCTTCCGCTTGGCCAGAGGCTGCTCACTGAATAACTTCACTACTTTCATTGATTTTGAGTCAGTTGGCCTGACAACTTCTCCGAATATCTGAGCACTCAGCCGGGCCATTCGAAGGGCATAATTGGAAACATTGGACATCTCCCAAGGAAGAGCAGGCACACACACACACAGATGGACCTTCCTGCAAAAGGAAACACAAGACAACCACATCTCTAAGATAACTGAGTATTGCAAGATATCCCAGAGTTAAAGCAAACAAAATAACTCATTTTACATGGGTCACACATTTGAAGTCATTCATTCCTTGCATGAAGTCAGTCTATCTTAGTACATAATCCTGCATATAAAGAATATCTATGCTAAACCAGGTACAATTAGCAGCCTAACTAGGATGCTACAGACAGCAATACAGACTATGACAGTACTTACATTGAACCACAATTTACCATGGCTAGTTTATTAGCAGATCAGACTCAGTTTGCTTAAGGCCACCTTTAAACTCAAGTTAAAGAACCAGTTACAGTGTGAACTCTGCCAAAAATGGTTCCCACTGTGATGCCTCTTGACTTCTACATAAGCAGGAGGTGAGACACCTCTTAAATATACTGAGGAAGCAACCTAGAAGTTTTTCTTGTGAAAATTTCTCATCCTATTTAAAACATTGTATGAATGTTGTTACAGTCCATCAAGCAAAAACGGCCTATTAGCTGTATAAATTAATAAAATATATCATGCTTCTCTATATGAATCACACAAACCCTTCCCATCTCAACTTCTTTCCCTGGAACATTCCCACCAGCTTTTTCTCCATTCTCTTTTCAGTCTCTCCTGATATCTCTATTACTTTTAAGAGAGGAAAAATATAATTTCCCCATGCCAGATTATTTTTTTCCAATAAATCCCACATCAGCAACTTTTCATTCTTTTTCAGCTGTCTCCCAACTAAAGACACCTCTGCAACATAAATGCTTCGAGGACAAAACCATTAGGCCACCAGAGACAACATCTGCACTCTCTAAAAGGAGTGTGGAGAAGGGTTTTCTCTCAGTGTTCCTACCCATCCCCATTTTTTCCTCTTGTTTGCATCTTTACTCTTTGTTTGCGCAATGGGATGCAATGGACAAGAATAAGAGTTCTACGATGCTATATTTGAAGCTGTTATGTTGCCTCTACTGTAGCCTTTTTGAGCAAGTGATGACATAATTCTCTAGAGAAATTAAGCAAGAGTTCATTCAAGTGCCCTACACTTACTTTAAAGTTTAAAATTCTTGTTTTTAGAAGTATTGCACAGCTGATTCCAGAAAATGAGTATAAAAAATTAAATAGCATGGAGCAAGGACAAGAATAATCAGCAGGACAGGGTTGAGTCCATTTTGGTATGATAACAAGGAGCCTGTTGTTTAATACCACAAATCTGAAGTATTCATAACCTTGCTTACATATATTTGCTCACTGAAGGACCTAATGTACAAGCATCTACTTTGATTTACTCGTTAGCAAAGCACTAGAGAGGAAGCAGGGGAAAAAAATCAGGCACGAAAATAATACAAATAGTCTAAGTCAGAGAATAATGGGAAAAGCAACAAAAGGGAAGCAAAAGTGTCCAAAACCTCAAGCTAAGGCAGGAGGCCTGGTGTGATAAGACAGAAGCTCTTAAATGATCACAGAGCAGCACTTCAACTTGAGCATCTACTACATGTGGGAAGATCAATAAGTCTTGCCAAGCCATCCATTTCAGAACAACCAGTCCTAGTTTCTATATTCAGAGATAAAGCAACAAATTGTTCCCAAAACTCATCACGTCGTCACTGAAAATATCACCAGACTCAACTCAAACACAACACTTGCTTAAACTCCTCCAACTACAGCCTTAAAGTGAAAATACCTTTAGGTCCTAAGCCAGGGGTGTCAAACTCATTTTCACTGTGGGCCACATCAGCCTTGTGGTTGCCTTCAAAGGGTCGAATGTAATTACAGGACTGTATAAATGTAACTACTCCTAAACAATGTAAACCAGGGGTCTGAGGGACCTGCTTTTCACTTCAGAATCGCTAAAGAAATCTAAGTAGCCCAAGCCAAGACTGGAGACCTCTGTTAACCCCTGCTGGTCTAAGAATGTTTGAGAGATGAGAGGCAAAGGCTACAAAGTTTCATGTGCCAGAGCTATCCAAGCGTGGTTTAGGGTGACCTCCAATTCTATGAGGTGCCACCAGAACAGTTTTGTTCTTGTCACAGCGATTTTCCGGAAAACACACTGGCAACTGACACACCAAAAGCAAAACCACCCTGCAGAGCTGAGCCTTCACCTGCTCCCGGCTCCTCACTGCCTGGCCTTCCCGTCCTAGCCCGGGTTTTTACTTCCTGATCCACCAGCCTGTCTCAGACCATTCCCTCCTCCCCCAGCATGTGACAGAACTTTCTGTTTCACTTCTGATTTTTCCATTACGGGGGGAGGGAAGGCCGCGCCGGGCCGCTGCCCAGCCCGAGGGGCACCTGGCCCGGGCAGGGTCCAGCGCAGCCCCGTCACCTCCCGCTCCGCGGCCTCGCCTCCCTCCAGCGGGCAAGCGCGGAAACCCCCAGCGGGCCGCCCCGGGGGAACCGCCGGCACCGCGTGACCTGCCCGGCAGCCCCAGCGAGGCCCACGATCCCCCCCCGGGCCCGGAAGGCGGCGCAGGCTCAGCCGAACCCCCCAGGGCGAGCGCCCGGCTCTCATTTCCCTCCTTCCAGCCCCGCTCCCCCCCGCCAAGGCCGGCGCGGGCGGGCAGCTGCGCCCCCACCGCGTCTCACCCCTCCGCCCGCCCCGAGCCCCGTCCCGGGCTGACCCTGGGGCGGCGCGGCCGGGCCGGAGGGCAGCGGGCGGTGCGTCCGTGGCGGCGCATGCGCGGGGGCGGGCGCAGCGGGTGACGTCGGGCTCCGTGAGGGGCGGGGCGGGACGGGACGGCACGGCACGGCCAGTGGGCAGCAGGGTCCGTGTCCCCGGTTACGGTGGCGCCGTCTCGTTCCCCGCAGGGGGTGGTGCCTCGTCGCGGTGCTGGGGGGCAATGCGGGTACCCTGCCCGCGCTTCGTGGTCACCCACCTTCATGCCCCCTGTAGGGAACAATTATTTTGCACTTATAATAGGCTCAGGCAGGATCTCTTAGCAAAGCAATTTTTTTTAATAGCGATATTGCGACACCGGGTGTTCTACTTAAAGGTAGGCACACCTAATAGGGCGAAAAGCCCCTGCTTATAATCCCCCAAACCCCGGCCGCAATTTCCCTTCCATGTTCCCCATTGGTTGGGTACTTCAGGGTTTGCAGACTACACCGACGCATACAATACCCTTCCCCTTATCAATCTCTTTAAGATATGGATCCCTGGTGCTTTGGCTACACTTCCCCCTAAATTAACTTGTAAATACACGTATCAGTATATATACAGGTATCAGTGTATATTCCGGGAAGAAACTTTTTTACATTAACAATTCATAGCCCAATGTCTCTCGGTCCTTCCACCTAAATTAACTTGTAAATACAGGTATCAGTATGTATTACAGGTATCAGTATATATTCTGGGAAGAGACTGTGTTTTACATTAAGGATTCAGAATCCTATGTCTCTCAGTCCTCCTGCCCTGCTGGGGTCAGGCACCAGGTCCTCAGTTATGTAAAAAGAACAGTTCTTCGTTAAATGTTCCTTACACCCCCAAACCTGGGGGCAGCAGGAAACCCCCAAGGCCTCATACCCCTGCCCCAGCACCCTCACTTCTGGCAGCCCCTCAGCCCCTTCCTGAGCACAATTCACATGAGCCTTCCTGGTGCTCGATTTATGCTAATTTTTAATCAGTGCCAGGAGGTGCTAAATCAGGCCCCGTGCAAGCATCTGAGTAAATGACAATTATGTGATTACATTTATAAGCCAAACGTGTAATGCCATCAAAGAATGAAATTGGCTTTGTCTGGCTGGATCTGTTTTCTAGAAGACTGTCTACTCAGAGGCATTAAATATCTTGTTATTCCTTAGTCCATCCATGATTAATTTTCTGTCACCTTTTCCGTCCTTCCCTGGGCTTATCAGCTTTGTGGCCTGGAAACCCTGGTCACCTCTCTTGCCCTTCTTGAACACAGGCATGATCTTCTGTAATTTCCTTCGTATTCCAAGATTTTGTAAAATTAATATTCCTGAGAGGTTTTTGGCAGTTCTCCAAGGATTGTTATGCAAAAGTTCCCTGGAAGGCCTCATTTTAAAATGTTTTTTCCAGTCAATGTTGTTGACTGTTTTTATTTACTCACTAATGGACTGAAAAGTGTTACCTTTTTGTTTGTTTGTTCGTTTGTTTGTTTGTTTTATCTTCATAATAAAACGCCTCTTCCTTAATCTTTCTAGGGAGACAATAGAAGATTTTATCATTTCTGCCACTTCTATGCTATTTACTGTGTCTCTCTAGTCATATACCTTGGCACTGTTGCACTCGCATTTTACTGTCTGTAGTCACATCACTCAGGCATTTTCTATAGTCTTTATTTTTTTGTATACTCCAGAACATTTTTTCCTATATTTTTGCCTTTCCGCATTGTTCTATACTATGCTTTTAACTTCTGAGTGCTTCCTTCACCATGCTGCTGAGCCAAAATTGTCCTTCAGCCTAAATTGGCTATTTTGTTAATTAAGCAATCATCACTTCTAGATTATGGAGTAAGATCATAAGAATTCTCATTTACACTTCTATCTCTATTTTTTAATCGTATTTTTCTCATCATTTCTCTCACTGTGTTGACGGTAGTCTTTCTGAAATGTCTCTGTGTGTGTAGGGGAGTATTTCCCTGTCTGGGACTGTCCTTTTTCGCTTATTGTATTCAAATTGTGATTGCTGGCTCCTAAGCAACCACCTCTTTCTTGTCCTGTTATTAACTTGCTTAAACATTATGAATTCTGAAATACTTACTGCATATAGACTGAAATAACTTCTGTCATAGAAAATAAGTTTTAGAAACTCTAGTAAGACAATGGTTGCTAGCTATTTGAGGCTTTTTCCTCATACAGTGCCAAACGGAGCGCAGTTTTTGGTATATTGGAGGAATAAGTAGTTGGATTCTCTGTAGTCATCTCCACTGCATTCCACCCCTCCTTGATAGGGTCGACTGGGACAAGTTACTGTCTCTGCATCTCTGAAGTAATGATGGTGGTTTAATATGTACTGTTACCCTCTCACATCTTCAAATGTCTTTGTTAGGTTAAAAGAATTGCGGCAAAGTATTCTGATATTCCCATTCCCATCGTCCTGCCTGTTTCAGTAATTACATCAGTTTTATCTCATTTCTCCTCATCAATGAAAATATCCAATTCTTCTTGCATTTTAGCCAAACTCAGAGAAGTGGCGTATAGACCACTGGAAAACATCTTCCTGTTTCCCTCAAACAGATGATTTACCTAAAAATGGACTGAATCATGTCGTCCTGCTTCCATTCTTGTTTTCCAACATCATCAGCCTGGTGTCTGAGTGTCTAAAGTTACTCTGCTGAGTTTCAGACCAGAGACATTGACTGGATTAGGCTGACGTGAGAATTATGGCGGTTCCTCATCAGGGCAGTGAGCAAATCGACTTTCTTTTCTGTGGTTAAACATCACAGCTCTGCATCACTAGGAAGTCATTGCAACACAGGGATTTTCTCATCAGAGACCCAGTGTTGTTGCCTACATTTTGCAGGCATACAAATGTATAACTCTGTGCATGCGAGGATTTCCAGCATAGCTTTTTTGGTGGGATGGAAGCACACATATATGAATAGGTCTGCATGAGTTCATTTCTTCTGCCTTTTTTTCCACTAACATCAATTGTTTCTGCTGTCAGCTGTGCAATAAACATGCAAATATTATCAGGAACAAAGCAAAAATGTGCACTCACAAGAGCGTATTTTTGTTGTTGTGTTGATGTTATTATTATGATTATGAGGAGAATTGCTTGCAAATCGCCCACAGTTAGCATGTTAGCCAGTAAGGCAGCATACAGACACTTGGGAAGGAACATCAAAGTCACAACAGTCAACAAAGTGACAACTCAACACAGCTGCAAAGTTGCAGAGGTGGAGCATTGTCTGTTTTGCAACCTGTGTAGCTGTAACTTGTCTTGCACACCTCATCTGAGGGACAATGTGTCTCCCTAGAATCTGGGGGGGGAGTTTAAGCTTGCTGGGTAATGTTTTTCACTGTGGAGAACATTGTCCAAATCACTTTCCTTGAGATGATGCCTGTCATGAGAGCAGGTTAGACAGGCTAGTCACCTTTCTGGCTGCCTGGCAGTGCTGTAACATGCACCCCCAGGAATAATTACTGTCAGTGGTGCATGGGTGGTTGCATTCCTGTTCTAGTTGCTTAACATTCAGGATGAAGGCTGAGCTGCTGCCCAAACTCTTTATTATTGTGCCTCTAGTCACAGAAGGTACTTATTTGCTTAATTTCTTTAGTTATCACTGTGGGGAGGTGACAGGAATGTAACACATGTCCCACACCTTCGTCCCTGTGAAGTTCATTCACCTTCATGCTAGTGCAGAATGATGGGGTGGTTGTGGAGATGGGGTGCACAAGAGCTAGACCTCCAGTTCCTGGAAGCTGTGGGTATCTACACTGCTGGGCAAAGCCACCTTTGTAATGCAGACCAATGTAACGCTATGTATGTACCACTGTAGGAGCGTGTGGAGTCTTTAGTACACATAAAATGAACATCCCCACTCTGAAGTTTTCATAGTCCAAATGAGACTTGACATGCTAAGGGATGATAACAACCAGGAATGGAAGGAAGCAGTGGAGCCTGACAACAGGAATGGGCTTGTGATGAGCTGAATTCTGTGGATGTGTTGTTAGATCCTCTTGAGCTTTTTGTGGTAAATAGAGCAAAGTGTTTGGACTTGTCAGGAATTATTTAGACGAAAATCAGTGGCAGATGGGTGAGTGAAAAAAGTAAAAGCCTAGAAAGGAGTTAAAGGAGAACAAGCCAACATGGGACTTGGAGACATCATGGACATTCTCTGCATAAGGACCGTTGTGAAGGAGAGAAATTAAGGGAGTGAAGAAACATGCATGGAGCACATGCAGAGCAGCCAAAAAATAAAAGCGGGGGAACACCAAGAGACCTCATGATAAAGTACAGGTAAGACCTGTTTACCAAGAGTTGGCAGTAATTTGATCTGGAATTATTTTATTTGATCAATAGTGATTTGGAATTACTTACCAGATTAATTCATCTTGTGTATGTATTTTAGTTATAACTGAACATTACATAGCCTTAAGGAAAGTTTTTGACAAAAAGCAACACTTGAGCCACGCTGGGTGTGCCCTGAGAAGGCAAAGGCAGAATCAGAAAGAAAAAAAAATAAAAATCAGGATGCCAGTTTGCTCATTGGTGCTTGTTTATTGACACTTATGGGGAAAGAAGAGTCTGAACTTTTTTCATTTGATCTTGGAAGTGAGTCATTTGAGTAATTTCTGTATGACACAGTAATCAACTTCACTCCTAAGTCTTATGCTTAGAACTATCATCTCATGCTTAAAGATGATCTCTAACATTTTCTTGTTATAAATATTGGTATGAGGGAAAGAATTGTCTTAATCTGAGTCAAGTAGAAGGACTCTCTGAATATCTGGTAAAGCTGCATTGGCTACATCTGCGTTTAGAATACATTTGTTATTCATTTTTTATGTGATCATGATTAATTGGTGAACTTCAATTGTACTTTGTTGCGCAGCGATTCATGCTGAGCCATGAAGACGTCTCACAGTGTAAATCCCTCTGGAAAGAATGTATTGTCTTAAGAGACTGACAGACTTTGGGTGGGCATTTGAAGGATATTTTGACTTTAAAATAACTCATCAAACTAATGCTACAGAGTGAAATCTACAAAGATGCAGCTGTTAAATACTGCTGCTCCAGCTATCTAACACTGGAAACACTTGGGAGGGAGATGCAGCATAAGAGTAAAATAGAAATTATTTTTCAAAACCAGTTGGGATCTTAAGCTTATTGCCTTCCCAGAGAGCCGGGCTGTTGTGGCAGACTTCTCACCTCCTGGGGAAAGAGAGCAAGTGCCCTCGGACTGATGCCTGAAATGGTATTGACCGTTCTCCAGAGAACTGTGGTGTGTCCATTTTTAATGGCAGGCAAGCTGTTCAGCATGGCAGGGGGTGCATGAAGCTGAACAGGGGAGGATGCTGTAGATCTCCACACGTCTACACGCTTGTCATTTAGACTGAATAATTTATAGTTCAACGATATGTCAGAATAAATGATCAGCAATTTAAATGAAGTACTTAATACTGAAGAGAAAGAGTATTTCTTAGTGGTTAGATCAAGGAACTGGGAATGAGAATTCTTGAATTTTGGGTTCTTTTGTAGCTCCATTACTAACTCACTGGATGACCTTATGCAAGTTAATTAACCTATCTGCCATTTCTTCCCTCTGTAAACTGGGGATAATAATGTCTGCTTCAGAAATGGGTTGTGAAGAATAATTGATCCTTAGAAAATGCTTCAGTCTCCCCTAGTGAAAAACATACTAAAGAAGTATTATTGTTGCTTTACCAACAACATGCATACAAAACTTTTAAAGGCAACAGTAACAAGGACACATCTTTCCTGGATGGAGCTAAGTATTGTAGGGGGGAAGAAAAAAAGGAAAAATATTAAAATGACAGCATTAGATGAAAAAAAAAAGGAATAATGGAGACATCTGTCTCATTGCTGATAAAAGCTCTTGTAGTTTCTCTTCCATCATTCCTCGCAAAACTCATCTGAAAGGACATCCAGCATGGTTTTCAAATGTCGTCAAAACAGCTGTCCATTTCTAACTCTGTTTGACCAAGTGTAAAAATGAAGACTGAATAAAAATGTTCCAGCAATAAAATTTTCAGGAAGACATCAATCTCTTAAACAGAAAACCCAAGGAGATTGGTCTGGTCTGTTTGAGTTCACATTTCTGTTTCTGCATGCTGAACTCTTGTCAAGATGCTGTCTTGGATCTAGATCTCCTGGGTTTGTGAGCTGTTGGCTCCCCTGAGTTTTGGCACTTCAGTATTGTATATCCCTGCTGACCTCTACGATGCATTCCGATGGAAATTTCTCTCCATATTTTCCTGGTTTAGCTCCCTTCTGGTTTTACAACCCATGCTGACCACAGGATACATCATTAGGTCTTTGGGAGCACCCTTGATACCCACTGACTGCCTCTATTTGTAAGTCAACAAGTTTTCCAAGATCTGCCAGGGCTCCCAGGTACTCAGTCATTTCAGTAGCAATCTTTGTAGACCTAAACATCATTGATCAGCCTTTCCTCCTCCCGTAGTCTTTTGGAGGCAGAGCCATGGAAACAGATAATTTTTTGGTTTTAGTTTAAAGTTCTTCACTCCAGTCCTGGTGGGTGACATGAAGCTGCCATTTATTATGTCAGGGTAGCCCCAGCATACACACAGTGAACTTGCACAGGCACTAGTAACCAGCATTGCTCTTTGCTTCAGAATTTCCTGTCTAGAGAAATATAATCAATCTTGTGTGCACTTCCCAACCTCAGTTTCTTCAGGTTGTGGGAGCACTTTTCTGTGTGGCAGGCAGGTTTTAGGGACCATTCAGGATCTTCTTGCAGCTTGTTTTGAGCTGCAGAGACTTTTTTGATTCAGCTCATTCTCTCTGACCTTGCCAGTACGCAAGCTGAATGAGCCCTACTCCTACATGTGCTCTCTGGGCATCTGTTCCCCATTTCCTGAGAAAAATTTCTTCTTTGGATTTTATGGCTGTGAGCCCAAAATTTTCTCTTTTTTATTTCATTCATTTTTGTCTTTGGGATATTTTATTCCTTAGCAGATTTCTCTGGAAATCAAGAGAATTAGCTTCTTCCAAGCCAGACTCTCTAACATATCTGTTGGGAAATCAGAGTACAGTCATTAAGGCTTAGTACTCTCCATTATTTCTTGACTGGTGGGTACTTACTTGAGGTCTTTACAGCAAAGGTGAATAAATGCATGTCTTTCACGGCACAGCAGTTCTCAATGGAACAACTTCAGAGTATGAGCCCTAATGCTTATGTTGCAGGTGACTGAATACCGCAAATAATTGTCAAAAGCATATCAGACTCCTCATTTTGCCCTGCTGTAGTATGTGGTCTGCAAAAACTACTCTCTGGAGGCGTTAAGAACTTTTGTCATCAGGTGCTTGCCCTGAGTGGTTGAGTCTCAGTCCTGCTCTGTGCATGGCCCTGTTGTATTCAGTGCTGACCATTAGTCAAAGCAGGGCAAAGTTTTTTGCCGTGGTCTCAAGAGATGTCCTCCTGCTGAGCTGTTGTTACACTGGGCTTCCTGGAAGTGCTGGAGATGCCTTGGGGTGCTCTT
Organism: Streptopelia decaocto; assembly: GCF_964273445.1. Classification (NCBI taxonomy): domain Eukaryota; kingdom Metazoa; phylum Chordata; class Aves; order Columbiformes; family Columbidae; genus Streptopelia; species Streptopelia decaocto. The sequence continues at coordinate 61,612,553 of NC_138663.1, read as the reverse complement.
CTTCCATCAGTTGAGCAGAGAAGCAGCTAACTATTGCTGAGCTTCGAAAGCCAAGTGTCCAGCCTGGCTGCAGCGACCCCAGTCTGCCCTAGTGATGGGTCAGTTCTGTTGGGAACAGGACTTCTGTCAATGACACTAAGGGGCTGTCCCTGCAAAACTGAGCTTTCCACAAGGTCTTCACAGCCAGAGCTGCTGCTGCCAGCATGCACATCACTGGCAAATGATCAGCTGCTGCCTGGGGTCTCCAACCATAAAGCCTCTTGAATACAGGGCTACAGAGATCACTCTGGTTCTAAATCAGAGCCTTCCTGTGTAACCTCATCTAGGTGTTCCTGCTTTGGCAGGGGGATTGGACTAGATGGTCTTTCGAGGTCCCTTCCAATCCCTAACATTCTGTGATTCTGTGAAATCAGATGTGTGGGGAGGAATGCAACTCATTGGCCTGGCTGGACACTCCAGTCATTTCCCACAAACACAATGTACCTACGAAGTTTTCGTCCACTTACTTCATGGTTGCTGTAAAGCACTTTCAGATGCCCAGCTTCCAAAAGGTGCTCTAGAAGAGAGACATCAAGCTGTAGGTTTCTGTAAACGCTTCATTTTATCTATCAGATTTAGGGTCATAATATATTGGATTGCAATTGTCAGTGAAAAATAACAATGGCATGTGAAACTAATTGCTGTTGTGTTTTCAACACAGTGTTGACAGAAGAAGAATAGTCCTTAAGAAGCAGCTGCCATCTCTTAGAAAATGAGTACTGGTAGCAATTCTGCTGAGACGTATGGATTTCTTTCCTTTATTGTTTGTTAAGGCTAACAAACCAAGGGCAATTGCATGGAAACTAAGTCTTCTTGCTTAGGCATTCATCTCTTCCTGCTGTTTGTTTCCCACCTGGAACTCTAATCCTCTCTTTGTGACCTAATCAGTTCCTCAACAACCAATTGCCATATCACAGTGCTAAAGTTTCAGGTGGGGAAATGAATTGCACAAATGAACGAACTCTGAAGAACCAGACGCTTCATTTTCATGCAAATATTGTTAGTGATAATAAATGAGGAGAGGTAAATGCAAAACTATTGAAGATAGCAGTGTACTTATGTCTAAATAGAGAGTTTATCATCCTAGACATTATCTGCTTTTACAGAGACACACAATGTGTATGTATATACGTTTTTAATTTTTTTTTTTTATTTTCAATGAATCTGCTCTGCTAGGACTTCACAGCCAAATGAAATACATAAAGGTTGAGGTTTTCCTTCTGAGTTATTTTCCAAAATCAAGTGTTTTTAGGGAATACAGTTTTTCTAAGCAGGTGCTATTTTTGGATTTGCTTACTGGTTTTCTCCCCAGTTCTTTCTGTGATGATTTATTATGATTTATTAATTCTGATTTTTAACTAATCCTTGTTCTTCTTTTATGATTAAAAGAAGCAACAAATTGAATTTGCAACTGTGAGCCAATCACAGATGTGACACATGCATTATCAAAGACCATGTTATTGGTCTGCCAGGACTGTGGCTCTGTCTTTTAGTGGATTAGTTCATAAAACACTGCTGATTGATAGAACCCGTGGCCAGAAATCTCTCCAGGAATGAACAATAGGTTCTGAAATCTGTTAGAAGCTTAGCGAAGGTCGTGCAGTGTGACTTGCTACATCAAACAATCTAGTGGTACTACAGATGTACCTTCATATAAGACTGCCTGTATGAACTAACTATTGGTGCACTACAGCAAAATCAGAATTATTCAGGTTTGAATATATTGAAGATCAATGTTTTAGATGTGGCTTTAAGAATAAAAGTCACTTATTACAAAACATGCTTATTATTGGCAGCCAGAATGAGTTTTTGCTCTGAGTCAGTACTCTTTGGCCCTAATATCTCTGCCATCCTGGACTCTTCTTGCTATTTCTATAAAAGTCAAAAGATCTATGAATTTTAATGAGAAATAAAGTCTCCTGTTTTCAGCTGAGCCCAATGATGGGTATGTTGGAGAGCCATCTTCCTTTTGTAACTGGCTTTAGGCAGCAAGTAACCTTGCTATGTAACTCCTGCATTCAAAGCAATGTCACCTTCATCACTGCAGCAGGCAATGGCTTTTTCCTGCAGCAGGATTTAGGGTGGGAGGCTGGGCTTGTTGTATCCATAAGGTAAATTAAGGGGAAGCACAGGGGGCCTTGTGTGACACAGCAATCCTCTTAGCAAGGCATTTGGGGAAACAGGTCTGTGGGAGAGAGTTCATGTGAAACTGAGTCCAACTCAGAGGAGAAGCCATAGAGCAGGGATATCAAACTCATTTTCACTAGGGCCCACATCAGCCTCACAGTTGCCTTCAAAGGGCCGAATGTAATATTAGGACTGTATTAATGCAAATACTCCTGCATTTATACAGTCCTAAAATTACAGTCGGCTCTTTGAAGGTAACCACAGGGCTGATGTGGCCCCAGGTCAAAATGAGTTTGACACCCCTGCTGTAGAGTATGAAGATGTTGACTACCGAGTTGGCAAGACGATAAGCAGGAGGCGTAACAAAGTGGCTGCTGTGATTACAGAGTGCACCAGAATAAAGCTCAATCTCAGCTTGCGAAAGCAAGGGCTAAGGTGTGTTGTCTATTGTGGGAGATGAATTTGATGAAAAATGAAAGAGCCCCGAGGGCTGAAGATTGCCTGTGTGCTTTGACTGAGTTATCTCCCAGCCCAGCAGAACTCTTTTCTTTCAACAGACACTTAAATGTGTGCAACTTAGGTCTTTTCTGTTTCTTAAATATTTTCTTAATGCTCCTCTGACAATAGAAGAGCTTGAGTGTTTACTCAGGACTCAACAGAGACAGGGACAAGGCTGGATTATGTGAGTCCCTTTAGTGCTCACCCCTGAGCGTGGTACATGTTTAGATCTTACCGCCTGTTTGAAAAAGCTAGAACTCATGGCAACACCTTCAAGGTGGAGTGATAGGTTCCAAGTAATTCTGCAGTTTATCACAGTGCCTGTAAACACTCAGCCTGTGTGGAGGGGATGCAGGGATATTGTCTACAGTTGACTAAGCTTGCCTTCCAGGCCTTGTTTTCAGTAGCTTATAGCTTTGCTAAACTTCAGCTGCTTGAGCTGACATTTTCCAAGCATGATGTCTACTTTGAACTATTTAGGGGTAAGTTTAATTATAATTTACTTTGAAAAAGCCTGAGCTTAAAAATATTCTTGGAGATGTTCTGATAAGAAGCAGTGGTTATCATACATAGTTAGATGTGTCCATAGTGTAGCCATAGGTTGATAACAAGTGATGTGTTTTTGACAGTTTGATAATAGGTCAACAGCTTGATAATAAAGGGTAGGTTTTCAAAGGAGGAAGCAGTTTCAGTGAAAAGTCTTCAGGTTGGTTTTTTGTTTGTTTGGGTTTTTTGTGTGTGTTTTTTGTTGGTTTGTTTTGTATTTTTGTGGGGTTTGTTGTTGATTTTGTTTGTTTTTGTCTTTGGGAAAACAACATTATAGTGTGGTTCTTTTTAGTTGAGTACTGTCTTTTACCTTTTTACCTCTCTCTGTGTGAGGTGATTTAGCATTGGCCATTCCCTCAGCTTTATTAACAAAGGTGATGTAAGACTGCTCACCTATATGTCTTCCTGCTTTCTGCCCAGCAATTCATTTTGCCTCCTCCCAAACCAAATCTGTTCTTTTGATGCTACACTCCATTCCAGCTCCTGACCCCCTTGTTAATTCTGCCTCAGCTCATGCATGCTTGTCCTGTTCATCACAACTTCAGGTCACTAAATCAAGACTCTGAGAGAACACCAGAATAAAAATTGCCCATGAATTGCCATTTGCTTGTGTGCGAGCAGCAGGGGAACAAGCTAGGCCAACCCAGTGTGAGTGATAACGCATTGTTCAACTTTATTGCTCTTAACGACACATATTTATAGAGCTTACAGTAATTATGCATACTTGTCACCTGCTGATTGGCTTAAGTCCAAAGGTTACATTTGCCTTGACCCTCCTACCTACGGCTAGCTGGCTGCCTGAGTTTCGCGCCTCTTCAACTCCCCCTCCCTGGAGTTGTTTACAAGACTTGTCAAGGTCACAGTGTCCTTGCTGTTCCCTCATGATCAGCAGTCTCTGCTGAGGCCTACTGAGGCATTGAGGCCTGGTTATGCTAAGCTCCTATAACATGTCAAACCATTAACTTATCAGAACACAACTCTTACTAGAACAAACATTAGAACACAACTCTTATTAGAACAAACTCTTATTAGAACAAACTCTGATCGTGCAACTGCTCCATGGATTCATGTCCTTTATCTTTAAGCCACTCCCTAACACTTGTGTCTTGTGTTCATGAAGTAAGACACATGATCAGATGCTCGTTTCTACACAAACTCTGTTTCTGTTTGTGGTACATGGTGGATGAAATAGGACTCTATAGTCCTGAGATGGTGGCTGTTTGGTGAAGAGCCTGGGGCTGTGTAGTGAGCCTAGCAGACAAATATAGGTAGGAAGAATCATGGTCACACGGTTAAGGCAATTGAATTGAAATTGAAAATTGGATTGTATTTCACCCTTTTTGAGAGCTGCTATTATGAACCTGGGTGAGCCAAAGAAATGACATTCTTCCCAACTACCATCCGTGCGGTCCCCATTTTCTGTGTGTCCACTTTCGGTCACCCATGAATTAATTTGTGGAAACGCTGCCTGCTGTGTCTAGGACCAAGGTGACTGGGAACTGTTCTCTGAGGAAGGAAAATGCTAAGCACTCGCAAAGTTTTGGTTCTAAGCTTCATTAATTGAGCACCCGAATACACTGACATGTTTGAAAATACAGGCTTTTATCTCTGTTCCTCAGCAGGGAGCTCTGAAGATAAATTCATTGATGTTTGTAAAATTAAAACCAACACAACTCAAACACTACAATGAGAACACCACTATAGAAAAGCCCATGAGGAAATTAATCATTCTGTATTCAATGCGAGATCTGGATGCTCTGCAGTAAATAGTACATGCACCACACATTGGATGATAAGGACAGGAGAAAATTTGAATAGTGCTCATTAAGCGAGCAACATCCCTCCTTTGCGCTGAAAAAGCAGGAGACCCATGGAAACAAAAATCATGTAATTAAAGATTGTATCATAATGTGTTTGCATAAGGGTAAATTAATGTTGCATGGGTGATCTTAAATCTGGCATTCACTGACTTGCTTGACTTTGCACTCCAAATGTGGTGGGGTTTTTTTGTTGTTTATTTTTTGTTGTTTGTTTGGGTTTTTTGGTGGTTGGTTTTGGTTTTGGTTTGGGTTTTTTTTTAGAGAGAGCAAAACAAATCCCTTTTGGGCATTGGCAGAGGGAGAGCAGAAGACATCCAGCTACGTGCTGGTGTGTGCAGCTAGATAACTGGTGTGTGCACAGCTAAACACAGGTGTGTACATATCTGCCTGCCTAATCTGTGTGTATGAGTGTGTGTATGTCTAGCTCATGTTTATGCAGCTGGATGGTGTTTCCCTCTGAAAATTCCTTTCTCTATTAAAAAAAAAATAAAGGAAGAAGCATTAACAATTGGTTTGGTTGCCCAGGTTTTAGATGACAAGCTTTTATGAGGTATGCTGTAGTCCAGATCTTCCTTTATAGAGCCTCTGCTTGGTTCATGAGTCACCAGAACTCCCCAAACTCTGTTTGACTGACAGGTCAAGTGTTTGTGGGAGTCATCATAAGATGCTTCTATGGGATAGGCAGCATCTTTTATGTCTGTGTTAGTAGAAGGGCTGGCATGCTGAGAATTCAGCCACACCAGTATCCGAGGTGTATTGGAATGATAACAAATATTACTAGATATAATTTGTTATATCTGTGTTTGGTTTGATTACTGTCTTGTGTTTGAAATCCTGTAATTAGAGCAGCGAACTGCCTCCAGGGCCAGTGCTACTGCAAGTAATACAACATCAGTACGAGTTCCTTTGGCTTCAGTAGGTGGTTCATTACAAGATATGAAGTTTGGAGTCCACGTAAATTAAATATCACCTCTTGGGAAACGAAGATCTTGAAGACAGAAGGGAAATAGTGAGTATCATCTCTCCCTGTTGAATAAACTGAGTTAGCAGCACGTTTCCCTAGCACTGGGAAGTGCATGGACTTGCTCAATCCCCTCCCCCACTAGATGGCACTGAACTCTTTTTCTTTAAAAGAAAAAAAAAAAAAAAAAAAAGAGGGAGAAGAAAAATATGGTGGTGATTTTATTGTAAAAAAACAAAAAATCACAAAAAACCCCACAAACAAACAAAAAGCCCCAACCCCAAGAAAAGCAAATTGCAAAATTGCAATTGGTTGCCCTGCCTGTCTCTAACCTCACAGCCTGTGCGTACCTTGGTACGGGCGCTCTCTTTGCTTTGGTATCTGATGCTTTCTTGGAAGGCAGTGGGCGAGGGGAGCTGGAGGATGCTAAGGAAAGCAGAAACAATCCTGGGAGGGAATGGAGAGGAGCCAGCCCTGTCCATACAATACCACCCGTGGTGATGTCTGGCAGGCAGCGCACGGCTTGTGACAAGGAATTTGCTCTGAACAGACACGCTGGGCTCTGTGTCTCTGTCCCGTGTCTTCAGACATTTTTCCTGTGCACCCATGTGCTTTAGCTTTCCCTCTGGATCACTGAAATCGTAACCTGCAGAAAGGAAAGCCTCAGCTTTCAGTCCTTTACTATAACTGCATTTTCACTTCCCAGTTCATTTAAGACCCATGAATTACCTCCCTTTGCCAAGATGCCCTTAGTTCACAGAAGGGACCGGTTTCCATGTAACGTTCCCAAGTGTGCGTGAGTTCTTGCTTTTTAAATGCCTTTCTCCCAGCTTACATTCATCTCAAGATCGACAAGGATAGTTTTTCCCCCCTGCAGTGAGGCGGGGGTGGGCTGGGAGGAAGAGAATTTAATAATGATCTGTTGGCGCTGCGAAGGGGCTGTCTATAATAATCCTGGCAAGAGACAGAGGAAAGGTTCCTAATGCCTGTAACAAGCAATAATCTGCCCCTCTGGAAAAAAAGGGGATAAAGATGATGATGATGAGGGAGAGAAATGTTTAATTCTAAGAGTTAAACTGGAGCTCATCTGAAATCCAACATTTTCTCCTACATTTATATATCTAAGGTGACTTGCAGGAGGATATAGATTGCCATCTGATAAAGCTACAATGGAAGTAAAAAAAATGTATAGAAACTGCCACTGAAATGCCTTTTCAGAGAAAAAGATAAAACCTGGAGCTGCACTCCAATTTTTAAACCCATATTTAAGAATGAGAGGAGGAAACAAGTTGGGCTTCTCCAGGTATGAAACTCTCTTACTGCCTTGGAGTGTGATGGAAACACCTGGCACCTGAAACTGCCTCGATCCAACCAAATCTTGGGTCTTTGGACTGTAATCCTGATGTTTAATTAGAAAAGAAATGTACGTATTTTTACATTATATGGTTTTCCCGTCCCCTAATGTATCTTTGGCCAATACCATGAGAAAAACAGCTCTGATAGCTGAATCCTTCATTTTGTTCTTGCCCTCAGTCTTCCAGTTCTGTCTAAATAGAGAATAGTTTAGACAGTTCTGTCTTCCAGTTCAACCTAAATAGAGAATAAACGTAGCAGACTCTTGTGCTTAAATCAAAAATCCATCAATCCACGTTTGGTAAAATTAGGCTTGTTCCATGTTCTCATCCTTCAGCTTGGGACTTGACGCTAAAAACTGATGAAGAAATCCAGGTGCACTCTCGTCTCTGTGTGGGCTGCAACACAAGAAACCTGTTCACCATCCTCTTATAGGAGCCAGAAGCTTTTTGACCACAAATCTCTAAATTCTGTCTCGGAACAGATGACAAGTATGGCTGCTCCAAGCCCACTATAAAATTTCATTTTTTTATGTACTGACATGTAGTTGCTTGAAAAATCCAGTTATAGAACTGGATCCACCTGTGCTTAACTATTTAAAAAAACCCCCTTAGATCCTTAAATATTTGCCTTTATTATGAACAACGAAGGGAAGTTAACGCTAAAAAAAATAAACCAGTGTCTTGTTTCAGTAAAATAATTAAATTTATTTAAAACTTTCTAGATGCAGTTAATAATATAACACTGAAGCTTTGCAATAGAGCTGTTCCAGCAGATGCAGACGATTGCAATGTCTATGGTTTGGACAATCGACTTTCCTTTGCGAGATTCACAATCATACAAGGGGGTTAGACAATACAGTACTTTTCAAACCAAAAATGGTTTAATGGAGAGATGCCCTTCCATAGCTGAAAATCCCAGCTGACTTGGAACCTGTTTTTGCCAACTAAAATGGAAAGAGACATCTTGCCTTTTTTTGATGATACAATTTGGTTTGAGGCCAAAACCTGGTAAGATCTGGCCATGTGTTTTTTTCTGATGCAGCTGTATTTCTCAAGAAAATCCAGGTATGTATTTCTGATACCTGAAGAGGTACCATGTCCCCCTTCTTCTCTCCCCACTGGAGCAAGTACAGCTTGTGTGGCTTATGGCTAAAAGCTAGCAAAATCCCAGCATACCCCTTTTGGGGCCAAGAACTATCACCAGGCCAGGGCTTCCAATAAAGGCTGTGATTATTTTCTAGTCAGATGATACAGCTTGGGCTTCAGGGGCCAAAAGCTGGTAGGACCCAGTGTGGACGTAGACTTTTGCAGCACTCATCCCTGGAGAGGCATTGGGGCTGTGGACTTTTTGACACAAAAGGAGTGACCATACCATGGGGTCATTGGTGTGTGGGAGCCAAATTTTGGATGGGGCTAACCGGGTCCCTCTGCCAGCTCCAGGATGCTGTGGTACCCATGGACCAGGATGTGCCAGGATCCAGAGCTTTTTGATGAAAGGGACATGACTGTGATTATTTCCTCTTAAACAGTGCAATTCAGAGTCTGGAGGCCTCAGATTTCTGGATCATACAGAATCTAGGTCCTGAATTCAGGGTTATTTTCAAGCTCATGCTTTGTGTGATGTAGTAGGTTGGGATTTTTTTGGTGCAGTAAGAAACAGCTCTTGTTGTCTTGGATCTGTTTCGCATGACATAAGGGTTTGTGACCACAAATGAGCAGGATCCAGTTAAATCCAGGTTTTACATTTTCCCCTCTTAAGAAAGTAAGGCTTCGACATTTCCTGCCTGGGAAGTGGTGCAGTTTGTCTTTAAGGAGGCTAGAGAAATAAGAAATGAGTCTCACGTTGCATGGGTGACATCACTGGCTTTTGGCTCAGCGCTCTGTATTCTCTGTCTGTAGGCTTTAGCCAAGGCTGCAGGGCTCGGTGTTTGAACAAGGAAAGATTCCCAGGTGTACAGAAGATTGGATTCACTCTTATTTGAATTAAAAACGGTGAAATGAGATTTCTAAGGCTTGGGGACTCCAGCTCACCTTCTGTTGTGCTTGATCTCTACGAGATGGGTGAGTTATTCCCATTAGAGAGAAAGGGAGTGGAAATTTAAGGAGGAAAAAAACAACAACAACAACAACAAAAAACAAAATCAAACCAAACAACAAACAACATGCCTGAATATGTAGCTGCTGATGCTGGGGATACGACTCCTATGAAGCTTCTGAGCTAAAAATCTCAGCTCTGACTTGGAGATCAGGCCATATGGCAGAGAAATGGTGCAGCCTGAAAGCTGTTGACAACAGTTAGGGGCTGCGTTCTTCTCCCAGTCTAAGGTGTGTAGCTTTTTTCTTTTGTTTTTGTTTCCCCCCACCCCTCCCTGGTTTGTTTTGGTTTGATTTTCCCCCGACCTCTCTCCCTTCCCCATTCCTTAGCATCCTTTCAGCCCGCCGTAAGCCCTGCCCGCCTTCATCTTGCAGATGGCTAACGTGCCGCCGTGTTAGGAAAACTGTGCAACAACACATCCCAGCGCCGGGGATCGAAGGAAGCTCCTCAGATACCAGCGGAAGGGGACGGGGGGACGGGGAGGGGGAGGAATGCGTGGAAAAGCGATGCTGGGGTCTCGGACTGCTGCCGGTGCTGCCTAGCGGGAGGTGCGCGGTCGGCGGCGGCGGCGGCGGGTCCTGCCGGGGCTGCGGCTGCTCCCCCGCCGCCTCTCCCCGGGCCCGGGAGCGGGGAGGCCGCCGCGCAGGGAGAGGGGAAGCGCTACTGGGCTCGCTGCGGGGAAACGATCGTGGCGTTCGGCTGCCTGGGCGACAGCGCAGACGACGAAAGCAGGCGAGTGAATGGGAAGGCTGGAGGAGACGAGCCGAGGTGTTTCCGAAGCCAAGATGTCAGTGACTGTCAGCGAAGTCTGCTGAGGGAGAGATCGGTGTGTGTCCGCGGTTCCAGTTCCAGCCGGGGAGGTTGTATTTTAGCCACGATTTAAACCAGCAGCAGCAGCAACAACAGATTGCTCCCCCCTCTTGCTCCCTCCCTTTCGACCCCGCTTTAAACCCAAGCAAGTGACCGACCGTCCAGACTATGATGCTCTTGCTGAGCCAGTGACAAAGAAAAGGCAAGTCACCCAGTCCTCAAACCGGGATAACCGGTCCCTTGCAAGCGGGAGATCTCTAGCTGTTGAACTTTTCTGTCCTGTGATGATGCTGTGGTGAGCCTGCTGATCTGAAAGCCATCTCTTCTGGAGCTCTGAGCTGGCCAGATTGAAAGAGATTAATGGACTGATCAAACAGCCATAGCTTTCAGGTCTCTTCAGGGGGGATATATCCCTTCAGTCCCCGTTGCCTGGGTGCTCGTGGTGAGGGAGCAGGACATCTTTGTATAGGTGGGTTGCTGGCTTGCTCCCGTTCAAGGTGGAAAGCTGTATTTCTCCTCACCAGGTCTCCTCCACAGAGGAGAAGAGGCAGATGAGACTCCAGGACTGCCCCTGGGGCAGAACTTTGTAGAGCTCTCAGCATCCCTCCGCAGCGTGGATGTGAGCCACGGGAGTTGGGGATGTTTGAGGCAGTCTCTGCCAAGTGACACGTAGCAGCCGCTCTGGAGGTTTTTTGCGTGGTCTCACGCTCAAGGGCTTTGCCTGTTGTGAAGATGTCCATGGTGTTTCTGTGAAGCTGAGGTATGGCTGCTGGAAGGTTACTGCTGTATGCTGGCCTCTCTTTAGCTCTGTGTGCCCTGGGCATGCTGGCTGTGGCAATCTGCTCTGACCATTGGTATGAAACTGATGCCAGGAAGCACAGAGAGAGGTGCAAGAGCATCACCACTAAAAGAAATGATCCTGGCTTCATTTATAACTCCAACAACAACCTGCCTCTCAGGGCCAGCAGGTCTAGGTTGGACCGCTGGGAAGGGAAACTCCTCTTGGCAAGAAATAGGAGGCAGATCTTTGCTATGAGCGCAGTCGACGAGTGCAACAGACAGTACAACTCCACCAACATGGGGCTCTGGAGGAAATGCCACCGACAAGGATTTGACCAAGAGCTGGAGGAGCTGATTGCCAAAGGTAAGGTCTGTTTTTTACCAGATGAACGTGCCAGGCACTCCTGAGCTGAGCAGCGTCTGAGCAGAGCCATTCAGGCTCACAGATGGGGGGTAGCATCTCTAGCCAAGCACCTACTTTTGCGATGGGTGAGCTGGTCTGGCTGGGCATCACTTCCTGAAGCATTGCCAGGGCAGTTTCCCACAGGGTCTCTACTGCTGAGGTGTGGGGTTTGGGAGCAAGAAGGCAGTGGGGGTGAGGGCAGACACACCCCAGAATGTCTCTCTAAGCTTAATATAGTCTGCCCATTGCCATGGTATCAGATTGTTTTCCATATACAAATAAGAGGTATTAATAAAGCAGACATTGGATTTTTTTTTTCTTTTTTAATTTTGTTTGACCCTGATGACTCAGGTAAAGTAAAAATTCTTTTATTGGAGGCTACATATGTCTGTATTTCATCATTCCTTTACTGGATGCCCCATCAGTCCCAAAATAAACCATTTGTAGTGCTCACATGTAGGTTTTTTCTGTACTCAAATGGAGAGTAAACAAAGGGAAATGCTAAAGAGCAGGAGGAAACCCAGCTTGCTGTTTACACTGAGCTATGTTTTGGAATATCTTCAATGTCTACAAAACATTACATGTATTTATTAGGAATGTTAGAAAGGAATAATTTTCTCTTTGGGTGGAGATGCATCTGTTTGCCTGTAGCATTTTTGTGCTGTGTTTTCTCTTGCCTTTTGGTCCCTCTTTTTTTCACCCAAGGTACCAGTTCAAGGTGATGGTCAGTTTGCCTCAAAAATGTCTTTGATCTGAAGTACAGGAAGAGGAGATATGTATAAAATGCTGCCTAAACATCCTGTCTGCAAAAGATGTATATTTTTGTAGGATGATGAGGGTTTCAGTAAAAGATGACAGCATCCTTGCTACCCACAGCATGTTTACTCCATACAACAAGATAACATTTCCCTCCCATGGTTCTTCTGTTGCTGATTCCCCAGCAGTTTCTTTCCATCACAGTGAAATCACTGCTTCTTACACCATACAATCTTTAAAAATACTTGTTTTCTGAGTGTGTTCTCTGTTCCAATCTCCCTTGATAGCCTGCGTTAATTCCCTTTTCAGACATTGTAAGCAGAATTGTAGCTTAAAGCTAATTATTCCTGAGGGATATACTCTCACATATGTTTGCCAATGTACACATTTTGTTTCGTATGTTTTAAAAGTGAGCAGTAGAGGTGAGTACCATGGTATAGACTTGCCCTGAGACAGCACACACAGGTGGTGTAGCAGGGAACCAAGATCGCTAGTTGGGATTTTGTCTGTGTTGCTAGTGGTCCTTAATGTCTGTTTGCTATTTAACGATCACTATGAAACAAATTGGTGGCTTCAGTCCCATTTGTAATGGACAGGTGAACATGTACAAACCTGTCAGCACCCTGGTAACCTCCTCCTGGTTTTGGAGCTGAGGGAGGGCTCTTCTTCCCTGTGTCTTGGTGAGGGCTGGGCTGTCTGTGGAAGGCTGGATCACTTTGCCACGTGTGCTCGCTGTGCTTGGGGCATAAACAAAGAAATTCAACCTTGACAGCAGGTGAACATGTCACCAGAGCTCACCTTTGGCAAAAGGAGTTTCAGTTATTAGAGAGGTTTTTAATCTTGAAATAGGTGAGACTTGTTCATCTTTTACCTCCTGCCTTGTCCTGTGTTCAGGAATGTCCGTTTCTCTTGCCAGAAACTGCTGAAATTGACAGGCACTGGGTTATGTGTAAGGGCAGCTCTGCTGTAAACCATAGAGAAAATGTGGCAACTCAGGCTGAGGTGGTTACACACAGGAGAAGATGGTCTTTATAAGATCCAGCTGTAATTAATGTATGTCCGTGTGTATGTGAGTGTGTGAATGAGTGTGTATGTCGTGAAATACCTGTAAATACAGAGCATTCAGCTGGTACCAAGGGATTCCCAGGCTCAAGTACAGCATGCGTTCCTGCACACATATTCCTGGACATATGTGCCTGCAGATGGCCAGGTAGCCACTTCACAGAGTCCCTGTCCCAAGGGCAGAAGTGCAAATTGTGCACACAAGGGAGGTATGTGCAAATATCGGTGTGTGTGACTCTTTGCCTTCTTTAAAGGTTTTGGGCATACATTTAACAAACTTCATTGCACATTGAGAGAAATGTTAAGGGAGGGAGACTCATAATACTGAATACCAGTATTACAGTTCATTTAATGGTCTTTTTGAAGTGGTGATCTGCCTATACTATGCCTCTCAGCCATAAAGAAGAATCACACACATTAGCACTAATGCTATAGAGGTGTGTTCCTTTGGCACCTCCAGATTAAAACATAGAAAAGCAAGTTTAATGGCAATTTGATAAAATAAAGTGTTTGACTTCCTCAGAAACACAACTGGAGATTTTACAGGATTGCTTGTCTACTTTGTTTTGTTAGATAAAAAATAACTAAGGGATTTTACTCCTCCCTGACAAAAAAATAATGTAAAATATTTGTCTGTTAAAACTCCTCATATGCTGGAATCACTGAATTAGGAGCCAGCTTTACGTGGGTAGTCAGCTAGTGTCCCTGTTCCCACCTAAGGCCAGCTGCCAGACTCTTTCTTTATGATCTGCAGCTATATGATGAAAATGGAATAAGTACATTTGCCATCGCTGTTGAGAACAGCTAGGAGTTCAAAATGAGCCAAGTATTCTAGGTTTAACCTGACAGCACCACCTTGCTTTTCTAGTTTTTCTTCCATGGCAGATGCTCATCTGGAGTTAGAGGTTGCAGGGGTGGGTGTTTGGGTGGGTGTGAAGAGCTGCAGATGTTCTCTACCTGTAGTAATGAAATACCCTGAATGGGGTATGTGGTCCTGCACGGATGAAATCTCTCTCTGTATGAGCTTCAGGCCAAATACCATATAAAAGAGAATGGTATTGGTACATAGGCCTTTCATTCTCTTTCCTCTGCCAGTTGTTAATTTAATCTAGCACACTTCTTCCGCAACTGGATAATCTAATGCAAGTTCTGGCCCCAAATATTGTGTTTAATGCTATATGTAATTGAATGTAAATGCTATTAAGGTGGTGATTTTTTTTTTTTTTCTGTTAAGCGGTACAGAATCTAAGCGATCCATTTATTTTGAGATAGATTCTACATTTTTCCCTAGGCAAAACTTCCAGTATAGAGAATGGTAGGTTTATCTATCAAAGGATAACAAAAAATGGCCATTAAGAGCCTAACTGGCTTTGCAAATACCCTGCAGTTATTCTGCTTATGAACTCTGCTGAAATTAATACAAGCTATAGGCAGCGGCTTATGGCAGGATCAGGCCCTATGGTACTTGACAGTATTCAGATGCCAGTGGTTTTAAAAAACAGTTCTTGTTTCTGAATAGGCCAGATCACTTCTGTAATTCTGTTCTGTATTTATTAGTTTTCTCTTTCTGGCAAATAAATCAAAACCTTTATGTTGGGTTTTGCTAGAAAATCTGGAGATCTGTTACTTCAGATTTCTTATGGATAGATGTAATAGACACTGGACACTAGACCTATTTATATTTCTTCTACCCCTTTTTTCATATTTCCACAGAACCCGAGTGCATATTTCAAAATAATATAATCAGATGAATAGGCAATGAATTAAAGCAGGTTGTTGCAAGTAATCATACTCAAGGAGAGGCATACAGGCATGAAACCAAAGGCCTGAAAAACATTTTAAAGCTGTATCAAAATTAGGCACTGAATTTGTTCTCTTCGTTGTCATGAGTGAAAAAAAAATCAAACCAGAAGCAACAGAAATTATAGTCAATAAAGAGATTATTTGAATTAAACATTCAAACGCAGGGCCCAGTTTTGCTAACTTTTACTTACATGAATAATCCTTATTCTTGTGAACTGGCTACTTGGACTGAGGAAAAGCACTCCTGTAGAGTGGGACCAGTCAAAAAGAAAGAACTAACAAAGCTGGCTTTCTGATTCTGCTTTCACATATGATCAAGTCTTGTAGCATCTCAGGACCACAGATTCACTCCTAATCCCTAAAGACTCACAGAGTTAGGAATTGCTGGTTCTTGGTTTATTCAGCACAATACTTTCCAGATTCCCAGGTGTCTGTCCAGTCTGCTCCCTGAATTAAATAGAATCACAGGATCATAGAATCATAGAATCATTTTGGTTGGAAAAGGCCTTTGAGATCATTGAGTCCAACAATTAACCTGGCACTGTCAAGTCCACCTCTAAACCATGTCCCTAAGAAACTCATCTGCGCATCTTTTAAACACCTCCAAGGATGGTAACTCAACCACTTCCCTGGGCAGTCTGTTCCAATTCCTGACAACCCTTTCTGTGAAGAAATAGCCCCGTTGTTTAACTTCCCTTTGAATATAGAATCATAGAATAGTTTCGGTTGGAAGGGACTGTCACAGGTCATCTACTCCAACCCCCTGCCATGAGCAGGGACATCTTCAACTAGATCAGGTTGTTCAGAGCCCCATCCAGCCCGGCCTTGAATGTCTCCAAGGGATGGGGCATCTACCACCTCTCTGGGCAACACCCTGTCTGTCCCCATCTTTCTCATAGGCCCCTTTTAAGCTCTGAAAGGCTGCAATAAGGTCTCCCCAGAACCTTCTCTTCTCCAGGCTGAACAACCCCAACTCTCCCAGCCTGTCCTCACAGCAGAGCTGTTCCAGTCCTCTGATCATTTCTGTGGCTCCTCTGGCCCCTCTCCAACAGGTCCATGTCTTTCCTGTGCTGAGGCCTCCAGAGCTGGACACAGAACTCCAGGTGGGGTCTCACCAGAGTGGAGCAGAGGGGCAGAATCACCTCCCCCAAGATGGTCCCTATATCCTATTTAATCCAATGTTTACCAGTGTACTGCCAAGTTTTTCACAAAAGTGACTTTCCCTCACCCAACCAAAAGATTTCAGTGAACCAACCACCTCCACCACTAAGCAAGCAGAGAGTTAAAATGCAGGTAAGTGTCCATTCATGGCCAGGAGAAGACTGAGTTTATATTCTGTTTTGGCAACCAGCAGCTCCTTGTGTATGGACTCATAGTGGCCCAGAAAAAAAAACCCTGGAAGCCACAGACTCTGTGTGCATCCTAGGGCAACATTGCTCAGATGCTTCCTGCACTAGTGAAGAGGAAAACAAGAAAGGAAAGTAAATAATTACATAATTTAATTCTAAAGGTACAATAAAGTAGAGGAAGAAGTTGCACAATAACCAGAGTCTGTTCCATTTAGACAATTACTACTCAGAGGAACTTTCATCTCACTTTTGGAAGGCTGCCAGTTAAACCTGTCTGGATGGGGCTTTGCTGCCTGCCACTGGAATCCAATTTTATTTTAAAAAAATTTACAATGACCTTATTATTTCAATCCCCCTTTTGCCTTCATTCTTCCCCCAAGATCCATGGAAATCATAGTAAATCCTATTTTTAAAAGATTTTATTGCAAGTGTACTTAGCCCATGCCACCACTGGAAAAAAAAAGCAAGTAATTCCTGTGCAGCCTACCTGCACCCTGAATAGTATGCAAGATTTCTGGGATGAAAGCATTCTCTGTTTTGGTTTGTCAGATGCATGGCATAACTGGGGAAGAAAGGCTTAACAGGACTACTCCAGCCGTCACTAGGGATTATTTATACACAATTGGAAAAGGCCGAAGAGAGGCTACTTGCAGCTATCTCTAGGAATAAAAAGCTTTATTTCCATAAAACCACTTGCAATACCTTGTGATTGTGTAGATTTGACTTTTAAAATGCAATGGTTTTGCCAGGTAAATTAGGACAGCCATTCTTTCATGTATCCCTCATATATTAAAGAATCCAAATGCTTTGTTTAAAACGTGTGTTTGAAATCCCAGCTGTTCTCCAGATGTACTCATTATGAAAAGGACTTTTTGAAGGTTCAATTCTCATCCTGTGAAGTCAACGGTAAATGTTTTATTGAACATGGTGATGCAGCAAGTTCAGGCCTTTAGTGTTTCCTTTGAGGTTAAAATTGTCCCTGGATAGAAAGGCCAATGCAAGGTCTGTGCTCCCTCCTGTCACAGCAGAGTTCTGCAGAGTGAACCAGTGAAATTTAAGCAGCAGACATTTTTTGAGTTGAATCTTAGGCTACCCAGGTATTTTTCAATGCCATAATTATTCTTATTTTACCGATGCAGATTGGAAGTCAAATAACTGCATGTTTCTAAGATGCAGCAAAGATATGCTCTTGCTCAGAGATTTTTCTAAAATCATTTAGTGGATGAAATCACTCGTGTTTCATGCGTGTGAGTTCCAGGAGGATTTGGCCCATCATATTTTAAATAAGTAATTTTAATATTTTAATTGCATCAAACTTAAATAGCATTTCATTAAAAAGTGTCTTTACCACAAGTAATAAGAACCTGACACGTTCCTCTGACACATCTGAGATAATTAGTTTGATAATATATATCTGCTAAAAATACTAAGAACATACATGTAATTTAACAGAGCTGCAACTGTTTTTATTCATGCTGTTTTAAAGGGCAAATTTCAATCAAGCTGCTGGCTTTCAAGCAAAATTGCTGGTGAAGACAAATGGAAATTTTGCCTGAGTAAAACTGACGGGATCATGCCCTTCTCAAGAGAAAATGATGTTTGCAGAGCTGCCTGCAGGACTGTATGCCTAATTCCTGTTCATTTAATTGAGCATCTGAATGCTTTTGAGAAATCTCAGCATTTTTATCCTTTGTGATGATTGCTTAAAAACTTTTTAACAAGTGTGGAGGAAAGATTTAATATGATTGCAAATGTGTTCTCTTTACTGTAAAAATAAAAATATGAAAGATTCTTCTACTTAAATAGAGAGGAAATTATCTGAACTATTTTGTCATCTCCAGTAATAAAAATCCATACTAATATTGCTTTTTCTCATTGAAAAAGTCTTTCTGTGCACTCAGAATAACTTCAAGAGTGGAATGAGTTCATTAACTATTGCAGAGCCAGTAAATGACAAAAAGGCTTTATGTTTTGTAGGTTCTGCAAAAATAATGACAATCATTTATAATGTAAGTTACTTAATGGCTTATTGCTAACAAAGTGTTGCTGGAACCCTTGAGTACATAGTGACCTCTTTAAGAGCAAAAGAAAGAAGAAAGATGGTGTTTCTTAGTTTTTAAGGAATAAATAAATAAATAATGTGGATTCTGGAATACAAGGGCATTTGACAGAGCATTCAGAATAGAATCCACGTAAAAAGAAAATAATATAAACTAACATATTTTCTCTGCAGGAGAGAAATCAGACTATAAAATGGAAATTTCCCCATTTTCTTTCTCATAAAGCCTAATTCTTCCACAAATAAATATTCACAACTGCCCAGCTGAGCCTGCTGAAATCATAGTCCTTTGTAGATAACTACCAAGATAGATGGAAGAAAGGTAGTACTGCAGTTAGGGCAGGGCTTACAAAGCCAGAACTTGGTCCAAGCTCTGCCATAGCCTTTCTTCATGACCTGAGGCAAGTGACTTAATCTTTTGTACCTCAGCTCAGTAGCCGCATAATAGGGATTTCGTTCATTATTATTAATACCAGTTAGAGTTCTACAGTAGGATTGATGAGCCTTAATCATGAATCAGAAATCATGAATTAGAAAAACGTCGCCGTCCTTTTGACATGTTGCTGCACTTTAAATATGCAGCCTTATGAGACAGTACAAGGAGATGACAAGGTAATTATGCTCAACATGTCCGGCAGCATTTTAAAAACACCAGTAGGCTAACCACATTTCTGTAAGCACCACGAAATGTGGGATTCCTAAAATAGTTGTAAAGAAGGATAATGAATAAGAGGTGCAGATGTTTATAAGATGGTGTTTCAAAGACTGAGGGATGGTACCAGAAAAATCATGGGTCGAGTCTGCTTGAAAAATTAATAAGTAGGTGATGGGGATTGACCTCTTTGGTTGGCTGTAGGAAGAAGCTGACATTTCCTTAATGAAGACAAGTAGATTACACTAATGAGAGAGATATGGGGACAGCATTCTATAGCTGCTAGGAGGAATGACATGGTCAGAGTGATGTGTTAGGAAAATGATATTTCTAGCAGCATCCTGAATGGATACATGGAGGGCAAGATCACATTTGTAAAGGTCAGAAAAAGAAATATTGTAGTAATAAAGGCATGAGCTAATGAGAGCATGGATGGAGAAAGAATATGCAAACCTTAGACATCCCCTGGATCTATGGACTTAGTAAGAGAAGTAAGATGAAGATGTTATTCCAGTTTTTGACCAGAACAACAAGGAAAGCAATAGTAGGAATGGGAAAGAGATGGGAATTACTGAAGAGAGCATATAGTAAAGAACACAGAAGAACATTAGAAACTCTGTTTTAGCTACGATAAGCTCAGGCTGATATTGGTATGTCTGTGAGGGAGTATTAGAGAGACTGTGGGTGTGGACATAGGGAGACAAGTCTGTGTTAGAGGAGCAAATGTGAAAACCGCTGCATGGAGACGGTAATGGAATCTGTGTTTGTGACAGAAATTACCAAGGAGTAAACTACAGAATGAAAAAATCCTCATGAACTTCCAGCAGAGCTGGGAGAAGAAAAGAGTCTTCTGGAGGACATATAAAAGAAGCAGATTCAAAGGTGGTGCAAAAGAAGCGAGTGATGTCGTGGCAGCTGAAGAAAGACACCATTTCAGGCTGGAACAGCACAGGAGACTACTGAAGGCAGCTGACATGTTGCAGCAGATGAGAACAGAGCATTCAGACTCTGCTGAAATTTGCCCAGTACATTAAACAGGGACTTTGGCAGCAGCACTTGCAAGGGAGAGGAGGCAGCACTGAACTGGTGGGAGAGCGCCAGGTGGTTTTTGTACCTGACGTATTCAGAGAGGTTGGTAATGAAAGGGAGGAGAGAAAAGCACACAGTATTTAGAGAGGAAAACAAATGTTTTAAGATGAAAGAATGCTTTAAAATGAGAATACTTTAAGAGGAAAGACATTGAATGGTACTTGCATTATGAGAATAAAAAGACTGAGGGTCTGAGAGGTCAAGGAGAAGAAAGAACAAGAGGACGAGAGCATCTGTAAGGAAAGTCAGGAGACAGGATAAGACTGGCTCAGTGGCAAATAGAAATGAAGGGAGTTGCATAGGAGGTTTTTCATCTGTGGGAGAGAAGAATGAGGAAGGAGTTGTAGGGGGAGAAGAGGAAACAAAAGACAAAGCTACTGGAAGAGGAAGATCACAGTTTGTCATTCTTCTCATGGAAGAACTGGGTGAAATCCTGTGTAACAGCTGAAGTGGGGGCTGGAGGAGATGGGAGGGTCTGAGGAATGAGCCAAATGTGGCAAAGAGGTGATTATGACTGTGAGTCTGAGATTTGAGCTGGAGTACTAAGTCTAGGAAACAAACAGAACTGAATGGGGGAGCAATGTGTTTATAGTGGAGAAAGTTAGCCAGACAGTGGGGTTCCCATTAGAGATGTTCTGCTGTGTGAAGCATAGCAGACACCAACTGGAATGGCTCAGTTGGGATTTGGGATGGCAGGGCAGGAGCAGACAGAGGAATGCAGGGCAGAAGGTCTATGAATGAAAGAGTGCAGCATGTGGAGAAAGGAAAGAAATGATAAAGAAGGTGAAAAAAGGCTGAGAGCAGGTAAGAAGTCTTTAATACTGGTGACCTAAGGTGACAAAAAGGGCAAGCGAGCTTAGTGTGAAGGTGGTGGTTGGTGGTAGCTGCAGATGGTCCACGGGATGGTCCAAGCCGAGGATCAGAGGGAGAGTGGAGGGCCAAATATGAAGCCCTGTATTTTTGGTAACTGATAAGATCAAACAGAGGAAACACTAAAATGTAAAGTGTAAGGGGCAGAGCCTGTCAGCTCTGTAAATACCTTTCTCCATCCTCCCCTTCCCCCCCAGTTTGTGGAAAATATCCTGAATTTGTAGTTGATACTTGTTTATCTGCACTAGAGGTTCAATCTGAGACTGGAGCGTGGTTGTTCCAAGCACTGGACAAACTCACTGATTTTTGCTGGGGACAACCATGCTGAGACCTCTGTAAGGTTACACAGGATGAACTCACAGCATGAAGGTAGAGCAAATTATAGAAGAAAGTCAGAGGTAGTGACCTCTCTGCCCTTCAAGCTTTGCTTTAAGGGGGTGTAAGTGCTGTTTTTTTGGCTTCTCTGGCACCCCCAAAGCACATGAGGCTACTGCAGCTTGTTCCAAGGTTACATCTTTACTGGGGTCAGAAACAGAAGTGGGCACAGACCATGTCAGGCCACTTAGTAAGGACAAATCTGACCGTGAGCCCAGCAGAGCAGTGCCTGGCATGTGCCAAATTGCAGAAGCACTGGGATGGGGGTACCTTGAAGCAAAGCTGAGAGGATCTTTCCAGTATATCCACCTGCTTTTTCCAGCAGCTCTACCTCAGTCATCCCCAGAGGGACTCTGCACTCAATGTTGAGAAGGGAATGATATGTCTCAAGCTGGGTGATTATCAGCATCTCTTGTCAGATTGCAAGGACTGTGATTAGGCTCTGAAACTCCTTCATCCATCCATGCCACCTCTGTTCAGTGTAAGTAGGTGGCTGATCTACCTGCTCAACAGCGCCCCGTGATTCCTTTATTTCCTACTGTAAGTGTGCAAGCTGAAACACTATAACGGAACAGGTGTGCTAAGATGTCACATGTATATGGCAAAGTACGTCCCAGCGAGATGTCCCACTAGATCGAGCGAAAGTCACAGAGAATCTCTTGTCACAGCACTTATTTAATTCTGAGACCTTTTGTTGGTTTTGTGTTTTAACAGCAGACATTTTTAAAAACGCTTCCTAAATGTATTTTTAGACTTTCCAGTCAGATGAAACAGTTATGTTAACTTTATTTGGTCAGAGAAGCTATTTCAAAATGCCTTTCTGCTTAAATATGAGTGTACGATACATGTCTCCACGTCTCAATGTCTCCATTAATTATTACATATCTTTGAATACGCAAAAGAGCCTTTTGAATGTAGACACTTTTGCTTTCTGCCCAGTGGTCATTTAATGACTTTAATATTATAACAGAAACGAAAACAAAAAGGAAACAAAAACATATTTCAACCAGATATTAAAGATGCAAATTAAAGTCACTAGCCTTACTTTGAATGGGTGATGCTGATTTATGGTAGCTGATGATCCAATTGTATTGCTTTGTCTTAAGTACTTAGGCGGATCCCATTGAGACAATATCTGAATACTTCTTGATCTCTAACCATAAAGGACTTCTGGAGAGTTAAATTATCCCTGTTTTACACAGAGGACAGTTGCCCAACAATACAAACATCCTGCAGGACAAAAGTTCATATTGGACAGAAATTTCTCACTGTTAGTCCCTCACCACATGAGCCAATGTTTTGCGTTAAATTTCATCCCTGTTCTATTCACCAGTTCCCAAGATTACCCAGTAGTGCTCACATGATAGTCCATAATGATTAAAGAGATAGGGACGAATGTTAGGGTGGTCTGAGGGACAAAGGAGCCAGCCAACAGGCACAGGGGAAATGGAAAAACTCAAATAGCTTAATGGGCTCAAATTGGGAAGTTGGATAATTTCCATCTCAGACTTTTAAAAGATATGGTATGTGACATTGCAAATCCAGTAAAAAAGGATTTTCAATAAATCTGTCTAATTAGGATAGTACATTAGGAATGAAAAGTAGCAAATCTATATTTAAAGAAAGGACAAAAAGTTGCCTGGGCCACAGCGGACTTTTTAGTTTGATCATAATAATAGCAAGCAGAGTTTAAAGTAAGTTCTAAAGGAAAGATTAATTAAATGCACAGGGGGAAATGAAATAAACATGTGACTTATGTTTTCCTATTTGAAGTGCACCAAACTATCCAGATATATTTTGCCAGGAAGACAACTGGGTTTTGAGACAAGGAAATGCCTTACACCTAATTTGTTGGGATTTTGGTAAAGGATTTTATATTCTGCCCCTAAGGAAACAGTTTGTTACAATGTTAAAGTAATTAGTACACAATTTACAGTGTGTTTGAGGAACTGACCAAAGGAAGGCAACAAGTGCTGGGAGAGGGAGTATCAACAGGAAGGTCAACAGCAGAGTTCCTAAGTAGGGAACCAATCTTATTTAATAATGTAATTGATGATATTGGAGCAGGGTCTGTAAGGGGAGGTGATAGGTCTCATTGAGCTGGGCACAAAGGAGTGAACTTAAGGCATTTGCAGCTGCCACAAGAATGACACATTGCCAAGAGAACTAAGGCCTGGAATATTGTATAGAAAGAACTGGGTAGTGTCAAGGACTGGACAGTAGGAAAGATGTGAAATTTTTTTCTATATGAACTTTTCATCCTGGAAGATGTGTTTGTGGTGTTGGGCAAAATACCCTCTGTGTTGCTCACTAGAATTCTGGTTCCCCAGACATCCAAGCTATGGGAAGGTTGGGTCTCAGATGGCTTCCTCCATGTCCAGGTCCTGCAGCGGGTTTCCTTGCAAAGTGGGAAGGGTGTGTAACTGAATCTCATCCAATGTGCAGTTGGGATGTGGTCACAGAGCCCACCTCAGTAGGACAAGGACAAAGGGGACAATGAGAGTGCACCCCCCTTCAGGTGCAGACAGAGAGTATCAGAACCATGATGGGGAGAAAGCTGAATGTGACTGAAGAGCAAAGGTGGCCAGATATTTCAACAAGGGAAATGTCAAAGTTGTGGACAAGGTGTTAATCTCTGTTATAATCTTTGCTATTCTTGTCAACCATCTCCAAGAAAGATGAACTCAATCTGAAGCAGGTCCAGAGTGGGGTTACTGGTGTGAGGAGAGAAATGGAAAACCTGTTTTACAAATATAATTGTTATCCAGAGGAAACTGAGTTAAACACAGCAGGGGGGAAAGGTGTGTTTAAGCTAAGGACAACATGAACAGGGAAAAATGTGTGTAAGGGCCATGAATACATGTAGGCTGGAAGCTCTGCTAAAGTGAGGCTCTGGAAGGAGTGAGGAGAGCAAAGCTCTTCTAACAGGTTTTAAGGATGAAGACGGTTGTGTTTATAGGAAGAAGCATTATATTATATACTTGCCTGCTATCCAGCAAAAATGAACACAATCCTTTCTAGTGCTGTGTCCTTGTGAAATGTACCATAGGACTGTGAAGGTTTAATTTATTATTACTATTAATTACTCTTCTTTTTTTCCCTGAGGAAAAGCATATTCAGCTCTGTATCAAGCAAGGCCTGATGGAAGGAGTGTTTGTCACCAGGCTGCCTGATACCAGCCATGAGTGTCTGGTGAGAGGGAAGGGACCTAAGACAAATCCAGCTGCACAATCCCAGCTGCTTTGTCTCTTTCACCTGGATCTGAGTTGCACATATTTCCTTCCAGTGAGACCCCACACATCCAAGAAGGAGTGGGGATGACAACCATGTGCACTTTATGCACTTTTTATATATCTTTCCCTTAGATAATGCTGTTAATAGAGTCTTTATTGCCTGGCTCCCTCATCTGCTTCCATTTCATATTGCCTTAGCTCAATGACAGCAAAGACTTGATAGATTCTCAGCCATTTGTATGCATAAGCCAGGAGAAAGCTTTCAACTTGTTCATTAAAATAGTTTATATAAAATAAAGGAGAATTTCCACACTATATTTAAACATTCGGGATGGCTGGCAGCAGCAGAATTAAACCCTTATTTGCACATATTTAAATTACCAGGAGATGCATTTTTTCAGTTCACAGAATGTTCAGCCATTTGGCTGGTGATGCTGGGTGAATTTTCTTATAGCGGGAAGGATGTTGCCACGGGATCCACCAGCTTATGAAGGCTAAAGGCACCCACGCCTGGGATTTGTTAACTTCTGTGTGCAGCAGCAGATCACAGTTCTCTCAAGAGTTTGGGGAAAAAGTCTTATAATAAATAGAACGGCTCCACAGAAGTAAAGGAAGAAAAGCATCATCTGGGATAGCCTTTTGGGCTGTAATTTAGCTTCTAGAAAAAGCAGAAGTAGGATCTCATCAATAAGTACGGAGCAAGACAAGCTGGGGTGCTCTGCCTGTCTGGAGTTTCAGGCAACCTGGACTGAGAATCGTAGAATAGTTTGGGTTGGAAGGGACCTTCAAAAGTCATCCAGTCCAACCCCCTGCAATGAGCAGGGACATCTTCAACTAGATCAGGTTGCTCAGAGTCCCATCCAGCCCATCCGGCCTTGAATGTCTCCAGGGATGGGGCATCTACCACCTCTCTGGGCAACCTGGGACAGGGTTTCACCACCCTCATTGTAAAAAATTTCTTCCTCATGTCTAGCCTGAATCTCTGTTACTTTAAAACCATTACCCCTTGTCCTATCACAACAAGCCCTGCTAAAATGTCTGTCCCCATCTTTCTCATAGGCCCCTTTTAAGTACGGAAAGGCCACAATAAGGTCTCCCCGGAGCCTTCTCTTCTCCAGGCTGAACAATCCCAGCTCTCTCAACCTGTCCTCACAGCAGAGCTGTTCCAGGCCTCTGACCATTTCTGTAGCCTCCTGTGCCCCCTCTGCAACAGGTCCATGTCTTGTTATGTTACTAGAAGAAACTGTTACCTGACTCTGTGCCTGAGCACCTGGAGAAAGAGGGTTACATCTAAGGTGGATCAGAGAAGGCATTTTTCTTTTCTGCTTCTGCTGAGGATTGATCACGACCTTATGAAGTGCAGCCCCTGTCCTGCTCTGAGTTGTGGCAGAGGCTGAGTGAGGGAGACTGAAGGTTGTTGGTGTTGCCTCTGTGGACATGTCACATGCGTGGCTGCAGCTGGATGCGAGATTCTCTGCCTGTGCACTGAGCTGTGTGAATGTGAGACAGCTGCTTTTTAGGAGCCGTATATCTGTGGCAGAGGGATGCTATGCTAAGCCACGATACACGGCTGAGGGTTTGGAACAAGGGCAGAGATATGTGGTTTTCTGTGCTCCTTTATGTAGACTTGAGCCATCTGTCCTTTTTCTGTGAAATAATCTTTCATATAACGGAGGAAAGAGGAATCCTTTCTACCTGGTGTCCTGAGGGGCCTTAGATTTTCAGATGCTGTTCATTGTGATTCATTGATCCTAGTGGGAAAATGCCACAGACTCCCAGAGGTAGCATCAGCTTTTTGGGAACAGGAGTGTGACAACACTGTCTCACGCTGATCACTCCATAAGGTCTCTGTTTCCCAGTGGTGAAGTGGATGCAGAATGGGCTTGTGCAGCATCTTGGCCTCAGGACTTGAAAACTTCTGCCTGGAGAAGGCATGGAGGCTTGTTTAAAATCTGGGAAAGAGGTTTTTAAACAGGAGGTTTCATGGGAAAAAGTGGGGCAACTTGTTTCAAGTGCATTTGAGGGAAGGAGGGAGACACTACTTGAATGGTTGGAGGGAGGAAAGGTGTATGTCAGTGTAAGGTCTGTCCTCACCCCGAAAGTGATGGCACTACAGGGATGGCTTCTGCTTTCCCCCCAGCCTTTCCCTCTTATCCCTGCAGTTAGGAACCCTGTCTTGTCTTTACTGGTGTCCCCCACCCTCTGTGTGACACCAGAACTGGTGGCACATCTTTCCCCCTGTTGTTCATCAGTTACTGTTAGCAACTGATTAGTTGCTGCGACACAGCAACTAATTGCATTGTCAGTGCCTTCGAATGAAGAAGCAGCAGCAGGAGCAGATGAACTCTTCAACACCAAAGTCGTCTTTTCCTGTGCTTGTCTCCAAGAAAACAAGTACAAGAGAGGTGAAGGTGAAAGAAGCAGGATTTCTCCTAGCAGAATGTTGTGCACAGTGCTGAGGTGTGGGCAAGACTTCAGGCCCAAGCTCTGCTTCACCAGCTGCCAGTCTTGCTTCAAACAGAGGGGTCATGGCGTCCCTTTGGTAGTGTTGCCATTCTTCAGCCAGTGTAGTTTTTGGCTGACAGCATTAGGATGACTGGAGGGACGTCTTCTTTAAAGATTCTCTTCCCTTTGAATGTAATTCACGGCATTTCAAGAGTTCTTGGACCTGCATTTTGAGGTGATCTGCACTTGATCGCTGTGATGGGATGGTACAATTATATCTGTCACCTAGAAAATTAGGTTTATTGAATGTTCATCTTGGGCACATGGGTTAGGCACTCAAATACCTCCTCTGGGGACTGAGACTTTTCAGGCTGCTTGTGATAGTGTTTCAGTGCTTGTCTTTAGTGTCCATGTTTTGAAATGAGATCCAACTGTCCAGCTCTCAGAAGGCTCAAATTGCCCCATTTCTATCCATCCTGGTGGCGATTTACACCAGGGTAGGACTTTGTCCTAACATTTAAGGATCAGGTACGATCACTTCTCTGTTTATTTCAATACTTTCTTTCCAGGGTTTTGGTCTGCGCTGAGATGCCAGTTTGGCCTGCAACCCTCCTTCAGAGCAGGAGCATATCATTCTGCATCGTGTTGGAAAAGGCCACAGAAACTTTCTGGTAGATTTGGTGGAGCCTAGTTGATGACCGGGTGGGAGTCCTTGGGCTTGTCTCATGCATCTCGGACCCCGTCATTGTGACACTGTATTAACCAAGGCCATCAAGGTCTGCAGACTGGGCTGCCTGTATGGTGCAATTTCACAGCCATAGCATTTATCACAGAATTTACCCCTTAAGGCAGGTCGGTGCTCCTGAGTTTAAGCTTTCATTTGAGAAAGTTTAGCTATCCATCACAGCTATGACAGTGACCTTCAAAGTTCACACCACAGTTTAGGCATCTGGTGCACAGATATTTGAACAAGAAGGTAGATGGCACATATTAAAAACTGGATGTGGATGAAGGAAATGGGACAGGATTCCTCTCTATAGTCATTAACAGTGTATTTTATCGTCAGGCTGTTCCTTTTCAAAGGCTAATATCAATTATTTTTCCTTTGTTTCTAAGGGCCTGGGAGCTGAGAAGTGACTCCTCTGACATTTCAGAATATTGCTGTAAAGAATGTGGAGAAAGCTTTCACATGAAACATATAAAAGCCAGAATTTACCCATCACAGATGCTGGTTTCAAAGAATTTAAGAAAGCATATTGTCTGCTATGCTGTTTGTTTGATATTCTTCTATTGATATAGCATCTTTGTAGTTTCTTCATCTGCTAATTGATGTATGTCTGTGTACACTGGTCTTTCAGCTGTGCTTGAGTTTTATGTTAGACACATTACTTTGTTTGTTCGTGATTGTTATGGTCCTATTTAAAGGTTTAGGAAGGTAAGACAGAGGTATGTTTGTCACTCTCTCGGCTTTAGAGATAACTATTGAAAGGAACCAAGGGAAAGCAGAGATGCAGTGAGTACCTGAGCACTCAGGC
This sequence comes from Streptopelia decaocto, assembly GCF_964273445.1. Taxonomy (NCBI): domain Eukaryota; kingdom Metazoa; phylum Chordata; class Aves; order Columbiformes; family Columbidae; genus Streptopelia; species Streptopelia decaocto. Next base: position 61,583,891 of record NC_138663.1, on the reverse strand, counting down.
AGCCTGAAAAAAATGAGTCGGCAAGGTGATCACTGGAGTCTGTGGTTCATCTCACCGGAGCATCGTATTTCAAGCCAGGAGGTGACAACTGAAGTTCAGTGATGAAGGGGAGGTCAGTGAGGGAATGAAACCACTGGGACAGAAGCCTTGGAGTTATGGAGAAAAGAAAATGGGAAGAAAATTAGAGGAGACTTACACAAAAACTGAAGGGGAAGAGAGGAGAATGGAAGCATCGGTGAACAGGGACAGCAGTGGCAGGTCTTTTATTGAGTACAAAGGCCGGGATTTGGCATTGAATAAATATTGAAATGATAGCAGGTACATAAAGACAGTGTTTCCCCTTTGACTGTTATCAGACTGTTGTACTGACAGCGTGTTTGTGGAAGGTGTGGGGAGACTCTGAACTCCAGTCCTGCCTGTGAACCAGACTTGCTGTGAGATTTTTCTGCCGAAGATGCATTTGGGTCCTCACTGTAGTATGGGCAGGTCAAGGGCAAATCTGTGACCAACCTTGTGAGTCTTGAAAGGGTAATTTCACCTGCCATTTAGCTCTGTGCAAAGCCTCCTTGGGGGTAGGTCTTCCAGCAGAGCACTTTTGATCAAGTTTTCCCCCAGAAACTGAAGCCGGAGCCAGAGTCCTTTGGAAAGCCCTGCATATAAATATCTTGTTTAGTTAGTTTAATAAAGGTATTACTGACAGTGGTGCTTTCAGGATTTATTGGGGGATTTCACTAAGACAGTGTTAGCAGTGGAATTATAGTCATTCTCTGGTAAGACCTTGTCAATACGAGAGAAAATAACGTTGATCCAATCAGAGATATTTTACAGGATCAATGTAATATTCCTTTGCATAATCACAACTGAGGGATTATGGGCCTGTGCGGGGAGTGATGAAGGATCACTTAAGAGATCACAGCCTCGTTTGTTCTCAGTTTTTTAAATGGTGAAGTACAGGCAGTTTTTAAAAGTGCACCCTGTATCTTAAATAAATCCGGGCTCCTTTGGGCCATGAGCATAATTTTCAGTCAACTGCTTTTAAACAATATTTTGGGCTACATACATTTTTCACAGCTGAGCCATACTAAAGCATCTTGGTGTGACCTTGAGACAATTCCCTCTGCCATCCAGGAAGCCGGTGTACATTAAATGGGAGAGGAGGCCCCAAGGGGAGCAGGAAGGAGGAGAAGACAAATCAATATACAGCACAAACCTTATGGCCCAAACACTGTAAGGGACCCTGAATAAGTTTGGGTAACTGAGCTTTTGGATAACACAGGAATTCCTCCACGGGGATACAAGCAGTGAATCCAGGAGTCTCAAGAGTGTACTGTGGTATGCTGGGAATAATTTGTAGTACAACAAGACCTTCTTATTGGTTATGCTACTGTCTTTGCATTTTTCAGGATCCCAGTACTGCTCTATTGCTTTAATGACAGCTTTGCCACATATTGTGGAGGCCCAAAATCCCTCTAGTGGCTGCACTTACCTAGATATCCGCCCGGCTTTAGTGAGGCTTCTTCCGCCGAAGAGGAGCAGTATGTTTGATGACTTCACTGCATTTGACTGACTGGTTCCTTTGGATTTGCACGTACATCTCAGTGAACAATAGAAAGGGAAAACGGTGGCTGAGGCACAGAGCAATGGCTCGGCTCACTGATAATATCAAAGGCCATTCAAACTCCAATCTTGTGGTTTCAGATGACTTCAACTGCAGGGCTGCAAAACTTATTTGGGGAAGAAAAAACAGCTATTACAAGTGACATTTAAAATTAGATGGGACACAGCTCTTGTGAAAATACAGCAGGGATCAGCCTGTTTCCATCAGGAACAAGGACAGATAACTGAACAGGTCCCTTCTGCCATCACGGGCAGAGCACAGCCTGTATCGAAGCATACAGCTTTGCTAGGAGGTTGTGACTAGCGCAGGGCACGTGTACAGAGGAGTATGTGAGAGGATGCAAGAGCCTGTTGGAATCAACCCCTTCAAATGAGCTCAGTCTGGGTGCAAGACCTCTGGGAGACTGTGGTCCGCATGGCTTTGCCTTGCACCAAGAAGCAAGGGAATGGGGAGAGGAGGTAGGGCCAGATTTACCCACACTGTCAGCAATGCAGGCAGGTCATAGCATCCAGGCAGCATCAATGCCTGCCAAAGTCACCTTGTTGCCCTTGCCCTTGGAGGTGTCTTGTTTGGCAATGCAGGTCTTCTACAGCCCTCGCTGCAGGACAATGTACTGGAAGAAGAGTGGCCTGACAGCTCCCCTTTGCATTGCCCGGTGCCTCCTGTGCTCCATGGGATGGGGTGGGGAAGCAGCCACACACCCCTTCCTTGTGTGGACTGTGACCCCTGCAACTCTATGCCTGCGTGGGCTCTTGCTGCCCACGGGAAAGGTGCTTCTGCTTTGCTGACAGACATTTCCATACAACCTGTGTAACTCTGCCCTGCCTGTAAGCCCTGGGATATTGCCATGGGTCTGGCACTGTGGGTGGCACCAACACGATAGGACAGGCTCAGGTTCCCATTATCATTAACTGAGAGTAATCATGCTGCTTTTTTCTTTCTTTTTTTTCTTTTTCTTCCTTGCTACCTGGAATCATCAGTGATCAGATTGCTTCTTCAAAATGCAGCACTGAGAAGTAATCTGTTAGAGTAATCATTTACTGTACCAGCTCTGGCTACCACAGCCCTCGATGTATTTATATCCTTGCAATTCATGGCTGCCTGTCAGTTGTTCTGTTGGTGAGCCTGTAGAAAATCCATATTAAAAAAAGGTTAGATGTTCTGACTTAAACCGAGAAAAGCATGAAAAATCAGAGTAAATCCATTGCGTAAGTTCAGGATGGACCCTTATCCAGGATTTTCGCTCTTAACTCTCAGTGTCCTGACTCTGGTGAGCCTCTTCGGATCGCAGATACTTCTGGACTGTGCATATTTCCATGTTAGTGGATCCATAGGCATATGATGAGCATGCCAGTGCAATTTGCATTTTAAAGTAGTCTTAAATAAGCTCTCATGTCTGCAGCTGGGCTTTGAGAGGATCATGTTCCCTGGAGTTAGCCCAGGGCCATGTGCTGAAGATCACACATAGCTTTTACTCTGTTCTTGCTCAAACAAAACTGCTTTTAAGTCCAGGGGAGTAAAGTTAGTCTTGCTGAAGTTGGAAGCAAGCATGCCTTTGACTTTGGTGGGACACAGTTTTTGCCCAGCATTAATTTTTGCTTGTGTAAAGGCTGGAGGAAAAAATGGAGAAAGGCCTTCTAGATCAAACCTCCCAGGGGCTTATTATTCACTCCTTCATGCACAGGTTCACTGCATGTGAATTTCTTGAAATATTTCCTTGAGCTGAGCAGGTTTGCCCAGAGAAAATGACCTACATACAAGGCAAGTGCCACGTAACACAGTTAACTTTTTATTTGTTGATATAATAAAAGCATGTCAGCAATTCGGTCTTGCCAAATTCCACTTACCTGTTTGGCTGGGATATGTATTTTTTCCTGAGGAGGGAGTAAAATGATGTTCATTTGTTTCTTTACTATGCTCCTGGCAAGGAAGAAGATGTTGTGCCAGGGCTGATAAATTTTCAAGTGAATTTTTTAAAGCTGTTATTCTAAACTGCTGTCCGAAAAAGTCCAAGGAAAAATAATCTGAGACTTTATATCACTTCATATAACTACCTTCACAAATGAAAATATTTCATTTTTCCTTGAATAGTCCAATATGCCTCTAACATCTCTATCTGCAGAATGCATTTCTTCTGTGAAAGTTGCAAATATAAATGTTCCCTTTCAAACAGTGTCACTCACAAATAAATAACGCAAATCTTCCTCGATGCACGTTTTGTCGACAAAATAATTTTCAGCATCTTATACTTGTTACTTTTTCATTTTTCCCAGAGGGATTTGCAGTCATTATGAGTCACTTTCCATTTTGACTCGTAGCCTAAGCAATTGAACACAGGTGAACGGCTTTGGTACGAGAAGTGCTCACTGCAGTTAAGTGCGACCCCCATTAATGAGCAGGTAAGGTCAGGCCTTTCGATCGTAATCTCTTTTGGGGGGCTGATCTGGCAGGCTGTTACACAGGCTGGAGAAGCATATGTTCGTGTCACTGAAATTTTTATAGCATCCCATCACAGCATCATCTAAACGCAGACGTGCACATCTCCACAAGGCAATACAGAGACTGTCTGGAATAGATATGCCATGTATTATTAATTACCCAGTTGAAGTATCTACAGTGGTATTTGTACTATGCCCTCTGCAGCTCTATTCCCCCCACCTCTTTGAAAACTTCATTTGGATATTCTTATTTATTTTAAGCTGCCTGGTGGCGCCCAGGCTTGAGGAACTTCATTCCTACTGTGGACAGGGAAAGTTGGACACTTCTGTGCATACGGTACCTTGCTGTAATTGCAGGCTTATTCAGCAAAACAGCCGATGCGGGCAGAAGATGTGTAAATCAGCCAGTGCTGCAAGAAGAGCACTTAATTGAAGCTTTATCAAGTGCCTGCAGAGCTGACCTCTGAGCGGTGGCTGAACCACAGTTGGGATGGGAGTGAGCCAGCAGCTTTCACCGATGACTAAGCCCGTGTGCTGGGAAAGGATTTGCTTACAAAACTTGCCTGCTTTACCCATGGGTGGCAGAGCACTGCATAGCTAGGGGTGACTTAAATCATTCTGCTTAACTCACTTAAATTGTTCCTTTCAGCACAGATGCATGGCTCTCGGTACACTTTGATGACTCTGTAGTTGTGTAGGGGGGATTTAACTTAAAGCCAGGCTGCGGATTGCGGGGTCAGTGCGGTGCCGACAGTGTGGGGGGATGTCAGACCGTGTGGTGACACAATGGCACATTCAGGTCTCTGAAGATTTTTCTTGCTGGTCTGGCATGGGAAGAGTAGATTTGGATGGTCTCTATCCCTTCTGCATGAACATATCTGCAACCGCACGTACAGAGGCAGGCAAATATTGAATAGTGCCAGATATTTGCTTATTGAGGAATGGATCCTCCTGAACCATGCAAGAGTATTGAAGAAAATAAAGCCCTGAAGGTTGAGGGCAAAAAGAGAAGGAATGGCATAACATTTCACAAAGCTGAAAACGATGAAGTACCAAATTAATTTGCAGATAAAATCTAAACAATCTTCACAGGTAATTGAGAACTTATTGACAACATTTTACTATGTCTGCAAAAACCCGTGGTGCTATATATGAGAAAGGAGACCATATTGTTAGAAAATACAACAGCTTCGCTATGAGGAGAAGTAAAAGTAGCAGGAAATAAAAATGGTGAATGTGCCTGTTCTCACATACAGGAAGAAGAAAGGGCAACCTACTGAAATGTCTGGAAATTAGAAACTAGAAATGGTAAATCCTAGAGAGGAAATAAACTACAAGAAGGTAAAGCTATGTGTAGCTAAGTTAGTACAGGATACAAAGCTCCAAAAGCTATTAAAAACCATACATTTCAAGTAACTTATTATTATATACTCTGTGACAGCAAAGCATATTAATGATAGAAATGCTAACAATAGTATTTCTCTTTTGCCAAAACGGAAATGATTAAAAAAGTGGAAATCAAAGATATGTTTAATAATGATTTTTATTATTCTTTTGGAAAAAAGCTAGATGAGTTATTCTTGCCAAATGATGACAACAAAATACTTTCTTCTTCTGCAATAATTTAGACTGGTGTAGCACAGTTAAAAAAGTCAGTCATTTTAATTTAATAGATCTGAATAATTTGATACCAAGCATTTTAAAAGAGCTGGCTAAGGAAATTTCCAGACTTTATTCATATAAATGGTGATTTTTAGAATTCTTTAGGATACTGGCGAAATATCAAAGACCTAGGAAAAAGCTGATATCATTCAAACTCTTGAAAAGTGTAGATATAGCAATATGAGGAAAAGGAGAGTAGCAGCTAATGTATTTAATTAATACATTAATAAAGAAATAAATTCAGATATGCTAACTAATGTTAATCAACATGGATTTATAATAATAGATCTCATTAAACTAATTTTTGTTGATAAAGGCACTAGTGTTGATTGAACATTCCTTCTCTTCTTTTAGGCACTTGAGTTGGTATTAGATGACATTTTGATTAATAAGCTACAGAAACCAACATGATGCACATTAGATGGATTAAAAAGCTGGCTAAATTGTAGAGTTTAAAATGAAATCTTCTATAGACATAGAACAGATTTCACAGGGTGTTACAGGTAACTGCTTTTTGCACTAGGCTAGTTTTTTTTAAAGAACTAGGAACATTCCATGACAAAGTGATCCATAAAGTACAGTTATATAGTTTGAGGAGGAATAAATAGCAATGAGAACCAGGTAACTCTGTGGAAATTGTTTGGATCTCTTTGTAAAGTGGTAGAAAGAAACGTGTACTTTAGGTACCTGTGTTTGGGATGGTGAGATGGTGTATAGATATAGTTCATATATCCTGGTGTCTGTACTGGAAGCAAGTTAGGTACCTCAGCTGTGCTCCGGTGACATGTCTCAGGATACAGTTGGCCCAGACATCATCCTTGCATAGCACTCCATTGGGCTACAAAGGCTTCGTGAGGCTGATAATTGTTTTACAATGATGTAAGTTTTGTGTCTTTTCCATTTTTGGCGCTCACACCCTCAGGAAGGGCTGAGGCAGCGGAGAGGGTTCAGGGCAGAATGGTCCCATCAAGGAGGGCATGCTCTGTAACAGAAGGCCTAAGGAGCTCAGCCAGCCAAGCTTAACAAAGAGAAGATTGAGGGGAGGCTTTACCACAGGCTATAAAATCTGCCTATGGGAAGGCAACCTGCTCAGAGAGGACTCTCTATCTAGTAGGCATATACTGGGTTCGTCACAAGTGGAAGCCTGGGGTTAAACCAGCTGAATTCAAATGAGATATAAGGCCAACCATTTTAGCAGCAAAGGCATTAACCCTGGGAACTGCTTGCTCTCAGAGGTGACAAAATCTCCATTGAAAACACTTTGAAAACTTAGATTGTATCATCCAAACAGAAATGAATTCAGGACAGTCCCATGGCCTATACTCTACTGGGTATCTGAGTGAATAATCACAGAGCTGACTTCTGGGCTCATAATTTGTGATTTAATATTATGTGGAAGTTGTAGCACTGGAAATCGAGTGCCTGACACTAGGAGCTCAGATTTTATGTGTCAGCCAAAGGGTTCTATGGCATTCCTGAATATAAATCAAGACTTGGAGTATTTTATGTGTGTAAGTAGGCAAAACCATAAACTTATCCACTTCAGAGTACATATCCTTGCCACACTTTGGGTAACTGAGTGGTTCTGGTGATATAGCCATGCAATAACCCAGGAGCGCTCCCCATCTACTTTGCTCTGGTGAGGCTGCATCTGGAGTATTGTGTCAAATTCTGGGCTCCCCAGTTTAAGAAGAACAAGGAATTATTTGAGAGAGTTCAGCTGTTTTGTTCAGCCTAGAGAAGGCTGAAAGGGGATCTTATAAAAATCTCAAGGGTGGGTGTCAAGAGGATGGGACCATGCTGTTTTCAGTGGTGCCCAGTGACAGGATGAGGAGCAATGGGCACAGACTGGAACATCGGAGGTTCCATCTAAACATGAAGAGAAACTTCTTTACTTTGATGGTGCCAGAGCACTGGAACAGGCTGCCCAGAGAGGTTGTGGAGTCTCCTTCTCTGGAGACATTCAAAACACACCTGGACACATTCCTGTGCGATCTGCTCTGGGTGAACCTGCTTTAACAGGTGGGTTGGACTGGATGATGTCCAGAGGTCCCTTCCAACCCCAACCATTCTGTGATTCTGTGATTCTGATGTTGCTCCAACACCAAGCCAGGAGGACTTTATCAACTTCAGCAACATTTTACTGTAGTGTAACTCAGAGCTGAGTTTATCCTGACAAGTCAGCACTGTCAGTTGTCCCACAAGAAGGGATGTGGGGGCTGATGACAGAAGCAGGCAATAAAATGGGGAAAGAATATATGGGAAAGATAACAAGGAAGAACAGATGAAGGAAAACCATCAGGATCATGACAGAGTCTAGACAGCAGAAAAATGGGAAAGCTGCATGTTAAGCCGTATTTTTGTGTACCTGAGGAAAAAAAAAGAGGGAGAAGTATTGCACAAGAAAGGGAGATTTGGGAGGGGGAGACTAGAAGAGAAAGAGTAAAAGTAAATAAATGGTGGAGAGAGAGAAAAGGAGAAGAAACAGAAACATGTTTGTTAGTCTTCGTGACCTTCCGTTACACTTACTGAATTATTTATTCTGATATTTGCTGGTATCTTTCTGCCAGCCATTTAGTGTCACGATATAAATAAGAGCAGAACCCTGTTACTGCTGTTCCTGAAGGGATTTTGATGTTGAACGGCAGTGGTGCACCTCCCCCCACCACCCTGCCATTAGGCGATTATGAATTATATGCCGAGTGCCTCTAATAACTAAAGGGAAAGGGCTGCTCAGCACATTTGGAATGTAAATCTCATTTTTTTCTCTTTTGTAGGTCATGAAATGCAACCCTCTCCTAAACCCCTGTGCTTAGATCACAAGCTCCTGCTGCACACAAATTCCTCAGCCTGTCCTCTTCAAGGGTGACATTTCACCCAACACTGAACCCCTCAGCATCCTGTGGGCTTGAGATAAGATTATTATTATTATTTTAAACACAGGCATGCTGCATCATGTCACTTAAAAATTCCTACGTAGATGTTATACCATATGGGAAAGCACACTATTGAAAAAGTAGAGATTGATGTTGTATTTCAATTAAAAAGCAAGAACTTAATTTATGTTTTTCCCTAGCCTGCAGATAGTCACAGGATGCAGTTTGCAGGGAATCAGCACTTACTAGCCAAAACTTCAAAACTGTTTACTGCCCAGCCCCTCTCAGATAATCTATACAGCAGAACAAGCCCTTTTGGGCTCCATTATTAGTTCTTGAGCTTCTCCATCTCCTGCATTTGGCACCTCCCTTGCAGAAGCAGGTTCTGGGCTGTTGCATGAGGACCCAGTGGCCTCTGGAAAAGACAGTATCATGATTATGTTTTGCAAGAAAAGAAAGGGAGGGAAGAATCCCATAAACACAGATGACCTGAACTCTTTTCTTTATGACTGGGGGCATTTGGTTACAACTCAGGTTATGTATGGTCAGTTTTTGTCTCCTGCTATACTGATGTTACAGGACATAGGGTTCAGATCTCAAGTTTCATTTTGGAAGAGAAAGCAAAGTATGTAAACAGTTAAAGGAGAAAGAAGTTAAAATTACTTGGTGTTTGTTTTGTTTTGGGGGTAGATAGTTTCTGTCTCTGGAGAGAAATTCACTTTTCTACACCACTTAAATCTCTCTTAAACCCTTGAAATAGAGCTCTGGGAGTGACATAGTGTTGAGACCTCAGTGCTGTCCAATTTCACCTTATCATATTCACTCAGAATATTTTCAGCCCAGCAGAGTCACATTGCTTCCAGCCCCACACAAGCTTCAAGATATCTCTTAACTTGCAAATTAAGTTGTCTCGGCAAGCCACCCTGCTACTTCAGTTGTCACCACTGTAGAACTAATGCCCTAAGGGACTCAGAATGGACTACGCAGTCTCTCACCCATGGGTTTTAGTCTGACCTTGCTCACATCACTAGTGACCAAAAGTTATTACCATAAGTGGCCTACATGAAATGTATTGGTATCAGTCAATTATTAGCAGACAGTTGTCTGCACTACCAAACCACCATCGCAAATGATGCTTTTTTGGGAAGTCTTAAGCAGAGCCAGGGTCAGTATGGCTGGACTGAAACCTCAGCAAAAGTGCAAAGAAAACAGGCTTTAAGTTTTGTGCTTATTCACTTTCAAGAGAATGAAAATAACACAAGCTATAAAATTGCTCTGAAAGCTATTTCAGGCTTGCATAAATTAGACCAGTTTCTGGGGACACTCTGACTCACTCATGGGATGGTTCCACTCCCCAGGCAGCTTCCATCTTCACAGGATACAAAGGTGGCACAAAGCCTTTCTGGCAGGCTCTGCTCCTGCTGAAGCAGGACAGAGACTGGCAGCCCAGGCTGTGCCCAGCACATCGTTTTTTACCTGGAGTGCCAATGTGACAACCTGCTCAGCCTTGGTCTGTGCGGGGTGTCACACTGGGGACAAATAGTGATGCTGTCTGCCTGGGCTTTCCGAGCCACACAGCACCATCAGACGTGGTTTGACTACCCAGAGGTACTTGGCTTCATTGGGGTACAGATGGGGTGAGATGCAGAGCCAGAGCCATAGCCCAGGAGGAGGGAGAGCAGTTGGGCTGTTTTGCTTGAAGCTAGAGGCAGCAGATTTCCTAGCTGGGGAAGGCTTGCAAGAACCAATCTGGAAAGTCAAAATACTGCATTTTTCTCAGAACCAAACCACCAAAAGTAGACATACAGTCTGAATCGGCTGAAAACCCCCGATTTATTAGTCGAGATATTTCATTTTGATTTTGCTTTATTTTTTCATTTATCTTGGTAAGCACGTGTTGTTTACTGCCTGCTGCTAAATCCCCAGAGCCTCCTCTCTTCCACCACTCTGCTTTCCCCAAGCCCTGACAGTTTTACCGTGCTTGAAATGTCTCTGTGCACAGCTGTAGGAAAACAACAGTGGAAAGTGGCTTCTTGGAGGCTGATGCTTTTCGGTGACTTAATCACATCTTTGTAGCTCTCCTCACAGTGGGGGAAAGCTTTGCTCCATGCCTGCAGCCTGGCTACTTCTGCAGCTGTGTATAGTCCTGCAGTCGTTGGGACAAACTGGAACCTGCTGTCTGGGCACCCCTGTAGAGATGTACTTGCCCAGCACCCTGCATGCTCTTCCTTGGGGTGATTTGGGGTGCAAAATGCCTTGTGTGGCTCCTCATGTGGGAATGCTGAGCAAAAGCCAATGAGTCTCTGCTGCTCTTTCCAACTGGGTTTTCAGAGCAAGACCATCTTTGTTGTAGCTGAACATGGGTTGCAGGGAGGTGTTTGTGTGCCCTGACCATCAGTGTCACGGTAGCACAGGAAGGGATGTGGTATGGTGGTGGTGAGGTTTACCGGAAGGGTTTCCCCAAAAGAAGCAGAAAACACGGGTAGAAGCATCTTGATGGACCTCAGTGGAGCTGTGGTATGGTATAGATGTCCCAGGGGAGCCTGCAGGAGCCACAACCCTCCATTAGCATCTGCTGATGCAGCATGTGGCCCACGTGGTTCTGGCACATGGTGCCAGGTGGGAACCCTCAAGATGCAGCTTGTCCGGGCAGCCACGTCTTGGGACAGCTGAAGCAAAGGGTGCTTTTGGTAAATGAGAAGGGAACCACCAAACTGGAGGAGTGCAGGTTGCCAGGGATGGTGCTGCCAGCTTATGGTAGGCTCTGCTGATGGGGAAAATACTCAGCTTCCACCTTACAAAAAGCAGAAATGAAAATAAAACAAATCCACCTCAACAGCATTAAAATTGAGCTTCAGCGTGAGATTTCTACCAAGGGTCCCAGTAGAAGGCTTAGTTCCCTATTAAGGACACTGTATTTAATTTTGGCTTGACTAATGTGGTAAGGAAAAAGACTGCCACAAAACATAAAATCTAAACAGAGAAAGAATTCTTGATATGTTCTGTTTTTCTGATTTTACCAAGAACCTCAGGATGCCTTTTCCACAATCACTCAAAAATCTGAGCTAGAGCTGAAAACGGGTCCAAATATCTTGACTCCTGGTATGTCTTAGCTATAAAAGCATCCTTCCTTCCTAAATAGCTCAAGTAATGGTCTACCCAGGGAACAAAGAGAAATGTAGACTCTTGTCTCCAGTGTTATAAATCTGAATAAAGCCTCAGGTCAATGTAATCATGGAAAAAGAAAAGATGATGTCTCTATGACATGGTTGAATTACTGACAGTACAGAGCTGGTCAATTTTTTTTTTTTCATAAAATGTAAGCTTATCAGTTTTGGGGGGAACCAAAGGGTCTTGTAAATTTTCGTCAAGTATAGTGACAAAATAGTTACTATAGTGTTAGAAGGTAAGGAGGGGTTGAGGGAAACAAAGGAGTGAAAAAGTAATTTTTTTTTCAGCACAAAAAATATTATTGGGGAAATGATGACAATTTTTTATATTCTTAAAATAGACTTCAATTTTTATGGCTATTTCTCAAGAACAAAATTATCTAGTTAAAGATATTAAAAATCAGAGCATTTCATTACAATTTGAACAAAACATTCTGGGTGGGCCTGTAATGAAATTATTGTCTTAACATTTCACTGAAAAGCTTTAGAAATTCAAATTTGATTTTTCTTGATTTTTCCTGATTTTTCCATTTAGCCAACTGTATCTGATGGATCATGCTCTACTAAAACAGCATCTTTACTTTTGCTAGCTTGGTCTTGCACTCTTATTTGACATTAAATATCTTTGTGGTTGACAGTTTCTAGTTCATATTTTTGAATGTGAAAAAGGCAAAAATAATTTGAAAATTAAATGCATTAATTTTTCATAATGTGTAACTTTATTATGGGTTTGTAAATATTTCATCCCACTTTGGTTCCTCTAAAATGTTCTCCAGCCCATTGACAGTAGCAATGGGTCAGGTAAACATCTTGGCCTTTATCTGCTCAGCTTAAAAACCCTATAAATAACTTTTATTGGTTTCTGACCTCTGCAGCTATATGTAGTGTCACAGCTAAGAACGTCATTGCACAAAACTGACAATTATTTTTTTTTTTCTTTTGCTTTCTTCTTCTTACATAGTTTATAAAGTGCAAAGACAAGAAAAGTCAAAAGGAAAGTCTTCATTCAAATGAAGGTAAAATCCTGCTGCAGACAGAAAAGTGACTTTGGAAAAAAATGACATCACCAGGCTCCGTGTTTATTCTCTTCAGTGGCATCCAGATCAAATTTACTTGGTTTTCAAGGTGATGTTTCTAACCAGCCAGCCCTTAAGCTCAAATTGGGATCTGAAAGTCAAGCTGTGTCCCTTCTGACTCATGCATAATCATCCCTAATAAAGTTTCTACAGACAGGATTTAGCTGTCAAGTTGGTGTTTATTATACACAAGACAAAAAAGGTTAATCCAAGCCATTCATCCATAGCTAGGCTGATTCCTCATCACTAATTGGTTAAATGCATGCTATCTGTAAAGCAAGCCAGAACAAGATGATCTGAAGAGCAGATCTCCTAAGATCCAGCTGTTGTTGTGTAGGCCCCACGACAAGTGCATTTCATTTTAGCAAAATATTTCCCAGACAAACCCACTGGTGGGCCCCTGTGATACTAGGCCTGGGAGAAATCCCTTTTGCCTTCCTTCCCCCATCTTCATGCCCATCCACTAGCTTGTGAAGCAAAATGGGTTTGTGGGGTCAAAAGTGAGGGAGCAATAGAGGAATATGTGGGACTCTGCTCTGCAAAGTGAACAGCTGGCTAATGGAAGATGTGGTCAGGTTTTGGGGTTTCCAGCCCCAGAGCTTTCCTTGTTGAGCACAGGTACGGCACGGGGTTTGGCACATGACACTGAACACCTTCCCAAGCTCCTTGACATGTGCATTTTTGTATTTAATGTATGTGTGTGGCAGCCTGACATGGGCTGTGACAGAAACCACCAGCAGGCTGTGCAGCAAGCTGCCATCTTCCATCTCTTCAAGGTGACATAAGGACACAGTTTGAGCTTGCTTTGAGATCTCACCTCTTTTTAATGAGTGTTAAGTCTTGTCTTAAATGTTATTTTAATCCACTTGTCATGTACATAGCATGCTGAGCAGTCAGGCAAGGAGGAGGGAGCCAGTCTGACGCAGGGTAAGAGGGATGTCTCCCTGCTTGGGAGGGCTCTGGTCCTTCCCCTTAACCACATCTACCTTCCTCACTTCTGATGATGCATGTTAAAGGGAAGAGCGGATGTCACCTGGCTTTTATCCTGTCACCAGGGTAATGGTAAGAAACCAGAAGAAGTGTACTCTTTGGTTGGCAGGAGAAGTGATCCCTGTTAAGTAGAGAGTGGAGCAGATCAGGCTTAAAGGTAGCATTGCTTTCCAATTAGCACATTAGAGCAGGACAGCAGTGGCTGGTCTCTGTTCCCTGATCTGTTGCTAGACCACCTTAGGAAGCAACTTCACCCACCTGAGCCTCAGCCTACTCACCTGCTACTGGTGATGGAGATACATGCTTTGCACAGCACTTTGAAATTTGTTAATAAAGAGTACAGTACTAAGGAAGGAGTATTACTGTCACAATGCCATTAGAGTTACTCTGGAGAAAGATGAGATTTCGTTGGCTGCTCAAACAGACCTGTGGCCAGGTTTTATCTCAGTAGAAATGGCCATTGGCTATTGCCTTCAAACACCTACTCACCTACTGGCAGCTCAGCCTGGGGCTCTTCTGTGTTGCATCTGTCATGTTTGAAATGCCGAGGGTGTCCCTTTGGAAGCTGCCAGGGCTTCCTTTGGAGTGACTCGGAGATGATCATGCTCTTAATGGCCTGAAAGAGCCTGTCGCCCTGCGGCATGACAGTCTGGGGCTGAGCAGCCTTTCTCTCTGCCTCCATAGTGCTATTCTTCCTGCTCCTTTGATCCTGCTCTTCTCTGCTCCCTCTGTTCTGTCCTTTTCCCTAGTGCCATTTTGTTACTATTACGCTTGTCCTTTTAAGTTAGCCTATAACTTAACCCAGCCTTCATCCCCTGCCCATTTTGCATTGACCCTGTGCCTTCCCATGCAAATTGTACAGTGTAATTCATAAGATTGCCGATCCATGAAGAGCCGGAGATGGCCAGCATGTAGCAGTCCTGGCCTCCCACTGCAGGAACACACAGGTAAATGGTTTCTCAGGGAGCCCCAGGACAGTCAGTGAGCAGCAGCAAGTCCGGGGTAAGAGAGGAAACTTACACCTTACCAACAAGGCAAGGTTGGGAGGCTTTTAAAGAGGGCTGGGGGGTTCCCTCTCTGTGTAGTCTTTGATTTGGGTGACTTTTGAGTCCTCCGCTCCAGTACTGCTTCCTCAATGCCTTTTGAGTCTCCTGTCCAGCCATCAGCAAGATGTTGTACCACATGTCTCCCCTTGATGCTGTGATTGGAGGCTCAGCAGCTTCCTTCACTGTGAACATGCAGCTATACATAATCCAAGGCCATATAGATTGTATATAGCAGTGGATAGTGTTCCACAGGACTGTGTGACTGTGGGATTTGGTGGCCCTTTGCTGTCCCAGGAGTAATCTTTGTGCACATGGAAGCTAAATGAGGATTTAGCCAAGCCAATTTTTCATGGCAAAATACCGTGGAAAATATGTTGCAGCCTTCTTTTCTGATTATTATAGTTTATTCTGATGCCCTTCCATTGAGATTTTCTAAACCTGTGAGCTCTGTATCTGCCTACTAATGGAAAGAGCAAAATATGAAAATTAGCTGGAACTCACGCCACTCAGAAAGAAGTAAAGGCCTGGAGATCAGCTTTGAGACTCAGGATAGGACATTATGCACTAATTCATAGAGCAATGTGTTTGCAGAAAAGGGTCAATGTGTTTTTTTGAGCTGCATATATGGAAGCACCATACTGCAGCTCAAGGTGGTAATAGATTTACTTTATAAAGTTCTGATGCATTCACACCTAAAATCATCACAGCCAGCTTTGCAGAAAACTTTACCAGCAGCATCTCAACAAATTGAAAGGAGTTCAAAGAAAAGCAACAAAAATTATCAGGATGGCTTCAGGACTGATTTAGGTGGAAAGATTAGACGTGCTAAATGTGGCTAAGAGACGATGAAGGTGGGGATGTGCTAACAGACTACAAATATTTGGAGATTGTTAATGCTAATAGCAGAGGAATTACTTTCTGTGATTCAAAGGGGTATATCATGAGAGATGACACACAGTGAAGTGACAAATTAGTCTGAAAACTACAAAGAACTTTCTGTCATTGAAATACGTAGTACTAACTCTCTCTTTGGGTTTTCTTGTTAGTAAAGTATCTACAGAAATAGGTAACAGGCCCTGGCAACAAAACTTTGGAAGTTATACTGCATGGAGTCAGCCTGCACCAGAAAATAGGTGAAATGGAGATTACTGGTTCACCAGTCTGAAATAACTTCTATCTACCACACATTTTATTTCTTCTGTGCTCTTGGTTTATTTTCTGTATATTCTGCCAAACTAAATGAGACCAAAGTAAAGTGTTGACTGCCAGATATGAGATTATAGAGATTGATCAATACTCGTTACTTTTATGAGAATGAATTTTGTGGAAAGCTCTGGAGGTAACAGTAATCTGCTTCATTAGTATCACCAAAGGAGCCCTCTAATGACACAAACCTTGTATGGGCTTGTTATCCCTTTCACATCTATGAACTGCTCATACAACAAAATCAGCAAGAAATGTTAAAAATATCATATTTGGGAATGCACTATTCGTTCAACCCAACACATCTAATTTGCGTATTACTTTATTGCTACATTGTTATGACTTCTATATTATGTTCCTAGTGAGTGTACACATTTCAGGAATCTTGTTAAGGCAGCCCAGTCTTGCAAATGTTTTATCTCAATATCTTGTCTAAACACATTAAATTCCAGTGAATTAACCCATCATTTGCCTTGCCACACAATTAAAAAAATAAAGGTTTTCTTCCGCCTTAAAGGTGGAACTCTTCCATTATGCCATTCAACAAATCTTTTCATTGCCTGAGGCCCAGCCCCTCTCTACCTGCAGCATAGCCTCTAGCAGGAGCCCCCACATGCTGGGAGGCAAGATCCATCTTCCTTTTAATTTTGATTTCTGCCCCAAATAAACTTCAGACTGCTTTCATTCTGTTCACCTGCAGCATGGCATACTGTTTACATCCACAGACAGCAGCTCTGGATCAGTCCTTTGGTTCTTGCTTGCTAAATATTTCCTGAGAGCGCTTCTGACGGGTATGAAACGTGCCTGGGTGCTGCTGCAGGGCTGTGGGTGGGAGCGAGGATGAGAAGCCGAGGAGAGGAGCGGGAGGATGCCTCAGCCAGCTGTGGGTGCTGGTGGTTTTTGGAGACACAAGGAGAGTGAGAGACAGAAGCACATGTCCTACGAGCGCTTCTGTGGGGGCAGAAGTATTGGGTGCTTTCTTCTTGCAAGTCGCTTGACAATTCATTCATTTCAGTGGCTGTTTACCACTGAAAAGGGAGATACATAATGCCCCTAGATGTTAATTTTTTCTGCCAAGTGAAAGTTTAAATAATGCTAAGAAAATTTATGGGGGATTTGTTTGCCTTTTATCCATTTGAAGTTTTCTTGAGAGAAAAGGAACTACCACATTTCACTCAAGCCTTGCCTTCACAGAGCCAGATCCTGAGCAGATGCCAGCAGCACCATTTGCAGTGGCTGTGGTCCCTCAGCCCAGTAACACCTGTTGTGGGTTGCCACTGAGGCAGCAAGGAGAAGCACCACTCCAGATACTGCTCCTCCATGTGTCTGTGGGAAAAACATGCCCCACACACCACATGGGGCTGCTGGCTCCATGACCCCAGCCCATGGGGGCCATTTCACCTCAGGTCTAGGGCTATTAGCCCTTTTCTGAGCTCTGTAGTGGGGTGATGGTCTTTAGTGCCATCTCTGGGGTGTTCCCTTGTGTTGGTTCACTCCTTGCTGTGCTTAAGGACTCCCTTACCAGCCCTCCATGCTCAGGCTTGTGGGGCTGTGTCCCCTGTGAGGCTTTGCCTGCCATCTAAACAAGGTATGTTCTTGGCTTGGTCCCCTGTTGCATGTAGGACCTGTTTTTTGTGCACCTGGACTCCCCTGTGGCTGGTGGGAACTGGTGCTGGGGTGTCCCTGTGAGTTGAAGGCCAGGGTGCTGTGGCTTCTGCAGGCTGAATCAGCAGTGTGGTCTTCAGTGGTGTCCTGGGCTGGACCCAGCTATCCTCCCAGGTGGGTTGTGTGAGAGCAGGTAGGGTGGTGAGGGACAAGTGAGGCAGGAGCACAGGAACTGTCACTGCTAATGTGCCCTGGAGCACTGCTCTGCAGGTGCAAAAGTGGCATGTCTCTCAGGTGGGGATCTCCTCTTGTCTGGGAGGTGGCATGGGACCAGCTAGTGCTGCAGGGACCTCCCCTGTATTCCCATGGCTTGTGCAGCCTAAGAAGACAAAACCTCACATTATGCTGCTGGTGACATAGTGGTGGATTTTTTTTTTTCCTCTGTTTCCCTTGCCTTGGAGAGACTTTGCTGCTGGTTTGTGGCATAATCTCTTAAGAGAAGCTGTTGGGGTTTCTCATGTGAGCCACTTAATGTGATGCCCACCTGAGGAGTGCAGGTGCTTGGGCTGGGTGATGAACTAGCACAGGCTTGGCTTGTAAAGCAGCTGCATGTGATCCTGGTAACAAAACCGTCTGCTTCTAAGAGAGGCACCACACTGACCCACTGCTTGGGGTTTAACTCAGTCTGAGGAAGCTGTGGTATGGGGTCTCTATCTACCCGAGAGCCCCCATTCCATGGCTCCAAGTCTGTAGGCCTGAGGGGGCCAGGGCCCAGTGTGACGTGACCAGTGGCGCTGCTGAATTGACAGTGTAGGAAAGTGCTTTGTGTATGTCTGGTCTGCATTTATGTGTGAGTAAATGGAAATAGATTTAAACAAGCAAGGGCTTTATCAACACTTTCTTAAAAAAGGCCTTACTTCAGGGGCAAAATGGATCAGGAAAAATAGCTTCAAATGGATTAATAGGACTGATTTGTATTCTGTAGGTATGTGTTGTTTTTGCAGCTTTGGGGTTTTGAATGTGGGGTTGGTGACTTACCTGGGGGTGGGAGTTAAAAGTTTTCACGTTGCATCCTTATTTAGGCTTTTACATAGAAAATATTCTCTGTGCAGTTTAATACCTTTGTGTAGTTTACTGCACAGACACTGCTTGCTGGGGCAGTTGTTTGCTCAGGTACCTGTGTGCGGCACAGAGCCTCAGACTGGCCGGTCACTGGAGTTTCTGCTTTGCTGCAATACGTGAAATTATGCAGCTTATGACCCGGTCAGCAGTACTGTTTGTGTCAGCATGTAATTCTTTTCTGCCCTAAAGTAATGGTCTTCGACCAATGGTCCAGAGACTATTTCTAAGGGATTGTGAAAGGTAATGAGGAAAGCAAGGCTATTGTTGTTAGGCTTAAATTCATTATCCAGGGATCCATACCTCTATTTGAGATGCTTTATTAGGTCCATGAGTTTAAATAGGTTGAAAACCACGGCTCCAACAACTTTCTTACCTTCTGATGGTCCCTTATGTAATGCAATAGCTTTTTTTTTTTTTTTTTTCTTCTTCTCCAGAGTAACAAATAGCAAGAGCACTAAGCCGCACATCTGCAGAGCAAGCTATCACCGGGAAAAATGGTAGTTGCCTAATTGAATTGACATTTTATGTATTACAAGCGAAAATATTATAATAGAATACCCTATTATGATACGTATCCTATTGTGTGGGATTTTGGAGGATAACTGTTACTTTGTGCCAAATGTTGTTGAGAATGTTACAAATGGGGCAGGGATTAGAAAGGTCATCTCTTTAATGTAGGATTTTTGCCTAATGTCTAGGTTTTAATACTTTTGTTCGTGTCTGAATTTTACTCTCTGCATTACTTGACGATGTCCACTTAAGATTTAAAAACAATACAAGGCTGACTAATATTGGCTTAGCTTTTATTTTTTTCTAGTTAGTGATCAGTAACAATATATTCAGTGTATATTTCCAGCTGTCCTCCAGGAGTATCACTGCTAGATTCCTGGAGCTGAGCCTTCAAAAGCCAAGTATTGTGGGAAGTAGTGGTAAAATCTAAAAGACTGGCTACTGAGTTGCAATTGGAGATATAAAGAGTAGTATCAAATTCTGTATTGTTATAAGTACCACAGCCTTGTCCAAAAAGATCATTTTGCTTGGGATATACTCTTAAAGTTGGGGGTGATGGGAGCATCATCTGTACTGTAGGAGCTTTCTTCAGAAAATAATCTGATAAAGGCTACTCTGAAGAATTGGAATAACCTGCTTTTGGATTTTGTAAGTGTGTGAATCTTGCACACCCATGCACCTTTTCAGTTTTATTTTGGGTTGTTCATCTTAAATAGCATATAGGCACTATAATGGCAGGTTGCACGGGGTATGTTTATTAGGAAAATGCAGTAATATGAATTGCTGTAAAATCTGTCTAGACAGAAAAAGGGAGAGACTAAAATAGCACAGAGGAGTATGAGCAGGAAGGAACAAAAGACAAGTGTGTGTTGGGGGGATTACATGTGGCTGCTAGTACATTCAGGGCAAATCATCAGGACCATGTTGCCACTGGTAAAGAAGGAAAGTCTTGAGGACAGATTAAGTCCCAGGGGTGAGAATTGTTTGAAAAAAAACATGATAGACAGCTGTGGAAAGACATTCTCAGTATTTTTAAATAGTGGTGGTGTGTGTTTGTTCATGGGTTTGGTTTTGTTGTGTGTTGTTTTTTTGTTTTGTTTTGTAGTTCAAGATGGGCCCATTTCCTTTTGTCAGTCCTCCATTGAATTTCAGTGACATCTTCATATAATGTTGTTATGAAATTCTAATTTTCTAATTGTTAAATTGAAATTTTCTGCAATGTTTCTATAAAACTATATAGTCATGGAAAGTAGAAAAAAAAAACAAACAAAAAACAAAAAAACAAACATAGAAGATTTACCTAATTTGGTGATGAAAGGTGTTTTTTCTTGAAGGCATTGATCCCAGGGTCTGGATCCACTGCTGCCCTCCCTACATTTGCTGGCACGAGGTGCTTCACAGACGTAATGCCAGAGCCCTCATGGTGACCCTTGCTGTTTCAAGCCTGAGCTCTATAAAGCTCTCATTGCTGGTAGGCAGAATCCTGTCTAGGAATAGTTCCTCTTAGTGAAAAAATATGAACAGTTGCAACCTGTGTGAGAACAGACATTAAACTGACAGGATTTTCAAATGTGTTATAAGTGCAAAAGAGGGCAAAGCATCAGAGTACCCTGGAACTGTTCATGGCTACTGTCTGGCTGCACAGAAATATTTCACTCTGCTATCATAATAATAATGGGGAGAAATCAAAGAACAGTAAAAAATGGGACACTGGTTTGACTGGCTTAGGAGGTTTGTTTTTTTTGGTTTTTTGTTTTTTTTTTTTTTCCAAAGCTGAATCAGCAGGGCCACATTTCATGGCTTCTATTCATGTTCAGTAGTAGCCCCATTAAAGTCACCTTCCTTCTCCTGACTTTATGCACAATTAAAAGGGTTACTTCTGAGAGCAACATTAATGGTGTCAAAATCTGGCTTGTACCTTGACACAAAAAATGGAGGGAAAGACTACAGTACATCAAGTTCTCCATGGCTCTAATAAGAGGAAAGTTTAGAGAAACACATAGAGGAAGTAATTAATAATGAACTGAAATGTAAAATTTTAGTTCAATACACATCAGAATTGACTGTTGTGATAAGCTGTGGAATATGATTCTGAGATAAATGGTAAACCCTTGTAGCCTGAAGCTCTTAATTTGTTTGAGAAACTGCTTAGAGCTATCTTCTCTAATGGGGTTTCACATATTCATATTGAACTCCTAAAGGGGAATGTAGCATCAGGAAGGGAGCAGAGAAGCACACAGATCATGTTAGTGTTACCCAAACACTTGATGTGGAGTTTGCTGTGCACGCTTTGTGGTCCTAGGAAAAAGGGCAACAGCTTCCTGGTGAATGTGCATTTTGCAAATCTTAGAGTACTGTAGGGCAGATGGAATAAAGAAAAGTGTCATCTTCTGAATTTGATAAAATGATGCTCAATTGGAAGTTTTAAAATATTACTGCTACAGCATAAGAATGTGGCAAACTCATTTATAGCTTGAAGGCTTGCATACGTCATTGAGTGTGAGCAAAGAAAGTGAGTGTTACAGCACATACTCAAATGAAATATTTGATATTTGCAATCTAAGCCATATGGCATTATTTGTTTCCTGGGAGGGTGATTCCTGTAACCACCCAACTGTTAACTAAAAGTGTGCAATTAAAAATGTATGCTGCATTTTTCAGCTGTTTAAACTGTTCAAGCTAGTTACATAAGGTGAAGAAATTGTTTACATAAGTTACCTCATGAATTGAAAATTGTTTACTTAGTTGTGACAGTTGTAGCTTAAGATATTTGTAGGCCAAGAGTTAGTCAGGGAAGACGTTTATGAATCCTTATGAAAAAGGAATAAATTTCAGACTTTTTGTTTTAGCCTGTTAGCAGACAATTAACAAAGAAAAAAGGACGAAACTTGTTAAAGTTGTGTTTAAATTTTTCAGTCTGGTCTAGATTACTAACTTGGGCTGAAAAAATGGGTTTGTACTATTGACTAAATTGGGCAGTTCATATCTTGTTGAACTCCTGAGTCAACTAGACTTTTGAATGTTTTTCTGTATAACTGTGTAACTCTAGTGAGCAAATAAAGTATATTAATCAGGCTTAATTAGAAAATGCGTATGTGCCCATACTCTTATACAAATGAAAGTACCAAAACCGACAATATCCTCTTGACTGAGCGTCAGAGACAGTAGTACTCAGCAGTGCAAATTCCCTGTAAACTTTGTTTAATGTCTTTTTGCTACATTGGTACAGAGTTTCAAACAGCCTAGCGGTGTGTTAGCGATTGTGCTGAGAAATAAGGAAAAAGCGATAGTGTCTGAATTTTCTTAGTTAACCTCCCACTTTTCCAACAGAATCACTTGTTCCAGTACTGGAACAAAAATAAACTACATTAGTACAGGGCAGTTTGCCTCTAGCGTGGTGTACTGGAGTTTCCACTAATATGATTTTTCAGAAGAAATCTTGCCCTTACTTGCAATAATGATTTGAAAACTTTATTTAAATAAAAACTACCCCTTGAGTTTGTGTTCTAGGGCAGGGGTGTCAAACTCATTTTCACTGGGGGCCAAATCACCCTCACAGTTGCCTTCAAAGGGCTGACGGAAATTTTAGGACTGTATAAATGTAGGATTAGTTACATTTGTACATTCCTAAAATTACATTCAGCCCTTTGAAGGCAACTGTGAGGCTGATGTAGCCCCTGGTGAAAATGAGTTTGACTCCCCTGCTCTAGGGGCTTTTGTTAATTCCAGTGAAGTCTTATGCAATGGGCTGTTCACTGAGAAGCTTTTGTGTCAGGTGAAGGGTAGTGGCAGCTGCCTGCTGCAACGGTGAGGGTCTCTGTCCTCTTTTGCTGAGATGTGGGTGACTCAGCTAGCTAAACTGTGATTCTGTGATCCCATGGCAAAACGTGGGGTCTGGCTGTGACCTTCTTTCCCCTCCACCCTGCTCTTCTCCTTCCTGGCTCATGAGAACTCATTAGAGGTGGTTGAAGGTCAGTTGTGCTGACAGCTGGTAGCCTGGCTCAGCTGTTGTTAGTTGAGGATTATCACTTCATGGATGCCTGGATTGCCCTCTCTTCCCTTGGCTGAAGCTTTTGGGTTGATCGACAAATGCAGGGGTGCTGTTGGCCAAAGTATGTTTTCTTACAAGAAAAGTAACTCTTCTGGGGCTGAAATGGCTCGCAGCAAGTTGGCTGAATGACAGCAGAGCAGCATGAAGTTGTCCTAATGTAAAATGGCCTCTAGGTCCTTCTCTGATCAGCTGCTTGAAGTAGTTTTCAAGTAGTTTGGTACCTTATGGGTACCTTTTGATGATTAATGAATGTTTATCATTCTGGAGATCTTCCAGGGGAAAAGATTTAATAAGTACACAGGAGTTTTATTGAAATGCACTTCACTGTGTCACAGGAAAAGATGTATTTAATTGTTTCTGTAATTGCTGGGCATCTTTTCAGCAACATGATTTACATGTGCACCACACACATCTAAAGTTATAACTGTGCTTTGTGTTTATTTTTTTAATTGGGGTGGTCGGTGACTGGCTATCCAGCCTGGCAGGGGAATATCTTCAGAACCTGATTAATGTAAAAACTTGTTGGTGTGTGTGCGAGAGCCATACCTGCTCTGGAAGTGGCCTCTGCTTCACTCTGAGTTCAGAGCCAATGAACCAAGCCACCTGCTGAATGTGGCAATGAAAATAATTGCGGAAGGTCTATATGGGAGAAATGACTACGGGGAAAAACAAGAAAGAAAAACTTGCCTTTAATGATAAAGTTGCCTGAATCCTGCCTCCTAAGATGTCATGAAGTCATTTGGAGATTAAGAGTATAAACCTGAGCAGCTCCTGCCATGTTGAATACTTGTTTCTTTTCACAGAGATAAAGCAGATCAGTGCAGCACTCAGACCCTGTTACCTGGGGTGAGTTGGGCATGGAGAGGTCATAGTTTGAGTAAGGTCCTCAGTGCTGTGCAGATTTCTTCTCCACTATCTACCTATCAAACATAAGAAAGCAATGTTAAACACAACTGTTTCCAATCCAAACGTCAGTCCTCTATCAAATGTTACCTTACTAGAAGTACCTATGTTAAATATAAGGGGGCAGGGAAAATTCAACTAGAGAAATATATTGTGTTTTTTTTTGTTTGTTTTGTTGTTGGTTTTTGTTTCTTTGTTTGTTTTGTTTTTGTTTGTTTTTTACCCTAGTACTTCCTAGTCATACCAATGAATTTAGTTCCCCTGAACTAAAACAGTTTGCAGGTTTTCTGTTTCCCCTGAGGTTGCTCCCCACTACCATCTTGACTAAACTATTTTAGCAAGGTAAGAAAAAACACCTCAGTTTTCCTTATACTGGCATTCCTACTCCCCTACTTTTGTAGTATTTTGTATAGCTTTCATTCCAGTAGAAATGAATCTGAAAAATAAAACAACAAAAATTTAAGGCAAATATGTGAATCAGGAATCCTGTTCCAGTTCTACAACAGAGTGCAAGAAGATGCAGTTCATGATCAGGCAAAGTAATTTCAGAATAATTTTTTACCCTTCAGGAGAAAATACTTATTAAAGTGTTCCCTGCTGCTCTTTTGTACGAGGCAGCATAGCTCTGGTGCTGTAGAGAAGGCTTTGAATGGCTGTTCTGAGATTTTCCTGTTAGTGGGGAAAGGTGGGAATAGCAGAATGGAGGCTGGAGGTGGTTGATCCTTCTTAAAAATGTTAGGTGAGTAGCATGTTCTTCAAATAATATAGTGTGGGCATAGTGGCAGGATATACAGAGGAGGATTAAAATGCTTAGTCATGTGTTTTGTTTTTCCCCCTCCCTGCTTCCAAGAAATTCAGGTAATTCCTGCTGTCTTCTCCTGACATCTGTGTAGGACTAGGGAGAGCTGCTGAATCAGTGCAGTCCTCTGCTGTTGAAAGCAACTGCTCTCTGTAATCCCAGCCATAAATATCTTAAGCTATGTCTTTTGTTTCCTCTTGGCTTCCACCAAAAAGTAGGAATACACTTGCACTGCTTTTAGGTTTACCCTTGTTCTTAACCTTTTCTGTCTTTTTGTAGTTATTATTCTTGCCCCATTGATGTGAGTATTCTCCTTTGCAGATCTTGCCATCAGAATGGGCTTTTTCTGCCTTATTGACTTTCCACCTCATCTCAAAACACAGCAGAGAATGTACCCTTTCTCTGGTCCTTAACTCCTTTCCATACCTGCCATTAGTTATTTGCCTCTACAGGGTATTTTGGGATTTATGTGGTATAGCCAAGAGAATTAATGTCTTGCTACAGCTGCTGGAGTAGATCCTTCTTTTCCTTTAAAAATTAAAGAGAAACGCTGGATGCACTTTAAGTATTCAGTAGTCCAGTCCTTTCAGGCATAATTCTCATGCCAATTAAGACGGTAATATTAACACATCTCATGAACCCGTTTCCTGTGGCTGTGGCAGATGCATTTGCTTACATCCTACATTTGGATTGCATTGTAATGACTTTGATTACTTTGAAATTAAGGTAGACCACTTATTTGATTTTGGTTACTACAGTGGGATTTACAGTGAGTACAGAGACATTCTGGTGATGTGAAGCCTTGAGATGACACCTCTATATCTATCCAAGCCTGCACTGACTCAGAGACAAAACACTCAGATAATGTCTGGGCACAAATCATGAAGGCTGGAATAGTTCCTGGTCTGTTTACCCAGACATGGCTTCAGTTTAAACCACTGCTGGGAATGTTTTTGAGTGACCTGAGAGAATTTGTGTGAGAGTTTCTGGGGTGGTCAGAGTTCTCTCATATGTAGTTTTCCCATACTTGTTGCTCCTTTGCTGTTGTCACAATTAGCTCGCTGCTCAACTGCCCCCAGCTGCAGTTCACTGGCATAGATCAAAAAAATTGGTGATTGATGAGCTGAGGAAAATATAGGCATCATGTTATAGTGAATTGACAAGGAAGAGGGCTGAAAAAGACCAGGTAGTGCCACTTGTAAATGTATGAAAGAAACAGGCAGCCACCTTGAAAAGAGATTTGATTTCTTGAAAGGGAGCCACAGGGAAAGAAACCAGGACAAGCTGCATCCACTCATCACTCAGCCATGGTTAGTTGTGATAGCTTTCTAATATAATGCTTCTGTTGCCTGTGGTCTGTGAGCAGTCCTATTCAGAGCTTTTAGTCTTAGAAGATGGGATTTTTTACTTTACCCTTATGGTTGGTGGTTGCTTAAATACAGAGAGTTCTGCTTGGGAAAGAATGCTAGTTATGCCAGAGACAATATATTGGGCATGTAGAGAGATGCAAAAAGGGCAGCCCTTAGTGGTGCTATATTTTCCGGCTTTCCTTAAAATAAACCTCTTTGATCTTCAGATGAAGCAGCTAGGACAATAGTTTGTTGTGACTGATATCACTCAATCACCAAACAATCCACTTGGCTGCTGCAAAGAACATTAGTTCAGCAGTGCTGGCAGAGCATCGATGGAAGTTAATTTTAATGGTAATTTGGAGCCTGACTTATTTCTCTTTTCAAAGGCTTTTATACATGAAATAATTTTTTTATTGCTAATCCATTTCGTGATCGTCTGGTGTGGGTTCATGCTAAATTGTGCAGTTCTTGCTGAACTTCCATTTCTGGAATACGGAGAAGCTATTGCCCCATTCTAAATACTCGTGGCTTGTGATTTTTGTTTGTAGTTCAGAGAGGTGAACTGCAGGGCTGAGGAACCAAAGGTTAAACCAGTGAAATGGATATTTGTTTTTAATCTTGCAACAAGCTGCATTTCCTCTGATCAGGTAACTCATGACACAGGAGGCTGGGTGTCCCTGCCAAGACACACTGGAGTCTCTGGGAGGACAGTACTCAGACTTTTCATGTTGCTTTCCTTCTTACTGCAGGGAGCAATATAGCCCTACCTCTAATTAAAGATGCTCTGAAAACCTTCCATCATGCTGTCTTTTATGTGATGTGTCAGAGCAGTACAGCTCATGTGTGAATATCTCATCTCCTTGCCTAGGACTGCATCCCTGATGCAGCACAACTGTCTTGCAGGAACCTCACCATTTCTGGGAGCATGAGGGTACCCATTTTTGACAAGGCGCTCTGATGATTATCCTTGCCCTTTCTCACAATAGATTGAGGATTCAGCAGGCACCAAGATTCTTCAGATAGAAATAAGTGACAAACTATATCTAGCATAACTTCCAAGAAAAAAAATCTCCTCCTAAAAATCTCCAGTTAAGACTATCTAAGGTGACAGGAGTCTGCTTTTTTCCTATTAGAAGTGAGACTGGCATCCTTCAGCACAAAAGCCACGTGGCATTACTTAAATTCACTTTATGGTAGTAAGAGTAATAGTTGGGAGGAAATCATGCTCAGCTTGATGCCCAGGGCAGCATATTTGGGTCTCTGGTTCTGCAGTGTCAGTGATGAGAAGTTGCAGAGCCATCTACTGCTGAAGTGTTTCAAGTATTGTGCCACTGCCATGGGTTGTGTGCAGTCACTTTCAGCAACCCTTCTTACAGATTTTTGTACTTTGTGGCATGGATTCAGGGCTATGGAATGATCAAAACCGCAGACTTAATTTATCCTAATTGCAAAAAAGCATCTGATTAAATTGGAGGAGCATGTTGGGGCTCAAAGAAGGCTTCAGAGACAATCTGCAGCTTATATAACCAGATACTACCTCCCCATAGGACCTCAAGAGTCTACATATTCGTACTTTCTCTTGGAGTACAGGATGCTGAGTCTCCTGAACAACCAGGACTACTTCAAACTGCATTTTCTGCTTGTTATAGTATGAATAATAAAATTACAGGCTGGAAGAATTCTTGTGGGTAGGTGAGACATATAGTTGAGCATAATGAGGCCGTGTGGGTTGGTGAGATGTATGGTTGAGCATAATGAGACTGTTCCACCTGGTTCTGTCTTTTCTTGGACCTTGAATATTAGTAATATACAGCTATTTTCTCTAGGTGTGATCATGCCAATCAGTTGCCAGAGACCACCATGTTGGTGTCTATTTCTTTAGCTGATTCCAGCAATGAACAAAAAAAAGTATTGTATGACAATTTGGGACATTGACTGTTCTGCCAGTGAGTCTGGCACTTGTCTATCCTCATTGCATTTCTACTGCAGTATGTGACTAGATTTTTCCTTCTCCTTTGTAAGTCTCCCTGTCCTGAGAATGTGTTTCTGAATTTCAGCTGTGGACCTGCCACCTTAATCTCTTGTTCCTTTTGAGTTAGGCTGTACTTGGAAAAATTTCTGCTGAAAGTGATTTGAATGTAGTTTGCTCACTGAGCTTGTACTGCAGTCTATTCCTTGTGCTGCATTTGACTCTTACCCTGGGGGTGTAATTTCTGGGCAAGATCAGCTTGCAGCTATGTCTCTTTACTATGATTTTTGTCACAATTGTTGTAATTAAACCTGATATTGCAGAACCCTAGGGGATAAGAATAAAGCTAATGGCATATATAAGGCTTGGATGTGTTCCAAACAATGTTTTTTTCCATTAAATTGACATGTTATCTTCATACCCTTCATCAGACTAGTCCAGTGGAGGAGTGTTAAGGATCATGCTGGATCTTCTCCGCCTGATCCTGTTGTCAGTGAACTGAAGCCTCATGCTTTTGGAGTCTGAGAGGCTGAACGTGGGTCCTGACAAAATAAGAGGAAGGAAAACTGAGGAGTAGATTAGCATCTACCCAGTTGTTCTCCTGAGCCATGTTGTATTTTAGTGTAGGAAGAATTCCATATTGTAATGAGGTGTTGGTCCCTAACTTGGGACAAGCAGTGGTTACTAGCTATCTGTATTTTTATTGCCTTAATTTTTAAT
The DNA here is from genome assembly GCF_964273445.1 of Streptopelia decaocto. Taxonomy (NCBI): domain Eukaryota; kingdom Metazoa; phylum Chordata; class Aves; order Columbiformes; family Columbidae; genus Streptopelia; species Streptopelia decaocto. The sequence goes on along the minus strand of NC_138663.1, from coordinate 61,554,781 downwards.
TGGGTGTTTGGAGGGTGGAATAGAAATATGCTCTGTTAAATAACTTAATTTGTAGTTATTAGAATGATGGATTAAATTCTGTGTTTAGACCTGTTGCAAAGGGGATTGAATGTGCTGTTGACAAGTTAGAGCATAAAGGTAGGAAATAGAAGGTCTGACTTTTCTTGGGGGGATAATATGTAACAATGCTGGGCAGCAATACTGTCCTTATTAAATGCTTTGAGATATTATTAAGAAATATATAGTGTAAGGTATTGTTAGGGTAGTAATTAGAATAGAAAGTAAAGCACTAATAGAAAGCAAGAGTCTATAATAACACTTGGATTTAGAATTAATTGTGCAGGTAGAAATAGGAGTCTAGAAGCACATATGCTGAATCATAATAATTTCTAAAATCAAGTATTACAGTTCAAGACTTATATTTACATATTAAACAAAAGGAGCATCTAGTTAGGGAGGGAAGGTACAGAAGAGGAACAGTGAAAGTCTTCCTGGGCACAGATTCTGGTCACTGTCTTTGTACAGCATTCTGTCTCAAGAGCACCTCTGTCCCACTGGGTGTTATCAGATGCTACTGAGACACGGGCATTTATTACAGCTCTGAGGAGGATTAAAGATTAAAAGAAAAATCCTGAGCTCAGAGTGTCTGAGTAAATGCCTGTTTCCATAGCCTCTTCCCCCACAAATGTGAAGCAGTGATCAAAACTGATGAAATTCCAATGTGGAGTTAGAGGGCTATTCTATACCTTGCAAGTACCTAGGAAGTGTTTTATTCTCTGGTCCCATGTATGATGATGGGTCTTTTGGGATATAGTTGATTCCTCCTCTGCTAGAATGAGGATCATAAAGCAGGTTCTTGAATTGTAAAGGGCTGAATAACACTTAGGGCTATAAGGCCCAGCGGGATTCTGCTGGTGTTTCAGGCATAGGGGTGGTGGGACAAGATGAATAGCGTCACATGTATTCAGAGGTGCGATGCTCACATTTTTAGATAATGTTTGTTCCTGTTGTGAATAGATTTCTATTAACTAATAGCTCTATGTGCGTTTTGAAGCATCTTCAAGCTATGAATCCTTCTTGACAGGCAGCATAAATATTTAGTCCAGCTTGCCCTGGCCAGAACATCTTACACTGCAGTGAGTGGGACACTTCCATACTGTGACCCTCTAATGATTTGGAATTTCAGACAGGAAGATTCAAAAAGTGGCAGATTACTTTTATCAAACGACAAGAGGATGTTATAGGCAGGGGAACATCACTCCACAGCAGCCCCCCAGAAGAAAGCAACATCTGCCTCTGCCTGTGAAGACCCCAGACCCAACAATGGCAGCAAAAGTCCAGTCTGCTCCCCAGTCTGCACTGACCCAGCAGTTGTTGTGCGTCTAATGGATGAGAAATTCTCATTGCACAGTAGTCTTTCTATATTTAAATACAAAACTAGCTCTGGGTTTAAGTTAGGGTCACATGGTTTTATAATAACTTGTAACTTTTTTTTCAATATAAGGAAAGTGATAGATGCTATTAGAGCTACTAGGGTGTTCTCTACTCTGTTTTACTGTCCTGTTACAGAAGCTGGGCTGCCTTTGGCCATTTTTTGTATTTCTGCACTAAATGGCACATCTTACATGTCTTAGCAGAAGAGAGAAGTCATGAATGTTAGCTAACATTCTTGGAGAGTAGATGCCTTTGGGATTTGGCTAGAGCAGCTTAATTCCCAGTTGAATACCATGCTGGGAGTAAGTCTTACTACTAACCCTCCTGTAGCTGGCAGCTATTGGCATAGTCTGGTCCTCCCAGTTTTTAATTGGTAATAAGCAAAGGGAAGGTTAGGGCTGAAGATAAGTTGATCCCTTCCTGGCTTCTGGCCCCCTCTACTTCGATACAAGGCCTCTTATCCTTTCAATGTTTTCAGCTGCTCTGAAACATGTGTTCCTCGTTTGGTACAGCCTGTCTGCAGTGATGTTGAGATTCTAGCCCTAAGTTGTTGACTTAAGTACATTTGAGTGCAGCCAGAACTTGATGCTAGCACCAGAAATGAATTATTGTAGCACTTGTGAAGAGGCAGTCAATGTCTGAGCCTTCCGGACACAAGAACGTTCGATGGTATTGCAAAACTCATCACTGGATGAGAAAGGGCACAGTCCAGTCAATTGGAAAAACATTTTTTGATCACATCCACCAACCTTTCCTATTTCAAATACTTCTTCAAGAATAATTTCCTTCTGTAAGGGAGAAACCACTTATGATTTCAGACAAGCTGCAGAGAGACTAACAATATCTGTAGTTCATAGGTTTTAGAATGTGCTTTAGCTTGTCTTGGATTTCACAGTACCGTTGTCTGACCTTCTTACTACCACCTTAATCATAGCCTCCCTTTCCCTCGAGTTGTGTATTTCAGTTTGCCTATTCAAGGACTGCTTTTTGAGTATCTACACAACATTTAATTTCTTAAGGGCTTTATTAGATTCAAGCCCTCATGTATGATAATAAGTCCAGTTACAATAGTGAAGCAAATAGCCTTGCAAGGAAAGGGCAGTCATCTGTGAAATCTTTGGTCCCTCTGAATGTGTTCTCCTTTACAAATGAAGATGGAGCATCCTCGTAACTTAGTGATGGCAACTCACCAGTTAATGAATAATTTGTATAAGGATAATCCAGGGAATGACTTTACGGGGAAAGAGCATGGTCAAACATGAAACTACTCCTTACTTTGGAGAGCTGTTATACGTACTATCTTTGTAATTTAGTAGTCTCTGCTTGCCAGTAAACAGCCTCAAGGTTTATTTCAAGGTAGTGTTAGTAGCTTTTGTCCATCAGACTGTGATCTGAGTAGATATTCAGTTGGTAGAGTTTATGGGGCAAGAAACATTATGAACTTATAAGGGAAACTCTGCTCACTTAGGGATAATTTTGTCTGCTGTCTTTACACTGCACATACATTTAATAACTGCAGGGTACCTTTGTCTGGGAAATACATTTTTGTGTATGAAGCGATATCTTGAAAATGCCTTTCTTCTAGTCATGCTACCCTAGCAGTTATTAGAAAACTAGAATTAGGACAGCATAAAAAAAGGCTAATGAATCTTAGGGAATTCAGAAGATAAGGATGTACTTACTAAGAAAATAATCTTTCCACCAAAGAAAGAATATGTTCAACGTCTTCTATTTGGATAGTTTTAAAGCGTCAATAGAATCCTTGATAGATAGCCTCCTTTGCTGATAAAACAGACTACAAGCTCATGCACAGTAGATTGAGAGAACAGTTTATGGGCATAGTAGAGTTCCCACTGTCTGGTCCACCATGCTGTAGTCTTCTTATGGGGGGGCGGGGAAACCCCAGCCTTGTTGAAAAGCTGATGCTGGATTCCTTCGTCACTTATTTATTTGGTAAGCTGTTTGCCTGCTGGTAGTTTCTTTGAATCTGCAATCCTCTTGAATCCTGTGGTTTCCCATAGTTACTTTTTGTGAAAAATTTGCAAAACAGGATCCATGCTAATGGTGTTATACCTGCCAAAATGTAAAGCAAGCCAAATCATGTTTAACATGGAGCCCAGAAAACGTATCTTCAGTATATGCAAAATGCTTTTTGACAATGTGCCAGTCCTTAAGACAGTTATTCTTCTAAAAATTTATCTCCTTAGTTTGGTTCCCATTAATCCTTAACATATGATCCCTGTCAAGAGCTTTATCCTTATCTCTCTTCCCCCCCCCCCCCAATTTATGTCCAAGTGAAAGCTGTGAAACTTCTTTTCCTCCACCTGCCCCATCCCCTGCCAAGCTCAGTTGAGGGACAAAATCTATGTGAAGATAGTGTCATATAGATATGTTGCACAGCCCACATAAGAACATCACTTAAATGAAAGGATGTAAGAGGCTGCTGTAGGTGCTGGATGAGGCTGGCCCTATGAGTAGGACCTTCTGGGAGATCAGTATGAGTTAGTTTTCAGTTTAAGTTCCCTAATGTGAGATGCAAAGCATCTGAATGATTCTCTGTCATGCTGTGATTTCTGGTGTTTAAACATGAGGCTGAAGTGCTACAAGACCTTGAAGTGCTACAAGACAGCTAAGTGCTTTCTCCAGCTCAGCACTTTGTGGAGCTAACTGTAAACTAACAATAAGGAGACACAGAGAAGGGCTTATGGTCCTCTTGCTTTAAGAAAAAAAGAGGAATAAATGTGTTTAGGTGCAGGTTCATGTTGTAAAGCAGCATATAAAATAGCTTTCCAAGGTACAGAGATGGGCATCCTTAGTCTTCACTGTGTGCGATCACAGGTACCCAGCAGAATTAGTGGTATCCATGGACCCATCCTTATTTTATTCTTGGCAATCTGGGATCCTGCTTCCCAGAAGTTTCTTTGAAATAGGTTTCAAAGCTGGTTCAACACATACCATGCTTCATGGGAGTATCTTACTATGACAATCAGAAGATGTACATTCATATAAAATCAATAAATGAAACCTGTCTATGGCATAGTCTTTGCTGTGCTTTCTCTTTGGCTTGACAGCAGTCCTGAGATAATGCTTTGTTCCATGAGCTATGGGGTCATCAGTGAGTTTTTACTGGTAATTGCTGTCTCAGCAACTTTTTATTGATCATTTAATTTCTACCTCCAAACAAGTAGGAGCAAATATTTTTCAGCCCTTTTAACCTCCTTAACTTTTCATTTGTGTTTTGCTTTTCTCTCCCCTGTGGCCAGCCCAATGCAAATAGGTGGACAAAAAGATTAATAGAAGCAAGGAGATGCCTTCCTCCTCTCAAGTGCCCTGTGGCTTGGAAGCTGTTATTAATAGCCAAAGTAAAAAAGTGTTTCATAACCATCCGCTTGCTCCAGCTTCCTTGCCAGCCCCCTTTCCTTGGTCCCTGGGGAGAAAGTGTGAGCTCATTACTTCCCAATGCAAATTCAGATTTTGGTCTCATACTTGGATTCTTTTCTTGTCATGGGTGGAATATTTATCTTCCGCCAGCTGGTTGCTTTGAGCAAGCTGCCATTTGCTGGGATATCCACAGAGCATGTGGGGAAAAGGCCCAGCAAAGCTGTTCAGGCACTTTTTTCCTTGACTCTGAAAATGTTGCTGTCTGCTCAGTGCACGCACACACATCTGCACCTTCATCTTTACTCACACAGAGGTTGAAAAGGAAATTTAGATATTTCAGTGAGGAAACAGAAACTGAAATTGAAATGTATTTCAGTCTGAAATATTTGAAAGTCTCTGTGTGGAATGTGGTCACCATATAGCCCACACATGACAAAGCTGATGTGTGCATATGGAGCTTCATGGATTGCTTCTGTTTCACATGCACTTTATATCTGTTTTTTTTTTTTTTTTCTCAGATCTCTAGAGATCTGGTGGATCAGTACTGAAAAAAAGAGAAGGAAGGTTCTATTTGTCACTCTGAAAAAAAAAAAATCTTTGCTCACTTTCCTAATTAAAATCTTTAAGCCATATATTCTGTTAATGTATTTGCTGGGTATGTGCCATTTCAGGCACGAAGTAATATTTATCTTCTGAATGCCTCATCCTTTCAGTGGCTGCCAACTTGGTGAATACATGCAAGTTTTCCTTCAGGTAAAACAGAGGATGCTGTTATCTTCCGAGTACGTTTCAGTGAAGTTCTGTGTTCATTACATTTTCTGGTGGGCGGTAAAGCTGTCTACATACAAAATGAAAATTTAGGTGACATTGTAGAGTTATGGCTATTGAGAGATCCTTTTGCCACTGGCAGCCTGTTAGTTTTTCTGAATTTTACCCAATAAGGAAGATGTGGGTGCCTTCTGTGCTTGCAAGTACATTTATAGAAATTATAGTTAGCAAATTGTTAGTTATTTTCATGCAGAAAACTTGCTCTCAGGCAAAGAGTTTGCAAGAGAGCAGAACCACTTGTGAAACTATATAATATGGATGAAGGTTTCAGTTGGAAAAAACACTTCAAAAAATTAAGAAAAATGTTAATGTTTTAGAATTTTTGAAATACACTTTTGAGACTTCCAGTTGAAATACATGTTTAAAATTATTTTTAGAAGTGTCAAAATAAGTGACAGATGAGTTCAGTTTTGAGCATGTACAGAACTTTCCAGTTGATCTGAAATTGTGTTTTATTTTTTTCCCTGGTTGTGTCAGTGTCATCTCCCCCAGTTTTTGAAGTTGGCCTTTGAACCGAAAACACAGGCTGTTTGCCTGTGTTTGTGAGCATGGCTCGTGTGAGCATATTGGTGATGACTGTAGCACTTCTTTCACTGCATCTGGAGGGAAGGAATTGCAGCTGTGAAGAACTTGCTTGCAGACCTGTGCATCTTGCTGTGATACTGTTCAAGCCATGGTGGCTGCTCTGTACACTTCTCCAGTCTTGGAGATCAACCATCTAGTAGATAAGGCATCCTCTCAGGCTGCTTTTCTAGAACTATTGTCACTCAGGGCTGAATTTCCTTTGGCAGTCCTTACTAAGATGATTCTGACTAGCAGAGGTGCAAACAGCATAGGTTAGATCAGGGATGTCAAACTCATTTTCACCAGAGGCCACATCAGCCACGCAGTCACCTTCAAAGGGCCAAATGTAATTTAAGGACTGTATAAAGGTAAGGGCAGTTACAGGTTAGTTCTACATTTGTAAATAGTGTGGTACAACAGAGGTGGATTTGTAACAAGCAACTGGTGCTTAGGACCTAATGTTTACTTCATGTGTGGTTTCAGGCAGATGATGTTCCTTCAGACTGTCTCTGCTCTCCTACCATTAGTTGAATTCCCATTAGCTCATCTTCCAATTTTGCTTTATTTAAGAAGAATCTAGTTGGTATGGTCTTACAGTACATCATGTTATGAGTCAAAGCATGGTGACCAGAGATGATAAGGAGGTCATTTTTGAATTGTACTCCTGATACATGTTAAGTGTTACCATGGACATATTTGTTGTCTCTCCCAATATGAGACCCTTGGGTCTGTCTGTGAGTGGGGAAGGGGACTTTATTGCACCCCACTCTGTGACTTTTATACAAGCCTGTAAATGATGAGTAGAAGCTGATAGTGTACTTCTACCCATTTGTAGAGGTAGCAACTAAGGATTAGCAACTTTGTCTTAAACCCAAAAGACACAAACCTCAACCTGTCAGCTGAAGGGAGGCATCAGACTGATTTCCTTGTAAGCAGCAGCCAGTACCAGAAGTTGTTACATTTTGTCTAGGACAAGTAGAACAGGTCCTACTGACAGATAAAGAAGAAACTCACTTCAAGATGATGTCAAAGCCAGCCAGAAACAAATATTATATCTTGTTCTAAAAATTTAGCCCATGCTGCCGGTGAAAAATCTATCTTGAACTTCCTTAATTAGAACATTAGCCCCTATTTATGCATATAAGTTAATGAATATTCATCAGGCATGTTGATTAAGGTGATATTATTTGCATATTCTTTCTAGATTTTTAGACCTTTACCCTTAGGTATTCTAGTATGCAAGATATTTGTGTGGTGCCAAGGGAGATTTTGATTAGGTATTAGGGAGAAAAAAAAATCATAATGAAGGTGGTCAGATGTCAGAACAGGTGCTCAAAAGATGTCGTGCACTTGCATTCTTGGAGATATTTAAAATTTGACTGGATAAGGCCTTGGGCAATGTGAGCTATCTTTGAACTTGATTTTTAACTTTGAAGTTTTTCCTCCTTTGTGTAGGGGATCGAGCCAGTTGACATATAGAAGACCTTTCTAAGATAAATTATTCTTCTGCATTAGTTGGAGAATTATGTTCCTATATTTTTGGTATTAATATATTTATAGGCAGGCACAAATATGTAAGCAGTACTCTCATGGTCAGTATTACTCCAGAGGTAATGAAATAATCCTGTTGTGTGTTGCAATACTTTCTAATGAAGTCTCTGCCTTCATTAATAAGATAGTTACTCATATCATGAGTTCATTAACTAGTCAGCAGATCTGATTGCAAATCTGTCATAGCAGCTGGTCAAGGTAGAGCCTAATTTATCTTCCTACCTCCCTCCAGGACTTAGTTTGACCGGTTAATGCATGCTGAAACTGCAACAACAACCTTGCCTATATTAAGGTACCTCCAGATGATGTCTGATGATTCATATGAAATGATTTTAAGAGACTGAGGGCAGCACACACAGCTAAGGGCAATAATTTTTAAGTTGCACTAGCCTGAATGGCCAGGACTGGTTTGGAGGCTGCATAAAAATGCTAGCACAATTTAACAATGACCTTTTCCAAGGGAGATAAGACTTAAAAAAATTAACACATATATATATGCAATTGTTTTGTGTAACATGATCCTAGCCCTAACTATGATTATAGCCTCTGGAAATCTTACTGAAATGTTATGCTAAGAAAAAAAATCTATAAACTTTCTCTGCTCTACAGATTTTCTGAAGATAATGTGAAACAATTAGAGGCTAAATGACCAAACTACATCTCCTGTCTTCTTGGTATGGATATGCTTGCCCAGTGAGGGAACAGTAACCAAGCCATGGGATTAAGGCAATCTCTCATACAGCAGGCAGTTTCTCATAATGAATAGCAAATACATGTAGTGAGTGCAGTTTGCAAGCCAGAGGCTAAGATTGTTTTTACTAGGAGATGTTTGTGTAGTAATTCTCAAAAAAGATTTGTAAAAATTAGAGCTAGCACAAAGGGTGAATTTTTGTGGAATAAATTGCCTGCTATGAACAGTTCATCCAGAGGTATCTACAACACAGAAGAAGAAAAAGCTGCCTGGAGGTAGCAAAGGCTCAGAACATCCATGTCAGTCTTTTGAGGGAAGCTCATAATATCAAAAGCCTTGGCAGGAAACATAATAAAACAAATACTAGCAGTAGAGCTGGATGCTTCTTAGAAATCAACATACTTACTACAGGAGAAGAATGGGTGCCACTTGGTTCCAGGTCTCTGCATGTTACAGAAAGCAAGGCGACTGTCGTGTCAGTGTGAGCTTGTTGTGAGGTCTGGAATGGGCACACCACAGTTGATCCAGAGCAAGTGAGCTGCTGGCTCCCTGTGTCTGTCTGAGATTTCTGATTGCTGCAAAGTGTCTTGGAGTGTCCTTGTTACACATGTACCTGTGAGCCCTCTAGGTACCAAAGGTAACTTATTCACAGGCATTGGGATAATCTGCACCTGAGTCTTAAGGATGGTTTCACAATCTGGAGCCCAGAAAAGCTGGGGGGTGGGTGTGTGTGTAAATGTGTAATCTTGTTGCCCTTATTGGCAGGAGGGGGGCATAGTCAGATAACCCATGCTGGTAGCTCATCTGTGTACCATCTTGGGCTGGATCTGAATTAATGTTACTTATGCTTACCTAACTGCTCTCATAGATGACCAGTTTCATGAAAGACCATATGAAGGATTACCTTCTGTTGCTAGCTCTCAAATGAGTTGGTCTGCATTATGCAGAAGACTAAACTATATGATTCCAATGACAGTGTAAATTCCTGAAACTTGACAACCACCTTGGCAAAACTCAAGCTGACCTCACAGGACAAATGCCTCTGGCCACTTCTGAGATGTAAGTTTTGGGACTGATGTGACCCAATACCTTGATGACATTTTGAATTGTAATTCTATTTCTTAAATTAACCATGGGTGAAGACTATTTCTTGGAGCAGTTTGGAAGTGTTGAAATACTATTACACTTAAAGGAGGGGTTGAGGGGCAGCTTGGGTCATGAAGAAAGTTACTGGCCCAAAAGTTCTGAAAAAGGTTGCCTGTTTACCCACCAGAAATATAAAGTATGGACACCAGCAGTATGACCTTCCTTTTAATTTGTCTCAACCCTCTTCTGCCTAGAGTGGGAGAATGGTTCAACCACCCCCTGTGTTACCAGTTTAGAGCCTCTGCTGAGGTAGAATGTACAGCTCTAGTAATACAGTGAAAGCTGAGTTTCAACTAGCAGCTGAACTAACATCAGGATATTGGGATAGTTTTGAAAATTGAATAGAAAAGAATTGCACAGTGTTTACAGGTCATATTTCTGTATTGCACACTTTCAGGATTTTCCTTGTAAGGAAGAGGGAATATAATAATAATAAGGTGATAGTATGGAACTATGCGCAATATGGGAGGGGAACAGCGCACGTAACTGGATCAGTAAGAAGAGTGGCATGTTTGTTCTGACTATTAAGCTGCTCTGGATGAAGCTATCTCTAGTTTCCTTATTTCAATATTACTTAGTACCTGAACTTTGCTGGAACAGGGGGTTGCCAACCACAGAGTTACAACTGCTGAATCCCCTCTGAGCACCTGTGTTTCTGTGGGGATGCAATGAGGTTGTGGACTCTTCTTCTCTGGAGACATTCAAAACCTGCCTGGACACCTTCCTGTGTAACCTCACCTAGGTGTTCTTGCTCCAGTGGGGGGATTGGACTAGATGATCTTTTGAGGTCCCTTCTAATCCCTAGTATTCTGTGATTCTGTGACAGTTTTGTTCTTCATGGTTCTAGTTTCATCTTCCTGATCTCTCTCCTAGCACTCTATTTGAAGATGTCAGACACTTTTCTTTAGGATTTTCAGCAAACATTTCCCTTTGATCAGAGGAACATGGTATATACTGCATCTTTCAGTGGTGAAGAACCCTCTTACTGTTTTGCTGTATAAATACCGTTCCCAGTTATTTGAGCAAAGTGCAGAGCTCAGCTGCAGTTGCATTTGGTCGAAGTTAGTGTTGAAGGCTGGAGGTGCTCCATAAATTGCAGTTACCCTGTTGAGGGTTAGGAAGGGAAAGGGAAAGGGGTTTTTTTGTTTGTGGGGGGGAAGTTCTTTTTTTTTTTTTTTTTTTTTCTTTGTTTCTCTTGAATCTCTTCCCACCCCAAAGACTGGAGTGAACATAGCCATTCATCTGAGGGTAGGGATTTCTTAGGGTTTTTCTGAGAGGGCTTTCCAGGAGAGTAGTAGTTCTGATCTTCACTGCAGTTGCTGCCTCTCCTCTCCAAGGGGCCTCCAGGAGCTGGATGTTTGGGAGCTTTGAATGTAGGTCTCTTCTGTGCGTGACGAGTAGAGAAACATCACAAAGTATGAAATTGTCACTGCTATACACTCATCGTTTTCCTAATTCTTATTAGCAGGTCCAGGCAAATGAAAGCCTTTTTCTAAGTTTTAAAAGCTAATTCTCACCTCTAGGTATATGCTGATGCAGTTGCATTTACTTAGCAGGGTCACTCCTCTACACCTGTGAGAGCAGGTTTAGATAAATGGTTTGTGTTTAAATGCTGAACAATCACAAACTTTGTCAGTTTGGGCCATGAAAAGCTTGAGGTTCCCAGTAAGGTCCTTCCTGCCTCTCTTATTGGCCGTGTGCTCCCTTCAGCAGTTGCCGCTGGTCTAGAGTCTGAAGTGACTGAAGTGCTGGCAGCTAGTAGAGGGCAGCTCTGAAACACTCTGGACTACCTTCTCCCGAGTGTATTAAACCCAGCATTCACAGGAGAGTTTAATAGCCTAAAGCCAAAAGGGCACATGAGCTCATGCAGGCTGACTTCTGGTATATCATAGACCATTACATTTCACCCATTTATCCCTTTATTGAGCCCAGTAACCTGGAGAAGACTGAACTATTTAGAGCCCTGCAACAAAAAAATAATTAGGATTACCCATTCTAGCACTGAACCTACGTTTAATGCATCCAGGAGCAGCATCCGTTCTGACCTGGGGGTCTGTTGCCCTGTGTCAGACAAGCAGTGGGGACAATTCCCAGATACAAGTGAATTCGCTGTACTCTGCTCAGCCCTGTTGAGTGTAAGCAGTGGACAGCCCTGATATTTCAGAGACAAGTAAGGAAAAAAGGAGGACGTATCTCACTGAAGAGCACTTTACCTTCTGGTCCCTACAAACCCTTAGTTGGAGTCATGAAGTTTGTTGGCTAATGGCTTGCTATTTAGAGGTGGGAAGGATATTGAAATATGTTGCATGGCTGGCAAGTCATCATGGAATTTACCATTAAAAAATCTGCCTGTACTTCAGGTATTATTGAATGATTGCCGCTGCAGTTGTACTTAGTTCTAGACAGTCTTTAAACACATATTTAAGTTTCATTAAAGCCGTGTGGATATAAGCATAGGGCCAAAATTTTATATATGGTGAAGCGGTGACCTGAATTCAGACCATAATCTCTCTTTCTGCTTTAGGCAGATAGTAAGATAGTGAACAGCTCACTGCATTAGTGTTTGCACTAAGAATAAAAAGTTTGATGGACCTTACTGGAAATTAGCCCCTTTGTAGTAAGAGGAGACACTTTCTGTTGATTACTTTAAGAAATTATAGCAAATGGAAGAGGATTTGTTCTTCCCTCCTCCTGTATGCTTTTATTTTGAATCTTGGCTCTGTGTTCTTGTTTGTTGTTCTATATAAATCTTTTGTCTGTGTAGGTATCTGATATCGTAAAAATTATTTTCTGACAAATAAGCATCTTCCTTTTTCTTGCCAATGCTTCCAATCCATGAAAACAGCTGAAAAAAGGTGATAGGATAACCTATAAGAAGGCAGGGTTGTGATTTGGGGCTTTTTTTAAAGCTCTTTGCACACTAGCTGTCTTTTTTTAAATACTATTCTTGGTTTGAAACTTTAATTCTGGGCGTACATTTGGTGCCCAGATGGTGCAGACTCACACAGAAGCCCATCACGCTGTCAGGGCAGGCGGATACATATGTAAATATTTTGCCTTTTTCCTCTATAATATTTGGCTTTGTCTAATCTAATTGCTGTCAAAGGCAGAATGTGAAGAATGCTTAAGAGGAGCAAACAACAAGGACCTCAAATGTTTGCATTGCACTAACTTTGGAAGATGCTAGTAGGCAGCAATGTAACTAATAATTTTGTTTCATGGGGTTTCTAGTTCATGCTGTGAATGCATGATATATTATCTAAGTTCATGCCAAGTAATATTTTACAACCTGAAGTCGAAACCTGTATTTCTAGTGGCATAAAAGCATGTTTTAACCCCTTGGAGCTGTAGATATAAGGCTAATGGCTTTGCCTTTTCAGTTTGGGCTGACAGTAAGTGTTCTCTACCTGCCTCTTGGTGTATAGCACTCTTTCTTATTTATAAAATTCATTGCTTCATTTAATTTATTCTATTGAGTGCCTGTCTTAATGTATTTTTAATACATAAAAGCATTTCCAGCATAACTGCTTCTCTGACCAGTGGTAGCTAGTAGCAAATGGTGTGGCCAACCACATTAAGGATGCCTATTTAGGCCTGATCCAAAATACTGTAATATTAATGGAAAAAATTACTTTCATGAGTGTTCAATCTGACTGCTTAGTGAGATGGCCAAATAAAGCCAAGGTTAGTTGAGGATGCTGGCAAAACAGATGTAGGAAACCTCACCGTTCTTCTCGGTGTAAGAATGGTTGCACTATCATGGGTTTCTGGTCAGATGCAAAATTTGGCTAGGCTATAATTCATGGAAACCATCAGGCTATGCCAGAGCCATTCCTCTAAGGACATTAATTATGCAGAGAGTTGCCAGGAGATCAGGGTCTGGAGGTGTGATTATTGTAGAGGAGAGAAAGTGGCTGTGAAAGGAGACTGTAATAACATGACCAGAAGACAAACAGAAGCAGCATGTGCTGTTTTCCATGGAACATAGATGAAGTCCTGACTACAAGGGAAAAATGTTGCCTATTTCAGCCATTTGTGTGGCCATCTGAGGCTCATTATTCTGGGATGCCAATAAATTCTTTTTCTGACCCTGCCATGAAAGTGTCCAGGTACCTTCAAGAGACATAGCACAGCCTGTAACATATCCTTCTGCTTGTCTTGCTTCTTGGCTGTGGAATGGGGGTCAGGAAAATTGTTCACTATCTATATGTATTATTTTACCTATGTTGTTTGTTTATTACTGAAGGAATCACAGAACGTTAGGGATTGGAAGGGACCTTGAAAGATCATCTAGTCCAATCTCCCCGCTGGAGCAGGAACACCTAGATGAGGTTACACAGGAAGGTGTCCAGGTGGGTTTTGAATGTCTCCAGAGAAGGAGACTCCACAACCCCTCTGGGCAGCCTGTTCTAGTGTTCTGTTACTCTCACTGTGAAGAAGTTTCTTCTCACATTTAAGTGGAACCTCCTGTGTTCCAGTTTATACCCATTGCCCCTTGTCTTATCATTAGTTGTCACCGAGAAGAGCCTGGCTCCATCCTCGTGACACTCACGCTTTATATATCTGTAAACATTAATGAGGTTGCCCCTCAGTCTCCTCTTCTCCAAGCTAAAGAGCCCCAGCTCCCTCAGCCTTTCCTCATAAGGGAGATGCTCCACTCCCTTAATCATCTTCGTTGCCCTGCGCTGGACTCTCTCCAGCAGTTCCCTGTCCTTCTTGAGCCCAGAACTGGACACAATATTCCAGGTGTGGTCTCACCAGGGCAGAGTAGAGAGGAAGGAGAACCTCTCTTGACCTAAGGAAAGTTCAAAGATGTTTGCTTTGTGTATCTCCTGGGAAAAGGACATTGAGGCACATTACTGCAGAACACTCTAAGATGGGAATTTGCAGTTTCTTACCAGTAAATGCTGGTATACGTGTTGCTACTTCATGGCTCGGAGAAAAGAAATGAAAGAAGTGGTGATTTGCCACATTCCTATCTGGTGGTGAAAGCAGACATTCTGGGGGCCTTTGGCGTATCAAATTTGGATGTGAGCTCACTCTACAGGTAGCTTGTGCCTGTCACAGGCCAAAGATAGCATTGTCTGTCACAGTGGATTGATGGTAGGGATTGCTCTGCTCCTAGGCTTTGCTTTGGGTTGTCAAGCCCATCTGGTCTACAGCTGGGAGGACGTGTTGCATTCTTTTAACAACACTTTGTCTTCTGCATTTTGCCTTTCTCAGGAGCAATTGAGCGGTGCGCATACATCAAGTACCACTACTCCTCAGCGACCATTCCCAAGAACCTCACCTACAACATCACCAAGACGATCCGCCAGGATGAGTGGCACGCCTTGCGTAAGTGTCGCTGGCTTTCTTCTCCGTTCCCCTCACATAAAGACTAAGGAAAGTACTCGCTGATAAATGAGAACAGATGCTTTGACTGGCAGCCTACTCAGAGACCTCTTCTCACATACAGTTTGTTTTTGTAGCAGACTGATCGATCTGTTCTTAGGACCTACATCTCTGTTGCTACCGCTGACTGGAAATTCTGCTGAGGCATGAAAATGTGGCAGCAGGGAAGAGGCATTCGTATGCAGAGATTAATACTGAGTTAAATACAAAAATGAATAACAAAATCAATGCCCTATTTTTTAATTCAGTAGAATGCTCCATACGTGAGCATATTCTAATGCAGCTCATGCTGCCGCTGAGTTCCCTGCTTCCAGCAGAATTCATTGCTGGCTTTTAACGTAGAATATGTCCTGCTGCCTGCAGCTCCTGCGTGAGTGTGGCATCACTCTCCTTTGGAGATCTAGAAAGAGAAATGCTGCACCCTTTAAGGCACAGGGAAGGAGCTTAGCCCTCAGTGATAATTGTAGCCAGTGGTCACCAACTTGTAACATTTGCTGAAGCAACAAGATCTGACAGGGATGGAATTGCCTTGAGATGTATTGGCTGGCCTTAAAGCTTTTATCTTATCTTGGAGATGGAAAAGGGTTTTTACTAATAAAATGGAAGGATTCCACTGCAACTTGCCCTTGTTGCTACATTGTTATGGGAACTGATGAGTGTCCTGAACTCCTCTGTCTTAATGGAAGAAGTTAACAGCTCCTTGAAGATGACAGGGGTGGAGGGATGCTGATTCTGATTGAAAAACTTGGAAAGGTGGCAGTGAGTAGCTTCTGTCCAGGCTGTGTTGGTTTGAGAAATATGTAAGACCTGTGGTGCTCCTCAGACATTCGGTCCTTGTTTATCTCCTACCTTATGTGGCTGCGTTGGGAGGGTCCTTTTAAGCTCTGGGGAGGAGGTGTAATAATTGATTTCCTGCATTGGTAAGGTCAGGCCTGGTTTGAGACTCATTGGTGCTTGTAGGCCTGTCTGGTCAAATCCCGTAAAATGTTAAGAAAGTTCTAGAGGGTCTTACTAATTTTCTTTTTTGTTTAAATGCGTCTCTGTGTGGATAAATATGTATTTTACTGTGACAGGGCAAAGAAAAAGAATATTGAACTTTTACCTCCCAGGTTGTAAGAGGTGGGTCTTGCATAATATTGTGCTGTGTTAATTTGTCCCTGAAATCAGAAGATAAGGTAGTTCAGTTCCCTTCAGGTTTTCTTCTACCACCTGCCATCTCTGCTAATATTGTTCATCCGTGGGCAAAAAGAAACACACATTCCACCCAAGACATCTTCTGTTAGGGTTCATAGGGTTCATGTAGGAATAATTGTCTTAAAGAAGTTCCTCTTTCTCTCAGCAATGGGGCAAGTAAAAGGTTATTGAGAAGTTCTGTTTGTATGCCCCCCTGCCCCCCACCAGCTTAAACATTTACTAATATACCTGGCAACGTAAGACACTTGTGTGCATTCCTTGGTGGTATCAGTAAGTTCCTGAGCCTGGTGTGTTGGCAGCTAATGGGAGCCTTCAGTAAGGGCATGTGGCAGCTGAGACACACCATGCTCACACATTTACTTTTCTGATTTAGTCCAAGTCACTTTCAGGGTGAGGCTGCTTGCCCCTTCCCCGAGGAGGGGACACAGTGTCTAGGTGTGGAAGCGTGTTTTTGACCCAGATGTTCTTGTTAGTTCAAGAATTGGGTAAGTGCAGGCAGATGTAGATAGAATTGAAGTTTGAATCTCCCTACCTAAAGGCAGGAAAGGAAAGAAATGCTTTGAAACTCTCTCTACTCTAGAGCAGTTAGATGCAATGGTGTGTGTTAGACACTGAAGGATCTAGGGGTCACTGCATTTAAGAATGAATTGAAGCGATGTGACTACTTCTTGTGTAGGAGCAGTGGCCTTGCTGTTTTTCTGTAAAACATCTGTTTTAAAAGCCAAGGACAATAGCAATTTTTTCAAATTGTGTTTTAGTTGAGCGAGATGTTGTCCCTTTAGAAAATAGTTGCAGTAAAGTAGACATAAAGTGGGGTAAGACTCTAAGTCCCTTCAGAAAGTGCCTGTCACTTTAGTTCCTGCTGTAACAGATGACCTGATTCTGTAACTCTGGACCAGCTTCATCCAGGGTACAGTTCCTTCAGCTCACCACTGCTCATCCTGAGGCAGAATAGCATTTCCAATTCAACCTGGCCATCATTTTGCTCTGAACAATTATCTGTTCAGAATTTCCCTTTCGCTGAGTGTTGTGACAAGCAGTGAAGGAGCAGGGCCCAGGCCTGTTGTTCCTTATGTGCTTTCCATGGGTAGTTTCTCAGATCTGTAGCATAAGATGGAAGGAAGAAGAAAAACAAACAAAAACACCAAAAAAACCCAAACCGAAACAAAAACCAACCAACCAACACACAATTCCCCCCAATTTCCTGATGAAACACTGAGGCAAAATAGCATCCTGGAGAATTTCAGAAGAACTGGGAAGGTGAAACCAGAGTGTCTATTCACACTACTAAAGAAAATGTATTTTCCAGGCTGAAGCCACTGCTGTCCTTTGATATATCTGCATTTCAGTAGAGGTTATTTTCCTTCCCAGGTGCATGGGCAGTAAACTGTGGGCCTGGGAGGGAAATCTGCTGCTTTGCCTGCGTACTGGGTGAGGGAGCAGAAGAAAGAGGGCTCCAGCCATGCCCAGCAAATGGCTTTTTTTTTGGACTGGCAGACAGGATTGATGCTCCAGCATTTTCTCTTGAATTGCAGGAGCTGGTGGGCAAGTGGCAATTAATTTGAGGCTGAGGACCCCATGGCACCGGTCAGTGCAGAAAGCAGAAATTCCTCTAGCTGTGCTGTCAGCTATGCTAGCAGAACCCAGGGGAGCAGCTAGACCTGGAGAAATGGTTGTAGCTGACTTTACAATTTTTGATTTTATCTTTTTTTCATCCTGTTTGACATTTTCAAGATGGAACCTTTGCTTCAAATTGATTGCCTATGGCAGCACAAGCCGGGGAAATAGGACTTCACTTCCCTGCAATCGCTTCCTCTCAACTGTCTTTGGTTAAACAGGGATGGAGGGAAGGATGATTGTAGTATTGCCAGCTCTTGCCTGTCAGGAGATAAATATTCATTTAATTAAACAATACAAGTGTCTATATGAGCGAAAAAGGGAAGGAAAGCTGTGTCTAACAACTCTGAGTGTAACTGTCTCTATATGGAAGATGCTGGTTTCATGATATGATGGAGTCACTATTAAGTATTTACCCTGTCACATTTTGGCCCTGGTCTTGTGCAGAGTCTTGGTCCATAGTTCTGGCTTCTGAAAAACTCCAGCAGTATCGCTGATGCTTTTAGAAAGGGACACACATATTATCAGAACAAAATTTCCCCAAAATCTGTATAGTTTATACAGATTTGTATATTCAGTTCTGTGTTTTATGTTCTTGTAGGTCCACTTTCACTGTCCTACAAATTTGTGTTCACAAAACATGAGTAAAGTGATTATGGCAGTGAGGGTCTGAGCTGTGGAATATGGTGCAGTCATTGGGAGCGAATGGAATAAGCACTTTAACTGAATGCTTGTACTTTAAGAAAGTTGACCATAAAAAGGAGGCTATATTGATGCTATGTTGTGTTTTTTTTTTTTTTTTTTTTTTTCCCTCTTGTCCCAAAATGTCAGGAAATCATTGCATATTATGGGAAAGAAGGTGAAAGGCTGTGTTTGCTTTGAAAATGATAGTACCACCAAGGCAATGAAGGGATTTGGCATGAAGGGATTTGGCATCTTCCAGGAACCAACAGTGCTGTTCTTTAAAGCTGCTGTGAGGCATAAGGCACTCAAAGCCCAGGGAGTATTTGGTCTACTTGTTTATTCTTTGGATCAAAACAGAAACCTGTTAGGCTGATACTGTTTTATACCATCAGAAGGACTGTAGGAAGGTTTGTTTTTGTGTGGTAGGGTGTGTTTTTGTGGTGGTGGTGTGGGTTTGATTTGATTTTGTTTTGGTTTGGTGTTTTTGTGTGGGTTTTTTTTGTGGGGGGTGGTGGTGGTGTTTTTCTTCTTCAAATAGGCTATAGACAACCCAGGCTCTAAATTGATCTTCTGCTGCAGTCTTTAAGAAACAACTGTTTTCAGAAAAATGGTAACCACACCATAGAAGATGGATGCAAGGAGGAATTTCTAAGTATACTTAAGCCAGCTATCTATATTTGATTGTCTTGCTGGGAGAGTTAGGATTAGAAACTTACATTGAGGAAGCCAAATAGTGCAAAAAAAGGGAGGAGGGTGCAGATAAGAGAAGGATTGTCTTCATACTTTCTTAGAGCCAGTCTAGCATGATGTGTTATTTTTACCTCTAGATGCTTTTGTTTAGACCTTATGCTTCCTCACTCATTTTTACCTTTGAACATGTATTTGCCTTGGGATTTCTGTGTAAACATTCCTTGAATGATTTCAATAACAACTGTGCAGGTACTGCAGGTTTGTAGGTTGGCATGCTGTGGGCTCAGATCTGCTTGGAGACTCTCAGGGCTTATGCTTGTGGGTTGCTCTACAGTCTTCCTCACTGTGGTCTCAGCAAGAGAAAGGTAAAATGGGACTTTTACAAGGCCACCTTCTCTCCAAGGCACATGAACAAAGTGTTATGGCTATACAACACTGCAAGCAAGCAATTTGCTGATGTGTGTTCTTGAAGACTGAGATTTCTTTTTCTCTCAAAGAATGAGTCAAACCACTGCTTCTTGCTGTTCTCCTGCTGTGGTAGCTGAAACGGGACCAATGCTCTGTGGAACTCAGAGCCTTTGTATGGCAGAGCTCCCAATGGCTTGAACTATATCGTGTGGAAGTCTCTGCATCAGAAGACAGATGAAAAATTCTTCCTTCTCTCTAAAAGATTTTATTTTGCTGACTCACAGAGCCTATCATGCGAGGTAGATAGCTGGGTCTTTAAGTTTATTTTTCCTTCCTCCCTATATATGACAAACCTGAATTTGTACTTTGCATTAAACATGGCTGCAAAAGAGGGCATTTCTGTTTGTCTGCTGTTCTCCAGTTGGCTGTTGCTGCCTAGGCCTGTTTTCTACAGAAGCTGTGTTTTGTGTCCAGGAACATGGATAGTGCTGCATCTGGGCAGAAAGTGGCTGGAATTGCTATGGAAACTGATCTCATCCTGCAGAGCTTAGAAATTGTCACCAGACTGCTTTAGAGAGAACCGGTTCACAAAGAGGTAGCTAATGCTTCCTGAGAAATATTTAGTATTTCCTTGTGCTTTTGGAAGTGCTCCTTTTCAGGCACTGTGGGATCTCCTTTGCCTGTCTCCTACCTGCCCCCACTTTTACTGCGGGACCACAGGATATGGGCTCTGAATATAGAGCATTGGCATGGGGAGCTACATTTTCAGAAGAGGAACCATAATGCCTTGTGTTAATTGGAATGATAACGCTTGTCTGCACTGTTGAAAACTGCAATAATCCTGTGTTTGTGGTGGTTAAAAGCCGTTTGCATAAAAAATGAATTGTAAAGTTAAAAGTAATAGCCTGGCACATTTTGAGACGAGCAAGTATTGGGAGAAATGATGGATTTCTACAGGATGTGGAGAGTGGTAATATTTTAATTCATATAGCATCTATGCTGAAAGCTGAATGGATTTTATCAGCCTTAATGGTCTGAACTTTGCAGGAGATTAAAGATTCCTCATTTAGGCCTGCAAAGCACACAAATGCCTCTTTATAAACAGTAAAATTACTGAGAGGGGCTTGAAAAATCTCCTTTTGTGGAGGTCAGTTACAGTACTGATGGCAGTGACAAGAGTTAGCACTCTGGAAAAGATGGTAATGTCTGTATTTCTAATTTCTACAGGCTTCCCAAGCCTTCTCATTCCATGGAACAAGATGTAGAGGTTTGTACAGAAGCTCAGTTGATAGCTTGGCAATGCATTAGTAACACCAGTAGGCTCATGGGCTTGACCCTGTCTGCTTTTATAAGCAACAATAAATATTTCATTGTTGTATCTGTATTAAGTGCTGACCTTAGAGAATTTTTGCACTTTTTTTTTTCCTGTCTACTACTGAAAGCAGTGTTGGAAATAAATAGGCAGCATCCCACTTTTCTTGCTCCTTTCTTCCACTCTCTCTCTCCCATAATCCCTTGGGTCTCCTTCCATTCCTGTCTTCCTCTACAAGGAAATGCTGTTTTATTTTTAATTAGCTACCTTGACCCCCAGATGGAGGTATACCCTGAAGTATGACACCGTCCTGCTGGTCAGTGCCATTTGGCTGACAATATGATGTCATTCCTTAATGCATTGGTTATGAAAGCAGACGGGGCAGCCATCCTGGAGGTTCGGCAGGTGCTCATATGCCTGGAGGTCTAGTGTTGTTGGATCCCCATCATATTCATCATTCCTGTAGCTAATGACCAGGTGGTAGTGACAGATGACCTCATTTCCCTCTCTCTCTCTCTCTGCTGTAGGGTTTTCTTTGTATCCTGCTATTTCAAGCTAAGATAGAAAAATGGTGAGGTTTTTTGGCATCAAAATCTAAGACCTATTTTGAAATCTCTAAGGGATTTTGTTGCCTTCTGCTAGGCTTCCTCTTAGGATTTGCTAATATGGCTGTGACCTTAATACCTACACTAGTGAATAGCTTTCCCAACTGCATACTACTTTTTATTTCCTGTACTACCTTTGCTTCCTGGAGACAGAAGAGCAGGGAAGGAGTAAGAAAGATGGTCAGTACATCTCTGTGTTGAGTTGACAAGGGTATCTAAGTAGAAAAAATAACCAAGATTTGGGAAGGGAGGAAATAAGGACAAGGAAAGGGGTGAAACTTTATGCTGGTGAATTGGGAGAGCAGAGACAGGGAAGTACTGAACACTGAGACAGGGATAAAGGCTGTAGGTGGGGGGTTGGAACAATGTGAAAGGGAAGGTGCAAAAGTGACCAAGCTTTGTGTTGGAGGGGAGTCGGGAACAAACAGGGAAGGATCCACCCCAAAGCCCTGTTTTAAGTGTGTAAGTCAGGAGTCTTGCTGTATATCCGCTGCTAACACACCTGTGACACACTGGCAGAGGGGAGGTCCCATCCCGTTCCCTCAGATAGCAGGCCCTTCTACCAGCTCACATAACTGGGGGTTCAGAGGTGAATCAGAAGAGCCTTATTTTGCTGATGAACTGCTCTCTACTCTTCTAAATCACTAAGAAAACTCACAATAGAATTCCTGGTTTTGCAGGGTTTTTGTTGTTGTTGTTGTAAATTCAAGAATGTAAAATAAAATCAGATGAGCATTTAAAAAGTTGCAAACACAAGCATGTAAAGTTAGGAGATGACACAGTTCAGCCTGCATACTTGGCTTTAATTTATCTCCTTTGAGCACACTCATTATCAAGTCTTTAATTACTGTAATCACATACTATGTTTCCACAGGACTTCTGCCTTGTTCCATATATTTGGGATGTTCTGTTTCCATTCAATGGTATCTTCAATGTTTGGTTTATTTTTCATTGCTTAATGTATGGTTGCTGGCCTTTTTATTGCAGAATACATAACTCCTAATCCAGGGAGAGATTTAACCGCTTTGAGCTTCGTCATGTTTCTAATTATTGTGCTGAAGCATGGCATATGAAGATAAATATAGTCATATCTAATAAACTTCTGACCTGGGTTATAACTTCTATTTTAGGCCTGGCAGTCAAAGTTAACTGGTTCAGGTTTTTTGTGTGTCCAGTTGGAGATGATGAAGACTTGGGTTTTAGAGTACTTAGCATTAAACAGCCTTTTTTATGTTCAGAGCACAGCTCCCTTTGACTTCCAGAGCAACTATGAGCGATCCACACCCTGAAAATCAGACTTCAAATGGTCACCCAGCTTACACTGGGTCGTAGTAAATGAGGAAAACATGGCTAGGAACCACCTTGAAAGATATTTCTTAGGCTAACTGACTTATTTCCAAGGACTTTTGGGGTAAACGTAGAAGAAAGTCCTAGTGTGAAAGGGAGGAGCTGTGTGTCAGCTGACTGATCTCTAGCTCTTAGCTAGAGGGTGGCGTGAGTTCTCACCTCTCACACCGACCTCTTCAAAGGGTCACATTTCCTAACTTTGGTGTGCTTGACTTGTCAGCCTTTGTAATGTTTTGATATTTTTTGTTTGCTTTTGGTTTTTTGTTAAGTGGGGGCACTTGGATTCTGCTTAGCTTAGGAAATGTTTCATGTTGGCTCTCACTGTTGTATTGGAAAAAAGAAGACATGTTTTTACCTTCATAACTCAAAAGAGTCTTAAGGTATTTATGGAGCTGTTCTGAGTGCAGGAAAATTGAGAGCACACCCCCTCTAGCCCTAGTGGTGATTTTTTTACAAAGGAGTATTGGAGACAATTTGCCTTTTGCAGTGTGGAGATGTTGACAGGTAAAACATACCATCGTTTATAATTTTCAGTCATTCAGCCAGTCAAAATATAGCTTTATTAATATTCATAAAGAGCTCTCTGTTTCCTTTCTCTCCCTCTTGAGAGACACAGAGAGGGAGAGGGGTGTTTTTCTATGTCTCTTGGCAAATCAAGAATGATGCCTCCTGCATTCTTAGGGTGAGAACACAGGAAAGAACAAACAGGATGATCTAATAGGTCTTTTCCATCTCTGACTTATATAATTTTTGATTTATATACCAATTTAATGCCTGGTTTATGATGATTTATATCGCAGTTTATTTATACCCCAGTCTGATGCCCCACCCCACACTGTTAGCAAGATGAAAGCCAAACGGTTAAATATTTCAAGGTGATAATGTGCCACATGCCACACACAGGGTTAGTAATGAGAAGTGCGTGTTTCCTTGCTTCAGTCCTAGAAGAAAGACTGAAGAGGTAGATTTTGGAAATGAGATTGTGATGTGTTCACAAAGCCAAGCACCATCCACAAGGGAACATCACAGCAGCCAGTATGAGAGAGATGCCAACAAACTTAGAATCAAACAACCTGGCTTTGACCCTGACAGAAGCTGCAGGCTGAAACGTGTAGGTGATTTTTTATATGTTGATAGCTACTGGGCAGTGGTTGCCATTTTAATTACTGTTTTGCAGTGATGCTCTTTTTACATTGAATTACAGAATAAACCTGATCCACATGTACTACCAGGACATCCTCCTACTTACTACTTTGAAAAGGTCTAAAATGCGTGAGTATTAATGTGTAAAAATGATAATGCAGCTTTACATCCTCAGATTGTTATATTGTTAGCTGGGCCATGATGATTTTGGCCACGTTGCCGGAGTTGGATGTAGTTCTGGCCCAGGAAGACTGGATGAAGCTGGAGGATTTGTCTTAGGGCCCATCCCAAGACTCCTTAATTGGCTGGGTGAATCACAGTTTAACTGTTGAATTATTCCCTGCCTACCTCCAGGAACTGATTGCACAGTTGGTGAGGGAATAGGAAATCACGAATATAAATCTACTGCAGGTATCTCCTGTGGGACTTCAAAGTTCAGTCTTGCAAATCTCATC
Source organism: Streptopelia decaocto (assembly GCF_964273445.1). Taxonomy (NCBI): domain Eukaryota; kingdom Metazoa; phylum Chordata; class Aves; order Columbiformes; family Columbidae; genus Streptopelia; species Streptopelia decaocto. The sequence continues at coordinate 61,530,337 of NC_138663.1, read as the reverse complement.
TGGCTGCTCTGGATGTAGGTTATATTTAATGGAGATTGAGCCTGTGTGTCCCTCTGCATCACTGGAATTATGACAGCTAATTTGAGTCTATCTGCCACTGGTGTGTGCAGTTAATCAATATCTCTTTCATAAATACAAACTCTTATCTGTGCCTCCATCAGCTTTGCTTCTTCTGGCTTGCCTTTGCATCCCTGTTTCTTTTGGGGTTTTTTTCCCTCAAAACTTGATTCTTATCTAGATATTCTGAGAGAAGGAAATCAATGGAAGAATATCACTTACTGACCTAAGAGGTGCTTCTTTGCTATACACAACTAAGGCTGTAAATAATTCAGAAGGTTCCCTGTATTTTCTTTCTTCCCATAAGATTTGGCTTATGAAAATTTTATGGGAGGGGGACATAGAGGTGGCTGAATTACTGGTTTTATCTGATACAATCTTTGGCAATGCATTAGGTCGGTACCAGCTGCTCTTCACTCACCATCATAGACACATACTAAATCAGTCTTCTTTGTACAATCCATTTTGCAGCATGTTATAATCACATATTTGAGCATGATGTAATGCCATTCTGTACAACCTGCTCTCGTGCCTGATTGTGTTGCCACAGGAAGATAAGTGTTAACCTGCCAAGGCAGGGCTTAATTTCAAGGCTTAATCTCTTTTCCCAGTGTTGAGAGGAAGTCAGTAATAGCATGAATCCATATACACAAAAATGCTAATCAGATGGGGACTAAGAGTTTAGTTCTGCCTTTATTTATACCAGAATAATCATTTTACTGGAAGAGGAATAGATATTCTGAGATAAAGAGTGTGAAATCAGCATCTGGGTGCAAAATACTCAATAGATTTCAGATATACTGAAGTGGTCTTTGAGACTTTTGGACTTTTTGATATTTCAATGAAAATGAACAGATTCCACAATTACATTATTTTTCCATTAATGCTGCTGCTGATGGTGTGTAGTGCACCTTCCATCCTAGCATCCTGAAACACTTCACAATGTTTTTTACCTGGTATCCTTGTGGCTTAAACTGGGTGCTGAAGGACGAATACAACCCAAGCACTCCCATTTTGCATGCTGAAAAAGAGTTGCAGAGAAGTTAATTGACCTGCTAAATGTCATGCAGAGAGTGAGTGGGAGAGCCAGAAACAGAACTCAGGTCTTTGGACTCCCACTGCTGCAAGTGCTAGACAATGCTGCCTCCTGTAGTGCCAGAGATTATGTAGCATATCTCCTAGAAAAGACCATTGTAAAACCCTACAGCAAGACTAAAGTTTTTTTTGTTTTTTTTTTTTTTCTGAAGAGGTTAAAAAGAATATAGTTTTCAAGTGAAAACTTACTAGCCAAAACTAGAGTCCTTTACATATGTCAGTGGTGATTTGCTCTTAGAAATAATGGCAAAAGACCTGTGAAGACTAGTAGTAAATTAAGGTATACAAAGTGGCGATTCCTCAGCATCTGCTGAAAACCAAGTCCTTGGAGATACCTGAAGGTGAGCACCTAGAATCAATAATAATCTCAAAAATTGTCTCCATTAGAATGTGTTGGTGCTGTGGGTTTTCTACTGCATATGAATTGGACTCTAAAACAGTGTCTTCACTGATTGTCATGACAACTGATACACACAACAAGAATAACACACTGCTTCTCAGAGTTTTACCTGCAAGTAATCTTAGAATGTCCTGAGTTGGAAGGGACTCACAAGGATCATCGAGTCCAACTCCTGTCCCTGCGCAGGACAAACCCACAGTTCACACCATGTGTCTGAGGATGTTGTCCCGTCTCTTCTTGAATACTTCATGACACCTCCCTGGGGAGCCTGTTCCAGTGCTCCACCACCCTCTGGGTAAAGAGCCTTTTTCTAATGTCTAGCCTTAGAAAAAGGTTCTTAATCAAATCTTAACTGTCATTTTATGTGAAAAGTAATCAAATTATTACATTTTGAGAAATAATAATCAGTCCTATTACAGAGTAATAAAATAATCTGGAAGAAGAAATGCACACTGAATGGAAAACTGTAGGCAAATAATTTCAAAATGGCTTTCCTGATATGGCCTGGGGAGAACCTGCCCTGTATTTCTGCTCTGGCAGGGGGATTGGACTAGATGATCTTTCGAGGTCCCTTCCAATCCCTGACATTCTGTGATTCTGTATGGTAAATCCTCCCTGGCTGTCAGAGTGCCCACAGCCACCTCTGCACCTCATCCCAAAATGGCAAGGGTGAGGAACTGATTAATTGACATGGAAAAGTCCTTCAGTACGATACCACTGCCAGGGTATATTAGAGCTTCCTGTACTTTATTCCAACCTAAAAGCAGGCTGAATGGGTCTTTGGCTTGTTTCAGGAGTATTTTCATCCCTTGTGGAACTCAGCATATTAGGACCTATGTGCTGACTTTCTGATGTATATTTTTGCTGTTTAGGTCTTCGCGTGAAGGGAGGATTTTCATTCAGTAGATAAGCTTTGACTTTGACACTTAACCCTTCACTGGAGCACTAGTCCTCTGTACTGATTTCAGCTGATGAAATAGAAAAGTCTCTAGTGATATCACTTCCAGGGAGAACCAGATTTTTCATGTGGAAGGAGTTGAGAATTTTTTTAAGAGGCAAACAATTCATGCAAAAGCCTTTTCTAACAGGGAACGGGGCAGAGAAATGTGAAAACTACTTGATAATGGCAATAGGATCAGCTTTTCACAGTAGTCCTCCTGAAGTTTTCCAGTAGGACTCAGTGGCTCTCTGAAGAGCTGAATTGACAGCTCTGCTGGGCTGAAGCTTTTTGACAGCTCAAGGGTAACACAGACAGGAGCACTTTGAAAATCTGTGTGATGTATAAATGGATTAGATCACTTGATGTATCTCTCCGGCTGCTATTTCATAGGATTCTCTGTTTAACGTTTCTGGCCTTTGCTTTCCATGGGAAGGCAGCCCCTATGCAAGTAAGAGAGCAGAATTCCAAAGGTAAGCAAATCCCCATTTTATGGCAGTCAGATGACACCAAGTGCAATTTAAGGATGTTCTTTTAATCACTATTTTGGGGAGACTCAGTATTTTACTAGCTGGAAAAGAGAGGCCATCTGTGATCAGCTTATTGGATTCATGAAGAGTGTTTTGCTGTCCTGTTCTCACAGAGCAGAAGAGTTGATCTGTTGCTGTACAAAAGCAATGCTTAGAAAAAGTGTAGTAGATTCTGTCATAGGACCTAAGACCCCGTAGTAAGATCTGGGATGCCCCTAAACCTGGTGGTGTAGTCCTCAGAGGGATGCATCAGCTAAAAGTGTTCTGCCTGAGTGGGGGACCGGGGAGAGCTAATCCCCAGGCAGTGATGGCCTGTAAGAATTGCAAACTTGACTATGAAGTTGGTAGAAGGATCTTTAGCCAAAGAGGTAGGATGCTGATGTGGCCACAAGTTATCTGCAGGGGGCTCTGAACCACACAGCAATCTCATCTTGGTGGGGTGGGGTGGGGTGGGGTGGGACTATTTTGGGGCAGAAAGCAACCTGCTTTGGCTGCTGCCTTCATTTTTGATGTTGATAGAAAGGGAGAGACATCTGATGGGTGGCTTTTCAGTGTCAGGTTGGCAGCTGGAGGAACATTGCTGCTTTCCAAGTCTTTTATTCCTGTATTGTAGGCATGAGCAGAGAAAACATTCCCAGGTATAGAAGGAGGACTCTTAGAGCCTTGGAGAGTGGTGAGTGAATAGAATCACAGAATGTCAGGGGTTGGAAGGGACCTTGAGAGATCATCTGGTCTAATACCCCCACCAGAGCAGGAACACCTAGATGAAGTTACACAAGAAGTACACAAAACCCAGGTGGGTTTTGAATGTATCTTGAGAAGGAGACTTCACAACCTCCCTGGGCAGCCTGTTCCAGTGCTCCATCATCCTCACTGTGAAGAAGTTTCTTCTCATATTTAAGTGGAACCTCCTGTGTTCCAGTTTATACCCATTGCCCCTTGTCTTATCGCTGATTGTCACGGAGAAGAGCCTGGCTCCATCCTTGTGACACTCACCCTTTACATACTTACAAACATTAATGAGGTCACCCCTCAGTCTCCTCTTCTCCAAGCTAAAGAGACTGAGCTCCCTCAGCCTTTCCTCATAAAGGAGATGCTCTACTCCCTTAATCATCTTCATTGTTCTGCACTGGACTCTCTCAAGCAGAGAAGAACTCTTTGTATGACTGGGACTCTGTTTGTGTGGTGTGTTTTGTGGTGTGTTTGTGTTTTTTTTTTTGTTGTTGTTGTTTGTTTTTTTTGGTTCTTTTTGTTTATTTGGTGGGGTTTTTTAAATTTTATTTTTCTGAAAATGCAATTGGATGAGTTTTTAGTAGTGCCTTTAAGAATATGAATAAGGAAGCCAAGGTGATGTGTGTGAACACCTGGGGAGAAGCTGAAAGAGAGAACAGAATAATTGAAAAGCTGCTGGGGGAAATAAAAATGTGATGCCTAGATACCTTTTTGCATACACAGAGATCCTCTGTTTATTATGTGTCAAAGTGGATACATTCGATTCATGTGAAAACCAAACAAATTCCTGACACTGTTGGCACTGTTGAGACAATAACCAGAAGCTGCTGCCTCTATCACTTTTCTTTTGCAGTGAAGTCTGACAGTGAATGAGACTGGTGTGAGTTTGCCATCACTCACTCATTACTTCTAAAAATTTAATTCTCAGTTTGCATGTCAAGATCTTGGCACAACCCTGATAAGCAACAGAAAGGTTGAGCTAACAAAGCAAGCCTTTCCACAGATCGATAGAGATCAATCTCTTCATTTTGACTGAATGACAAAACAAAAACAGCAATTAAAAGTACGTTTGATGCCGATAGCTAGCGGGCAGCTCCCAAAACCAAAGTGCCAAGGGACACAGAGGAGAACTCTTGCCTGCATGTTATTGATACTGACCCCATCAGAGGGATGATATTAGCACAGATGTGAGGATCCCTCAACAGGCAGATGTACCTTGAGGCATGAGTGTGAAGGATCTTGGCCAAACCATTTGACTAGGGCTGGGTTTGTTATGTTGTTATTTACCAGCAGCCTATGACTCCAGCTGCAACAACATACAGCTTTGGGCATATGTATGTCCTAGAGCACAGCATTCAGGGCAGAGATTCAGGTGACATGAGGATGGGACTATACTCAGTGTTGGCCAACATCTGTAATACTGATTGGTACCAGATCACATGCAGCTGCACAGTAATACAGAACATCTGGTGCACTGACTTGCTTAAAAGTCTAGGAGTGGGTTGATGAGTTCATTTAGGTGTCATTAGATCATTCAGTCAACCATGTGGGACATAGCCATGCCAGTGCTCTGAACCCCAACAAACCTTACTGCTGTAGCTCAAAGGCAACATGACTAGACAGTGTGTGGTATTCACTGGACTTGGTTTCCTGAGCGAGTGTCGCATACTGGAAGGCTTGCTCCCTGTTGTGTTCAAGTCTCAAAACACAGGTCTTGGTGAAGTAGTTTTGAAAGGTCTGTCAGTACGCGGTATTGTCAGGAAAATATCCTAGTAGGATTGCTGGCTACTTAGACCAACAAGTTATAAAAATGCTATTGTGGGCACTAATCTATGGAGCTGGGGTATTTACCTATCTTATACCCACCTGTATGTGAATGTCTGGAATGGATAAACGACAGGTGGCACAGGAGACTAAGAAGTGTAAGTGGAATATTTTAGAAAATATCAATAGCTGATGCTTGACTCTTTGCCTTTTACAAAAGAGTGGAAAACTGATTTTTCAGTTGTCCTGATTCAATGTGTTGTTTTGTTTCTCTTGCTACAACACTGGGATCATCAATAAAAGTAAATGAGATGTGGCTGGATGTGACAGTTCTGGTGAGCCTCTGGTGTGAATGAACGGAGAGTAGGAACAGAACATTGGCTTCTGCAATAAGATGAGTTTTCTCTTTTTTGGGGTTATGTGTATGTGGGAAGGCTGAAATAATGTAACGCTGTGAAAGCAAGAGACATGACAGCACTGGCTAAAACTAGTACTGCAGGCAAGTACTGGGCACTTTTCCCAGTTACAGCCATGCCAGTGTGTTTAATCACCATTTGCAAACTGTTGTTCTAGCAAGACTTGATCCCTTGTTGGTGTGATGCACTCTCTTGTCTTTAGACAGCTGTATTGCTATGTCTCGAGCCTCCCTCTGGGGTATTGCCCCACTTTTCCCTAGTCATAGCACCCTTGCAGCTGCAGCCATGCACCTCTTCTCCCAGAGCTGCCACCCATGTCAGAACACATGTTGTTTCAGTGCCGTGCTCTTCTGGAGGAGGTGAGATCCTGTAGATTTAGGACCCATTGCGGCCATGAGTTTGAACTCACAACCTACAAATCTTTAGGTCCTTGACTTTATCCAGCCACTAGTTTTTGGGCAAAGAAAGTCTGTGTGATTTGTTTATATGCTTCTCATCATGCAGCTATCTAGGAAGCACTTTGGCCTCTGATACAAGTGTGTCGTGACTGGGCTTGAGAGATGCGACTCCAAGAACTTTTGCACTGGTAGATTTCATTGGAGAGCAAGAGCCCTCTGGAGGGACTGGTCAGCTCTTATTCAGTTGTTAAGTGGGAGCAATAATGTTAAGCATAGGGTTGGTAATCTATGGCTTTTTTTAAGGTGATGGTGCACAAGCTGCCTAAGGAGTGGGCTGAAGGTGCTGCTGTGGCACCACTGGAGCGATGCAGAGGGAACACAGGCCTGTCTCCAGCCCCTGGGAGCGGGAAGGCTGAGGCTCAAGGGCTGGCTGCATCCCTGCACTCACCTCTTCTCCGATTGTGCACCTTCTAGAGGTTTTACCAAACTGAAAGCCTGTACTAGGGAGATGTACTGCTGCTGATCGGAGGAGAACAAAAGAGCTGTGAAAAGGGAGGTCTAAATTCTTATGGAGCAACATCACGCGGAAACCACAGGAGACAGAAATTTTTCACTGTGGCATCAAGTGAGACAAAATCCCAGCACCTCAGGCAAACAATAACAAGCCCTGAGTTGATGGAGCTGCCCTCCTGCGAAGCCTTAGCTGTCGTGGCTGTCCTGCTCTGCCAGAGCTGCTTTGAGGCTGTTCAGAAACAATTACTTCTCCTCTCTCTTTAGGGAAATGACAAGGGGTGGGCTGGGGGAAAGGTGCCAGCAAGCACTGAAGGGAAGAGAAGAGAGAAAATTTCATGTTGAATGTATTCATCACCGTCTATTCTAGGGTCAGTTGTTGTCATTTATTTTTTTTGTATTAAATGAGGTGTTATTTTTAGATTTCTAAATTCATACATGGAAATTATTCTTAAATGTTCCAGTTTTCATCTTGTATATAAAAAAAAAACCAACTCAAACTATTATCATCCTTATAGCACATTTATTGTGCTGGTTTTCTGTAATTTCTTTTATGCTTTCTTCCTGCTCAAAAAAACCAAAAAGCGCCTTCTTGCTCCCCTGCGCTGACTATTATTACTAGAGATGCAGCAAGAGAGAGATATTTAATGTTTTCACTTGTTGCTTTACTGTTCTGTTAGAGTTATGGGAGGAAGTGTTGGTGGGTTAAGAAGGGGTTTAGCCAGCAGCCCACCCACTTTCTTGTGATTTTTCTTCAAAGAAGGGTCTGACAAAGAAGAGCTTTTCTGTTGCAGATTTGCTGAGTTCAAAGCGGGTGCCCTACAGATATAACTCTGTGATTAATCCTCAGAACTGGTACATAAAGCTTGTGCTGTGCTAGTGCTACTAATGTTAATGGAAGTCAGGCATCTTACTGCCAGTACACTGCTTTAAAGAGTAATAATTTACCCAGAAAAGTCCTAAGGTAAGAGAAGTGATAGTAACTTATTAATTATTTTGTAAATCCTTTTTTTCTATGATACTGCTATTGCTTTCCATCCATTTCTAAGTCATGGCATTTTGGTGAGCCCTGAGCTGTGGATGGTCTTTTTCCCACGTCCTTGAACTCTTTTGTGCCAAAAGCAGGTTTGTATACCCATATTTATAAAAGAGAGACAAAAAACTCATAAGTGTATTTTACACCTTCTGTTGCACACTCAAATTTAATGGCTGTAGAGAAATGTGACCTTTAGGCAGCCATCAGAAAGCACACAGAGAAAGCTGCCCTATTAGCTTCGATAGATAGCAGTCCTGTATCTGGAGCATGTTTCTGCTTTAGTGAGGTATTTACTTATTAAAAGCATGTGTTTTTTTTTTTTTTTTGAGAGAAAGGAATCAGGGTGCCTGATTTTGAGATGTCTGATGTGAACTATGCTTGAAAGGGCCTGATGGTTTGTGGGAAATGACTCAGCATTCCTTAGCCTGAGTAAGATTGTCAGCATCTGGCTATGGTTAAGTGTGACAATATCTCCTAGTATAGGAACTTGCCCAACAAAGGTGTTCCTTGAGCAGATTTGGCTGTGTTTGTTACTTTTGTGTGAGTTAGACCTGAGATTTCCAGTGAGGATGCTGCCTTCTCACTGAAGGAGAGAACTTTTTCTAGGAACCAGCTCATAGAGAAAAGGCTGTGTGCAAAATTGCACCATAGTACTGGATATTTTTTGCTACGTGTGAAAAGTTTTCTACACACGTACTGTGGATGTTGGCATTCCAAAAGCAGAACAACTATAATTCTGTGATAAATTATCATACTGTGTTGATTTCTAAAATCTCTTGGACTGCTTGGGAACCCAAGTGACCCTGTAAGCCACAGGCAAATCTTGAAAAAAATCCCGTATTTTGTTCCCAGAGTAGCTGAACCAGCACAAAAACTGATGGATGTAAACTGTCTTGGTGATCCTGGTATGAATTTGCTTTGGGAGACGTGGAAAATGGCAGCTAAAGTCAAAGAACCTCCTGAATACTAAGTTTCTGTCTTGAGATGAGTGGTCATAATTACAGCTGCAACTGCAGCTCGCATTGCAAAACTTAGGATTCCTTCACAAATGCTGTTTGAAATAATCACTTTGCAGCGTGAGCTTCAGTATTGGTTTGGGGGAGTAGGTCATTAGTTAGACAGAATTCCCTTTCCTTCACACCTTCAAATAAACATCTTGAATTGACTTTCTTCACCTTTCCTGCTTTTTCCTTCCTTCTTTCCCAAATGCATCAATTTTATATTCTTTCTTGCTTTAAATTATCTACTATCCATATGCATATCTCTGTTGTTTCTGTATGTAACTAGAGCATCATTTCAGAGTTGATTTCTCTCTTTGCCTGATGTTTTCTTTGAGGCTGCTGCTGGGTACCTCTGCATAAGAGACTTTTTAGTAATTTGAACAATGGTATCTCAATACTTGGGTTCGTTTCCCTGCCTCTGCTTGTGGTGACAGTCAAAGGATAGAGAAGAGATTGAGTTTCCTTTGATCTGAGAGAGGTGAGTAGTGGCAAGCTGACTTTTCAGCAGGATGAATGGGCAAAGAGCTCCAGATAATTCTCAGTGTGAACCACTTAAACTACCAGTTGGAGCTGGGCAGGCAATGTTCAACTAAAAGCACATCATCCCTTCTTCATTTGCTTGCTGGCGTATCTCATGGAGGGGTATTGGTGACAACCTGGAGCATGGTGGTGGCCCTTAGCGGGGCTGGAGAAAGCCTGGGAGCAACATTCACTGGCAGCGGTTGCCACTGGACTATGTGGCTGGTACTCCAGGTAGCATCCTGCCTTGTATCACCTCTTAGCATGTGTAGAAGGACTAACAGACCTCAATATTTCCAATTGGGCTATGCAACGTACTTTTGCCCCCTTTCCTTGTTTTCAGTCCTGAAAGAGCTTCTTTCAGACCACCGTGACTACCAGAACAGGCCTGGTTTGAATTTTTTTAGTGGCTTAGTAATGCAAAACTCCGGTTTAGCTCCAAATGGAACATGATTATTACTGCAGGCAAAGTCTCGTTTATTCAGGCAACATGGGCTTTACTGTCTTGTTGAGTTCACATGGATGTTTTATGTGCCCTAGCAAGATGTTTGACAGTGTTATCATCAAATCACACTATTATTGTATAAAACCATAGTTTGTGAGTTTCATTTTTATGATGACACATTAGAGAAATCTGGGATAATCCAGAATTTTTAGAAAAAAACCAACTCTTTATTTTCAGAGCTCCCTGTAGACCAAACACAGGAAAAGAACAACTTGTCTTTCAGGAGAAGACTGAGGACTGTAATTACAAAAAATAGCATATACTTGCAATGAGCTGGATTTTTAAATTTATGTGTTTAGAGAGAAACCATATTCATCTGTTGTCTTGTCTCAAAATTGTAGCATGAACTAGTACTCAACATTTGTTTTTTTCCATTATTGGCTTCTAATCCATAGCAATTAAAGAAACACATTCCTCTATAAATCCTTAATAGGATTTAGACATTACCATGCAAAAGTTGCAGCAGTCAAACTCTAAAATCCTTCCTTTAAAAAGTCATTCTGAATCTTTCATATAATAGTCAATATACTTCTCATACTACTTCCTGTCAGCTCTGTTCCTGTACTTTCACTGGCTTCATCATCTCCCTCTGACGTCTGGGTATTGGATACTTATCTATCAGATAAGTGTATTTTTTTACTGGACACATTTCCCTAAGGGAGACAGAGTCAGCAATTTGCTACTGTAAAGTAATAGGGCAGTTCTTGTTTTATCCACATAATATAAGAAGTTCATATGTCTGTACACATCTTTGCTCTCTTTCTCTTATGTCCTCCAAGTCTGTACCCTCTGTAGAAGGGCATCTAGTGCCTTTCTAATCAGTATGTAGGCTGAGACACTTTCCAGATCACACCTGATGTGAGCCCAACAATGTCCCCAGGCTTCAGGAGCTATGTGGTGGTGGCTGTGGCTGGCAGGCAGGGTCTTGCCTATGCCTCAGTGGAGAGGTGACTTGGGTTTCTGCTTTCTTATCAGCCAAGCTCCAGAGCACACCTACAACAGGTTTGTTCTTCAAGTTTGATTACAAGATGGGTTTTGGAGCAAGATGTAATGTTGTACACAACACAATGTCAGCATCCTGCCCCTGTCCCCATGCTTTCATCCCTGGGATCCTGTGGGCAGTGGTTACTCTACTCATACTTCTGCATGGGGCTGCTCAGGTTCTTCACGTGCTGCTGTGGCAGCTCTTAAGTTCTGACTGCTCAGCTCTGTCTTGGGGGCTACAGATAGTCCAGTCCCGTGGTGTCGCAATATCTGATGGAACAGGCAGTAGAGCAAGTTGTGATTGGAATGTGAATTTCTTGCAAAATATTTCTTAGGTAGGAATATTTGTCCAAGTTCATGAACTTCAGTTTTAGAGCTACGTTAACTGTAGAAAGAGCTTTTGACATGTCCTTGCTGCAAAGTCTAACAACGAGGAGGTTATCTACACGGTGGAATTACTTTCTGTAATCTTTTGATGTCATTTCCTTAACCTTCTGCTAGTTTTATCACAGGGATACCTTTTGTTACATTCTACTTTACAAAAGAGAAGAAAATAACTAGTTATTATTCTAGTTGAATCACTTTCAGCATAAAATTCAGACACAGCTGTCGCACAGTTCTTGTATCTGAGGAATATCAGCATTATGAACTGAATGTTATTAGCATATTTATTATTAACAGTGCACAGAATTTATTTACAAACAGTAATGCACAGATAATTCACTCTTTATGTGCTTGTGCTTTTGTTTTGATGTAACTAATATTGAAAAAAGCTTGTATTTTCCAGTTTATGTTAAAAATATTGATGATGAAGATTGAGTTGGTTTGCTGTTACTGTGTGGTGTGTCACCTCACACTCCCTTAGGGACAAATCTAAGGCTTCACTTTCTTAATATCCTTTAAGCATGTGCCAAAGTGGATGTTCTCAGCTAGTTATTGACTATTGCTCTTGATTCTTGCAAATTTCAAAATCTCTGTAGTAAACAATTGATGTAAAATTTAAATCAACTTGTAAATGCTGAAATCAACAAATAATTTTTCACCTTCATATTTTCAGTAACAAACATACACTCCCTAGTGCTAAGCAAATAACATGTGCTGTTCTTTATAAATTTACATCACAAGAACAAATTATTTCCATAACTGCTGTGGATTTTATTCACTGCTAGGATTAAGACATAATGGCACGAGCCACACAAATACCTCTGGTTCCAGCTGTGGCTGCTCACAAATAAACAAGGCAGTAGCAGAACCAAACTGATGGGTGAACGTGCTGATGCAGCGTGTCTTTGGGAAGCCCTCAGCAGCAGTGAGCCAATGTGTATCTGGTTGGAAAAAACAAACAAAACCCCAAAACTAAATGTGTTTCCCCCTCTGGGGAAAGATGCAGCTGCTGTTCTCCTCTGGGACTGTGTCCTGCTCTGTCCTGAATAGTCTGATACATTCGAGTGGCGTTGTGGTTGCTTGGGATGCAGCATGATTCCCTTAATCATTGATTGGGGACATTTTGGGTGGTGGTGTTCAAAAAAATGCTGCACCTGGGCTTGTGCCATGGATGCCACCCCAGCATGGATGTGACTTTTTCAAGAGTGCTCTCTTCTCAAGTTATCACCCTCCTTCCAGGGGGAGTGGAGCAAGACACATGATGTATCAACCAAAGGGTCTAAGAGAAGATTCTGTGGCTGATTTAATTTTATGATGGTTATTCCCCACTCTAGAGCCTTGGCTGGCTTTTTAACACCTGGGGAAAGGAGGGATGCTCTCTGCTCAGTTAGAAAGAACATTGGCCATTTGAGAGAGGTTGTCCCAGAGATTTCACTCAGGGGACAGTGAAAAGAAAGCATATGTCAGAAGGATTTTGAGAGCTTTTCTCAGTCCTCTGCTGAGCTCACGTGTAAGTTCTAACTTTCTGAAACCAGCACGTATTTTGGATCTTTTCAAACACAGTGTTAAGTCTCAGTCTCTAATCACTTGCTACAGTTGTCATAATAGACCAGATTCAGCCTTGGAGAAGGCAGGAAAAACAGAAATGAGCTGGCCCATTTTATATAATGTCACATCTGCTCCAGGGAGCTAGAGTCATGCTGTGAATGGAAGGAAAGAGATGGGGTGATACATGTACACATTTGTGCCTGTTGGCTACAGCCCTGCAGGGGATAGTTGGAAGTTTTCTTGGCTGGTCCATTATCCTGGAGGAGCAAAAGAATTGATATTTACTAGACTTTGCACTGGGGAGCTCCTTAGCTGACTGCTGTTAATTTAATTATTGGATTTTTTTTTGGTTAACCATTTGGTAAATGAAGATAGATCTTGTTTTACATTAAAAAAACATGAAGAAAGCATAAGTATGAGAAACACCAACTCTTAGCCAGGGAATGCCTGAGGAATTAATCTCTAGTCAGGGGTTTCTTCAGGATACGTGATTGAAACAAGCTGCTTGCACAAAACTAATTCCAAATAAAACACCTTTGATATTAAGTGGCTAGAGATAAATTTAGAAGTATAGTTCCAGACATCAGTTCAAGTTCGGAAGTGTCTTGTGGGGATTGAGTGCTCTTAAAAACAGTCTGGCTGAGGCATTTCCAGTCTATTCTGGCAGAAACTTTTAGCTACGGTCTCAGTGGTTTTGGGCACAGACTGATGTTGCCCCTTTTCCAGTGACAGGAGCCTTATAGCGTCTGAATAAACTATTTTTCAGTTTCTAGTGATCTCCTTATGTTGCAACTTTCTAGCTTTTTCTATACCATAAATATTCTACAGGAGTACTTCTCTTCCTTTTATTGTTCTTCAGTACTCCCTTTTCACACTACAAATATTTGAATACATTTTCTCACAGGGCAGTGAGAGCAGAAGTGTACTGACATCTAAGAATATTCGTTTGGGTTTTTCTCCTCGCAATTCATGTCCGATTTAATCTGTAGAGGAGGGGTTTGTCTCTCCCACTGAACCCCCTTGAACTAGTCCATGCAGAATGAGGCTGCCGTTCCTCTTGCATTTCCTCTGTATCAGGTCCTCTTGAGCCCTAAATAACCTCTAGTTTGAGGGATGATGGTCATACCAAGAGGGTTCTTGGTGTTTGGTCCCCACTGCTCTGTTGATTACAGGACTGTGTTGCTGGTATTTTATTGTTCCAAACAAGAACTCAAAATGCTCCAACTTTTCCTTCCATGTGATGTGATCACCTGAGTTGAAGTATAGCTAATAAATCCTCTCCACCCCCAGGACTATCTGTAGCACACACAAACACATGCATATATATGGGACTGAAGGCAAACTCATGTTGCCTAGATGTCTAGTATGTGCAAGAGGTGAATATAAATAAACCTTTGGTTGTTATGCAGCTACTAATGCTAATTAAGGATACTGTTGTCTGAGCTGAAAAACTGTTGAAGTCAATGCAACTGGATAGTCTGAGAGCTTGACTGTATCTGTAACTTTCATTGCATGTTATGTTAACACCTTGCACATTTTCTCTGTGCCTTCTCAAGGTTTACTGCCCTTAAACAAGTGTCCTAACATTGATATACAAATGCTGTCAGTGAGAATACAACATCCCTGAGTTACCCTGTGCCCAGACAGAAAGAGCAAGGGGCCTCAGTGTGGAGAGGCAGGTGCTGTCCTTTCACATTCCATGAGCTCCCCAAGCATTTCACACAACTACCTATGCAGCTGACACCTTGTAGCAGCCTCAGAAGGGAGGCCAAGAGCTGAATCAGTCAAGAGACTACACTGGTTTCAGTCTGGCAGGTAAGCTCCCTCCTGGTCACAGCTGAGATGAGCTCATGTTCTTTTTAACTATGCTTGCAAGCTTCCGCTCTCTGAGATGTTTCTGCTGTTATGAATAAACTGGGACTTCAGTACAGCAAATTTTTGCCCACACTAAACTTCACAAATAGCAATTACTTGACAACGTTCTTTGGCATTGTTCTAATTTTTTGCAGGTGTTTATGCTGCTGGTAAAAGTTATCTTCATTCTGCTGGCTTGTGGAAAGAACAGACTTCTAATATAGGGAAAGACATTGGGCTTGGGATAACTTTGTTTGATATGAACTCCAGAAACTGGGTTCTGAAGAGATTCCCAAGCCTTCTCTTTAAATGCGATGAATGGACTTGAGCTGCACTTGGATTTAATTTTGAGGTTTTGCCCCTTCCTCTGCTGTCCCAGAAGACTGCAGGAGGGGAGAGTGACTCTTCATTATACGGTGTTTCAGAGCAAGCTGGGAAATAGCACCGGTAATAAAATTGTGCCACCTGAGTGGCATATATGAGGGCACCTTTCATACATAGGTGTATGAAAGATGTCTTGTGAAAATCAGTTTGGTGGGTTGTTGGGTTTTTTTGTGTGTGTGGTTTGTTGTTGTTTTTTAATTTTGGTGTATGTGTTTTTTTTTTGTTGTTGTTGTGTTGTTGTTTTGTTTTGTTTGTGTTTTTCTTTCTTTTTTTTTGTTTGTTTGTTTTTTGGTCCCCCAGCACACATACCTTATTTAATCATTTTAAAATATAGTTTGGCTGGCTTTGGTATGTGTATGCCATGCATATTGGATTTGGCCCATGAGTACTTGTCTTCAGGATCCTGGAACAGCTGCAGTTTTTGAGGCTTTTAAATTACGAGGAGTCAGCAGTACTGAAGGAACTACTTAAGACAGAAGTGTCATGGTGTGAAGGCATCATCCATTCTTTCACTTGTCTGCAACCAGAAAGCATCTCATCTATCTGGAAGTTTTTGGCAGGCATTCTGATTAGTGATGGTAAAAAAGATGTCCACAAGGAACATTTTAAAAAAAAAAAGTGCCTTATTATTCAAGCCTATGCATTGTAAACTGTTTCCAGACCTCTATAAAATTATGAGATCCTTCTGGCTTTTCACCAGTCTCTGAAAACTGACACAGCTCATCAAATGCAGGGAAGAGGAGAGCAGCCCAGCACGGTCTGCTGCTGCCCTGGAATCCTTCCCTCGCTCCCTGCTTAGGCCCAGCTTGTCTCACAGGAAGCAAAAAGTTGCCTTGATTTTTTTTCCTTGTACAGGTGAGGCTGTTTGTTACTGACATTATATTTGTAGAGAAGGTACCTCAATTTTTGACACATATGTTTTGATGGAGGATAGTAGTTCCTGGTGTACTGCTACTTCCCTTTTAATTTCTCAGTAGATTTCTTTTTTTTTTTTTTTTTTGTCAGATAGGCTTTTTTAAACACAGAGCTGAATTCTTTCCCACTGTGACTAATGCTTCCTGCTGTGATTTCACACCAAAACCTAATTTACTGTTATTGGCTGTCAGTACATACTTACAAAAGATATCCAGAGAAAGAATGGGTGAGTGTGGAAATGCTATATGAGCAAGGTGGTATTTGTGCTTAGAGAACCAATGGAAATTAACGTCTTCTGATGCAAACTTGTCTCTGTTGTCAGCTGCAGACTGAGGATGCTACTAATGCTTGGGAATTTTTATGGGGTAATCCGGGTCCTAGATAATCACACCTCTTATTCTACTTGTCTTCTTGTTTTGTATGTACACCTGTTTTGGAGGAAAAAAAGCCCCAACAGCTCAGAAACTGCAGACAGTTTTGGAATTAAATATGAGGATTGGAAGACTGGTACATCTCCTGTCTTCCCAGGGGCAGTTTGAGCCCCAAGGTACATCACCAGGTCACAAATGAATGAAAAATCTTTACAATGTGATGCCTCTTTAAAGATCTGACGTGTGAATATCGTTCACAGGAGTGAGACGTCCATAGCACAGTTAAACAGAACAAATACTGTTGCTAGCAGCTGAGCACAGATAACTGGCATCACGGATCCTGCACAAACTACAGTGCCTTCTTGGCTGAGATGTGTGTGTGGGAAAGTGTTTGCTTCAATGACTATTTTTGACCTATTTTTGTGAATAAATAGGACTTATGCCTCTGGAGCTTTCAATCTGGCAACTTTTAGTAACACCACATTAAAAAGAAAACAATTATTAATACATACACTTGAATAAAAAACATTATTTTGTCACAGCTTTTGAAATTCTATATTTAAGCTGATTTTATGTGAAATGCATCTCTAAGATTACCTTTTTTTAAACAAACCCTTATTATTCATAGAAATCTGATAGGAGGTTTTTGTTCCTCAGCTCCACACAGGTTGTTGGCAATGCGATAGAGGATGAAAGAGCTGGAAAGGGGGAATCTGTAGACAGAAAAGTAGCTGTGGAAAGAGCATCAGTGTTCTCTACCTGCTCTGGTTTTGCTATTGAATTTACTTAAGAGATAATCCAACTGCAAAAATCTTTAAAACAAACCTTTGTTCTGAAATATGAGGTGGGTGTGTTTTGCTTTTTGATGAAAGACATGAAGGAGAGCTACCAGAAAGACGTTAGCTCGTAGTTACTTTGATGTGCAAGGCAGAATACAGCTCAGTTTATTCATTTCTGTGTTAGTGTAGTGGAACAAAACTTGGTTGCATGAATAAAACAAGTGGGTAGTATAACATCACCTACAAGAGAAAATATGAACTGGAGCCACTTGTTTAAATGAATCAAATTGTATCTGTTCCAAGTATGATTAATGAGAGTGATTGCATGAAGTTTTTTCATTAGAAGTCCTGACAAAATAATGCTTGTTTTGAGATGAGAAGGTTGGCATTTCCTAGCACGTCTTTTATGGTGTTCAGGCAAAAACTTTTTGGGTCTTGATCTTTTGTAACTACAAACTGCTAAAACCTCCCAAACTGCAGACAGGCACTGAAAGTATTTAGTGCATTTTTCTCCAACAAATACTGGTGGGTTTTTGTGTTTTGGTGTGTGTGTGTTTTGTTTTTTTTTTTTTTTTTTTTTTTTTGTGTGTGTGTGTGTGTTTTTCCCAAGGAAAGTGAACAATTTCCACATGGCTTTTTTTTTTTCTTTTTTTGGTCAAAAATCTAATTCTCTATATAAAAAGATGTTTTAACAGAAAATTTTTGACAACCTCTGATGAGTAATGTTGAGTTAAAAGGCTCCCATTTCAAAACATAATAGTTTTTTTGACAGTCCTTTCCAGCAAGCTGTAGTGGCACATATAAACAACTAGATGCTCTACAAAGCTAACAGAGGCTGCAGGGATTTTACTTAGGACTGATTTTTTTTACATTTTCCTGAGATTTGATTTTAAGGTGGTCAAGATAATGCAGCACCAGCTTGAATCCAAGATCACATGTACATTGTGTGATGGGGTATGGTGCAGGATCCCCAAAGCAATACTAATACTGTTTATTTCATGATGGTACAGCATAGTTGGTGAATGATCTTATAGAATTACAGAATCATTTTCGTTGGAAGAGACCCTCAAGATCATAGAGTCCAAGCATTAACCTACTCTGGCACTAAACCATAACCCTAAGAATCTCATCTATACATCTTTAAACACCTCCAGGGATGGTGACTCCACTACTTCCATAGACAACCAGTCCCAATGCCTAACAACCCTTTCTGTGAAGAAATTTTTTCCTAATACCCAATCTAAACCTCACCTGGTGCAACTTGAGGCCATCTCATTTCATCCTGCCACTTGCTACTTGGGAGAAGAGATTGAGACCCTCCATGCTACAACCTCCTTTCAAGTAGTTGTAGAGAGTCATCTTGCACCTGGAGGCAGCAGAACTGCTCCCTGTGGCACCATGTCTGCTTTAGAGAGCCCATTAATGTCCAGACCTGAGCTACCCTGTGTCCTGCTGCCTTGGATATCTCTCTGCAGTGTTTCTATTTCTGGGTTTAATGTGGAGATTCAACTTGCGTCTCTTCATCTCTGGGATGGATTTACCCTTAAGTCTTCTCCTCCAGTTAGGCTGCTTCTTGATTGCTGCATATCAGGCCTGTCAGAGCCCTTAGATCCTTATTCTAGGTCACCTCCTTGCCTTTCCCCAGGGGAGCAGAGCAAGTCATTCCTCCCACAGAGCTTTCCTCACATAAGCTAATAAGATGCTATTAGTGCCACCTTCTTCCCCAGAGAGTTGGATGGAATGATGATTTTGGGAAGCAGATCCCTGGCTGATGCTGCTCTTCCAGTGGCTCTTACCAGCTCAGCTGCTGTCTCTGACTGCGTGTAAAGTTAAGATGGAAATGATGACGATTCCACACCTGACAGGCTGGAGGCGAGAAGTGGTTGTAAGGATTAGTTACCGAAGGGCTATAGAGTGCCAAAAGTTATTAATAATGCAAAGCAAGAAATGTTCTGAAACAGGAACAAAATTCTTGCTTTTTGCTTCAAAGGAGAGATTTACCAGAACACTGCAAAGACCTGGCTTTTCAGTCAGGTGGATTAGCTGATATCTTACAGCATTACAGAAGTACATGAAATAGTGACAGAGGGGCAGACCTTGAAGCGTTTCCCACATCTGGGTCACTCTGCACTGTTCACACATTAGTGAATGGAAGAAGATGACTGCTGCCCATGAGATGCACCTGCCAAAAGTTTCCCAGGTTGTTTTCTTAATTTAGCATGTAAAGGTTTTGCTCAGATAATCACTTATATAATTCACTTTTAGTAGTCTCTCCTAGAAGAGACAGTGGTAGGATCAGAGAGGAAAAGACTTGTCTGTGACAGTCTAGGGGTGAGTGGAGATAAGAGGAGGGAAGAATAGCAAGGGACAGAGAAGAAGGCAATGAGTATGTGGAGTGAGATAGAGGAGAAAGGGGAGTGCAAAAAAAGAGAGAAGGAAAGACATTCAGTAGCACAAGCTGAATATAATCAGAGAAGGCAGTGAAAATTGGTTGCAAAGGATGAAATGTCAAAGTGCAGGAGAAGGCAAGTGAGAGAGAGTCAGGGAATTAAGAGGCGAGGAAGAAAACGAGTTTATGATCTTTTTATCAACAGTATGCGATGTAAAACTTGCCTGATGGAGAGCCAGCAATTGACATGCTCCATGCAAGCCTTTGCTTAAAAAGTGGTAAGGAAATGCATCTGATTTCTGATCAAAGAGAGACAGCCCTCTGCTCTGCCACTGCTTGTGTGCTGGAGCAGTCTCTGCTTCTCTGCTGGTTCTCCGCTCTCCAAGTTGAGCTGCTAGCACGTTCATCATCTAGATGCTAGAATTATGCTGTGCCTAGAGGAGGGCTCAACTATGCTAAGAGGGGCAACGTAGCAAGTACTGGAAGCACTCCTAGGAAACACCTACCAGCGAGTGGCTCAATTAATTTATTTGTTAACAAACCCCAAAAACCTACATGCTGTACAACATATCTCTGTTTATACAACATCTGGGAGGCATAAGGGGTTGGGTTAGTGCCTCTAACCTACTTCCTTCAACACTAACACCTGTGGAAGCTTGGGGGATTTCTCAGGACAAAATCTCATTTTACTCTGATGCTCCGCTGCAGTCCCACTCCCTGTCACGCTCATTAACACTCTCTGCAAGAGGTAACATGCACTTCCATGTCCCTGCTAGAGGTGTTTGCAGTCATCCATGGTCCTGGTGTTTGCTGCTGCTGTAAGCAGGTGATGCAGTGCCAGGGACCAACTCTGCTCCTACAGAAGATACTTGTGAATTGGAGGAGTTGCAGCACACAAGCATCAGCCAGGAAAGAGAAGAGAACATGACTTTGTAGCCTGACAGGTTTTAAGGTAGCTCTAGAAGCTGCTCTGGGGTGGTTGAATCTGTTTTACCCCAGAAGCCACTTCCACTGCAGCTCCTTGTGTAGCTGGCACATTCCTTCCAATGGGACTAAAAAGGGTTGGTTCCTCTGCCAACTCACTGGCCTGGTACTGTGGAACCAGCTTCTGGCTCCTTTGTTGCTCTTCTATGGCTCCAGCAAAACAGTGTAACAACCTGGGAATTTTGGAAGATGGTCCCTGTTCCTCACTTTTCAGTGGGATAGGTTTTGACCTTTGAGGAATGGAGAGAGTGGTGTAGTAGAAATATAGGCTCAGCTGCTGATTCTGTCTTTTTATGTAATTTTCAAGGATGAAGAATGTTCATCTCCAAGTCTTTATCTTATGTGCAGCTCAGAGTGTGTCAGTCACTGCCACTTGATAATCTGGGCAGATATCATTGCTATCAGATCCAGCGCATTTTAAACCATGCTGTTAACATACACTGCTGACAATCCGGGTAGAAACTAGGGAACCAGGAGCATAAAAAAGAATTACCTTCATAGAAATGAGCTGGAATGAGAGGCAGTGTTCAGGCTTGATTTTGGTCTCGAGTTCCAGATTTCACCACTGATGCCTGCTGATGTGGCTGCATGCAAGCCATGTAACTGCAGCATCTCAGCTGTTATCTGTAAAAGTGGGATAAACATTGCTTCACTGATTGATGTTATAAATTATAAGGTGCTTAAATACTGGGTAAATGAAGGTCCTGTAAATAATGCAGAAGTGTAGATGAGCGCAACTGGGGGAAGATGAGTGGAATGAAAATAATTTCAACCTGAAGCAGAATTCTAGTCTGCTGTGAGAATATATACCGGGAGTCCATAAACTGTGCTTATTTTCTAAGTAGAGCTAGTCAGGCATAAATCTCTAGCACTAAATAATTTTAAATATTTATCTAGTTGGTTCAGTTTAATTTTCTGACATTTGAGTTATTATTTAAGAAATACGTCTCCAAGAGTGTGCTTTAGATGCAAACCCTGTATTTTGATCTAGACCTGCTTCTAAATTATAGGGACTAAATTCTGCTGCCAGGTGCATAAGCACAGCTCTCTGGTGTGTTGGTCAGAACTGGAGCTGCAGAACTGATATTGCTACTTTAAAAATTTTAAAGGTCTGTTCTTTGTTGAAGAGGAACCCTATTTAGTGATAATTTCTTCTGAGTGAACTCAAAGACTGAAGAACTTAAATACTCCATAGTTTCCAGGGCTGTGTCAACATCAAGTGGAAGCTATGGCTCTGCTTATGTGGTGGATATGCAGTGTGATGAGCAATTCACTCAGAAAATTAAATTACTGAATAGAAGCCAGTTGACATACATGTTTAATTGTTATCACATGACTTCTCAATTTAATCTCACCTCTACATCTGTGAGGGGACATCCATGTGTAACTAATTTCTGAGTGAATTCCTGTGTTGAAGGGGAAGCTGTGTGATCTCAGAGCCTGACAGGACTTGGCAAAAAAGCTGTGGTTGTTCAACGTATTGCAGCAGACAGAGCCTGGTTATAAACCTGAGAGAGAGAGATAAACATAGTCTATCATGTAGATGCAGTACATGAAGTGTGACAGCTCGGAGCATCCTCTGTGAAAGCTTCCACTGGTACACCCAAATTTTGCTGCTTTCATGTTTTGCTACAGAACCTGCCATTTCAGTGAAAACTTCCCTAAAGGGAAACTGGAAAAATCTACCTGTGAATATAAAGTCAGAAGCAAGTACTTAACCATAGGCAGTCCTATGTGAATGTGATCCGAGTAAAGTCTATGAACAACACCCAAATACTCTTGATAATTTTGTTTTAGGTGGGATGGTTTCAGGATGTAATTGCATCAAATCTTGTAGGAAGAGGCAACGTTTCCCCCTCGGAGAAGGGGTTGTGGGCCTGACTGCATCTTGGTTTTTCCATTTCTATTAGTTGCTGTAAAAGAAAGATCTGCCTTTTCCATTTAAGTTTTCAGTGCTCTTTTACTGTCACAGGCACTTCAGAAAGTCCAAGGAACAGCTAGTTAGATCAGTAATACTTATGTAAGAACATAGTAGAAACCAAAATGGAATTATGTTAGCATCTAAGGCTTTGGAAGAACAGGGAAGTAGACTTGTGTCTGCCAACTGTTCAAAGGAAAAAAAAATAATAGAGGCAGGAACACTGCTGCTTTTCTTTATTTTTTTTTTTTTTCCTTGTGAACAACACAGTCTTGAAAGAACAAAAATAAGAGTCAGTTTAATCCCAGTAGTAAATGGCTAACATATTCTTCAGTTTGATTTCTTACCTACATTAATATAACATGCAGTGATGGTAAAAATGCAGCACTTCAGTCTGAATTTCAGCTTCTGGCTGGACAGCTGGAGAGAAAAGCTCTAAATAACACCTTTATGGGCACTAGTGAAATTCTGGCTCTTGAATGTAAAGGGAGCTTTGAAATATTGGTACAACTAACTATAAAAGAGCTAATATGAAATGGAGTCAGATTTTTGGCATGAAAATTAAGATTTCTCTTTGCTTTTTATTTTTGGGTTTGTATATTTTCTTCTATTTATGAACTTTCTCAAGGGATGTGAGTAATGCTTCCATCCTTTGCCATGATGCTGTGGGGGATGTTTGGTACAGACACACATTACACGAGTGTCATTTGAAGTCTTTTCCATAGCCCTTTGTTTCCAATAGGTGTAAAATTAACCTGGCTTTAGTGCATTATTGAAACACCTGCACAATATTGGATAACATCTCGTCTGCCCTGGGAATCGTGGTGGTGTGTTTTGTTTTGTGTTTTTTTGTTCAGTTAACAGATGCTCCCTCTGCTTGTTTTAAATCTGGAAAAGACAACACAAGGTAGGACCTACATAAACAGAGAAAATTACTCTTTCAATGTTTCTTGGCAGCAATTGTGGATTAGAAACACATGCATGTCCCCTCACAGATGTAGAGGTGAGATTAAATTGAGAAGTAATGTGATAACAATTAAACATGTATGTGAACTGGCTTCTATTCAGTAATTTAATTTTCTGAGTGAATTCCAGTGTCTTTAAAAAAAAATAAATCTGACACTAAATTAAAAAAAATCCAACAGCCTGGCAGAGTAGTGTTTCCTCTCTTACAATGAGTTTATATATATATATATATATATATATATGTGTGTGTGTGTTAGTTTTTCCCTTCAAGGTTACTAACATGACCTAAAATGGTCAATGTTTTGTCTTTGATCCTTTGGAAATGATGATATGTCATGGTTCAAGTTGGTTAACTTGCAGCCTTGCAGAGCTTGAGACAAGAGCTTTGTACCCCAGAGAAGTGAATTCACCCTCTTTTCCCAGTGGGACAAACTCTCTCCTACAGCTTTCAGAAGGTCTGAGATAAGAGTGAAGATATTTTTAGATATAGGAAAGCTATTTTTAAGTAATTTTTTTGCAGTTTTAATGGCTCCCTCTGAGGCCTCTGTGGTTAGGGTTGTTGTAGCTAAGGCACCTGGTGCTTAAGCTGAAAAAAAACGAGTAACACAGTCCTAGCAGCACTTTAACAAGCTCTTTGTTCCAAAAAGACCTTTCAAACATGTAACATATAGAGAATATATGACAGTATAAAGTTTTGGAAGTAGGGTATGAAGTCTACTTGATACAGAATAGAGATACTGTGCAGTCCAAGGTTTTGTCACTTAAGTCCTATGATGTGCATATTTCCACTAGCACTGCACTGTCTCCTGTCTACTTGTTCCTACCACTATACTGTCTCCTTAGAGGTGCTACTGCAAAACTTTGGGTCTCTGTGCAGTGAACTAGATCATAAGGACCTAGAAAGGTGGAATCTTCTGAATCAGGCCAGATTATTTCAGAGGCCCAACAAGCCCTGTGATGTGCAATGGGTCACACTGTTGTGAGAGCTGGGGGAAGTGGCTTTGCAGTGTCACAGCGGGGCTGCTCGTGCACGGTGGTTTCTGCGTAGGTATTGCTCTGTCATGTGGGCACACTGTTTTTTTCACTGGGATGTATGATCAGGTAAACAAGTGAGAACATGTAAAGACCCATACCAGAATGTGACAGTTTTAAATTAAGTGAAATTTTGAGCCCAAGTAATGGAAGCACTGTCAGTAAAAAATTACAGCCACTTGTTCCCACTTATTCCCACTTTTGCTTTCAGCTCCATGGGCCAGTGGGACACACAAATATTCAGTTTATCCTTCTGTGTACCCTCTGCCAGGCAGACAATAAATTCATTTACTCTTCTCTTTTAAGTTATGTCTGTTCCGCACTTTTCTCTGTGTCTATTGAATATGAAGGGACATGTTTACTTGAAGTGCTTTCCAGTCCAGATCCTTCAAGCTTCACAAGAGGCCAAGCCATAAAACCTGCTAAGGCCAAGGGTCCTCATTCCAGCATCATGTCCTTCCTCTGTGACACGAGCAAAAGACTGGTTAAGGTTGCAAAAGGCTGGTTCATGTTGCAGTAGAGGAACACCATCCTGTAGGTTTCACATATGGCCGGGTAGTTGGTGGTTAATCTGTGTCTTGTGGGTCAGCAGAAGACTTGGGCTATAAGTCTGAGCCATGCTTAGGACAAACTTCTGACAGAACCTTTAGATATTCCATACTATCTGTTTTCTGTTGGGAGTCCTCTGAACTGTTTTTCTCTGGTGAGAGACACTGAAATAAGCTTCACCTGACTTAACTTCATAGTGTTTCTCACTGTAAAGCTTTGAAATAATTTCATAAGTATGTATATATGTTTGTACATAGGCAGTTGTGTACATATATGTATTTTTTAATATAGCATACATGTATGCTAGTGTAAACAGAGGGACAATGTGTGATAAGATCAGTTTGTGCTGTATATCCAGAAGAGGGGTTTATTTACTGTTGTACTCTATATTTTTAAGCTATTGCTGAAAGAGCCCTCAGGATGACTTAGCCACCTTCTAAGACTGTTGTAAATTTTGGCAATCTTTTTTTGATTTGGTTTGGTTTTGTTTTTCAATGGCTTTTATTAAGGAAGAGAATACATGTAACGAAAGCCATTGCAGCTTTATCTTCTCCCTCCTCTGGCTGTAAACATGAGGCTGAGAGACTGCAGAATTTTTTTCTAACCTGTTGTTGATTGCTTGCACCCTTGAGGTACATGAGGGTTTGCATCTCTTCCCAGCACAAAATCAATGGAATCCTTACCCTTGGAGCCTATTGCATGTGAGACCTGCTGTGGGGTTTTCTGTCTGGTAAGCTCAAGATCACGCGGAGACCCCTCACACAGTGTGTGTGGGGGTCTGGGTGTTTTCCTGTATGCATCAAGGTCATTCTGTCAGTCCCATTCCTCCACCAGTTTTGAGATTCATGCTCTCTCACTTGTCTCTGTACCTTTTATAAAAGGGATGACCATGACCATAAGCCAGAACTGTGCCCTTGTGGCCAGGAAGGCCAATGGCATCCTGGGGTGTATTAGAAGGGGGGTGGTTAGTAGGTCCAGAGAGGTTCTCCTTCCCCTCTACTCTGCCCTGGTGAGACCACATCTGGAATATTGCGTCCAGTTCTGGGCTGCTCAGTTCAAGAAGGACAGGGAACTGCTGGAGAGAGTCCAGTGCAGAGCAACAAAGATGATTAAGGGAGTGGAGCATCTCCTTTATTGAGGAAAGGCTGAGGGAGCTGGGGCTCTTTAGCTTGGAGGAGACTGAGGGGTGACCTCATTAATGTTTACAGATATATAAAGGGTGAGTGTCACGAGGATGGAGCCAGGCTCTTCTTGGTGACAACCAATGATAAGACAAGGGGTAATGGGTTCAAACTGGAACACAAAAGATTCCATTTAAATTTGAGAAGAAACTTCTTCTCAGTAAGGTTGACAGAGCACTGGAACAGGCTGCCCAGGGGGTTGTGGAGTCTCCTACTCTGAAGACATGTAAAACCCGCCTGGACACATTCTTGTGTAACCTCATCTAGGTGTTCCTGCTCTGGCAGGGGGATTGGACTAGATGATCTTTTGAGGTTGCTTCCAATCCCTAACATTCTGTGATTCTGTGGATGAAAAACTTATGGCTCTGGAAGAGTTTGAAATTTTCTTCAGAAGGTCCTTTAAAACATTAGCTTAGGATTTTCCTCTTCAAGTGTACACCAGTGCCGCTGTTATTTCATATTTCATGTTTATTGTCTTTTCAAGCTTTTTCAAATCTGAGTTACTTACATAGATCTTGAATGATCACTGTTTTACTAGCACATGGATTTTTATGACACATTGAAACAATAGGTATACAATTATATTAACAAGACATGCGTGAGGAATGCGTATGAGGGGTTGTAGAGACAAGCTGTGCATCTGTAGAGCTCTTTGTAGAGTTCAGTGGGCTCACTATTCTTATCCGTAAAGCTTTCTTGGAGCTGTATTTGTGCTGAGCGTGGACAAAAAAAAAAAATAGTAGTATCTACCTTGGAAAGATTATGTAGGCATATGCAGGAAGAGGAGGAAATGTGGGGACACAATTCATGTTCTTTGTCATTTTCTGAAGAACTAGGAATCTCATCCCAGGAAACTGAAGAAAACTTTTTCTGCTTTTCAGGCTTTGCCATCTACCTTCACTGATTATAGAAGTTCAGCTAATGTCTTCTTCACTCCTTCATGTGGAGGTCTGCTGGGCCACAAAATGGATGAGGCTAGAAGGGTTAGTGCTGAGCAGGCAGGTGTAGTTTCACAGAAGCAGAACTGAACATCATGCAGCCAGTAAAGGTCTCTGAGACTCTCACCTTGGGTGCAGTAATGAGCTCCATTTGCTAGTTGTGAGACTCAGATTTCAGGTTTCTGTATGAAGATGAAATGAAGTCCCTAGGGCCATGTTAATTTGGGATTTAGTACCATTCCAGTAGCTTAAAACAACAGGGCATAGCCAAAGCATATGTGCAAGCCTAGTTCCTGTGCACCCATTCATCCATTGTTGATCTTGAGGAAGAAAAGCAGTTCTAGAAAATCTTTGAGATCACCACTGTATCCTAAAAGTATTTTTTACCAAATGAAATTTAATAAGATGTACAAGGCTGCTTCCTTGTGCTTTTGCATAGCTGTCTTTTTATGTACTGATGAGATATTAATACGCAAGGTCTTTGTTCCCTGTTTGCTGATGGTTTATATTAACTCTCTGGATCTTCAGAAACTCAGATAAAGAAGGTGCTGGTCTTAAAAAAATAGTATATCTCCACAGCACGGATGCAGTTCTGGGGCTTTGGATTTTGCACGTACTCCTAGGCTGTAGTCAGAGATGATTAGAGACAGCTTTAATGCAGTGCCACACTGCAGTACAATGTCAGTTTTATGGTAGGTGGGCAGTGAGCAGAGCATTGCTTACTATAATGTCTGGGGTAAATACAGCCTGCTGTATGCTGTCAGATATTTCCACCTCATGTTGCTGCCTGAATTCATGTTGTTGGTCCTGGTCCATGTGGGATCTCTGTGTGAAATGGAAGGCTACATTTGCTTGGGTGTGTGTTTGGTGAGCTGTCTGAACAGCGGGGATGAGATCTTGTTGAAACCAGCCATCTCCGCAGCCTCCTACCACCGCTTATGGCAAGGGGAGGGGTTGTCTTACTGTTCACCCACACTGGCATTTTGCTTATGGTCCTTGGTGTTACTGCTTAGGCCCCAGCACAAATGCAGTGTGATGAGCTCCATTTTGATATCTGTTTATTAAGCTTTAGACTGGCTTTTTACCTAACCTGAGTAATTCGAAAGTGCCACGAGATGGCACTGCACTAGCTCTGCTGCAGGCAACGACCAAAAAAACTCTTCTGAAGGGAAAAACAGTGCACTTGACTCACAAGGCAGTGGGGTTTATAGACCTGCCCCCCCCATGACCACGGTATTCCTGCTTCAGAGCCAAGTGAAAGACCATCTTCTTGCTTCCCTGGGAAGCTGGTAATGAATCTGCCCACTAACAGAGCTTGGTGTGCTGGGTTGTTCTGCCGCGCTACAGGTGGAGGGAAGGGGAGGGCTTGCAGAGGGAAATTGAGAGGGGGCAGAAGTTGCTTTGAATTGTGGTTTGTTGTGTACTGCCAGGCCACCACACCATGTTGGGTAGAGAGGGAAGGTGCTCCCTTCTCCTGGTACACTGTTTCTTCCAGTGACATATAGGCAGTGTCTTCTCAGCAGATGTTTTGTCTTGGAAAATTCTCTGCAGACCACTTTTGAAAGGGCTTTTCTTTGTGTGCTTGTGACCCTTTAATGATGACTTGTTTGTTCCCTCCTTCTCTGCCTCTTTCCTACTGGCATCTTTAATTGCTCCCTGTCTCTTCCAGTTTCTTTGCTGTTTCTGGTATTTAATTTGCAATCCCCCTAGCAGGAACCATAACAAGGAGACTCCGAGTGGCTTTTGAGCTGTGCTCCTTTTCTAGACAACACAGGGCTTCAGTCTTTGGTCCTGTTTCTGGCTGACTTTGCCAGTGAAGAAAACTGGGGACAATGCCTGTTGCTAAATACAACTCTGGAGCACCACAAGTGTGACAGCAGAGCAGGGACATGACCAAGTTGTGCCTGCCTGCTCTGCCATGCCATCTGTTAGCATTACCCAGGGCTAATCTGTTAAATTTTCAGGCCACCTAATGGTATGATTGTATCATTTCTGGGAAATGTAGGTCTCTTGTTTTTTAGTACAGGTCAACTTATTTTTGCTGTTTTGAAAACAGTTTAAAGCTAAAAAGTGACCTCCAGGTTCCGGGGTGAGGTGGAGGGGGGGTGGAGAAACTGGTGGTGGTGGAGGGGGGAAATTGAATTTGGGCTCAATATACCCACTTGTGAGGTTAATAGGGTTTTCTCCATATCTTGCAAAATATGGCAAGGTCGAGGTCCAAAAGTCAGATAATTTGTTTAGAGGCATCCAGAGGACTAGTACTGAAGCTGAATTCTTTTTAGTCTTGTGCTCAGGCCTTCAAGAGATGTATCCCTTCAAGAGGTATAGCACCCATATTAAAAATGACCTGCATGCACTCCACAGATGTTCACTGGTAAGTGCACTGGCACAGGATGTAGGACTACCACACTCACACTTGCAGTTCAGTAGAAAACTCCTCTTATCTATTATCTTTTTTTCCCCTTTTCCTCTTCCTCTCCTGTGTTCCAGCTCTTTATGGTTCTTTTGTCTTTCCATGCCTGCCTTCTCCCCTCTTCTTTGGTTTCCTTCTCTTCCGGTACCTTTTTCTCCCTTCCTGGAGATGGTCACCTCTGGGCCATGAGCAGTGGGAGCATCTACCAGACTGTCTCACTGTATAAGCAGCTGCTTTCTTCAATTTTTCAACTTAATTCTCCCATTTTGGGAATAGCAGCATGGACAGAAATCTGAACCTACAGTGGGGGGTAGCAGACAAAGCTCAAGCTGCCACGTGTATGTGCTAGAGGAAAGCCAGGGAGAACAGGCTGCAGTGAAAGAGCAGGTACAGATGTCACTTTTCACCACTGAACTTTCACAAGGAAGGAAGGAAATTAAATCTCCTTCACTTGGCCTCTCTCTGCTCACCTGGCTTGGAGCAGGCTGGTTCCAGGTAGCTGAGTTGGTTCATAGTGGTCACCATGTCCACAGGCTAACCCCAGCCTGTCCCTTTCCTTCCTGTACTGTGATTAAACCACTGTGTTCTACTTCCCTTTGGAAAATGCCAGAGTGTTTCTGTCGCACTTTGTGACCTAAGCTTTAAAGGCCATAGGCAGCCTTTCTGCTTCTCAATGAAGTAAACTACAGAAAATGGAAAGGCAGGTGAACCAAGTGGAAAAGGACTGGGAAAAGCTTTTACTGGTTTAGAAATGGGTTGTAGGCCCTCCCAAGCACGCACTTTCCAAACCCTTTGCATTCTCCTTCCAGTTTCTTCTCTGTTTTAAATGGTATGCAGGTGTACCTGCTTTAGTAGGCGAGTTGGACTAGATCATCTCCAGAGGTCCCTTCCAACCCTAACCATTCTGTGAAGGTAGGAACCTCCCCCAGTTTATATGAACTTCTAGAATGAAACTGTTGTGTTGTTTTTGTGGTTTTTGTTTGTTTGTTTGTTTTTTCAGGACTTTTTATACAAATAGCCATGGACTGTGGCTTTTGCAGCTTTGTGCACCATATCACTAACCTTGTAGCCTTCCTTTTGGATTTGTCAATGACTATGTCTTTGCACTCTCAGGTTAGCCTGTGTATCTGTCAATAAACTGTGTGGCAAACCAACCCCTCTTATCAGCTCGTTGTACTGGACAAAAAGGAAAATGCAACCTTCCTAAGATTAGTGGCTTTAGCTAGGGAGAGTGGCCTGCTGAACAGTGAAGAAAAGTCTATGATGAGCATACTACTTGGTTCTCTTTGCATGATTCCTTAGATGTGATTTCTCCATCAGTAAAAATGTTTTTCTCTTGGGTACATTTGCAGAGAATATCAATAGTTAGCACTTATATTGCTAAGGCAGTTTGCAAATATTAATTAAAAAATCCCAATGAAGAAGAGAAGCAAAAACTGTATTTTGGAGATAGGGAAACAGATGCATGTAATTCAGGAATTTTGTACAAGCTCATGAAACAGATCAATTGTAGACCTAGAAGAAGATGCTGTTAAAAGCTAATGTGATTGCAGGGCTGATGCCAGCTCCTCTGTGATCATGACAAGATGATAGCTGATACCTAGCTCCCAGCTGTGGAATATGGCAATTGATATTTTCTCTCTTTCCACAGGAGAAAAACAAACAAACAAACAACAAACTTGGAGGAGCTTTTGGAAAAGTTGGCTATCTCCTTTCTACCCTTTCTTGTCTTTTTATTTCTCACAGCAAGCTCTGCCTGCCTACATATCCATTTCTCAAGGAGGGACTGCTTCACAACACTACTTGGCCAGGCTCAATCAGAGCAGCTAAGAGCTGTTTTCTAATAGGCTCCTTGTAGTCCAGCTGCAGTTTGTTTGATATATTCCATTTTAATAAGTTGCCCATTTATCTCCTGCACTGTAATCCCCATTGTGGAGATGCCTCCTGTTTGGCACTTTTTCATTACTTGTTTCTTCTCAAGCCCGGGGATTGGAGTGTACATGATGATCTGTGCTTGGCATCAGTCCCACCCAGCACTGTGGGGTACTTTGCAGAAGCAGCACTTCCCTCAAAGCCGGAGTGTTCTGAAATCCATATTGAACCAGGCTGTCCACGATCAGCCTGTCCAGAGCTGAACAAGGGCAGAGGACAAGCGGGCATCTGGCTGAAATGGCAGCTGGCCTGGTTTCCTGGAGAAATGGTGAGGAGCAATTCCATCCCACCCCTGCCTCTGTTTTGCAATGCCTTTTAGGAGCTGGTCCTGGCTCTGCAACTCCATCCCCTGCCTTTCCATGCTTTATTCCAGTGACAGCTCCTAACCCTCTCTGTCACCAGGCTGGTCCCTCTCCTGACAGTTTGCTGCACCAGCCCCAAATCAGAGCAGCCCCTTTGCTCTAAGAAGCCAAACCCTAAGCAGAGCCCAGGCTGCCAGGGAAGGGACAGGGAGAGCTGGATGGGAACAACAACTGCTGTGAGATGTCACATCTCTCCTAATTGCAAAAAAACACAGCCCCCATCTCTGCTCCTGCCCAACTCCTGGCATGATGGGACACAAATCCTCATTCTGTGGGGACCCTGCCCCTCCTGATCCTGCCCTTTCTCTGTCCTATATCATGCAAGAGTGGAGCTGATCGCTACCCCTGCCATTTCTTCCTCTTAAGTCCTTTCTAAAGCAGGGGAAGCAGGAGAGAGTAAAAAGAGATTCGTGTGGGGAAAAAGGTTGGAGGAGGAGACTTTATTGCATCTTCTGATTTTCTCGAAGGACACTGGTGCATATCCAGAGCTCATCCTGTGTCAGGACCAGGTACATCATCCAGTGGGTCAGCAGAATGTTAGCTGCTTTATATAACTGAATGGAGAAGGATGCAGAATCTTTTAAAATGGCTTGCTTTCCTTCAAATGCTGTATAACTTTGACATTAGAAAGTATGTTAACTAGCAAGCAACCTCCTTCGCACATCTGAACCCAAATATCATAAGCACAAACACACAATCTCCAAACTTTCAAGTAACCTGATTACAATCCCTTCCACTGATCACTCTTAAAATTTCCCTGGCTTTAGACTTGTGATTAATAAGATTTCACAGTTTCTCAAGTCATCATAACATTTTCCAGAAAATATCCAGACCTCACATATATCAGCGGGAAAATACCCTGTAAAATGCAAATGTGTATATTATGAACTATAAGAAGATTTTTATATATGTACATAAAGCAATAAAAAAAAGAGCTCAAAACCAGCCTAGTTGTCCCTTTACAGGTCACCTTTGGGGTTGCTGAGCTGTGATGAAAGATCTTTCCACTGGATAAGAATAATATGTTTATTTCATGGGCAGAATGCAATTTATGAGCTCCTTAGCTATTTATTTCCTGGGGCTTTAATTGAGCTGAGTCATATTTGTTCTCCAGTTTCACACTCTTGTTATTTTAAAGGAAGTCACTGATCTTCCTATCTGTGAAGAAAACTACGAAAATGAGTCCTCAGTGTCCACCTGAGTCTGCAGGCAGCCTGAAACCAGAGCTTGTGGTCATATCAGGGGCTGGCTTGGTAGAATGTGCGTCTGGCACATGGTTACTATAACTTCAGTGGTAACATCAAGAATTGCTGCACTGCTGATCAGCATGTGGTAAAGGGATGAACATATTACAAACAGATGCTTTTTTGTCATAGCTATTTGTTTTCCTGTGCAATGAGGAGTGGAAGTTGTTTATTTCAACTGGCATATCAGGATCACCTGGCACCTAGGGGAGGATTTTTCCTACACGCAGGCCAGTTTTAAATATTCTGTAATTTTGGTCCCTTCTCTGAAACTCTCCCAAGAGATGCCTGACAGAATGTGTATGAAAGCAGCTTTAACAGCTGCAGAATTTGTGGCTGATGCTTTGCTTTTTTGTCTCAAGTACATTAGTTCCAAGTTAGATTAGTATTGTACTTTGTGAGTGATGCTTCAGAAAATATCGCTGCTTATCCCAAGTTCAGCCCTTGATATCCATGTTTTATGGATAAGCAAACACTTTATTGTCACTGAGCAATGTTAACTGTTGCTGAAGTAAAAATACCTTTGTTGTATGATTTTCCAAGATTTTAAATATTTCATAAAGGATTTAATTTCTTTTCTGTTAGTATGTAAATACAGAGACAGTGGTGCTTTAAAAAATTAATAAATAGTAATTCAGTTTAAGAATCAAGTCTTTCAGGATAAACTAGCAATTTCTGGAAGCAAATTCGAGGCACCTGTAATGGTTTTGAAATTGTCACAAGAAAAAAAAATTGTTAGTGAAAGTGTATTTTATAAAAGATCCATTAGCCCAGTATCTTTCTCTTAGTCAAAATAAAGGATTTGAGTGTGATAATGGCTCTCAGAAATGTATGCCTTAACTTTCTTACACCAGGTTCTGTTTTAGAGAATTATGTTAGATATTCAGACATTGGCAATTTGCTCAATGTTTTGCGGTTCCTCGTCCTTGAAAAGTGCCTGTTGCACTAGCGTCAGAATCAATAGATTCTATTTATTGCCCTTTATAAAGTGTTTATCAGTGTGATATTCGGGGACTGTACATGGATTAAAAAACAGCAAGGAAACTGCCTTGGGAGGAGTTAGTGTGACTTGTTATGCCGGGCATGTTACAATGTAAAGTGATGTATAACTGGCATGGGGAATGGACAGAGGTGCAAGTTCAGAAAAGGGCAACTAAGATGGTGAGAGGGGCCTGGGGCACAAGTGTGATGAGGAGCGGCTGAGGGAACTGGGGCTGTTTAGCCTGGAGAAAAGGAGGCTGAGGGGAGACCTTATCGCTGTCTGCAACTACCTGAAAGGAGGTTGTAGCATGGAGGGTGTTGGTCTTTTGTCCCAAGTAGCAAGTGATACAATGATATGAAGTGGCCTCAAGTTGTGCCAGGGGAGGTTTAGGTTGGATATCAGGAAGAAAATTCTTCACGGAGAGGGTTGTCAGGTATTGGAACAGAGTGCCCGGGGAAGTGTTGGAGTCACCATCCATGGGGGTGTTTAAAAGACACATAGATGAAGTTCTTAGGGACACAGTTTAGTGCCAGAGTGAGGTTAATGGCTGGACTCAATGATCTTGAGAGTCTCTTCCAAGCAAACTGATTCTATGATTCTAATCCAAAATAATATTTGGAGGAAGATGTAAAATATAGCTACCTACATGAGCGACCTATGACACTAACCATACCAGAGCTGGGGCAATATCCATGCTGAGACTTGTAGCTGAACCCTCATGACTTAATTCCCTCTGCCCTCACTTCAAATGTTCCTGGTGGGTATCCCCACCCATTTTGTAGAAGTGAGTGTGGCAATACTGATCCTCTTCCCCACAGCAACACTTCTTTTAGTGAAGGAAGTACCCTGTGTACACTGTACGCTGGCTGGATGCTGCCTGTAGGGTCCCCAGAGCTGAGGGCAGTGGTAGTCACACACTTTTGAGCTTGTGCCCATGGGGCTGTCTGTAGACATGGGTGGCTATCACTTGCCTCAACTCAGGATATGGTTTCTGTAGTTTCTTTGCAAGTTTGGAGGCTTTAGTATTTTCTGTTTCTGACAAGCAGAAGTCTACCTTCTACTGCAGTCATGATCAGGAGAGGATTTCCTGGGGAACAGATGGGCAGTGGTTGCACTGGTGCTCATCTCTCCACTGATGCCTTCACTGAGCTGAAGTCCCACCACTGGATGCAAATGATACAAAGCTGTACTTTAGCTGAGGCATAATAAAACCTGCCATTTTAAAAGAGAACTTAATGAAGAATTTTTTTACCTTGTTCTTGTCAGTGACATTTAGCTGGGGGAAACTGAAAACACTTAAAAAAAAAAATTAATTTTAACAAACAAATAGAAGTATGTTTTTTGATAAGACAGTGGTCACGCCACTAGTGAGTAGAAGGTCTGTAGTCCACACCAGGACTGGAGCGCAGGGTCAGCAGCCCAAGGCACAGCTTAAGCTTTTGAACCCAAAGGAAGGTACTTCCCTCTGCCATCTGGCTCATGCAAAGGCTTTGTGGACAGGCTCCGGCCTTCTGGTCACCAAAACTGCTTCTCCTGGCTATGCCGCTGCCACAGCACCCTGCAGTCCTTTCTGGGCATTTGATTGTTAGGTTTCAGGGGAAGAGGAAAGGATGGAATCAAAAGATGGCCAGGTGAGCAAAATAGGCAAGTTTAATAGCTTCATATATGGAAATTCCTGCAAGCATTGCTTTATAAATTGAAAGTTTGTTTGTTTTTTTGTTTTGCTTTGTTTTCAAGAAATTTTGAAGAAAACTTCATTTCTATAAATGCAAAGTTCATTTGAAAACTTTTTATTTACATCTATTTTTGAAATGATTTCAGATGTTGATATTACAGTTACCAGTACAATTAAAATGTCGACTTCATCTAGTTTTAACAAGAATACTGATTTCTCTGTACATTTACAGCTTTGTAACACAGGAAGTGTCACTTGTTTACCTGAGTTTAGTTCTGAATCTAGTGTTTGAAATTTGAGTTCAATATTCCTGAGATGAAAGCAATGATGATGTTATGTGGGTGGCTGATTAAGATTGAAAATATTAGATTGTTCTTTTTAGTTCACACTATTATGTTTTATTCCCACTGTAGAACACTAGCGCAGCATGCTGTGGAAATACCAGCAGTGAAAGAATTAAGAAAAAAAATAGTCCCAGTAAAGTGTATGGGTGCTCTGAACCCATAGTTTCTGACCTTATGCCTTTGCTTTCCCTCCTTCCTCCCCGCTTCTCCTCCTTGGCCCTGTTTTTCATTAATATGTATGAAGTGGATCAACAGACTGAGGGCAGGAGGCTGCTTAGGTCCCACAGTCCTGGGTGGAATTGACTGTGATGATGAAGTGGACCCTCATTTTGTATTGAAAGCTTATGCTAATCTCTCTTCCCCATTAAGAAACTGCCACCAAAAAACAAACTTATTTCCTTGTGTTTTGACAGAAGATGAACAATTGCATTTACAGAAGCAATTTGGGAGACCGTAAAAGCTGTCAGCACAACTAGAGGTGTCTTTCAGAGCATGTGTTCACAGGCAAAAACTTTGTCTTTTGGCAGTATCAGCTTTGTCCTGACTGTGTGTGTCCATGTGGTCTGGTGTATGTGAAAAGAGAGGCACATACAGGAGTGCTTACAAGTGACTAGCCAGCCTCCCTTTTTTTGGTAGTTCTAGATTTGAGAGGTTCCTCAAGGCCTGACAGCAGATTTATCTTCTTCTGGGAAAATGACTGGGGGATAGATTCTGATCCCTTGCTGTCTTGTGCCATGTGTGCTCATCTGCATCTCTGCAAAAGGGACTTCAAAGTGCCACCACTTTGATCTGGTGGCATGCTGCAGTCACTGTGTGCCCGTGCGAATGGCTCCTCACAGTGCCCACAGACAGTCTGGTTTTCAAACTGTTTTAGCTTTATATTGTACATGAAGGTGCTCCATGAGACTCCACAAGAAATCAGACGTGAAAAATAGAGTTTGGACATGGATCCAGGGGTAAGCATTGCTCTGCAGCCTACAGAGCTGCTGTGTAATGCTGCCTTTCAATACTTAGTAAGAGCCATTGCAGGCTGGGCCCATCAGTTCAGCTTGGTGTCCTTCTTGCCACATGATCCTTTCAGTGGTACAGGACTTTTATTGTGTGGTCTGAGAGGCTGGAGGTAGTCCTTTGCCCCTCTTATTGCTGTAGATGATGTAGATCTTTTGTGTGTTCACTTGTCATAGTAAAGTTCTGAGCAGTGGTTGTGCACAAGGGAAGGCAGATGTGTGCTTGCACAATACGTGAGGGCATATGGGGAACTTCAGGTGTGTTTTGAGATGTATGAGTGCCCAAAGGTGAGCTATGCTTGCACTGGAGTTGCCATATTTGTGGCAGCAGACAGGGCTGAGAAATGTGGTTGATTGGGGCTAAACACATGGAAGATGAGGGATGTGGTTCTGTTTTTCACGGCTCTGGGCATCAGATGATTTGGCTTCCAGTCCTAATCCTGTCACCATCCTCTGCAACCGTAACCCAGTAGCATGACATCTTTGTACTTCAGTTGTCCTGTTGATAAAAAAGGAATACAGCTTTTTACCGTGCCTTGCTGATACTGAATCCAAATTCTTTTTATTCTTTGCAAATGATTTTGAGATCCCAGGCTGAAAGGTATTATGTAAATCTAAACTACATTGTGTTTTGTTGCAAAACAACAACAAAAAAGTTTTTAATTGTGTGTTGTTTGAGCAATCAGTTTCTTGCAGGAATACAAATAAAGATCACAGCTTTTCACATCATTTGAAATAGGCAGTTGCTAGCAGCATGACAGGAAAATATCTTAGAAAGTTCAAGCACAGTCATCTCCACAGAAAATACTTCAGGTTTTGCACTTTTATCTTTCCTTTTCATTTCTGAGTTTCTTCCCCACATGCCCTGCAGATAGTATCCCTATGATACTGTAGTCTGCAGCCACACTTGCCTGGAGAGATGCCCCCCTTCCCAATACTCAAATATGTATTTTCTCACATCAGTGGGTGTATATTAAGGAGTGGGTGGTAGGGGGAAGGATATTATTTGACAGCTAATATTGTGAATGCTGTCTAATATGGTTTGTATATGGGAACAGTAGCAGCTGCTGCTGCTATGGTTTGATGCTGTGCAGAAAATGCAATAAATAGGAATTTCAGAGGAAGATCTGGCAATGAAGAAAGGTCCTGGGATTTCATTTGTTCCTATTGTGCT
Organism: Streptopelia decaocto; assembly: GCF_964273445.1. Classification (NCBI taxonomy): domain Eukaryota; kingdom Metazoa; phylum Chordata; class Aves; order Columbiformes; family Columbidae; genus Streptopelia; species Streptopelia decaocto. Next base: position 61,492,128 of record NC_138663.1, on the reverse strand, counting down.
ACCACTGTTAAATCTCTCTTCTCCTGTTAACTGGAATAAAACATAGATCTAAATGGATCCTGGCATGCTATGGGTGTACTACACGAAGGCAGTATACCTACCTGTTCCCATTAAAATTCATCTGTATGATCCTTTGTGGAAAATAATGACATTGTTTCTCATAATAACTTCTATTTCAAAATCTCAAAGCACTGTCCAAAGACTAATCACTCATCTTTATGCTGCCCTGTGGTAAGTCAGTATTATTGTTCTTGGTGAAGAAAGTGGGATGTTCCATAGCCACATTGTAAACCAGTAGCACCTTGCTTGCTTTATCCATGAGGCTGTACTTCTTCCTTGCAACCACAGCAGTGTAGGCCACTGCGTGTCAATTATTGGTTCCCTTGCTCAAGGCTCCACATTTCCCTCCTCTGCTGTTCCCTTTCATCAAGGCACCCAAGCATGTCAAAGACTGCAGAGTACATGTTAAGGAACAAGACTGTAAGGGAATAAGGTGCAGCTTCTTGGCTTATCAAAATAAAGGAATGCATTTAGTGCGTGCCCTGGCAGAAGAAGAAGGAAACAAGATAGTGCTCTCCACCCTTTGCACGTTTAGGCTGTGTTCCTGGGGACCCTTGAAAGAAGCTGCTGCCTGACTTCCTAAGCTCCTCAGATGCAGCATGTGGTAACAGAATATAAACCCGGTATTTTATTATAATTCTTCTTCTAGAATCACTGAAGAATATTTGTTTAGCTGGAAAGCTGTGTGATGTGGCCTGAAGACATTGTGGGCGTGCTCATAAACTGATCAGTTTCCTTTTCTCTGTCCATTGCTGCATGTATGAAGGCAGGCAGAAAGGGCCATGGGGTTTCTCAGCTGGTTAAGAGCTCTGTGTGCTTATCATGTGCTGTCTCATTTTCCCCAGGGACACTTGTTTTTTTGAGCAGTGATAAGATGCTTCTACATACTTTTCAGTGCAGCGTTTTTGAGGGTGAAGCTGTTGCTCAAGGCTTAACACTGTTCTGTCTCAGGTAGGCCTTAAGATGTATTGCTCTTACCTGAAACTGTCATGGGTTGGCTTGTCACTGTTGGAATGTAATGTGGGATTTGCACATTTAGCAACAGTTAATATCACGAATCAGACTCTGTGGGATTTTCTGCCAGAACCTAATCTTCCTCTCCTGAATCCTAAATGTTACCTATGTATTGTTTAGTCTTTCCATAGTCTCTTAACATGACCTGTGTCATATCTTCAGACCTGAACCTCTTTGCATAATCTGGTAAGCACATCTCTCTGACTGCTTTCTCTACTTTCTTGAATCCAGTCAGTCATTCTGAAAATCTCACAAACAGTGCTGTGTGATCAAATGCATATGTTCTAACAAACAAATCTTTCAGCACCTCTGATCTTCTCTCTAGCTGAGGTTTTCCTCAAGACCACCTGCATTATCTGGGTGATGGTATCATGCTCCTTCTGTGGCTACCAGAAATTTGGCCCTTCAGGACGCTATTTCTGCTAGGATGGGAAGTCAGTGGAATAACTTGAGAGGAGTCTTGGTATAACCAAATTTCTATTTAAGGTAATTTAAAAAAAATTCGATTTCTCTGGCTAGAGTGAAACAAATTACAGAGGGAGAATTTGAAGCTTCTTCATAAGAAGTTCCTGAAGTTTTTCCTTCTGATGAGCTCTGTACCCACTCTGGGTCTCTCTTGTGTGCGCTTCTGTTGCTTTGTGTCTCCAGTACTCCATCTGGACACTGGCTTGTCCCCTGACTTGCACCATTTGAACCTGGGAAACCCTTCAGCAGAGACAGCTGTGATCTGGCCAGTCTCCTGCTCTTGCTGATGCAGCCCCTTCTGTTGTTTTTTGCTTTAATTTCACTCTATGAAGAGGCTTGACTACCTCTGCTGACAAGTCTGAAGGGTCACAACCACTGTTTTTAGCATTGTGGCTGATCATTTTCAGATTGCAACCAGTCTACCCTTGGATTATTTGCTCCTTCTTGTGATTGAACTGGAGAGTGTCTAATTCAGCCCAGCAGCACTAAGTGCACCTGTGTAACATGCTGCAGCTGCATCCCTTATGCCTACTCCAAACTTTTGTTCATCCTAGTGTGTAACTTATTTAGCAAATGACTATGGATGCAGAAGGGTTAACAAGACACCAGCTTAGTCTGTGCATACATGAGACACTGAGGCCCAGATGGTGTGCTTAATTACTCTGGCCAGTTCTGGCACCATCCCACTCCAGAGGGAATTAAATGAGGAATGGTGTGTCAGACACTGTTCCTTTCCAGTTTCCCCAGAGCACTTCAGAGGTACAAGCTCTAAACTCATTCGGCCTAGACCAAACATCCCCAAGACAAAGTGGTTTTGGGTTGGTGGCTACCCTTGAGGTTCCCAACTGGGCTTTTACACACTCTGCATGCCATCAGGGCTGTACTGAGAGTATGTTGTTACAAGTGACTCCAGGACTCCATTTCCTTTGCAGAAGCAGTCATATTCTGATCATAAGCACGTCTATAATGCTCACAGCTTGTAGCGCCTCAAATGCATGATGAGAGCTTGTTCTATGAGTTTCTGTTGATAATCCGGTGACCCTGTTCCTTGCTATCACATATATGGAAACACACTATCTTGGTGGCTTGCTTGGCAATGAACCTACACCCAAACTGAACTTACAGGGCTGATCCCTGTTTGCTGTAAGGACTGAAAACCCAAACCACATACACAGGATGAACAATCTCTATTTTTGCTTTTTGCACGTGTATCTGCAGAGCGAGGCTGAACATCAGAGGAATGCAGATAGCCCTATGGCAAGGTGGGAGCTGACCCCAGATGGTGCAGCTCAGCCTTTCCCAAGGAGCTATGGCCTGGCTGCAGCGGCTGAGTCTCCAGTTAGATCTGCTCTCGCCTGCAGCACCAAGTCTGGTAACCAGCTGTTAGGAGGAAGCTGGCTGTTCTTGTTTCATTAGCAGAGCGGTAGCTGACACGTGTATGCCTTGATTTACTTGCCACATTCTCTCTTCCCATAACCATCAGGAGTTTTAAGTGATAGAAACGCTAGACAATGAACATTTTTAGCAGAGGCTGGTACAGTTAGAATTGCATTATAGATTGTCAAGGTGCTTTAAATTTTAAAGTCCTGTTATCACACTGAACCTGGGAGGCATTCTGCATTTGGCAAAGGTTTGTCATACCTGGTTTCTGGTCTGAAATAAAGCTTTCTACTCTTTTTTTTTTATTTTCTTTTTTTTTTTTTCTTCAATTTTCTGTCTCACCTTTTCAAATAAGAACAAAGTTAATTTAGTTATTCCTCAGAAAAAGAAAAAGGTGGGGGGAGAACTGTCTTTTAGGTGGTGATGGTTTCCTTAAGCTGTTTTTCAGCAGTAGTGGCAGATGTTTGAAAGTTGTGATTTAGGGCAGAAATGCTCCTCACTGAACAGTGATGTGTGGCCTTTTTCCAGAGGAAATTGAGTTTGATTTGACCACACTATTAGCACTGAAAATCACATACTGAGCCTGCACTGTAGAGTGTTTTTGCTGGGCTTAAATGTGCATCTCAGGAATGAGGTGCTGTTTGTGAGTGCATAACTTCACTCTGCAGTCGACTAGGTAGGCCTCAAAAGGCCTTTAAAAGCATGGGCTGCTTTTCACATGGCTTGAAAAACTTAAGGTACAAAAAGTGTGTTCCATAGTGCCTGACACTCTACTAGTCAAAATCTCTCTCTTGCCTAGCAAAATCCACTCAGTTCTAGAAGTCGAGAGGATGTGAATTCTGTTTCCAGGTCTGTGCTTCGCAATTTTTTGTGCTTCACAACTCCTATTTAGTGGGTCTCGCTGTTGCCGAGCCGGTTCGAATTTGAGAGCTGCAGTTCGTCATGGAAGTAATTGCCACTGGGGAACAGCATATGGCTCTGATCCAGTGGTGACTGGGTTTTATTTGACCACTTTAAGGGGTTTTGAAAATCCCATGCTGAATGTGTGGAGCAGAGATTTTAGTAGGCACATTAACACAGCCCCTGAGGATGGCTGTGCTCCACAAAAGTGCCTTGACTGAGGTCAGGAGCAGAGTGAAGTCCTCGATCTCCTCGGAAGTGCCACTAATGAGCCTGCACACACTTCTCATTCTGGTGAGAGACAGCACCATTCTGGTGTTTAGCAAATTAGTTTCTGTATTTTGGGGACCTTTATGTCCCCATGGATTTAAGATTCTCTCTTTTGATATTCTGCTTCTTTCTCATAAAATGAGAAAGCAAGTGGGGGAACACATATATAGCATTTGAGTTGGAATGCATTAAATTGTCAGGAGTCACACATGTGTTGGTACCTCTGGTCCCAATGTTGGCCCTTGGCAGGGGGCACACACTTCCCTGGGCTGTCAAAATTTGTTATAAGGATGTGGGAAGGGGATATATTTTGATGGGATTGCATGAGGTTTTTGGTGTGCCAACAGTGGGGAAAGGAGACATGTGTCACTCCAGAGACACTGCTGATTTTGTCCTCTGCAGGTTAGTCAGCTGGATCCACCTGCACCAAGAGTGGGACAGGCAGGGTGGCCAGCAGAGGCACATAGAAGCTGGCAGCCTCCTTCTCTGGCAGACAAAGCCTGGGGGCACTTTTTAGCCAGCCCTGGAAGGCAATAATCTTGAGAGGGATAATGACTTGTTTTGGGTTAATAGATCCTGACAGCCTAATTTCCCCTGGTGAAAATAAAAGGGAATAAATCTTACAAGTACTGTAAAATCAATAGGCAGCAGTGAAGGGGCTGACAACAAGACCCTATATCCACAGCACATTTTCTTGGTGAATTGTTCATTTCACAGTTCAAGTGGATGGTTTCCCTGTGGCTTAGCTGAAGCCAGGTAATTGTCCACTCTCCTTTCTGTCATGCTCAGCTCTACAGCGCTTGTGTTTTACTCGCTTATCTTTGAATAACAAACCTGAAACCTTGAACTTGTTGGAAGGGAACTCTGCCTTGCCCAGGGAAGACCCACAGCACTCTCACTTCTCAGGGGACCTTGGAGCCTGCTTTTCTCTCTTCTTCTAGGTGTGCACAGCTAACCTGGTTACAGGTCTTTATCTGTAAACAGTTAGATAACTGTATCCTGAACCTCCAAAATAACCCAGCCACAGGAGCCTTTGCTCACCACTCTGCAGCTGTGCTCCCCAGAGGAAGACTGCAACCTCTGTTATGTTAGTGACCTGAAATATTGACAGAGTTAGCATTGCACTTCTTTGCTTTCCCAAGGTCAGAGTTTAAGATTTGTGCGCTGAGCAGCCAGAGCTTCCCCAGATAAATCTTTGAGTTCACTGAGGAAAGTCTGCAGTGAATGTGAATTGTCACTGCTGTAGAAATAGAAAATTATGAAATAGGAAGTAGTTAGTACATATGCCTAAATGAACGCTGGGGAGAGCACCACTGTGTGAGCGCTCAGCTGCGAGTTGTTGGACTGGGCTGAAGCACAGAATGAGATTTTCCTGTTGATCTACTCTGTTGGTAAGTGGTAGGAGCGTGCTGAGAAGGGCTGCTGGATCCTTGCTGACACATGCTTTGCAGGTAGGGGCACAGAGTAAGCTTGAATGGGATCTCAGACTCCAGGCCCGAGGAACTCCTGGGTCCTTGGGCTGATATGAGCATGGACCAAGCAGTCATCCCAAAGGAATGTGCGAGCAAGCTTGAGGAAGAAGGCTTGGGCTAGAGTGAGTGTTTTCTTGCTATTGGCTTCTCTGTGAATGAAGATCAGTGGGAGGAATAGTCTCTTGTGTACCCTATTTTAAAGCCAGGGTGCAGGAACTACACGTTTCATGGTTTTCAAATACCAAAGATTATTTAGGTTGGTAAAAAGCTATTCTCCTCTCAGAGATAAGAATCGCACAAGAGGATAGAAGAGAAGCCTGTGTGAGCGGTTGATCCAGCCTCTCAATTATAGGGCTTTGGCTCTTTTCTGTCAAGGTATTTGCCTTTGAGTGTTTGCTTGAAGCTATGCCCATCATTAAAAGTAAAGAAAATTCTCACTTTCTTTGTTTCTTGGATGCAGACATTCTTGTACACAGCTAAGTGAACTTTTTTCCTCAGTCTGTCCCAGCTTTCCACTTCTTCCTCACTGCTGAAGGACACTCGGAGACAGCCTGTGTTTCATATGTCAGAGCACCATCCAGGTGAGGGCCCTGTCCTGGGTCTCAAATTTCTACATCTGAAGCAGGCTTCCTCAGTGATGTTGAACTTGTTATCTCTTGGCCTCAGTTTGTCTTCTGTCAGGTGCTTCCTTCTGTTTCCCTTTTCTGTTTCTTTATCATGTAGTTTTTAGACTTTACAGGCTCACTCTCCTCACTCTCTGTCTAAGTATGGTGCCCATACAGCGATAACCTTTCCTTTGCTGACATTTCAGTTATTACATGTAGAACAAAAGTACAGCTGGGAGAAGCCTGCATGAGTTTCTTCACTGATGGTCGAGGTTCCCTTTGAGATTGTCTGCACCCATCCTCAAGGCATGTCCTGTTATCCCCTCTTTCCCCCCTGTGTATTTGCCTTCTATAGTGTTGATGACCTGGTCCAACACCTGTTCCTCTCTTCTGTTACTATCCAGGGGCTGTGGGGAGACACTTGGCAAAAAGTAATTTATACTGAAGTGGCTTTTTAAGAAGTACATGTATCACTTTTGTTACTGTATCTCGCAAGCAGTAGCTAAAATTGCTTTCAGAAAGGGTTGGTTGTCCTGCTGCTTATTGTGGGCTCTTTCTCCCCTGAAAAGAGCATTTCCATCCCCTCAAGAATTCTGCTGATTTCAAGTGATACCAAAAGCAGAGTAACATTAATGAATTTAGGCACAGAAGTCTTATTTAAATTGTGCAGGTAGTTATGTTTCCTTGTAACACCTTTTCGTGGAAAAATAAACAAACTGATGCATTAGAGTTCTACCTCCTCACTGTGAAAGGTAAACAAAAATCAACATGCTGCAGGCAGTCCATGCTTACAGAGAAGAGGCTGATATCAGGCTGGGCAGAGAATCCCCTAGTGACTCCTATTCATAGTACATATTTTTCTTTGTCAGAGTAACTAATGAAATAATCATAATATTTAATAATAATGATAATGATAATAATAGCTGGTTCACATGTGTTTTTTTCAGTCAAAGATTATAGTGCTCCTTTCTTACTGACATATTTGCATTTTGAAGATACATAAGCCCAGGAGAGTAAAATACTTTCCAGAAGTCATCCAGCAAATAATCTGTGCAAACCATGGGAGGTAGGATCACTCGTGATGTATTTCAGTGACTACAGAGATGGTTTTGTGGAGGAAGCGTCTACTGGGCAGGAAAATGAATCTGGTCATGAAGGCACAGAAGGACTTGGGGCCTTCAGGAGATCTGTAACCTCTTTATGCTGTGCAGACCGTGGAAAATGTGATCCTTGTGCCAAGTGGTTTTTCATGTCAGTGGAAGTGGTAGAAGGAAAAATAGAGGCCCATAAATGGAAGAGGACTTCTGGACTTCTACATCTTTATGAGATATAGACAGGTGAACACTGAGTGTGCATAGCTGATGATAGTCTGTGAGTTGTGTCCCATGAAGGAAGCCTTGAGACATGGAGAGAGAGCTGAGGTAGGTGCTTTGGGGAAACACATTTGGTAGTGCTAAACCTTCCCTCCTGCTTTGGGGCCCTGTAGTCCAGACACAGCAGGATGGCATGTCACACAGGGGCTGGTAAACTGTAGCTTGTATAAAGGATCAAGAGGCAGAAGAGAGGCCATGACTATACTGCAAATCTGTGGGATGCAGGGGCTGTGAAGGGACAGCTTGAGGCAGAATGGGAGAGTGCGAGTCTCACACTTGCTCTGTGAAATTTGGCAGGTGTGTTCAAGTAATCTGTCTTGAGTCATTTGGCTGGTCAGTGGCAGAGCCAGGAATAGAACCCAGGTCTCCTGAATGCTGGGGCTACCACTGTATCTTCAAAACCATATTGCCTCTCCAAAGTTTTTTCAGAAGTATGCAAAGTGCAAAGGATCTTGCACTTCTCTACCCAGCCACCTCTTTAATGTGGTCAGACAGATGTTCTTTGATCATGACTGCATACTCAAAATCTGTGACAGGTCAATTTTGCACAAGAGTTAAAAATTAGCTTTTCATGTGGTGAAGTTCTTTTACTACTGTAGGCAGAGGCGGGATTGTGATGCTAGAGATAAAATGAGTTAGCTCTATACACTGCAGATTTCAAGGTGACCTTCACATTCAAAAAAATGTAAATCAGGAAGTCTTACGTATTTATTTGCTTATGATTTAGGAAATGCAATTTAAATACATGGTGTTTTTCATACACCTAAGAGAAAAACTTCTGCACGTGTTCTGACTCATACACTGTGCTACATAACAGTGTAAAATCCTGCAGACCTGGCTTGTGTTTAAATCAAGCCTGGAAAAATTTGTAAAGCAAGAACCTAAGCCAAAGCACTCCAAAGTCAGTCGTCTGGGGTTTTAATCAAACCCTGCTTGTGTTTTTCCCTCTCCTCACCCCAAAATTGGGTTCTGACTGCAACTGTGACTGGAGTCTCATCACAGTTCTCCAGCAACATGTTCAGGCTACTTGCTAATTGTAAATTGTATTCCTCTGCTGAGAAGCCTGCCTTCATAGAAGGGGTTTTCTCTTGCATGACACTTTTCTGTACAGCATCTTTCCTTTCTAGGCCTCCCATACATTCTCAAGAAAACCTAACTGCTGCCAGGTGCCAGGTATTGCATGAATAGTCATGACTGTAATGTAAAGGGTCTTGTACCTTTGCCATATCAATGAGTGTAACAGTGAAGAGTAGGCACCTTGAACACTACAAGCAGAGCAATAGGGAAGGTCTTGATTTTTCTTTCAGCAGCCAACGTTGTGCTCAGCAACCTTTTCACATCAGCTGTGTGATTCTCAGTGATGCCTGCTGTCAGCCGTATCCATTGCGTGGTGGCAGAGGCTGAGCACAGCCTGCAGGCAAGCTGGGGAGACTGGACAATCCTGCCACACTGCAGTCACGTCTGGAGCTGGTAGTGATGGGGCAAAACAAAGCCTTCTCAGTGCTGCCCTGCTGCATCCTGTGCCTCCACAAAATAGTAGTCATTCAAAGATTTTGGCTTGGGATGGCTTATATGCTGTTTCTAAATCCTCTCAGGACCTCAGGGTGTGATACGCATTTTGTATGTGTGTGATTCTGTTATTATTATTTTCTTTCTAAAAGAATGATAAACTTGGGGATGCAATCAAAACAAAAACCATAAAGAAATCCTAAAGTGCCAAGAGAAGCTGAAACAGTGCTTCTTGGATGGGACGTGTGTTCTGGTGCTATTATGCCACTGTAGTCCCCTGAGGGGGAGCTTATATATCATTGGGTTTTGCTGACTTTAAACATCTTTTATACATTTTAAATGAATATTTGTCTTGATTTGGCATTTATTGACTATTTAATATTTAAACATGCTTAATAAATCCTGAAATGAAACCACTGTCATATGAACATGGGACTTGTCCTAGTCTTAGCAAGTGCAGGCATCAGCAGTAAAAAGATAAAAAGGCCCAAGGAGGGACAGTGTCAGTATAAAAAACATTGTTCTCCATCTCAGCCAACACATTGCGGGCTTGTCTCTGCACTGGCTGCAGAGCAAAGGCTCCTCTGGGAAAGCAGTGCTGCGCTGAGCTCTGGTGTCAGAGGGCTGGTCACAGCCCTGATGCCAGCGAGGAGGTCTGGGCAGCGGTGGGTCCATCTCCCTCGGTCCCTCTCCCTGCAGACACAGGAATGCAGTAGAAGGTGGTGATTACATGGCCTCTGGCATGGTGTTTTTTGTCACCTCACAGTCTCCTCAGAGATTTAATTTCTTGACCTGGCACTCTCAGTGGTTCTTTCAGTCTGTCTCCAAGCTCTTATTTGTCCCTCACTGTTAGGAGCCATTTCTCTGCTTCACCTCCGTTTGGGTAGAGCTCTTTCTGAAGGCAAATTCCTCCAGCCCCCGTGTCTCTGCAGCTCCAGGTGCCACTGGTGCAAGCACTTCCAGCATGAACTTCCTAGCCTATCACTCACACTGCTAGCATGGGCTGTCCTGGGAAGTGTTTGGTTTCTTTTGTTTGTTTGTTGTTTTTTTTTTTCAAAATAAACCCCTCATGATCCACTAGATGCCATTAAAAAATCCCTGCAGCTTTTCTCCTATTATTTGTTGGTGTTTGTCTGAGTGGTCACATGGGCAATAAATGGAAATTCAGTTTAACAGCCTCATGGTCTAGGAAATGATGTGTTTCTGTGCTAAAGCAATCCTGAGAAGGTTTAAAGCAAACATACAAAAAAAATATTCTTTAGGGCCATTCTGCCTTCAATAAGTTAATTCTGTGTCGTGCAGATTTACTCAGTGGGACATGAAAGATTCTCAGATTTAGTGTAAGGACCAGGAAACGACTCATTATTCATAAAGGCATTGAAATAGCTTTACATCAGGAAGCAGCTCTGAGTTGTACAGCCCCAGTGTATCCTAGTACCTGGTCATCACTTTCGTTTTTCACTTATGCTTTCCAATGTGTTCGATGGTTTCAGGTGTTTAGTTTGTGTACCTCAGGAGCCAAGATGTGCAGCTGGCAGTTTGGAATGGCCACTTTCAGGCCTCTGGAGTGCAGAAGAAAAACTCAATATGAAATTAATGAGATTTGGTTGCATATATCTAAATTGTGGGATCAGGAACCCTTCATAACTGTTTGCAGTGGGTGCCTTGTCAGTGTTAAAGCTATCATGGTAAGGCCTGGATATATGTCATTTCCCAACTCATTTCTGTTTCCCAGGGGAGTAAACCCAGGCAGATGGGAATGACAGGGCTGCAGTGCTATCCCCACTTAGGTGGAACCCCAGGACTCACACTTTTTTTATTTTTTTTTTTAATTTAGGTAGCTATTAGGAAGTATTTTAAGAGCAATATGTGTCCTTGCTTAAATCCAGTGACATTTTCTACCTGGTGAATGTTTTCACTTATGAAATCTATTTCTCCTCTTGACAGTGGAGCCTAATAAGCCCTATCCTGAAAGCTATTTAGCTCTGTCCTGATGCTTGGAACACTGACAGTCAGACTAGAGAGCATACGTTCTGCATGCTGAGCCATGTGCTAAAACACCACGCTGCAAAATATACGTCCTGTCCTATGTGCAGATACACAGTGAGTGTACATAAAAGGTGGAGAGAAGCCCACAGGATAACAATCAAGTGTTTAGCAGCCAACACTCAAGAAGCTCTGTGGTTTATCTAAGAGTGGGGAGTGAGAAACTAGTTTGCACTACTCTTAGTGTAAGTCAGAATGACATCCTGGACTATGATAGGTTTGGGAAGAGCTCTGGAAAAATCACTTGTTAATGGTGTGTTAAGAGGGAGCTCAGGAGAATGTTTCCCAATTGTGTAGCTATAGTGGGAGAACAGAAGTTGTGAAGGCAATAGAGATTGATACTGGCTAGCTCCAGTGCTTAGTCAGATTTACTATTATTACAGCCTTGATGAAACATTGTACCAAAATACACTAGTGGTGGTATGTGTGTGAATTAAAGCTAAAGAAGGACTGATACTGACGATGGGAACAGCTATATAGGTCCATCCTCATTCTCCACTGAGATCTTCTTTTTCAATCTGTGAATGTGACCTAAGTACGTTAGAAGGCTTTGAAACAAATATGTTCAACATGTGAACTTTGATCATGTGCAGAAGCCCATATGGATGTGCTTTTACTCCCATTCCATACCACAGCTTATTCTTTCGTTGGCCATATACACTATTACCATCTTATGAAGCATCGATCAGCAATGGGGTTCAAAGAACTAGTGACCTGACCAGACATGGCAAGTTGTAAAGGAGGAGGAACTGAATGTCATGCCTTCTAGTACTAATCACTGAGAACAGTAACAGCTTGGTTCTACTTATTATGGGTCTTCGTTTTCCTGATCATCCCTGCTTCTGTCAGTAATTTTCTTTTCAGACGCTGTCTCCGGTATGTCACTCTCTCTATGGTCTTGAACTCTGGTTGAAAGACCACTCCACCTGGGAAGATGCTGTTTAATGCCCTGCTATTCCAGCAGCTGGTCTGGCTGACTGGTATGCAAATTTATTATAACCTACAATGACAGGAATCAAAACATGGTATGTTAAAATTCAAAGACTCTAAAATGCTCTTTCCTTAAATAGACACTGCATATAACTATGGTACCTTTTAAGGATACTCTTCAAAATATTTTGTTCCTTTTTTTTTTTTTTTTTTTAATTGAGTTGGGAATTCTACTGCTACTAATTTACAAGCAGAAGTAGTTGAGAGGTAGCAAAAAGTATGGAGAAACAATCTGGCAAATTTTGTTTTGGCTCATATTTATTCCTCTTCCATGGTTTACGTTTTGTTTTTTTTCCTTGAAAGTACGATTTCGGTACATGTTGATTAAGTTTGTTTCATGCTGCAAGACAATGAAATCTATCAGTAGACAGACTTCTGGAATGACAGACTTCCCGCTCTTTGCAATCTCTGTCTTTAAAACACTCTTGTTTCTTCCTAGTTTTTACATTCATCTTGTTCGGAGAACTGAGGCAGCTCCATGGGAACGAAGTGATCAGTTATCCAGGAAAGGCATTTAATAAGCACTTCATAGGTCAGAATTGTTGGCATTAAACCTTTGCTCGTCAGTATTGACTAGGAAACAGTATTTTAGGAGTTAGTCTGTTCACAACAAAATAAGATCCCTAAGTATCCACCTTTAAATAAATCAGTTACTTTCAATAATTCATATAATTCTACAAGAATCTAATCCAGTATCCATTGGAAGTAATACAAATTTCTGGTGATGTTAGAGGTCATTGTTTAATGCTGTTAGTGATTTCAGTGGCTATTTTTGTATTTTTCCATCATTTGGGCTTTCTGGAAAACGTATTCTGAACACTTTGTGCCTTGTATTAAATAGGGAATAGACCCATTGTGGTAGCCTATGTTGCCTACATAGATTTTGGAAGCCCTAATATTGTTACAAGGAATAGAATTTTATATTTTTAGCTTGTGCCATAAAAAAATACCTTTTTTTTTGCCCAAGATGCTGATCTCTCCATCCGTCTGATAGGTGGTATCTGAGATATCTGTGTAGCCACATACTGAATTGGTAATGTCATAGGAGTTGCAATTGCCACACATCTAGTTTTCACTCAAGCCTGCTAGGAATGGGAAATATTTGGCATGCACACTGATGGGTGACTCACATGCCAAGTCTCTGTTGGGCAAGGAAGGGCTGCACATACAGAGAAAGAGGGAAAAATGGAGAAAGGTTGGATTTTAGCATTCTTCCTCAACTGGTACCACTAGGACTTTGTGGTGGCCTCTTTCATGGTTGAATATGTGGTATGCCAGAACACCACCAATGCCCAAGCAGGGGTTTTAGCCCTGAACTAAAGGGTCCCCAGAGGTCCCTTGTTGTTCATGTCAGGAACTAGTGCTGAGGAAAGAGATGGAAGGCCTGGTAGCAACAGCTTCAACAGCATTAGGAAATGTAATGCAGTGGGAGAGCTCTGCAAAGCTTAACAGCTAGATTAATGCAAGCTGTTTGTTTTTACAGGCCTGAATCTTATGTACTCTCCCACTTGCCTTTCCTCCGTTTCCACAGGCTGAGCTGATATGATTTTAAACCCTTTCCTCTGCAAACATTTCTTTGCTGTCCCTTCCCTTGACTCTTCTGGCACATACCACTTCCAAGTCTCCCTCCAGTTCTAGTCTTCAGAAAATACACCATGTAAACCCATCTTCTCCCAAGTCTTCAGCTCTATGATTGCTCCAGCTGATGGCTTATTGCCCTGGGACATTTGAAATACTTAATACACTGTCTGAGGTATTCCAAGTCACCCTTTGGCTCACACATCACAAGACATGTGACAAAATAAATAAAACACTAAAAACATTTAGATGCTTCAGTTTTCTCTTTCCTTTGGCATATTCCTTATGATTTGGGTTCTCTTGTAAGACCAGGACTGTTTTTCTGGATGGGATCTCTCCTCTGCAGTAGAGTATCTGTGGCATCTTCTGTCTTTCCTTTAACTAAGTGATGAGCAAAATTTACCTTTAAAACTTGCTGTCCCACTTGACAGTAACATCTTGGCCAGCATGGCTGATTGGCCACATTGCCTTACCAGCTTCCTTGCTGTTTAATTACCAGCTTATCAAAGTGGATGCTTCTTCCTGATCTGACTGTTGTTTTGGCTTAAAATATTTCTTCTAGCAGAAAATTATCAAGGTTTAATGGCTCTTTTTCAGTCTAGTCCTGCCAGCCTTACAATTTCATTTGAAGGCAGAGAACTAAGAAGAGGCAAGCAAGCCTCTCACACAAAAGCTGTTTGCAGTTTGAAAGGGAGTCTCCAATATCAAGCAGAGCTCCGAGACAGAGGAAGCAGATCGTCACTGCTGCTGTTAATAAAATGAGAAAATGATTCAGAGAGGCCTCAACAGCCTGAGTAAGTCTGGAGGACTAGTGGAGGTGATATGCAAGATATTTGCTTCTGTTTCTATTTTCCAGTCACCTACAAGGTTGTGTTGTGGTGTGTGGGTTGTTTATTTGTTTGTTTGTTTTGTTTTGGTGTTTGTTGTGGTTTTTTGTTTTGTTTGTTTGTTTGTTTTTAGGTTAGTGACGTATCAGTATGCCTTCCAGCATTACTCTCCTGTCCTGTTTTATTAGAATTTTACTTGGTGATGTCTAATGGCATTAAGCACTGTCCCTTTACTTTGGGGCAGTCAAACAGGGCATGCAGTGGTTAATGTTGAAGGGATATAACAGGAGAAATAAATTGCCTAATTGTTGCTGATGGCTGCCAGAGCCTCCAAGCACCCCAGGCCCAGTGTGTGCTCTCATTTCTGTGGGGGTGGCTGGCTTCATTCATCGGCTGCTTTGTATCTGATGAAAGGAAAAGGTTCTCAAAGAAGGCACACCTCAAACAAGCCGTGAGATTTGAGGCAATATTTTTGCTTCGAGCTCTTCTTTGGGCCATGAGGAGTCAAAAAATAACACTGAGCAGGGTTAGTAGAACAGCTAACCTTTGTTCTACATTTTTGGGAGCAAAAAGGAGGTCATTGCCCTTAATCTTATGCCCTATTCCTAGCCAGTGTTTTTGTTAACTCAACATTTTCAGTGTGCATTTGCTACAGCATCCATCTTCCTTGCAATGCCTTTATTTTTTTTCTTTTTAGGCCAGTGAAATAAAAAGCAGAGGAAAAAAAAAAAAAAAAAAGATGTTTTCATTTCTAGCCAGAGGGGAAAGTGTTATCTCTAAGATGAGTTTGGAGAATGTAAAAATGTGAAATGAGCTAGCTTTGTAGGGTTGCTGGCTCCTTATAAATTACTCTTTTTGCTTCTGGTGCTCTCTGACACACGAAGAGCTTTACCCTAGAAGTGTGCACGTCCATCTGGTAGTGAGGAAATACTAAGTAGGCAGGAGTTGATGTTACAGGGAAGAGTCCTCTGGTCCTCCTTGGGATGCAACTGTGTGAGAAGCGAACAAATAATCTCTCTTTCTGGTGCCTTACAATCTGTTCATTTCTTTCCCTGTTTTATGGTGGCTTTAGTGAAAGCTTTACATCCCCAGATACTGAATCATAGAATCATTTCAGTTGGAAGAGACCCTCAAAATCATCAAGTCCAACCATAACCTACCTCTAGCACTGAACCGTGTCCCTAAGAACCTCATCTAAATGCCTTTTAAACACCCTGTGCTTTTCTTCCGAATGAGGACAGCACAGGCGACAGAAATGCACGTTTTTGCCTCCTACCAAAGCACCTCCATCCTTAACTAGAAGATAAAAGGTGAGAAGCTGTTTTGTTTTTCAAATCTGATTTCATTATTGGGTGATAGCACTGGCATCAGATGACTGCACTGTTTTCTATTTATGTATTTTACTTATTTATTTTCTGACATGGAGATCATTCTGTTGTGAAACTGCTGACTCCTTTCTCACAGTTGACCAAAAAGTCATTATAGTGAAACAACTTCAATTTTGCTTTCATTTTGTGTTGAGATGATTTGGATTCTTTCTGGTGACCTCAGAAGGAAGGCTTACTGTCTCATTACCACTCACCTGACCTCTGCAGTCACTCATTCTTACATCATCTTTGTGGCTAGATAGAGGTTTTCTTCGTGTGCGGTGATGCTGTGGATACGGAACAGTTACAGGGAGAATGCTAAGAGTGCGCTCATCCTCTGCTGCGTATAACAAAGGAGAAAAGCTAGTCACAAGAATGAAAAGATTATAAACTGTAAAAATGGGGGTAAGCAGGAAAGACTGGGAATGGGTTTCAGGCATTCCATATCCTTGTGGGTCTTAGAACAGGGTTTTGGTATTGAGCTCTCCCTAGTGCTTTGCAAGAATAAGCATTAATATCAGGACATTTGCAAATATAAAGGGCTTAACAGCCACAACGGACACGCATTTTGAGTTCTGGGGACTGAATTTTTTCCACTTTACCTTGTAGGACACTTTCATACCTGTTAAGTTGGGGGCAATGTGTGTATAAAATGCTCTTAAATCAGTATTCCCTATTCCTCCACTGCAGGCATTTCACACCTGCTTGATACTTGCACTGTGTGGGTGCACACACACACTATGCAAGGCAATCAAGCCCTGTACCGCTTGAGAATTACTTCAGTAATTCACAGTTTATATCAGTTGCTTTCATGGAAGCGTACAGGTTTTTACTTAACACCTTCAGATCCTCTAATCAGAGTATGCAACTCCCTGGATGAATTGTCTGAATTTAACCTCTAGAAACTGTGAGTTCACATCTTTCTTTGGGGTTGTCCTTCAGTCAGAACGTGTCACAAAGCCTGTTTTCCCCAGCGTGAAATGAAGGACTAAATTCCCCACACACCGTTATTCTTATCAGCCCAAAACATGCTGCATAGGACTACAGCATTTCAATGGCTCTTTGTACTGAGGAAGAAAAACATATGAAGTCAAGTCTGACTTTCCAGAAATGGTGCATGCATGAAGAGAGCTTTGCTCCATATGAAGTAAGGGGATACACTTGGAACTCTCTATCCTTTTGCTTGTGGAGTGCTCATCCCCTCATATTGCTGTTCCCCTATGCTTCTGTGCAGGCCTTTTAAGCAGCTGTTGTTCTGAGCTCCATGGAACAAGAGTATTTGCCAGTGTATCTGCAGCAGCCCAGGAGATGCAGAACAGCGGCACATCTAGTGTGCAACTGGCAGAAAGGAAGCGGTTAATTAGCCTTTTTTATGCCAATGTCAATATGTTTCTATTACAATCGTGGGTCCATGTTGGTACCCTCAGGTGGCTAATTTACATGAAATTTCTTGTGTGCGTTGAGCTTTAAACAACATCCCAGGTAGCCCAGTGAAAAAGGTTGTTGATGGCTTTTATACAAAAGATTGGAAATTCAGCCCCTGTTGGGACTGCGCTTTCAGCAATAGCACAAAAATATTAGTACCTGCCTTTCTCTCCCTGTTAGTAAACAAATCCTTATCGCTGTTTTTTCCCCCTAAACAAAAGAAATGGCCCAAAGCATTTAAGACATACGAAGCCAAGACGTGCTATTTATAAAAAGAGGCAAGGCAGATAGAGAATGATTTATAAGACTCATAGAGCACCTTTCAGCCAGCTAGGTCACACGACATTTTGCAAACTGATTGTATACACTTTGAGTGTCTCTGTATGTTTTGAGATAAATGAAGAGAGTGTAACTTTTTCCAGAAGTAGGTAAAAGTAAAGTGCGTTACTACACAATAGTTTAACAAATCTGCACATTAATTTCAAGTAGACAGAGAACAACTGAACAGCAGCAAAGATAAATGTACTGTAGTTGGGTGGGTTTTGGAGCAGCACTAAAACCTTTACTTCAGTGAGCTGTGATGTGTTGTGTTAGCAATGATGAATGTCTGGCACTTTGGGTGCACACTATGCTGAGCTTTGACTACCCAGAAGTCACAGGAGCTGCACTGATTTATGCTGATCTGAGCACCTGGCCAATTCTGCATTAAGTTTATTCAGACTAAATGAATTCCTGAAAAATACAACCTATAGCTGTTTTGGCAGGAGTGGGAAAATTTTATTAGAGAGGATTCCCTTGCTATCCTTACTGCTCTCTTTGTTTATTACACAGCTTTCCTAGAAATTAACCACATTGTTTTAACTCTTTCCTGTGGTGCCTCACCTTGCTGATCTTCATGTCAAGATGTGATCCCAACCAAACGATGCAGCAGTTTCTGTTGTAAGGAATGCTGCCACCAAATATTTTCACTTGAAATGTGGTAAGCCTCTTTCACTATGGGCCCTCCACTCTGAATGTGGTGGTTAAAAATCCAGAGTTGATGGATGAACCTGCCGTCACTTCTCCGTGTTACAGTTTTCTTCTGGCATTGGAGAAATGCCAGCCTCTGCCCCAAGTGCTTTTCTTTCACTGTGAATTAAAGATCTCATATGACTTGTTGTGTTAAGAGCTCCTGCTGCTCTGCACCCCTGCCCTTTGCAGATCCTACTGTTTCCTGACTTTGTGAGCTTCCTCAGAGCATGACTTGCCTTTGGAAAGGTGTCTTCAAATTGTGCCTCTGCTTCTGCATCACTATGTTGCTGTTCTCCAAGGCTGGGATCCTTTATAGCCACAGACGACTGTAAGAACTTTGGCTTTTCTATGCCAGGGTAATCCATGGGCAGCATGAATGGGATGTATCCTCTCTCTGGGATGTATCCTCATCTCTTTGGGTGAGATGGCAGTATAGGAAACCTTTCATCTTCCTGAAATCAGAAGGATTAATGCCTTCAGTGCTTGCAAGACCCTTGTTCGGTTTCTGCTGTAAGCCAGACATTAGGTTTTCACATGCAGGTTGCTGCATCCTGCATTTCATTGATGCTGGTTAGCAATGTCTGCTATGCACAGTGTACTTTAGCACATCTATTCGGCAGGCCGAATAACTGGGACAGAGTAAGGCTGGATGCTTTTCTCAAAGATGTATGGCAACCAATCGCAGAAAGAGGAGGATCTGAGAATCCAGACTGTGTTCCTGTAATTGGTGAACTGACTCACTGTTGGAGAGATGTGAGGTAGTTTAGGAAGCATCAATGTTTGATGATTGCTTTCTGGTCAAGTAACCCAGCTAATAAACTCGGTTTGCCACATGAGCTACAGTAAAAAGCAATGAGACATGAGTTGAGCATCTTTCACAGACCTTAAGTGTGGCTTCATTCAAATCCTTGCTGTTTGTAGTGAACAATGTGAATGCATCTATTTCCATACAGTAACTGAATGTGCTGCTAGAAATGACAAAGATTCAGAAAACAAGTAGAGACTTGTAAGGATCCTGTGATCATTAATACTCATTTAGTCTAGAGAAACGGCTAATAAATCTGCTTCTTTTTGTAAGGTATTTGAAAGATGTGTCTTCTCTTTGACTTAAGAGATATAATCCTGAAAGAATTAAAGCTGACATAGCCAGTTGAGCTATTGATCTGTTGATTGATCAAGCTATCACATGAATGCTTATACGACCCCATAAATAAAGAATGTGAACTTCTGCTAAGGTATTAAAAGTGAAATAATACTAATAATATTTTTTCCCATTCCACAAACTGTGCATGTACATGCATATGTATCTGAGTACATTGCAGCAGGTAAAGGCACAACTTGCAATTCCATAGAGAACAAGACAGTTGGAGAGACACCTTTTGTGTTTAGCTCTCAATGTGGGTAGACCGCATTTATAATGAATATGCGAGTGATGGCTATAGCGTGTAAAAGTTGTATCTCGTGAGCCTCTCACTGCTAGTCAGTGGTGTAACTGCTTGGGTGCAGTGCAGTTATCTTGGAGCTTACGCTGAGTTCCCTTGAGCAGCTACTGTCAGTACCCTGAAAAAAACCCAAAACCTTGAGCAGAGGACAGAAAACTTTAAATGACCTCAAACCTAATGAGGAGTCTTCAATGTCTAACAATGACCTGATATAGCTAATAATAAGTAATCAGGTTCATTTTACATGCACTGAAGCTTATTCTAGTTATTTGACTGGGTAACTAGGCACAACTAGTTGTCACAAGCAAATACTGACATCACAGAACCATAATAACCAGATATGTCTGATGAGATGGGATGTAATTACAGAGTCAAAAGGATATAGGTTACATTTTTCATTATTTTGGTATTCAGTGACCCTAAGATATACAAAATGCCTATTTCAAAATCCAGATCGGTTCTCAGTCCTGTCCCCTGCCAGCAGGGAGAGGACAGGAAAGTGAGGCTGCTTGCTGTGGAGCTGAACTGCAGTATCATGTGGGTTCAACATGTTTGCAGAAGACTTGCAGTGCTAGTGGAAGAAAGGTCTTTGGGGTGTTTCCTTCCTTGTGCAAACATGCTGAAAAAGCTGGGAACAATGCTATTTATTTTAGTTATAAGAGAAATAATACACCTTGGAGTCATCTGCATTTCATGCTGTACAGTTTTATCACTAATACCAGCAGCCTGGATAGGAGGAATGGACCCAAAGGGGCTGTGGAGGTGGAATTAAAAATTAACCACACTGACCATCTGTCATTGATCTGAGAAGAAGGACCCTGGGCCATTTCAGAGTGGCTAATATAAGCAGCGGCTGGATTTCTGTGGTTGTGACTGTCTAAAATACATAAGTAAGGCAAGTTTTACAGGCAAATAATATCTTTTATTATATCAACAGGTACAGCTGGAAAACAAACAAACAGGGTTTTTTTCAGGCTGAAAGTTTGTCTCTCTGTTTCTTCCAGCTGTATTACTTGGTCTAATAAAGGATATTATCTCTCTCTATAAACTTTGCTTCAAGGATGGCCCTGTACACTCCTGCAGCCTCTCTCAGGACGATATAACCCAGAAGACCAGAGGTGCACTTTGCCTGCCCTTCATCCCACAGTGCAGCAGGTCCTTTCTTCAGAATGCACGTTGGTCCACAGGTGACCAAACAGCATCCAGCAACCTGACAGGAGTCTGAGTCTGTGCCAGGGTCTCAACTGACTTGCTTTGAAAAAGGAGGCTGGTGGCTTGAGAGGTTGCTGGTGTGGAGTATGGTTTCCATAGTACCCAGCTGCCTGATGGTCAAGATGAGATTTTTCAGTCACTAAGCCAGGCATCCTTCATCTCTTCTGGGAGAGACTTCTAAATACATTCTGCATTCCCATTGAACTAGTAGGGGAAGTCACAGATGGTGACTGTGGTTGGCCACTCTCCTCTGGACTAGTCCATGGAGCCTTTCCAGGAGTTGTGACTCTCTTCATGAAGTATGACAACTACTTGCAATGGCAGCTTCTGGAACTGAAAGGTGGTGGGCCAGGCTTATAAAAGAGTTTACGAATAAAAAGTTAAGTAGGGGAAAGGCTTTTCTTGGACTCTTGTCTAGATGTCACAGACTTCTAAAGGAGCTAATAGAAACAGTCTCTGATAAAGTAAGGGAAGTTCTCAAAGGAAATTCAGGTATCTGTTTGGGGAGCGCCTGTCATGCATCATCTACTAAGGTTGGATAGAAACTCTTGACCTTAGGTTTTTCCCAGTCAGTTTCTGAATCTCCAAATAATTCATTTCTTGTACTGTGTCCTAGACTGAATCCCACAAAAGCCCCCTACAATTTCAGGCTAAAGAGGGACTGGGTGCTGTCAAAATGAGGGCAGAATTTTCCTATAAATAAAAAAAAAGTTTTAAAGTTCTAATCAGGGTAAAAACCATGGCCGCTAGTACACCAGAGAGCTATTCCAGCAAATAATTTTATCTCTGTATTTAAAAATAATATTATAACAAATGTACTTACTTTGTTACTTAAAATTGCCTTAGAAGTTTAAAACTGAAGATTAAAATGATAGTTTTCATTTGTCAGTATTCATATTGTTTGACCACGATGCAGCTTCCTCCCTTAATGAGGTGCTGATGATTTTCATTTTTGCCTATATAGTCATTTTCTGCTCAGTTTCAATTTTAGATTTTATGCGGCATCACAAAGATGCAATCACCAGAGCAGATTGTTAGTTTATATTTAAAATGCTTCCACTGTTATGTTTCTTTTTTTAATTAACATACAACCCCATGGAAATTAGTTTGTTGGGCATTGAAAAAGTCCTTCAGAAATGAAAGTGTGGAAGTGTGACTTCCAGTATTCCATTAATCTGGGAAATTGTTTGTTTGCCCAATAGGTTCCAGTATTGTCAATAGATAAAACCCAACAGTTGTGCCACTGCAAGTCAAAAGGAAATCTTAAGGTTTTCTTTGTGCATTGAAATTTATGAAGCATCCGTTTGAATTGACTTAACAAAACATTTTAATTTTATGAAATGCATTTAAAAGGTTCTAGGCAGTTTTGAGATCAATACAGACAATTACACAAATACTTGAGAAGCTCCTGCTGTTTGCGACCAGGCATCCCTGGGAGCAGAGCAGAATTAACCGTCCAGTTCAAGAGCTTAGTAGTGACTAATGATCTTCACCTTTACTTGGCCCCAAATATTTCTAGCTGTTGGGAATAAAACTTTATGGATCAACTCAAGTTGAGACCCTGTGTATTTATTTCAGAATTCATTAACGACTTACATACATTTTGCAGTATTGCAGTATTGAGTGTAGTGTAACGGATGTGTACTGCTAATGCCAAATCTATCCCAATTTATACTGAAGCAAAGGTTGTTGCTTATTCCTCTCTTCTTGGCAAAAAGTTACGTGTTAGACAAGGAATATAATCTGATTATTGGGATTGAACTGGCTTTCAGGAGTGATGAATATGTGGAAAAAATATCTCTTGTGTATGGAAATAAGTGCAGGTTGAAAACCTAGTTGCATTTTCTTTTCTATTGGAATAAATTAAAAATAGCTGCATGGAAATCATGAGAGTCTCAGACTTATTATGTCGATGCAAGATGAAGTTAAAATCCATTGTTTCAAACAAAAAAATTTACATTTAGCAAAGATTGTGTACTAAAGGGAGTTTTAAAGAAAGAAGGACCATTTTCCTACTGCAAGAAGGACAGTTTCCTTTGTGCCATGCATGATCCTATGGGATTTTTGAGGGTATACCTCCTGCTGAGACAGTGCAGATTTAACAGCAGGGGGTTAATATGACATGCTCAGTATTAAAATACCCAGTCTAGTCTTTTCTAGAAACCACCAGAATCAATGAGTTTTATGTGTGAAGGTAAAGACTAGAAGTCACGAAGCTGTTAAAAGGACAGAGTACCTTAGTGGAAAACTATAGGCATTGATAATTTGGAAGCAATCGACTGAAAGATTTACAAACAGAAGGTGTGAACAGTCAGGTACATGGCTGTGGATGCTGAAACCTGTTTGAGAACCTGCCCTTGGAAAGCGTTAGCAAGATGTTGCAATTTATCCTCATGTGGAAGAGGTGCCAATAATGCTTATCTGCTGTACAAAATTTTGGGTAAAAAAACCTCTGTCAAGGGATTTCTTTGATATCAAATTTGATTTTGGCTTAAAGTATCTTTTTGTTTCCAGAAAATATACTCTTCCTTAGAAAAATATATCTATGTTTACAAATAATTAGCCAAAACCAAGAACTACGTAGACAAACATTTAATCCAAAACTATTTTTTAAGTTTTATTTTCTCATGAAATTTTCCTTTAGTAGTAGAATTTTCTGATGAGAATATATATATATTTGTAATTAAAAGTGTCCACAGGAAAACAAACAAAAAAACCAAGCAAAACATGTTTCAACCTCCTGCAGTGTTGTAGAGCTTGCAGGCTGAACAACTTGGTGAGGAGCTTTGCCTTGGTCTGAGCAATGTGTCTGTGGGACGTGACAGTTTTGGGAGCTTTTTAAGGTTTGGTGTACGGGGGAACTTCCAGGCTTTGTCAGCAGACTGTGTGTGCATGTGCTGCTGAGCTATGGAGAAATCAGCATCTTCTCAGGGTGTCATTTCAAACCTTCTGCATCATTGACACTCTGGGCAGTGCTCTCTGAGGAAATGTTGATTCCCATTTGGATTTCAGCATGGTACCCAGGACACTGAAGTAACCAAGAGACGAGATGCTATGGTCTTTATTTCCTTTTCTGTCTTCCTTCTTACTTCTCTTCATAGAACAGAGTTGGCATGATTAAGTAACAGTGCTAGGTCAGGATGTGGGGATTTTATATGGTCGCTACAACCATCTTGCTGTCAAGGGGCTTAGTTTGAGGTGCTCCTGTGTCAGCTCATCCACAAGGTTAAAAGTCTGGAATCAGGCCCAAGTAAGACTTATTTCCAAAGCTCAAGATACAGAGGGAGTTGGTACTCTGGAATGTCCTATGTTTGGTCCTTAGGGTCTACAAGCATGTTGCTGGGTATAGGGAGCTCATGTTATGCTCTTCCTCTCACAAGTTTCAGGATCAAGACTGTGAAAGGAGTGCTTGGGAGGCAGAGAAGGCTGGTTGGAAGACCAGGCTTTGTTTCCAGCGTCTTGGGTTTGAACCTCAGCCAAGGGAATGTTCTCTGCATCAAATAGATTATTTTGAATACTGGTTATGGATATTATCCTTGCAGTTTTTGCAAAAAAACTTTTTTGCTGAGCCATTCCTCTGTTGAGCCACGACCAGAAGGGAGGACAAGGTGCACATTGCAGTTACAGTCATGACAAATCTCTGTGTGCTATGGTTTGAATTTAGGTACATTTCTGTGTCTTGTAGGGGTGCATGGAGTATGTTTTCTGCATGAACACTTGTCTGACAGTCTGTGACGTGCCTGCAAGAGACAGATGTGGTGTGAGTCTTGCAGACCTGGGAAGGAACTCAGAGCTTCATGCTTGATTTGATGCGTTTCCAGTTTCTGCCAGTCTGTGGTGAACTATGACAGTGCTGTGCAGAAACCCATTCACACAATGGGCCTGTCTGCTCCTATACCATCACTTTTTGCCTTCCAGCATACTGATGGCTGCCTGACATCCTATGTAGGTAAAGGGAGTCCTCCTGTAACCTGTGACATTCAGGGACCATATCAAGTTTAGAAAATCCAACAATAGACTTGTTTGCTAGTGTTAGCTTACTTCTTGAATCTAGGAGGCTGATAGGGTTAAAGGCCACTCCAGCCTGCTTAGAGTAGTAAGTCACTGCTATTGGTAGGCAGATGTAATAAGGGTTAGTAGACCTTGATCTTACCCTTTTCCCCTGAAAATAAGACATACCCTGAAAATAAGACCTAGTATGATTTTTTCAGATGCTCAAAATATAAGTCCTACTCCAAAAATAACCCCTAGTTATAGTTCATTAAAAATTCAATTTAAGTAATGTCCAGGCAGCTATATATGTAAAAAAGTAAGCATCTTTTGGAGAAAAAAATTAATATAAGACCCTGTCTTACTTTCAGGGAAACAGAGTACTAAGTTTTTACATGTCTATAGACATTAAGGTCTATTCCCATCAGTTCTCTCACCAGAACTGTTACAGAGCAACCAAGACTGATGAGAAATGACCCTTCTATTAGAAGTTAGTAGTGCTGACCAAGGGCATGGACACAAGTCATGTTGGTAAAGCCTTCCCAGACTGTCTCTGGTTTGACGGGAGCAATCTTGCAAACTGCTAAACATCTCTTCAGAGGGGCTCAGCTCTCTTATCTTCCATTCATGGCACTGAGAAGGCTCAAGTGTTTTCAGGAGGCACTCAGCAACCTGCAGAATTAGGAACAGAAGAGGGCTGTCTGTCAATCTGGTCCTGTTCTCAAGGAACAAAATTGTCTAAAAAGAATAGAATGTGTCTGTTTCTTCCTGTTTGCATTTGTAGATACAAATATATATAAGTTCAAATGATTTTATGAGCCTGATTGTGAGTGGCAGCTGAGAAACGCTCAAATGCCTGGATTTTAATGCAGTTACTTCATCAGGAGAGTGGAAGAAGAAGTAATGAAGCCTGTTAAAATGGAATATTTCTGCTGCTTGTTTTGCTTCATAAATATTCATGAACACCCCCTCTCTTTTCTTTGCCCTTTGACTGGTTCTGTTAACTGGGAGCCATTAGCTGTGGATGAGGCTTGAACCTCATAAAACATTTTGTGGTCATCAGATGCATTATTGGAGGAATTTGCAGACACAGATACTCTTGACATTCGCATCTGTTCCATCTAATTATTCCCAAATTGAAATCGTAAGGCCCTCTTTGTGACAATGCAGTGCATTTCTGTGGAGTTGATTGCATTATTAGAAGCAGGGATTTACAACTTCAGCCGGGGAGTGAGTGAGACATTGATGAAATTTTAGTTTTTCTTTGGAGTATTCCTAGCAATGTCAAATAAATTTGAGAGCACATATATGATGTGTGTACGAGCCTATGCAATGTATAAAAAAGCATTATTTTTAATGTGAATATTTTATTTAGGAGGTTGGAAGGCAGTAGTAGAGAGCTTATTCATTGCTTTGAATAAGGGATGAATATCCCTCAGTCATTGATTTGGGTAACAGAAAGTATTCCTCTGTCAGGAGTGAGTACACCACGGGGAAGTCCAGGTTTTGAAGTACCTTCATGCTTGGAGACTCCCAGAGCTGTGCCAGGCACTGCACTCTTCATTGCCTTGGTGCAATCCAGGAGCAATGTCAGAGGAGACCACACTAGTGCTCAGGTCTTCATTTTTGGGTGGACAACCAGTGGCAAGGAGGATAGGGACACAGCCATAAGCAGTTCAGCTATTTGGAACTGCAGTGCAAAAGCAGTTGTTTGAATCACTAGTTCTGTTTTTTTCTCTTTTTGCCTTTGTCTCACTACTCCCTCTCCCACCCCCTTCGGGGTTTTTTTAAGCTCTTTTTTTTAATATATATATATTTTTTTGGCATGTCTCCACAGCCTGATAAGTAACATCTGCTGTAAAGATTGCTTTTGTGAGGTAAATACCTGTCCAGCAGGAACCAGATGAAATCAGCAGCTTATTTTACAAAGGATGCTAGATGTCTAGTAAATGCTAACAGATTTTGATCAGCTCTCGACTAGAGAAGAAATGCTAAACTGGAGGTGAATGTATTCTTAAATGGCATGTTATTTTATTGTGCTCTCACTTTCTCTGCATCCATTCCTTGCTTCACCCACAGACTGTGAGACAGATCACCAAAATCAGGCATGTCATCCTATAATGTTGAGAATAGGTGGAAACTGATGTCATTCTTTGTTACAGCAGATTGGCTTTGGGGATTTAAGGATGAAGCAGTAAAATGACCAGCTGCTTGCCTGAAAGGAAGATTCAGTCCATGTCTCATAAAAAAACCCAAAATTGTTTGTTTATTTATTGCAATTATTTACAGACTGCTGATTCACTGCCACATTTTAATTTTTATTCTCCACACGGACACACACACACACACACACCACTGCAAATATGCTATAGAAAAGCTGCAAATTACAGGATGTCTAATTAGAAAGCTTTGAGGAAAAGATGACAAAGAATCATTCACCATGGAGACAGAAGTTGCTTGCTGGTTTATAGCCAGCTAAACAATGCCCAAGACTCTGATAAGCTATTCCTGGGGAGAGTGGGAGTTAGCCTGTGCGAAAAGCAGGGAGCTGGTACACAGAATGTCACAGAGGAGCAAAGCTCTCTTAAAGAGGGACCAGAGACAAGGATGTGTGAATACAGGGTGGTAATTACACTGGCTACATCTGAGATCTGTTCTATAACCTGATATATCAGTTGTTTCAGACTTCTGAAGACAGCAGCAAACCACTCTTTGCTTTCAGTGACTGTTTTTAGGTCACAAGCAAAATAAATCTGTGGTTTCTCTGTAGACCTGGTGATCAGAGATCATCTGAAGACAACAGATCTGAATCTAGATTATAAGAGTGCTAGATTTTAACAGTGCTCAGATAGGTGGATTTTTTTTACTTCAACTGCGTAATCCAAATGTTTGTTCTTAGTTTGTATTCTCTCAGCCCTGTGGAACTGGCCAGAAAAAGGATATTTGATTCAGGGCTATTTTTACATGCGAGATGTTTGTCACTAACAGAAAATTTGGTGTGATAGGCAACCTCTGCGTAAGACAGCCTGGGGACGAGTATAGCAAAAAATGCTGCAAATGAAGACTGAGGTACGTTGACAGTCATCTATTATTACATGTAGAAAAATTGCACAGTGCATGACTAGATAGAGAATGTAACATACACTTCTCTATTTATTTCAGAGATATGCTATTCTGAAGGTTTCAGATTTCTGCTTTTAGCAGAAGGGGTTCCAAATTCTTCCACCTTTCTCACTCTTGAAGAGCTACGCAGCAAGTCCTGTTCACTGTTCACAGCTTTATGAGCTGTGGGCATGCATGTTGCCATCACCATGGGATGTTATGTGTGACAACATTGCACCTGATGCAGCATCACAGCGCTGCTGCACACAAGGTGTCAGGTGCACCACAGTGCTCTGCAAGAACACGCAGCCTTCTTCAGAGACAAGGGAGGCAGGGATGCTTTTACTAACATTTTGATTTAGACTGCGTTCAAGCTAGGGACCAATCTGATCAACAAAGACCTAACTTGCTGAAAAAAACCACCCCCCCCCAAAAAAAAAAAAAACAACCACAAGAAACAAAAAACAAAACAAAAACCCCAAACAAAACTCTAAAGCAACTAAATTAAAAAAAAATTTAAAAATAATCAAACATAGCTGAGGACCTTCCTGAATTACCAAGAGAGGGAGTAAATTTGTCAAGTCTGAAAACCTGACAAGACCCATACTGTGAAAATGCTTGGGGTCTAAATTTATACATTTCTGCAGAAAGTTCACATCCGCCTCTTTAGAAGTAGGTTTTGATTTGCATTTGCAAGTGATCATCAGGCTTTAACTGAGATCAGAAGTCACTCGGGGTTAGGTAAAAGGGTTCTTATGAGAATGAGATGAAATTTGGGTTTTATTTCAAATAGGGGATGTACACTGTGTTAGCTGAAGGAATAGGTTGACTGCATTTTCAAAAAACACCCCAAACAATCCAGGATATTTTGCCATTCTGAATTGCTGAACAAGTGTCATTAACATACAAAAGAAAAGCTTTGATAATATCTACACTCAACTTTTCACTTCAAACACTTGCATCCCTGGATTGCTTGTTCCTGGCAACTGCCGAGAAAGTTTTACTCAGTATAGCAATAAGCCTTGGAGAAATATTTTGTCATTAAAAAAGCCACAATTATTTCAGCTGATGTAAATGAAAAATAGAGCAGTGATGTTCCTTGGTCACTGTGACCTGCTCATGAAAATGTGAGACAAACATAATAGAACTGGGATATACAGATTTCTCAAGAAAACTTTGCTGACGTGTATCCTGTAGGGAAGAAAGGACAATTTCTTTCAACATACATAGGCTAAGCTTCAGTTGACTTTGGTTCTGGCTTTTGGTGCAGAGCTGTCATTTTGTCTGGTCACCAAAGGGAAACAGTTGGCAGAAGTTGCTCAGAACTTCTTAGCAGTGTATGCAAAATGGGATATTTTCATGCCTGGAAATCTGAATGTGAATTAATTTATATCTGTACATTTTCCTAGGTCTTGGAGATTTTGGATATCCAAGCATCAAAGTCTGCACAAAGCTGTGTGAACTGTACTTACTCAGATTCCTGTGACTGTCCTCACATTCACATGCCACCTTCACTTCACATATCTATATTCAGAGGTACATACCTGGTTCCTAACATGCATTTCACTGAGATTATAAAACGTGGAGAAGGCAGTATGGAGTAAGTGATCAAAGAACTTGACCTTGAAAATAAAACTTCCCAGCTGGGCTGTGTATTCATAAGGAGACTGCAGAAAGGCTGAACCAAAGCTCCAGTTGTTGGTGGTGGTCTCTAGGATGGCATCCTAAGTACAAGAGGGGTTGCATGGTATTTGTCAAAAATGCCACATTTGAGAAATGGCATTATGTACATGCTGAGGTGGAAGACAAAAACAAAGGGCAAATGAGGCTTTAGATACCAAAAAAATGTTTTAAAACACAACTACAGTCTAAAAGTTGTGAGGAAAAGATAGCAGATTGTTTCTGTGTAATTAGGCTGTGCTATGAACAGAAGTCCTGGACGCTCACGTCTACAAAGCCGTTGTGAGTGATACAATGCTGCCAGTGCTGTTTGGTCAAGAAATCCCTCCAGGACAAGTGTTCCTACCATGAAATCAATAGTAACAGCAATCTGCTGAGCTGATTAAGATATGGGCTTCCTTTTTGGCACCTCTTCCTTTCCCAAAAACCCTTCAGGTATTGGTAGGGCAAAGACAGATCCTATTCAAGCTGTGTGGGCAGGAGGCTGCTCACTTCTAGGGTCAAAGCCAAACTCACCCTAGTAGTGGGGGGGACACTGTCAGAGGAGAGTCTCCAGACTGAAGTTTCTCCCACCCCAAGGTCCTAACAGATTAAAAAATCCGCTGTGTGTTTGTCTGCTTTCCTGGCTGGGCGTACAGTATTCTCTAGAAGGAAAGCACTTGAGCCAGGTAATTAAACATGTCAGCTCTTTATCCAAGAGAGTATTATATTAAATTATGTACAGTAAATATTTTTGGAAGGTGGAATTCTAAAGAGAACTTATTGATTTATGGCAAAGGGCCAAGCTGCTGATGGGGTTGGCAGACGTGTTCAGCATCCAGGGTGTGCTCAGCCTGAGTACGGTGCGCGTTGGGGGCAGACACAGCTAGCCGGGCGTATCAGCGCAGGAGGGGGCTGCTCTGTGCTCTGCCACTCTTCCTCCTTTTTGCAAGCGCACAGAAAAATTGCGAGCACCCCTCAGCTTTTTGTACGCCTGTTGAATCGATACGGTGTTGTAGAAACCCTTGATCAGCACTACTGTCTCAGCTGTTCTTGTAAATGGCAACATTAGCGGGACTACCCGGCCATAGCAGGCAAGGGTGGCAGTGAGAGGAGGGTGGAGAAAAATGTCAGTAATATGGATGGCCTTGCCAATGCTGTCAAGGACTGGAGGCGATAAACAGGCAGCTAGAGACACCATTTCATCTCCCCGGGGAGGCCGGGGTCAGACATTCATCATATCTCTTTATTCCAGGGGAAAATGCTGTATGTGAGACATAGGTGGTGTACTACTGTATATTGCCTTCTGTTAGGGCTGATAGCTGCACTTGGCTTTTTGATGTGTGTGAGCTCCCAGTGCTCCTCAGAGGTGCTTTGCATCTCTCTCTGTGGTCAGATGAGCCTATCGGTCTTCTCTAGTATAAGTAGGAAGTAATCTAGAAGTCATGCTACACTAGCAGAGAATGGCTTAGGTAACCTGAAGAGATTTCTTATTTGTAATACCTTACTTTTACTCCCTGGGAATTGTTTGCACGTGCATGTTTTAGCAAAGGGCACAGAATCCTTGCATGACATTTTAGGAATATAATGCTACATATGTCTACATGTGACCGTGATGCACCCCGCATAGTGATGCTAACTCAGAAGATCATAACACGGTGTACTGCAGATGTGTATGGGAGGGTAGGCAGGAGCACAAATATGTTATTGCATAAACATGTGGAACATTTACCATCATATTTACTCATTGTTAGGGTAAGAGATATGTTTCAGAAATGGGAACTTATATTAGTCACACATCTGTAGGCATGTCCAAGTCTGTGCTTGTAGGTGTCTGAGTTATAGGTAAAAATTTCACATGTAAGATATACATATTTACATTATGTGTCACATACATGTATGTCTTTCTGTGTTCTTTTATATTTCAAAGATAAGTGCTTAGGCGGGGCAACTTGCCGTATACTATGGAGCTGTAAAAATATTACTATGCATACAAGTGCACTTTAATTGTAAAATATAGAGACGCATGAATATATTTTCCTAAGGTCGTTTTCATTTTTTTTTCTGCTGGGAAGTTAATAATGTTTGTGATAGTTTCTCAAAGGAAGAGAAAGATCCAGTGTAGTACAGTATATGGCATTATGTTCTCTGCAGGGAGCCATCAGCTTGTTATTTAAAGATGGCTCTTCATTTTGCAGTGTAAGGTTGTTTCAAGTCTAAATGATGAAAGTCCATTTCACCCATAGAGATTTTAATTTAAAGTGCCCAGTGCTTCTCCTCAGCTGGAAAAGAGCTATCATTGGATCTTTCTGTGTCTATCAGAAGAAAATAATGAACCAGGGCAAGTAGAGAGCCTTCTATACTGCCTCTTTTGTGGATATCATGTGCATCCAAGTGGTCTCTTCTCCACTTTGAAATGTTCAGAGATACGATGCAAAGAAATGTCAAAATGTTTTCGGAACATTTTTTTATTTTCTAAAAACTAAGGTGAAGTTTTGCAAAGACATGATTTTGAAGAGATTTGTCAGTATTACCTGCTTGCAGTTGAAAGAATAAGCAACATCAGACTAGGCTTGAAAGGTAATGCATGCAAATTTGGAGCATGTTTTCACTTACATAAATAGCTGAATATGCATATAATCCAAAATTTGGATGCCCAAACACCAGTTTGCAGCAGCAAAGGAACATGCAAGAAAATGCTGCCCTTTGGAATATAACATGAAATTTTCATCTCAGGAAGTTTGAGCTGTTGCCTTGAAGAGCATGTTCCTTTCTCCCATTTCATAACTTAACGACATATGGTTTACTGAGTATCTTTTTCCAAAATAATTGCTGAAATACTTTCTGCAGTTTGATTGAACATTCTTGGATGCTGCCAAACAACCCAGATAAGATTTGCATTTCCACTCTCCCTTTTCCACAGCACAGTAGGCAAATGAATCTTGAGGTCATATTTAATCTGCTGACTTCACTGGAGGCGTGCCAGGTTAGGCCAGCTGTGAAAATTTGGCCCCAGGTCACTAATAAGAGCTCTGTCGCTAGTGCTCCAACCTTGCAGCAGCCTTATTGACTCTGCTGGCACTTCTCTAATGCAAAAAAAGCATAAGAAAAATTTTGGTTATGATGCAGTTAAACCCTCTTTAATTTGAAAGTGATTATAATCAGTGGAGAAAATCCTGTTAATTAGGCAATTATATACTCCACTTCTCTTCCAGCCTCCGTCTTTCTTCAGTCTCCACCTTGTTTTCTACTTTGGAAATCAGAAGAACAGACATATTAATCTTGGCTTCTAATTCTAAATTCATCTCCTGGGCCAGGATCATTCCAGTCAGCTCACCTCTCCCCACAACAGCAGGATGATTTAAAACCTCCACCATACCACTGTGTTCATCTAAAAGTGAAAAGGTGACACTGCGTGTGTTCCTCTCTTTCAGTACACCCTCTCAGGACATCTCAGATGTCTCTTACAATAAAACCTTCCAAGATAAATTGACATCTGTTTCCATTGCAGCTTGAGAAGGCCTATGAGTGAAAGCTTTACCGACCAAATGTCCAAGGCTTTCCTATTCTTGAGGTTATTAACTGGTATGCTAGATGTCAGTCAAAACCCACACACATGAAAAGGTGCACCCTAGTGTAGCAGGCACAAACGTAGTTATACAGAGAGGGAATAAATCCCTGTCAGCTTGTCACAATCCTTCTTGTCCTTCATGTTCCCTTTCATCACACCTTGGTTTTGTTTGATGTTGGTTATCTCAGAGAGACAAAGCTATGTTTTACTTTCTCTAGCAGCATCACTGCCCTTACCCAAAACCTGAAAACCCACCTGTGGTCATCTTGTCTTTAATTCTGTAGAAGTACCCCTGGGACTTTGTGCAGTGACCTCTGGGGTAAGGGAATACTGGCTTTTCTAAAGCTTTTCCAAAATGTTCTTGCAAGTCTCTGCCTTGACTCTGCTTGTGAAGCAGAGACCAGACAGGCAATCAAAATCAGTAGCTATGCATGCTTGTTAGAGAAATGGGACATCAAGGCAGTACTTAAGGGGAGATTAAAGTATATCATCAATATAAATAGATACGTGCAAGGTTGGAAAGAGAGAAGGGAGGGGAGCAGGGAGAGTCTGCAATAGCTCAGCATTAAGGTTGTCAGCCCTTCCCCACACCAAAAGTGGGATGACGCACAGAAGCAAAAGAGGAGTAGGTCGGATGAGTGGAGATGGAGAGGAAGTAAGGGGGAGGCAGGTAGAAGCTAAGGAAGACTATGTGGGACCTGTGGAAGTGCAGTAGGAGTGGTTTTGACATGTGAAAACAAGTTTTGGAGAGGGTGGAACATGTAGGAACTGAGCAAGAGTGGGTAGGGCCCACAACCCCTTAAAGACCACGTTCATATTTCTGGCAGCTTTCCTCTCTTTTTGGTGTGGGAGAGCAGTGTCCTCTCTGGAGCACATCTATTTGTGATGACAGGATGGGGAGAATCAGCTGGTGGCATCTCCCAGCCCAGAAAGGGCAGAAGGCAGGAGACATTTCAGAAGCATTTAAATACTTTGCTCTCCAGCAAGGAACCAGACACCGGAATGCCGTCAGGTACCACGCTTCTTGGCAGCAGAGCCTCACAGCATCATGTGTGGTGACAGCATTAAAAATGTTTGTTTCACAGTTTTTAGTCTCCTGCTGCTTGGGGGTGGTTCCCTGTCACGTGGACAGGTGACAATTAGTTGGCCTGAGGCTCTCTCGACTCCCAGCAGCAACACCAGCTCCTCCTGCCCACCCCTACAACAGAAGCAAGGATCGAGGGTGGGACAGAAAACAGCTTGGTCTTGGAGCCAGGGCAGACCTAGACACATCTCCTGACTCCAGCCTTCTCTGTAACACCAACTCAAAACTGGCAGGAGGCTTTGGTAGACGTTAAGATGGATGGTGAGTTGGTAAAAGGCAAAGTGGAAATGAGAAGGAAGGAGAAACAGTGCAGTTTAACCATCCTTATCTCTCACAGGATTCTTTGAGTTAAAGCAAGGTGTTGAACAGCACAGGGTGATGTGTTTTGGATGTCGGACTAATGTTGTTTCCTTATATTTATATTTATGAGTGCCCTGTGGTGACAGAGGAGTTCAGAAAACACTGAGCTGTTTAGCAATTTATGTCTTTGCAGTCTTAAGCAAAGCTTATTGTCAAACCCAAAGAAATCAGAAAAAGAACTGTGAGAATTTTTAGCTGCAGATAAAATAATCAGTTAATATGGTTCATTTCTGTTTGCAAACTGATTCTGCTTATGGCTAATGCTTTCTTTCTGAGTATTGTCCAAGTAATTTGGGACTTTTTGCTCAATGAAGGTTGCTGCTGTCTGCTGCACGACTGACTCATCCGTGGAATAGGTTTTCCAGTATAGTGTCTTTGCTCTGTGAACAGATGTCTGAAGCATGATCAGTGGAAGAAATGCAGAGGGGAAGATAGAGAATAACAAATTTCTGTTGTCAATTTGGACAATGTCAGTTGGTCTTCCTGGGTTTTCAAACAATATATTTAAACAACAAGGCAAAAACCAGCGCAGAACTTACTAATGGCTCAGCGGTGCACCCCCTGCTTTTATTCATACATGCAGCGTGGGTGCTGCTCGGGCAGCCCTCCCACTGCATGTCGTGTGTCACGCGTGTCCTGGCAGCCAGGCTGGAGCCCATTGTCCTGGCCTGGCTTTCTCTTGGTGTCTCTCTCACAAACATCCTCACTTGCACACAATATGGCCGATCTGGCTGTCTGGAGAGATGCCTGAAAATAAAACACATTCCTCTCTGCTCTTTTCTGAAGAAAAACAAGCGTGATAGGTTAGCGCCTGCCCCAGTGCACCAAAAAGAAAAATGAGAAAAGAGGACAGCGGTGGAAAAGAAGAGGAAGGAAGACAGCGTGTTTTCTTGCTTTCCTGAAAGCAGGCGCTGCTTTTGACCTCTAGTTGAATTCATCTGTGTTGGAGCCGGGGAGAGAAGGATGCTTCTGCCAGGCTGCTGTTGCCATGGAGACCAGCAGAGACAAGAGAGGCAAAAAATTGCTGTAGACGACGACTTCTGAATTAAAAACAGGGTATTCCTGCCCTTCGCACTCACATAACCCTATTCCTATTGGTTTCTGCTCTTCATGGCTTGTGGGTGTAGTAGCTTTAATGGAAAGGGGAAGGCAGCTCTTTCCTTATCTCATTGAATGTTTATTTCAACACCTTTCAGAACCTAATGAAACAAATACTGCTTTTTTAGTCTCACACTTGGTCCAAAAAAAAAAAAAAAAAAAAAAAAAAGACTATGTGAGGTGGCTCTTCCCACCCCCAAAACTCTCCACGCTCCTGTAGACTAAAAGGAAGTATCATCATTTTAATTTGAACTATCACTTTCAGCTCCAGTGGGTGGGTGGAGGTGGGTGACAGCTGAATTTCTAATTTCTCTCTCTGCCATCAAAAACGAGTGTGTGGATCAGGAGCTGACAAAGTCTGTTACCTGCCTCTTCCTGTTGGGTGTATTTAAGGGAAGAGGAGGGAGGCAGAACAGGGTGTGTTTATCCTTTATCTCCTCTTCAACTTTATCCTAGATTTCCTGTCATTCTAGAGAAGTGCCTGATGTGCAGTTTTGCTTTTCTTAAAACCACATGTGTTTTACATGTATGACTCTTCTGTCTTGTGCTGTCAGGTTTAGGAGGAACTAGGAGTTGCAAAAACAACAGGTGAAAGGGCAAAGTGACCTTCCAATGTTCTGTAAAAACAGTACTTTCTTTTTTTCATTTAGGTTTCTATACTGTTAGACCTTTCTATATTTACTCTTTTGCCACAGAATATCCCACGCTGGTCCTTAAATGCCAGGGCTGGGTGGAGAAACTCAGTTACTGACTTGTAACCAGGCTTCCCCCAAGTACCACACTTTGCCATAATTTCACCAGCACACAATATCCTGTAGAAAAGGATTTTTAGTCTCAGCCCTCAGCTTTCCTGAAGCTGCACTCTGCTGAGGGTGGATTCCCACCCACAGCTTCAGCCAAATGCATCTCTCCAAACCCTGCTTCTCCTGTTTCAATCCCCACACCTACACATCTTTGAACAGGTATTTCAGATAACTGGTAGCGTACAGAGTAAAGGCTGTGTTAATACACATCTCTTTAATCACCCTGTAAGCCCTGGCTTTATAACACCAAGGAGACAAGAAAAACGTTGTACAAGAAGGTGAAATATAGAAGGTCAGAAACAGAAATCGTCAAAGTTTTGCCTTGTTTTCCTAGGCACTCAAATGGGTCCTCTTTCACCATTTGTGATGGGACTAACTTACCAAAATACCATACTTGGGTTGAGGAAAGATTTCCTTAATCTGCTTGAGATATTTGTGTTTGCATTCCCTAGTCTGTCTTT
The DNA here is from genome assembly GCF_964273445.1 of Streptopelia decaocto. Taxonomy (NCBI): domain Eukaryota; kingdom Metazoa; phylum Chordata; class Aves; order Columbiformes; family Columbidae; genus Streptopelia; species Streptopelia decaocto. The sequence goes on along the minus strand of NC_138663.1, from coordinate 61,455,054 downwards.
TCCTACCCACCCCCAGGAATGCCAGTCCTAACGTTCTGTCTGCAAGCTCTCTGTGGCAGTCGGTGGTGGGGAGATAATCAGGACTGGTGACATTTGGTGTCTAATCCTCCCCAAGGCCTTTCTCTAAGCTTCACTGTCCAGTAGCGCTTGTGAACATTTGTTATCTCCCAGGCTTGGGGCCCAAGCAGGAAATAAGTATTTGTAAGAGGCAGAGATGCATTTGTTATTGACATCTGTTCTTGTTTTAATGAGGAGAATTAGAAAGAAGCAGGACAGGTTTCAGATGGAATTAAGTTTCCCTTTTCTCTCTCAGGATACCCCAGTACAAGTCCTTCCAAAGACACTGCTGAGTGTTTAGTAAAGGAGGAGCAAATCATTTACACACCGATAAAAATCCAAAGAGCAGTTAAGCACTGCTCCCCTCGCCACCCTGCTCTCCCACCTCTCCTTCTGCCTAGGTTGGTCAGTAATTCCTCTCAAGTGAAACAAGCAGTTTTCTGATGAACAACAGGTATAATTTCTCCACCTTGACAAACTCACTGCCCTGAAATACACTTCTTTCTCTGGCTTGTTCGCAGAGGTCCTTCTATAACTATTTCTCTGTAATAAAGACTGATGGAGGAAGTGAGATTGAGGTCTGATGCAATAATTCATTTGCTGGCCTTCGATGATCTATTAAATCAGCCAGTGATGTCGCTTGATCTGCCTCTTGCTGGAAAGAGCCCTTACAGCAGTGGAATTGCTTGCTGCTTCCATTAGTTTGTAAATAACCTGTACATTTGGAGGTCAGTTTGGCATGACGTTCTCGGTCTCGGCAGGTGGCCTGCACCATTGAGCCCATCTGATTTTTGAAGGCTTTAAGTCAGGAAGAATAATTGATAGAAGACTAAAAAAAAAAAAAAAAAGAAGTTCCTCTCCACTTTTTTTGTCCTTCCAAATGATAAGTGAGGGAGTGAAATGAGTCCCTGCTCCCTGTCCTTGCCCCTTCGCTTGCCTCCCTTAGTTGCTCCCATTCTTTTCCTTCCCCTCACTTCTCTGCTCTGACCTTCTGCTAGGCCGGGGCATATTTTTTTCTAAAAAACTGTCATCCAAAGACAGGCTACTGGCTTGTACTTGTAACTGTGAGATAAATGCCTTTGGGTAGCATCTCTGGAAAAGATACCTTCCCAGCGCTGATGAGCTTGACAGCAAAGAACACACTGTACTGATTTTTCCTCTTTCCAAGAGATAAATTCCACCTTTACCTCAGCATCATTTCTGCTTATCTTTCCCACTTCTGAGAGAAGTTTAGGCTCAGCTTTGCATGTTGGCATGTATTGTTTGGGGTCTGTGAGTATGGGTGGAGCATTTTGGGAAGGCTCCCATTCCCCCTTGCGAGTTTGGTGACTGGGAAGGCCCAGTGTTGCCTCTGTTGCTGCAAAATGCAGGATGAACGTGTAGGAAGGTGTTTCCTGGCTTGCTGGTTATCCATGGTTTGGATGCGGAGGCAACCTGAACCCAGCAAGATTATTACAAGAGGCACATGCTGTGTGCATGGAACTGCATTACATCCAGGGCCATATCACCTCCACCAAGAGCGCAATCACTTGGGTGGTTCTGGGATGTTCTTGGATTTGGGGGTAATGGGAAAGGGAGTGGTGGCAGGACAGTGATTCTGCATGGAGCAGTTTTGGATCCAGCTGGTTTTAGAAGCTCCAGCTGCTCCAGACCCAGCCAGGCCCCACACATTGCCAATGCTGGAGGCAAGGAGAGGATGCATCCTCTGCCTGGTACAAGGGTTCCTGGTACCAGGAGTACTACGAACTCTGATGGAGGTACATCCTACCTCAGAGGCTGTGTGGCAAGTCCAGGGGCGATAACGCTCATCTGGAGTTAAGCAGCCTATTTATACTTAATCTGGCTCCATACAGAGACACTGAGATGTTTCTGTATCATATTCCTTACTTTGTCAAGACTAATTTTGTGTAATCTGGGATAACCTAACCTCTCCCCCATTACTCCTGACAGCAGAACATTGACTATAGTTCAGTTTCCATGAGAGATCATAGATGTTGAATGGCCTCATCATCAGTTAGGGATGAAAAGTGTCTCTTCTTTGACAAGTACATCATGACTGTATTTAGTTCTCATTAAATTAGCTATGGAACAGAGCTTATATTACTGATATGCTACCATGAGGTAAATAGATGAAAGACCCCATTACAAACATAATAAATCTGCCAGGGTATTTAACTTGCAGTATCTGCTTCTGTGCTCCACTCCTGGGTCTTGAGGAAAGGTTGCCATTCACATTGGATAAGGATGTCTGTGTTTGTGGGATGTATTGATGTTCTTTTGGGCTGAATGAAATTATAAAATTCACTGTGCTCAGTTAAAGTGTGAATTCAGGTTCCCATAAGCCAGCATCCTGACTCACAGAGCCACCTCTTTTCTGTAAAATAGCTGTTGATGAAAATTCCCCCCTAAAATCTGTCTGTCTTCAAAGAAATGTAGTTCTCAACTTGTACTGAAACATTTAACTTGTCAAATAAATAGGTTGTATTGAATGGAAAATAGTTTGATGCTGGTTTTTAGTGGTTTTGTTGTGCCATGAGAAATAACTTTGCTTCTAGTTGTGATGCCTCTTGCAATGCTACTAGAGATACAGAAACACCCATGATATTAATCCTGAAGATCTGAAAATGGCTGTACTGTAACATGGAAGTGGCAAGCCTGTAGGATTCTCCATGCGGTTAGAAAAGACTTTTGCCTCTACAGTATAGGGTTTATTTAGTCTTTCTGAGCAAAACATGAATAAGATTAATTTTTAAACTATGCATTATGGATTTGCATCAGTGCAAACAGGACAGAGTTTGCTCTGCTAGTTCTACCCCCTCTTTCTTTAGCTTTGTTGCCAGTTGGGGCTACTTACAAGGGACTGACTCACCACTCCATTACTGCTCAGGTTTATGCCACTGTAGCTCTCAGTAAGTGAACTGGACTGTGTGGTTGCATCAGCCCTTGTTCTCCTGCCTCCTACCCAGTTCTTTTTTCTTCATTTTCAGAAACTACATGCCTTCCTTCACTCTTTCCACCCAGCTCACCTGCCCCATCCAGCTCTCTGCCCGTGGTCTTCTCTGCTGGGCTTCATTTTGCAAAGCCCTTTTCCCCGCTAGTGCTGCCTACCGCACTTCACAAGAATTTAACATTTTGCTGTTTCATCTGGGCTGCAATTGTTTTTCATTTGTCATTATTTCTGCAAGGCTATCATAACGATCATTTGCCAGCCTCTAGGAGATCGTTGTGCAGGCAATAGGATGGAAATTACCCAGCTTGGGTCAGTCACTACCAAGCCCCCATCGCAGGGCAAGAGAGAGACATTTCACAGTGGGAAGCTGAAAACCTTTCTTATTCCACATGCAGTCCTTCAGTGTATTTTCAAAGAGCCTTGCCTTGAATAGCATCCTCTCATGTTTCCTTTTGATATTCTCACTTCCCGCCTCATATTTTATTCTACCTTCATATCAAGGCTGTGTGTGGTGCCAGCTCATCCTCAGCTGTCATTACAGTAGCTGGTGAGCTGACACCACAGGCCAATATTTCTTGTTTTGATGGTGGATTTTAGGTTACAGAGGTACGTTAGCAGTATTGGGTGGTAGGTCTGCCACTAGTCTGTGAGATGTTTCTTAAGGGAGCTTCTCAGGTGTTCCCAGGCTGTCTTCAGGACAGCTGAAGAAAGAGGCAGGACATACTGCCTCTTTGCCTCCTTGGCTCTTTCAGGGCTAATTGTTAGGGCTGTAGGACACACACACACAGATTGGAGCTGCTCATGGTTTCTTTGGCAAAGTCAAAACAGGAAAACAGTGTATTTCAGCTACATAAGTGCAAGGCAGGAGGAGAGCAGGGGCAAGCAGCATAAAAATGACTTTATATCACCTACCTACCAGTGTTGAAAGCACACAGTATGATGTTCTCATCCAAAGGCTCAGAGTGGAAATGGCGTTTAACCTCTTGTGATACATGTTCTGTTGTGGTCCACTTGAGCTGGACTACAGCAGGACTTGTTATTCATCTTGGACTAGGTATAATTTATAACATGAACCACTTCTCAGCTACTGCACTACAGATATTCTCAGTCTCCTTCACAACTGTAAACCATATTTTAATATAAAGAAACTGGCTTGTGGACTGCTCCCTCCAATTTGCCATCCTGCACAAGCTCCTCTAATTGCTGAAGAATGTAGTATTTCCTTGTGACAGCAGCAGCAGCAACTGCCTACTGAGGAAAAAGGTAATTTTAAGAGCGCATGCAGTGTATTTTTAGGTGGAGGGTATGTGCACTTTGTGAACAGGCAGCTCTTTGCAAATGAAGAGCTGATGCTCAGCAAGACACGCATGGTTTGTGGCACGTCTCTGGGGAACCTGTGTGCTGAAGTTTGCCACCCTGTACAGTACTATCACAATTGGAATTCAGTGTTTTTGGGAGACTCACTCAAAAGCCAGGAATAGAAGCAATATTCACTCTAGCACTGAGAAGTAGAGCACTGCGGTGGAAAGGGAGTCCCCAGGCCAGAGTTAGAAATGCTACAGCTGCTGTTCTTACCTGCTTAAACTCAGCAAGATCCCAGGGCCAGGCTTCAAGACAAATCCCTACATTGAAGGGCCTGATTCTCTTTTGAATTGGTCTGGCCTGAAAAGGAACTAACTGTTTTGAAGTGGAAACAGCTAAAACAGTCAGGGGAGCAGTACTGAAAGCTAATTCTACCATTTGCACCAATGTATCAGTGCCAGCTGTATACTGCAAACTCCCCAATATCTCATTTAACACAGATTGGAGGTATGGGAAGCCACAGACCATATTACAGTTTCCACTCGCAAAAGCAAAGCAGCTCCAGATCCAGGTTGCATGTCTTTGACCAAACTTGTTGGTCTGTCCTGCTCAGTAACTGCCACTCAGGCATGAGTCAGCACTTAGAGTTGCAGACCCAGTGCAACAGGAGCTTTCTTGGTAGATATCCCACCCCTGGGCAGCACTTTCCAGGGCAACTGGGCTGGAAGAGTTGTCTGAAAAGAGCGTAGTGAGTCTTGGGAAGGCAGTTAGGACTGGCCTTGTCCTACAGGGTTGAATTTATGTGCTTAGAGGTTTCTTGGCTGCTCCACCAGCAGACAAATATTCTGCACAGAAAGGAAGGATCCTCTAGACAACAGACTGGGCAGAGAAAACCTTGTTTCAAGCTATGTACCTAACAAATGGGTGCTGAGCACACACACAGATTCAGCCTTAGTCTAGAAGCAGGACAGTGTGTTTGCATGATGGTTACACTTGCCAGTAACCTGGTTGGATCTATATAGACAGAGGAAACTTGTGTCTCTGTGCCATTGCCCAGTATGTTCACAAACCAAGTAGTACATTTGCAGGTAACTAAAGTGGACCATGTCTTTCTAATGACCTTGTCATTGGAAAGAACTGGAGCTGGAACTCCATCCAGTTGTATGGTCTAGGCAGGGCACTTCCATAGTGCTGGTCTCTCCTGTAAGCAGGGTACCCTCAGTCTCACTGTGTAGCAGGGATCCTCGCATTCATGCACTCAGAGGAGGGAATTCCTATGCTTTGCAAAAAAATTAATGATGGCATGTGTATGCATAATATATAGCTCTTTAGCAACTGAAAAAGTGTTGTATTAGTCTCTTGAAGCTGTGTGTAAGAATAATTTCATTTCGCATTTTAGGCGGTTTACAAAGTGCAAGACCAACCACTTGTATACTGGCTTTTTGCCTGCTCCAAGTCACTGTGCCTAACCAGATTATCATTTTGTGATAGAAGGTATTTACAGGACTAGAAAACAAAGGTAGTTGTAGATGAGCTAATGTTTTAAGAGAGGTTGAACATGCTGGATCTTTTCAGTATTAACTAAAGAAAATCACAAATTTGGTCTTTGGAGTTTGGTTCATCCTAATAGGACACAGCAGGATAACTTCAATGAGACTTTTGAGAGCAGTTTCACAATCAGAGGCTTCCATCTCTGAAGACCTAAACTGGAACGATAAAAGTAGTTGTTTTAATGCCCCCACAGGGTGTGATGCCATTATGCTAATTTGTACCACAATGCCAAAGACTCTGCTTTAATAACAATGTCTTAGTTAGACCAGTGGCTTAGTAACTACCTTTTAAGATGTGGTGGATGAATCAGTGACTTGGGAGCAAGTAAAACAAATTAACTTTGTCAGCTTACCCTTGAGTGGAAAGTACCACTTCTCTTTGCACTCACAGACAACTTCAGAGGTGGGGGAACTTGGAAGAGGAGAAACAGTCAAAATGGAAAATTGTGTGCTACTTACATGTGCTTTACAGATTGCTCTTGTCATGCCTGCCAGTGGCAGAAGACTGACTTATTCCCTCTTCTGTTTGACCCCAGGCAACATAATCATCACTGTAGTCATGATGGGTCAATGCCATCTTCTTTATTCTTCATCATTCTCAGCAGAGACCATTGTCAGTGACATCAACATCTTTCTGTTTGCTTCCTGCTTCTCCCAACACACTGTGGTCAGAAGGCAGAACATGGTGTCTGGGAGCAAGAGGAATTTGGGCCAGAGATCACAGAGACTATTCCTACCACTCTGCTTCCCAGAGTGCTGACTCCCAGTGGCAATCGCAGCAGGGATGATGGTGGTGCTGGTGAAAATAAAGGCATTTTTTACTTTGTTGAGGCTGATGGTAACACTTCTGGAATAAAGTAAGAGCTCTAACAAATTGCTTTTTTTGGTATTTAGATCAATGTTTTTCCGTTACATACTCCACAGTGTGTTGGTAGATGTACCCAGTTTTTCCACTGCCTATCACTGTTCCTCCAGCTGCCAGTGATCACTAAAGTCTCTCCAGGTACTTCTGTAGAGGAAAGGGGCCAGCAAGTCTTGTAACCAGGTGGCTGGGATAAACTTGAGTTGTTGGCTCATAGGTACTTAAACCTTGTAGTTTAAGAAAGACTATGGTCCATAGCCACCAACTGCAGTTCGGAGCTATCTGGAGTTGCCAGGATTATGATAAGGCTATAGATGGATTCAGAGAAGTTCTTGGCAAGTCTCTCCCTCAGCTGTGCACGGCAATTTTGCTTGGCCAAACTGTGTGTTGAATGCCACTGGAGTCCAGGTGTCTTTGTTGCATTGTGAGCCATTTTTTTTGAAGTGATTCCTTTCCCTTCTGGTTTGTTTCAGGCTTTTTGTAATGATCACTTGCCATATTGTGCATTAGTTGATCTCAGTTCTTTTGCAAATAGATGCCAACAACACTAAAGTGCAAATTGCACTGGTTAGCATTTCTGCTGGCACTTTGAGCAGTATGACCACAGACTGAATGGTAGGGACAGGGAGACAGCCCATAAACTTTGGTGTTGGCATCTCCAGTTGAGGGTACAAGCACATTGGCAAGGCAAAGGTTTTAATGATAGCATCTGAGAGTCACGGGAAAAAAGCATGGATCAAATCTCCGCTGGCCAGGCAGGCTATTGCCCTGCACAGAGGCAGGACCACCTGTTCTACCAGATGTTCGCATGACTTGTTCTGCCCTGGAAGCCCTGCAGTCAGCCTAGACAGTCTGTTCCCATGGTGAGCCCCCACTGGAGACAGTTTCCTAAGGTCTAAACCTGTACCTTGCTCTTCACAATCAATTCAAGCTCATTTCTTGTCCTGTTCCCTATGAACAAGGAGAACTGCTTACTTCCTGCCTTTCTGCAGCAGTCTTTCACATGTCTGAAGACTGCTGTATCTACTTTCAGCTTCCTGAAGACTAAACACCCTGAATTCCCTTCAAACTCTGACCCCTTGGTCATGTTTTCTGGACGTTTGATCACTGCTGTTGCTTTCCTGTGTTACCTGTGAGATGCATGCAGATGGTGCACTTCTATCTCTAAGGCTGTCAGCATAGCGCTTTTCAGCAGCATTATCTCATTTGAAGTAAAAGACATGAGTAAAGCAACACTCTGACCCACAGCATCTGTACGCTTCTGTTGAAGGAGTGAGGGTCATTGCTGTCACTTAGTGAATATTGGTTTTAACCCAGATTGCATCAGTCTCTCCTTGCTATGCATTGCTCACTGTGTTAATCACCAGAACTGGAGATAAACAAGGTCTCAAGTGAATAAGCTACTTGGCTCTGTTCTTATGGACTCCTGGGAGGTGGTGATTTATCTTCCATATGATATTGAGGACTGGCATCTGTGAAAGATGAGATGACATCAACAAGAAAAGGACAGATTTGTTATTGCATAGTTACCTCTTCATATATTAAGTGCATTTGGGAAAACTGAGCTGGGTGGTTAGAATCAAAGAAATGAAATTACTATTATTAGTAGGACTACCATATGTATAAAGCTAGATAGTTAAAAAAGGGGCATGAAGCCTTCAAAACCATAACCCAGAGTAAAACAGTGCAGATGAAGACCTCAGCCAGGCTGTTGGTCTTTTCTTTTGCCTCCTTGGCAAATATTTCCTGTTATTTGAGCTTGTGACCCTATAGCTTAATGCAAACAGCGGTGTTAATAAAAGGTTCTCAAATGCTTCTTTGCAGAGACTAAGCCTTTGCTGGAATTTGTCCGAGTGTGACTTATGGCTGGCTGTCCCTTGTCAGCCATATGGTACAGTGAGGAGGTGGCGTTATTTTGGAACTACCTAGAGAAAAACTCTATGAAAGCTACACATTTTAGGACAAGAGAGTAACATTTGAGTAAAAGCGAGAGTAGAAATTCACTTAGAATTCAGACTGCTTTAACAAAATGTTGCTTTTATGCCAAAGTGTGCTGTGCTGTGCTCTGTGCGTGTGTGGAAGCAGGGAGCAAGAGCTTGACTCATGGAGAGAAAGAAACAGAGGAGGAAATGAGGGAATTGGCACTCGGTGCCTGTGGTATTTCTGCTGCAACCTTCTGCTTTGCAGTCAGAGGATTTTACACTAGACAGGAATGTGGTCCACACAGGCATGAAATAACCACCGATAGGGAGAAAAAGAGAAGCTGAAAGAAAAAAAAAAAAAAAAGAAAGAAGAAAGACTAGTGTATCTGATTGTGGAAAGGGGGCATGATAAACCTACTTTCTTAAAAAGGTATTCAGTCTGTGAAACTGTTCAGCTGCATGACAGATTTTATTTCTTACATGTGTGGATGGTTTCTGTCCTCTCATTAACCCCATCTACATGTTCCAGATGGCTATAGTCAGCACCCTGTATTTCAATTCTTTCACTACCTTCAGAGGCAGCTAAGGGTTAACATTTCCTTTAGAAAATAACGTCCTTTTCCTACATCTGCTCCTTGTCTCTCAAAATATTCTGAAAGAAAAGTTTGCAGGATACTCCCCTGCCAGCGGAGAGCTTGGCAGTACTGGGAATTGCAGGTAATGAAAGTGCATCAGAAGGAAAACACCACAACAAACAGGAGTCAGGTTAAAGTACTTGGATGGTTCTATTTTTTCCTCAGTTGTCCAGTGTCAGTGCCACCATTGTGCCATTTCATGGCTCTTCAAAGCAGTACCAGAAAAAGCCCCTGCTCTGCGGGGTATGCAGCCTGACCCCCATGGCAGTGGCCCACTGGGGACAGCATAGAGACAAAGCCACCAGGTGAAACAGTGCATGTTCCAGAGCACTGTGGGGAAGGGGCCCCACCAGTGTCACATCGCCGTGAGCACCGCTGATCTAACTGGGGCAGGAGGAGGCAGCTAAGAAGGAGTGAGGGACAGTGCTGTTTGTTGTAAGAGTCCTCTCCATCCCGTCGTGTCCTCAGCAGCCTTTGGCTCTCCCATTACAATTCCCTGCAATGCTTTTGGGGATGGGGAGGTCACGCAGCTGAGGGTAATAAAGTGCTGTGCTTGTCTCACCCTCTCACCATTTTACAGCCAGTAATGCATTTGTAATGAAGTGCCAGTTGGAGCCACTAACTACTGTAGAGAGGCTAAACTGCTTATCTGTGTTTTTGTAGGTCTCACTCAGGGAAAGCTTCTTTGGCTCAATTTGCAAGGGGCTACACTTCTGGGATCAGAAAGGCCCAGACTCTGCCCTCAGTGACCTTTTGCAGTTTTGTGTGGCTGATATGGGTAGTGTTGGTGATAATGGTGCCACCCCAGGAAGATATAGGTTGTTTGGAAGAGGGACTCTGTGCTCACACAGAGTTTTTTTTACAGTCCATAAAGGTCCTCCTTATCTGGCGTGAACTCAAAGCTTGTTCTCATGGGTTCAGCTCTTCTTTGTGAGGAATTGGGATCTGTGAATATCCCAGTTCAAAAGGCACTACAGCAGCAAGCTCAAGAGTCACATGCAGCGAGCTCAGCCATAGTATCCGTATTAATGCCCTGACAAGTTTGCTTGCCTTGCCTGCTGATCTGGGAGCAAATAGAAGTGGCTTAGAGGCAGAATCCCCTGGGTGAGCTTGCCTAGTTTCAACCTGATCATTTTTCATATGTGGAAAAGCTAGTAGATCAATGCAGGGTATGTGAGGTGAAGCTCCTCCATCATGAGAAGTTTGAGGACCTCTGGTTTCTTGGACTTGCACACCCATCTGTTGTAGCTGTCTCCCCTGACCTTCACCTTCCAAGAAATACTTTCACTCTCATCCTGACAGATGCAAGGAAAGGCAAAACATTGTTCTCTCTAATTTTGTTCCTATTTTCTTTATCTCTTTCACCCTTTCTCTTCCCCAGGGTTAAAAAGAGAACAGAAGAGAACTGAGACATGGCTAGTAACTAATTTGTGTGGGGTGTTTTGTTTTTAAAATCCCTCCCTATTTCATGCCTTGATTACATATTACTCAAGGGGGTGTTTTCCGTTGCTTAACAGCTACGCCTTGCAGAGAGCTCACAGAAGCATTACTCATTTGTTTAAATGGGAAATAAATTGAAGTAGCCCACCAATTTATTTTTCAAACAAATAAAAGGATATTTTAAAATAAAATGTTTATTAGCTCTTTCTCTCTTGTTTCTTCTTTCTCCTCTGCAATTTATAAATTCCTGATACAATCTCTTCTTCCCTGACTTTTTGCAGACACTTAGCCCAAACTGCCCAGAGTTTTATTTTCATTTGAAAGCCTCTATAAAATTACATGTTACAATATATGGGGTTGCTTTTGTGTAAGTGTTTATAATCTGCTTTATGGACCTTAACGCCACCAAGTCCTCTTATTCCCTTATTGCCTGCAAAGGCTTCTTTATTTTGGAAGCTTTTTTAAGGAGAGCTTGTTTCTTCTTTGCATTTGTTTAATTTTTGTTTTGCTGTTTCTTTTCCTTCATGTTCAGATGCTGTAAACCAGTTGCAATGTTCCCTCAGATTTCCAGCTTTCAGTCCCATGCAGGGGGAACTGGGAGGCAGGCAGACAGCAGGATGAGGCAGGGAAGAGTGTACAATTCTTGCTTTGTTTTTATAGCAAAGTATCATCCATGAAAAGTCAGTAGTCATCTACTCACCGGGAATGATGAGCAACCTTCTCACTGAACAGAACAGCCCATATCACCCTGTTCAGAGGGCACTAAACGACACGGTGTGTGTCCCATCTCGTGTGTCGTATGCTGCAAGCTAAACAAAAGGCCTCCGGGTCCCAGCTATGCCAGGGATGTATCTGTAATGAGTCTTTAGGATGTATGATGAATGGGACTGAAATCTGCTTAACTCCTTACTGCTCCCTGCTCCTGCTCTCATCTGTTTCCATCTTTTGAACTGGCTTGCAGTGTGAAGGTCTCTGACACTGTTTTTCTTGCTGTTGCTTGCGCCAGGAAACTGTTCCTAGTTTGTCGCAATCTAAATAGGATGCAATATCTTAAATGTGCTCTAAAACTGTACTCCTTTTCTTCTCTAATTAGATATGTGAAGCTCCAGTGTTTTTTACTAGGTTCTTCTTTCCTCAAATAGCTCTGCAGGTGGGCTTGCAGATTTTTGTTTAAAAATAGGAGGATTTTTTGCTGAATTCCGTGTTTAGATAAGAGCACTGAACTGAGAGTAGCACAGTTGGATTTTACTTCAGACTTTGCCCACACTTTGTTCTTAAATGCGTTGTTTGCCCTTTTTACAGGCACAGTTCAACCCTGCAGTATGAAGCAGGGATTTAGCTGTGTTGAAAACGCACTTATACTGTAGCCAGGTTTAGTGCTGCCTTGTAATTTTCTGATCTGCCAGCTAGGGATAAGAGTACTTGCCCATTAACGTAGAAATGTTCCAATTTACCATCCCAAGAACTGGAAATCAGAAACCAGCCATGCAATAAAAACATTGACTTAAGAAGCAAGACTTTTCTTTTTTTCTTTTTTCTTTTTTTTTTTTTTTCCCTAAAGTGGAAACTGTTTTTCAATTACCTTCAGATTTTTGAATCATAAGACTTGATTTTCACTGACCCCTGCCCAATTATGGATCTGGCATATCAGTTGACTGCTGAGAATTCGGGCTTCACATAAAACAGTGGAACAAGTGAAGTTGTGAGACTTACGATTAAATCAAGTGGGATGATAACACAGCTTCATTTGTTAGTATTTGTAAACTGTTTTGTGAGCTTTGTATGGCAAGGGCTATAGAAAAGAGCATTACTGTGCCATGTGCATCACCAAAGGATGCACCATATGTCTCTTCAAAGTGCGTGTGAAGTGAGAGCATGGGGCAGTGAAGTATTTCCATCTCCGTTCACTAATGATCCCTGAGCAGGTGCTCATCTCCCAGGCTGCCTGCACACTAACTCTGTGTTCTGCTGCTGTGTTTTTAATTTAGTAGCTGCAATGAGATGTAAGATTTCTCAAAAAAAAAAAAAAAAGACAAAGAAGAAATATGAACAAGACAAATAGTTTTTGTTGCTTTTTCAAGTGCTCACATTGGAATCCAAGATGTGCAACAGTGATTTGCAGTATTGTAGCACTCTAAAGTTTGCGATATGTCTCCCCAGCTTCCACTACCACCAATGAGGTTTCCAGAGTTAAAAATGAGTGTCCATTGACCTGTAAGAACTGAATCTTCATGCACTCACAATAGAACATACTCCTGTAATCCGTAATGTAGAAAACCTTCTTGAGGTGTTTTGCCCATTTCATGATTGAAGGATTTGTGAAGCCATACCTCCTGTATGTGAATTTTAGGAGTGTCACAGGGAAGCTTGTCTGTTATCTTCTGAGCAAAAGGATATGTGGAAGGGCAATTAGCAATAGGCTTCGAGAGACTTTTGAATCAGCCAATTGTTTTAGGCTGCCACTGTTGCAGTTCATACAGATGTGGCCACACTATCTTAAAATAGCCAGTTAGGGTCTTCCTAGCATGGCATCTGCCTGGACGTAAGTGTGAGCTGCAAAGGCTACCCAAGAGGCTGAGTAAACATTTTTTTGTTAATCCATGTTGAGCTACTGTAGGTAGGTGCTAACGTTACCCAAGCTAAGTTAGATATGTCTACACAAATGTAGATATACTAGGCTCTTAAGGAAGGAAATTGGCTCATGTTGATGTGCACAGGTGGCTTCTGATAATCCCTTTTATGACTGTAGATTGGAATATGGTATCAGCAGAGGAGAAAAACCTCTTTTCCTCTATTCTTTTAAATGGAGAGCTTCAGGCAGTTCCCCCTCCCCCCTAGTACTCCCCTTATCTGTTCATTTTCGTGCCAGGTCACTTCTTGCCAAAAACCCCATCTGCTCATCAGTGGCATTCCAGAGCAGGAGGAGCTCTGGGGACTTGATGCTGATTAATAGCCTCAACGTCATTCATGAGACTATGTGTGAAAGGAGGTGAAGGGGGAGACAGTGCCAGTCAGAGCTGAACTTGCAAGATTTGGAGGCTCCTCTCTAAATGTCCTTTTCCAGCTGATACATGTTTCATGATTGTTTCTTCAAATACTGTCTTCAAGTCTAGTTTCATTGTCCATAGGGAAATAAGACCTTCTGCCTGGGCCAGAGGCAGGCTTCAGAGTTGGAACAGCTTCCACGGAAATCACTCTGCCCTTTATCATGTATATTTTCATCCCATTGTTCCTAAATGTATGCTTAAGTGCACATGGTAAGAAAAAAAAATCATGCAAATAGATGTGCATCCATTTGTGTCCATTTGGAGAACTTCTCTTAACACCAGCCATCATTTGCCTTTTGTATTCCCTGTGTGCTTTTTAAGTGGTCACCTTTTGTATAGAGCTTTTTGAGGTCTGTGTCTCATGATATTGTATAGTGGACTCCAGGTACCTGACTAGCATCCCCTGTGATCCTGCTGTACAAAGGATGTCTTATGCACATTCCTTTTTGATTTTCCTTATTTAGCTGCCCTATTCATCTTTTTTTCTGTTTTCTCTATTAAATTAATAAGATTAGGTAGTAGTCCTTATCTTTCCTTAATCACTCTATTGAACAGCTCCAAATTACCTACTTTGCTGAGAGTGAGGTGCTCTATACCTGGGCATAATGGCTTTGCCACTCTGTCATCCTGTTTTCCGTCTTTCCCTTTTCCCCATCTCTACTCCATTTTCTGTGTCACCTCTTCCTTTTCTGCCTCCTCACATTCCTCCCCCTGATCTGAGCGAGAGGTGGGGAGAGGTCTTTTTGTTCTATGTCAGTACATCCATGACAAGAGACTTGAGAGCTTGGCAGTAGTTTTAATGGGAAGAAAAGGCACAGAGGGAAGTGGAGCCAAAGAGGTTTCAGTCTCCTCAGGCTCTCCAGGTAAACCCATGCCTGCCTGCCACTGTTTTCCCTGAATGCCACCTGCAAGCGTTACTTTCTGTGTTTTCTCTCTGTTGATGCTCCTTTCCTATCAGTTTTGTCTCCATTAACAGTGCTTTCCTCCCTGCTTTTAATTCTTTTAATCCTGTCCCTATTCATGCTTCCTTCGCCTTGGGGTCACCTACTCAGCTTCCTTCTCTGCCTATCTCCACCACCTTTTTCCTTCTATCAGGCTTCAGGAAGTTCTTTCCTTCTGGGTTCTTTGTTCTGTAACAGTTTCATTTTCCATTTGCTCCAGGAAAAATATAAAAGGGTACAATGCAGGGAAATTTGAGGGGCCAGACTCTTACTCCGTTACCTGTATTGATAGGAGGACATGCATATACAACATGAGTGAGGAAGAGAAACTGTGTGAATGGTCTCTTCTGCTACTGAAACGCCTCTCTGAAGCTATACATCTGGAAAAAGATCATATCATTTGGAATGGTAGGTCTCTATTGCCTCTTTCTTGGTGACTGGGATGAGTTGGAGGACACGACTTGGCAAGTTCTGAGTTGAGTCATGTTGTTCTTAAATGTTGCAGCGGAGGTGTGCTTTAATCAGCAGATCATTATAGATTATGCATTATTAATTAATTAACGTGTCCCTTGACATGGTAGAACCAAGCTATCCCCATCTGCTGGAACTGGCTGGTGGGCGCAGGGGTGATGGCACAGGGTGAAGGCAGCTGCTGGCTGCGTGGGTGCTCGCCTGTCTCTCTGGCTTTTGGCAACACCTTTTGCTGTCATCATAGCTGCTGGAGTGGGCATCACCCCTAGCCACTCCACCCCTTAAAATGGAGAGAGAAAAGGTAAAAAGGGAAAAAAAAGTGCCACAAAACACTGAATTATCTGCACATATACATTGCTTTGTCTCCTTTCACTCAGCGAGGTGATCCAGCCTGAGAACTGTCTCTTTCTTCCTCTTCCCTCTCATGCTTGCTCATTACTCATGCCATTTTTTTTTCCAGAAAGGCACATTTAATAGAGAAATCACTGCTATTATTTGTATTCACCACTTCCTCTGAAATACAAACTAAATGGATGTCTTGCAAATCTGATGAGAAGTGGCTGAGGGAACTTGGGTTGTTTAATCTGGAGAAAAGGAGGCTGAGGGGAGACCTTATTGCCCTCTACAACTACCTGAAAGGAGGTTGTAGCATGGAGGGTGTTGACCTCTTGTCCCAAGTAGCAAGTGATACGATGAGATGAAGTGGCCTCAAGTTGTGCCAGGGGAGGTTTAGTTTGGATATTAGGAAAAATTTCTTCATGAAAAGGGTTGTCGGGCATTGGAACAGGCTGCCCAGGGAAGTGTTGGAGTCACCATCTCTGGAGGTGTTTAAAAGTTGTGTACGTGTGGCGCTCAGGGACATGGTTTAGTGGTGGACTTGGCAGCGTTAGGTTTGCAGTTGGACTCAATGATCTTAAAGGTCTTTGCCAACTTCTGTTATTCTGCGTGTTTCTAGCTTGTGCGTGTATGTGCTTCTGCGTGTGTCCACTGCTTGTGAGGCAAATGTTTACAGTCCCACCCTTGTTCATTCCCTTGAGATATTTGCCAGCCGCTGCATTTCCTTTGAAGCCTGGTTCTTCTTAACTGAGACTAACACGTTCTACACAAACTTGTTATCACTGAATTAAAAGAAAGAAAGATTGTATTAGTGTTCCAAATTAGCTACATGTTAACCTAATAGATTACATGTGACCACAGTGTAGTTAGAGGCATCCATGACTCTCACAGAGTGTCATTTTATTGTTTTGTTTTCTGAAGTATCTCCAATGCAATCTCTTTTATGGCAGAAAAACTGCGAGAACATAAAGTCACAAGTGGGGATTAGTATACGATTACAGAAAAATCCCACAGCTATATGCCCTATCTAGTATTAGAAAATGGAAATGACCATCTCATTATGCTAAAATCAGATTTGCAGAATTCCTTATAAATCATATAGATGAATGCTGATCAGTTTCAGGTTGGGCAGGGCCAAGGAAGAAGATGAGCTTCAGGACTGAGGGTCTGTTGTTGGGAGGCACTCTCCCAGCATCCCTACTTATGTCCTAAAGAAATCAGCTCAGAAGTCTTGATGTTCTCACTCATCAGAGACCAGTGAAAAGGCAGCGTAACTTAGAGGCTGGGCCCAGGAACCAAACCAAAATCACTCCTGGGTGAAGGGCTGTATTGATTTACTAGCCCACAGGCTATTTTGAAGCTACTTTACACAAGTGAAGTAATAAATAAATAATAAATGCGGCCAAACCCACACTATACCGATTCTCTTTTGCATTTTACATGCCCTTTTCTTCATGAAAACATTCAGTCTGGATATTGCTTTTCTTTCTGTAGATACATCTTGTACTTCACAAGAGGTTTGTTTCTTAACACTCCATGTACCGTGCAGTTAACACTCTAGTAAACCAAAAGTGCTCAAGACAGTCTCGGCTGAGCTCTCCTCCCAGCCATTGTCAAGGTAGGACCTGGAGTTCTGAAGTCTGTAGGGCCCAAACATTCTGTGCATATCCAAAAGACTTGGTACGGTCAGCATGTAGGCATACTGTTTCTAAGTCGGAGTCAACATATTTAACATCATGTAATTCTCACTGCCTCACTTCCAAAAAACAAGTGAAAATCATTCCTATGCACTAGCCTTGGTCTAAGCCGTTTATAAAACCCACTAAATTTGTAACGGTTTGTGATGTGCTGCACATAGAAAACTTTGATTATTCACAGAACTGTTGGTAGTACATACTGTAGGTTTATGTTTGCCTCTTCCTTTCTTAAGTTCATTGAAATTTCCACCTCCTGCCTGTCACCCTGTCTCCTACGTGCTTCTGGTGTACCCTACCAGGTATAGAAGCTTTGAATAAGAACCTGAGCTGACTGTGCCACTGGCTAAGCAGCACTGCATTCAGCATTGCTCCACAATTGATGATTTAAATCCTATATATTCATACGCAGTGGATAAACACATGGAGATGCCACATCCCACCAACTGCAGAAGGCAGCACTGATCTCCCCCCAAAAAGAACGCCGTGCTTCCCTGTTTTGGCAAGAGGCAATTTGCTATGTACATCTCTGTAGAGCTAAATTGCTGATGCTTCAGCAGCTGGGCGCACAAGCATGTGTGTACACACACGCCCTCCCTTCCAGGACTTGACAGTCCGTGCTGTCAGGAGATTAAACTATACTACTGGAAAATGGTGTGAGGGAAATAGCCTGAGACAGATTTCTCAGATATTGACCGGTTTCCTGCAAGACCCGTTAGTGTTAATTCTCTGTTCCTTCACTCCACTGTTTTCCTCAGTAGCAGTTAGGTGCAAAATGTAATGAAGTCAGCATTTTGGGGGTGACATGTCCAGAGCATTAGCTGTGAAAAGCAAGTCTCTTAGATTAGTCCCCAGCTCAGGAGAGGTGTTAGGGTTCTGGCTTCTAGAAATGCTGAGTGGTCCAAAATGTGGGAGAAATCAATGGGAGCTGTGGGGCTTTGGCTTGTCTGCAACTCTGGCCCTACATGTACTGCTGATTTAGCGAAGATTTTATTTTTTTTTGTCTCTCCACTAGTAAACGAGGTAGCTTTCCCATCTTTCTTGCTTTTTCCCCAGTTTCTGCCATTCTTCTGCCCTCATGCAGATTTCTTCTATTTTCTCTTCTATCTCAGGTGTTTCATGTTACCTAGCTCTTACTGTCGGAAAGTTAGACTATTAGTTTAAGCTGCTTTGAGGCTGTTTCGACAGCCACCCTATCTGAGACCATTATTCATTAAGGAATAATTCATTATTTGACAGCACCCCCCCCTCTTCCCATTGACTACAGGACAAACATACACCAGGGTTAGAAGAGACACCTCCCCAAAACTCACCTGAAGTTAGGGGCAATGAATTCTGCCCATTCTCTTCTCTGCACGTCCATTTCAAAGCCTGGAGCACGGTGTAGCCCCAGACAGATTCTTCCATTAGGTCTCCAAAGATACTGAGCACCTAGTGCCAGAAGGAGCTGGTTTTTGTTCTGATCCCCTTGTGGCTGTGGGAGCTGAAATTACTGGCCTGCAAAATAATATGCCGCACTGGAGGCTCTATAGGGCTGGCTGGGTTTCTAAAGAAGCTGTCTGGCTCCTCTAATGGCTCTGTGGCTATAGAAATACCTTGAACGTTGTTCTCATGTACTTCTCTGGGTGCAGGTTGTGGGGAATGGATTGAGTGGGACAGAAGAAGTAGCAGGCAGAAATAGCAAAATAGAAGAATAAGGAAAAAATAAAAGAAAGAAAGTATGGAATAGGAAAATAAGTGGAAAGAGGCAGCATCTGGGAAGAAAAAAGAGAAGAAAAAGAATGAAGGTAGTAATAAGAAAGATAAAAGTGAGAAACAGAGATCAGGGAAGGGGATAAGGAAGGGAGATGGAAGGAGTATATGAGGGAAACTGCAGGAGAGAGAAAACAGGAATCTGACAGAGTACAGGGGAAATGCTTATTTAGAGTTAATTTTCTTCCCAGTGGAATAGTCATGTTAGGAAAAAACAGTCATCTAACAGACAGCATGTCAGCTTGAAATAACACACAAAAATTAATATTACCCTGCGTATGATTTGCTAAATTCCATCCCCTGGGGGACATCTTCTGCTGGAAACAAACTTTGGGTTTGTCAGAATGAGGTTTTCACTTTGAAGGTAAATTGTTCTGTCTTTGTGTCGTGTACCTGGCAGTGATTCATAAGCTGACAAAAGCTCACGCTGGGGAGAGGTAGAGGTGAGAGGTCTTTCCTCTTATCATGCTTGTGTGCTGGGGTGGGAGGGAAGCAGAGGGGCAGGGACATAGTGAGGGAATCTGCGCAGATTAATGCTTCTAAAAAGAAACATCTATTAGGGACTGGTAAGAATAGAAGGAAATGTATGAGAGAGATTAAAAGACAAAAGATGTAAGGGAGAAGTATAACCAGTCAGCAGGGAGGAAAAGATGTCCTTTTCCTTTCCTGTCTTTTCATCCTTTATTTTCTTTCTGATGTTTGTTATTTCACTTCTCTGACTTCCCTGGCATTTCTTTACATTAAGCTCCTTCTATACTTTCCTTTTGCATCTGTTTCCCCATGTTCTGCTACAGCCCAAAGCTTTTTTCCACATCCTTTCCCCTTATATATCCTTCCTACCTTTTCACAGGCCCTCTGCACATAACCAGTGTCTTCCTTTCTCCCTTTTTCTTTCTCTCACACCTTTCTTTCAAACCCATTTTTTGTGCTAGACTTGTCTTCATTGTCCAGCTATTAGAAGTTCTTGTTCTGGTGTTCTCCATAGCCAGTAATACATATACATATATTTATTTATATGTTCACACAGATAGATATAATATATTTAAATATGTATAGCATAATAATGTAATCTATATATCTATTTAATATATATTTTTTAAAAAATATTCTGAACCAGAACTAGTCAACCTGTTCTTGGGTGTAAGTTGAAGCCTGGGTGCTGTTCCTACTGTAGCTGATAAGCTGCCTGCTTTGATGTGAGGATTCAGACTCAAAAGACATGATCACATTTCTCCAGTGCCTTCTCACAATGTTCTTTTCATGCCCAGAAACTGCCCACGACTCAGCAGGATGGAGTAATGGGAATGGCTTGGTTTACTTGAGCACTAACATCATGAGACAGGACTCCTGAAATGCAGCTGCCCCACGCTGATTAGTGCAATATCAGCATAAACATTGTTAAGTGGATTTAGCAGAATAGGATAGGACAGCGTGAGTTTTCATGATGAACCATACCCGCTTAAGACCCTCAGTGCAGCCCCACTTCTCTGTCTTGTCCACCCCTCTTCATATCAACCCTTTATTTGCCCTCATACCGGACAACAGAGATAAGCTTTCTTTGTACTGCAAATAATACATCATTTTAGCATATATGCTGAGGGTCTGCATGTCTTAATGCTTTATACCTTGAAATGTACTTGTCAAAACTGCATGTAGATAGCTTTATTTGTATTTGAGGTGATTGTATTTACTGTATGTAGAAACCAGTTGTTTATAGGCATTTACAGGAAGAGTAAATTAGATCTACACTCACTCTTCAGCCACTTTGCTCGGGGCTTATTATAGGTGTGAAGCAAGACTAAAAATATTGAATGTTTTTTACCCTGGTTTTCTAAGGAAATAGGGTTTACATACTAACACTGAAAGAGACTTAATGCCTCTTCTTCCTCTTCATTAAGTTTGAGCCTCTTTGCCCAGATTGGTTAGAGAACTCCCTGTGGACAAGGGTGCTGCAGGGGCTGCACCTTCTTGAACATCAGAAAATCTGTTTGGGAAAGTTGCCCTGAGAAGTACATCTGCTGCCAGCCGGGAACTATTGGTCTCTCTGGTTATGGGCCTATGCACTGACACCCAGCTGAGCTCTCTGCTGTGGGACTGATGTGCTCTCTAAGCTGCCCCATGGCTCCTATTTCCCACTCTTCTATCTCAGGTGGTCCAGGCTCTCAGTGCCTTTCCAAAGGCTACACTGCTGAGAGGGCACAAGCTCAGTCATGAGAGCAGCAGTGCTTCTCCTGCACCTTCCTGCTACACATCTTTCTTGCCCAAAACAAACAAACAAAAAAACAAACCCGAGTTCTCTTATGATATAGCAAGAGGGCATGATTTACCTCAACCCAGAGACCTGACTCATGCCAGGTTACAGAGGGTCACCATTTGCACAGAGCCAGTGTTTTTTCTGGAAGCCCCCAAAGAGACCAGAACTGTGGGGAGCACTGACTTTTCAGGTAGCATCCTTAGTGAGACCAAGAACGTAGCAGCTTATAGCATAGTCATGCAACTGTGTGTGGAAAAAAAGTTTCCACATTCTGAGTTTGAAAATCTCTCCTGTTCACATTTTTTATTTTGCCTCCCTTTTGGTTCATTGAAAAGTCTCCTTTTGCAAAGTCAAAGAGCTCAAGGCCAGAAGAGTCACGACATTGTATGGATGGACCTTCTGCAGAACACAGGCTATTTCATTTCATAGACTTCCACTTGTATGGAGACTGATCACATGTGTTGGGTGAAAGTACATCTTCCAAAAAGGCATCACTTGATATGAGGAGCCTGAGAGATGGAGAGGTTACTGCTTCTCTTGGTAGTTTGTTCCAGTAGTTAAACACTTGCAGTGTAATTTGTGCCCCATTTCCCATTTCTAGTTTGAAGGTGTCTTGCTTCCCTTTCCAGGCTTGCGTTTACCCATTTTTCTGTAGTTGTGTTTATCCACAGTTAACCTTAATCTTCTTCAAGGTCACTGCTTTCCCAGTTGCAGTCTTTTGCTTTGTAGTCATGGTCTGCATACCTTGGTCCTTGGCATGTTACTCTGTATTTGGCTGGATTAAAATAGTTTCAGTTTGAGCAGGTATAATTTAGAGGTGATCCACTCTATCAGTCTCTGCAAGCTTCACCTCAAGTATTTGGCATTTATTTCCACATCAGTGATGAGATGTAAAATCATGTTCTGTTTATTCATGATCTATGCAGAACCTCACACTAAATCCCTCCTACTGAATGATGATTCCCCATTCATTGTTCCTTTTTGAGATTACTCAGACAGTCCTCAATCCATTGAATAGGTACTTCATTGTCAATGTATAATGCAATTTAAATCACAATGATATGAGAGAATAAGTCACAAGTATATAAGAGCCCAAATTTTTGTAGGTATTCATTTAACTTCATCAACCAAGTTTGTAATTTAATTAGAGTATGAAACCATATTGCTTTAAAATGACTTTGTGCCTATAATTCTATATTTCTTGGCATGAATTTTGTCAATATCAATTAATTCTTTAAGTATTTAATACTGACTCGGCATTTCTGTGATCTTTCCTGGGAGTATTGTCAGCCTGAGAACCTTTTCTTCTTCCTCTGCCCTTTTTGAATATTGACTCAATATTAGGAGTCTCCTGGTCATACCAAGTTCCTCGACATTCTACAGTGCGTTAAAAATTAACATCAGCAGGTCACGGATGTCTGTAAGCCAGCTTTTTAAGAATTGTGGGTATCCTCTGTCTGGCCTGCAGAACTTGTCCCTGATCTCTAATATGTTCATTATTTACTACTGGAATTAATTATTGCCAACTCTGAAGAGGTATATTAAATAGCTACAGTAATGGTTATAAGACATTTTGCTACCTTGGCATCAACAATTTTACCATTTTTTAGCTAGTATCACACTTGCATTTTTCTTCAGGTTTCTTTTGTTCCCAGAGTATTTTCGAACACCTACATTTTGTCATTCTTAACTCTGTCAGCCAGATATATATATTTTCCACTAATATGTTCATTTTCCTTTACCAGTTACTTACGCTCCATAACTTTCATTTATATTGGCTGCTACCTGTAACTGCTGCTTTAGATTTTGCCGTATGTTGATTTTATTTCTAATTACAGCTTTATTTGCCATCAAACCAAGCAGTTTTTTCTTATCCAAGGTTATAAGCTTTCTAGACAGCGAGACTAGCATTTTGACTAGTTAATTAAGTTTTCTTGTATAAAGTGCTTTCAGTTTTCAGTCACGTTACCTGTCTCATTTTTGGTCCCTCTCAGTTGCACTCAAATTTTCTTCAAACACCTTCTCTTGAAACCTTAAGAGTATTTGTAGGTGTCTGTGTACTTTGTATGTGTGTGGGTATGTATCCGTAAATATTATTAGTAGGTGCTGACCTTTTGTGGCCCTTATTGATTGTTTTCCGGTCATGGTAGTGGGTTTCCAGGCAACCATCATTTTTCAATACAGTGATTAATTTATCTTCTTCTCATAGGAAGAAGAGAGAGCAATATAATATCTTAATTTAACTTTTCTTTACCATTTCTTGTTTTCATGCTATTCTTCCCTCCAGGATGGGATTTGTTCTAACAATTGCTCTTTCTGGAACCGACTCCTCTGATTTTTTTTATTTCCAGTCACAGCCTTCATTTTTTTTTTTTTTTTACTAATTTATTCCCCTGGCATGGATGTCATGGATTACTATAATGCAGTTATAATATTTCAAGTGTGCTTCTTTGCTCTTTTCTTCATATATCTTGATATTTAATTTGTCAGGATGATTGCCTTTGTTGCACACTGAACTGTCCATGGAGTTCATAGATAATTTAGGAGCCAGTAATGTGTATGATGAGTTCAAAGGATTCCTCACATTTCTCAGCACTGAGTTTCATTTCCCCTTATTGTGTTCATTCACATATCTTGGCTGGCAGATGGTATTGCTAAACCACTCTCCATCATTTTTGAAAGGTCATGGAGAACAGGAGGGTGCCTGAGGACTAGAGGAAAGCCAGTGTCACTTCAATCTTCAAAAAGGGCAAGAAGGATGACCCAGGAAACTACAGGCCAGTCAGCCTCACCTCCATCCCTGGAGAGATGATGAAACAGCTTGTTCTGGATGTCATCTCTGAGCATGAGGACATGATCCTGGGCAACCTGCTCTAGGTGAACATTTTTTAGCAGGTGGGTTGGACTGGATGATCTCCTGAGGTCCCTTCTGAGCCCAGCCATTCTGTGTTTCTGTGATCTTCACCAGGATCAACTGAAAGTCTTTATCATCTTCTTCCCTCTTAGTGAAATGAAATAAATGGCATTGTTCAGAGGTTTAATCACCTCCCTCTACACTCCTTTTCATAGATCCCTTGTAAACAAGTTTATGTAAAATACTAAACAAATATAAATCTCATATATTTTGCCATGTAATGTTCCTGCTGCTTCAAATATAGAGAAGAAAATTTTTGAGATTCCAAAATGTCTTTTGGAGATGTGTAAACTCTGTTTTAAAATCCAGAGTTAGGAACTATTCTGCTGACCTGTTGTTCACTGGCTGGATAGTGCTGAAATCCCCTTCTTCTCAGCCACTAAAAGCCTCTCTCTTCACTTCATTTTCCATTTGGAGAGATATCCTCCTTTCTCCTAACAGTTAATTTCAGAGGAGTTTTGATAACAATGAGATAAACAGTGTCAAATCAACCAAGAGCACTTTCCTGTTAATAAACTGAATAGACGTTCTCACAGGAGGTTGTCAAATATCGATTTGTCATTATGGACAATATGGACCAAATTCAGCTCTCAGTTAACTGACTTCAGCAAAGCCGTATTAAGATAATGGGAGTAGAATTTAGCTAAAGGTGCAGTTTTTATTTTCACATGTGGCTGCCTTCAGCTAAGTGTTGAGTAAGGAGCCTGTGTAAAAATGTCCTGATTATCTGGGATGCCAAGCGCTCTTTCCCACCCTGCCCTCCCCTTCCCGCTGTGGCTGCAGCCATCAGCTGAGCGGTGCCAGAGTGATGGATGTCATCCTTTGCTGGGAATGCGAATCCTCATTCAGACAGGAAAGCACTCGCTTTTAGTCTTCATTCTTTCCTTGTGTGGATTTATGTGGGCAATTGTCAGCAGGACACTTTTTGGATCTGAAGTTGGGTCTGTGGCGGGCTTTCGCTGCTGAAAGCTACGATGTGTATTCAGTCAATCACTGTTATAAATAAAGGACGTCTAGGTAAGCTGGGCCTCACAGCTCACTACAACTGACGTTAAAAGGAACTTTTAAAATGTTTAATTTGAGAGGAGTGGGCTGTTTATGGGAATGAAGCCTGCACGTAAATAAATAGTCTGTGGAAAATCACTGTTGTTTGCTCCCCACACAGGACGGAGAAACATAAGGAAAGGAAAGTGAGAAAAGTACCCCCTGGCTCATCTCTGCTGGTTTTCAACAGCAGTCAGGCAGTAAGTCCACACATGCATCAGTTCAGATGAGCTGATAAACAGATCTATCAAATTTGCCAAGTCAGTGAGAATCCCAGGCTGTCTAATGGTAGATGGAGGTGGGGGTTACAGCAGGATGGAATTTACTATAGCTGGGAGCTGAAATACAATAACAATAATAATACAATAATAAATATGTTGCTGCTCCAGCAGAGAGAGCAGAACTACTGGGGCTGCATGAAATTTGAGTATAAAAGGGGCAGCAGTGGGAGACCTGGAGGATACTTGGCATAAGGAAGCAGGAGATATCCAGGAGCTTAGGAGATGTGGCAAATGGAGGAGGTTGCAGTCTATGAAGCACAGTAGTCAAAACCTCAGATTATACATCATATTTAAAATGAAAATGATACACATTTTTAGTAATATTATAACACTATCATGGTGTTTAGTAACTGGATGAAATATTTGGCCTCTCTGTGGAGTAATATCCTCTTTAATTTACCATCTGCTGAACATGAAAGCATGGTCACACATGTTGTACCAACAATTCTCTTTTTGCTTTCAAGGAGAATTAATTTTGAGTCAGGGACATTGTAGGTAATGCTGTATCACCTTAACATTTTTGTAAGATGTGTTTTATGAATTGTATGTAGACCCAGTCTGTGTACTATGTGGCAAAAGCTGAACTGACATGCTTATCTGTGTGGGAACTAAAATCACACCCTACTGAGGCCACCGTGAGGCTCTCCAATTCAAGAGTGTTTAGCACCAAAGTTGTTTTGACCTTCTCTCTAAATACATATTAACTTAAACATGGGCATAAACAGCTGAGGAGAGATGTGATGTGAGCATTCAACGCTTGGTAAACCTGACAGGGAGGATCAGCGGCAGCTCCTGCGCGCACAGAATTGCGGAGACAATTTCACTGATATGAGCAAACTCATGTTGATGACTCGGGTGAGAAGACAGAGAAAGAGAGGAACGGACAATGTGACATTTCAATTACATCAGCATTAAAAAAAATATTTAAGGAAGTTGATGGAAAAGGATAGGGAAAACAAAAACAAAACAAAAAGTCCCCAGGAGCTCTGTGGCATTAATCTAACCTTCAGCATGACTGAAAAATGCACAGGTAGGTGAGCAGAATTATTGATGTTTGAAGTAATTACTTCAGTAGGCACTGCTATCAAAATTCATAGTGATTGATTTCCCACTAGTCAGCTTATCTCTCTGAGAACAAGTTCACTGGAAAGCAGCTTATAACCCCTTCCTAATAAGCCATGGCACATCACTGGAGAAAATGGCGTCAGGCTTGTTTTGTTTTCCATTCACTGCTGTTAAAGGTTGAATCGTTCAAAATTTAAGACGCCAGGCTGTTTTCTTCTACAGACGGCCTAGGAATACAGAGATCTGTACTCCCCAGGCAACCCACCCTTGTTCTTCTAGGTGCAGTGTGAACTCAAGGAGAGTTCCAAGCTGAATTTCTTTCAGTAACAACAGGGAAAAGTAATATCTAAACACACACGCACATTTTAAAGGTGAGTCTCAAATACAGAATATTTTCTGCAGGCTGACTGAGAGCTGGTTAAATCAGGACACTGGAGGGTATCATTGAGGTACCTACCTTTAGGCCACACCGATGACATTGCTGCATATGCATTGAGTAGCATCAGCTTAAATCCCTGTTCCTACAAGCTGTGGACCTACGTCTGAATCTGGAGTAAAGTCTTTAAGATCAGGTTGGATGAAGGTGCAGTCTCTGCTGCAGCTGTTTTCACCAGAAGACCTAGAAGACACGATCCATGTCAACACAGCTGCAGTGAAGGACCACAGTGTTGTGATGAGAACGTGATCAAGCATCTCTCGTGTCCCAGATATCCCAAGTGACATTAGGGAACAGGGAATTACCATCCATGACATTGCAGCAAATAACCAGGCAAATGCAGCCTACATCTCACCTCTGAACACTGTCACTTCACTTACCAGAGAAGGCCTGTCAAACCGAAGCGGGAAGAGCTCTCTTTTCCTTCATTCATTTTTTAAAACAGCCATGGGCTGGTAAATAGCTGCAAAGACATGGAGCTCTAGCACTAGTTCAGTGTCCAGAAGAACACAGATCATTATCTTTGCTTCTCTTCCAGTCTCTGTTGATGGGCATATCTACTCCCGCAGATCAAAGTACAAGAAAAATTAAATGAGGGACCAGTGTGAAGAGGCTGAACTATTTGTCTGCTGGATTTTCATCAGTTTGTATCAGGAGGCACATAATCTGAAAGTGTTTTTCCTTTTCCTTTTGGCTTATTGCCTGTGCATAGAGAGCCAGAACGCTTCCTTGTGCACATAGTTGTTTCACCCTGCCATCTGGCAGGGTGCACACACATGGGAGGCAAATGGTGCTGTTTGTCAGGAAGCAAAAGGATTATTTGCTGGAACAGTTTTATGGAGGAAAAGAGAGGCAAGAAAAGGGTGCAGGAAAATCATTTTGCACAGTTGTCAGGAACAGAAGCTGGGTGAAAACATTTGTTAGGGCAGAGGAGAGCTGTTCCTTTCAGGATCCAGCACCTGTCTGTGTAGAAGCCATGCATGAGAGAGAGAGGTGAAGCTAGGAGGGGAGTTAGGAGTTGAACTTTCACAAAGAACTTAAATGACAACTTTTTTAGAGTTTTGGGAAGATTTGGGCTAGTTTTTCCTTTTACCATTTGCCTATTTAATGAACACCTGTGTTTCCTGGTCCTTGGTGGCTAATACATATGCAACATTCGTGGGTGCCTGATTCCCTGCGGGTATATCACTTCCCTGACGTGCCTGTGGATTCCTAGCCTGGAGCCTTTCTGTTGGCAGTAGTGAAGACTGACAGGGTGACACAGCAGTGTCATCATGCTCCCAGAGGCACGCGGTATCCCACAGTTCCCCCTTACAAAACACCAGTACAACTATGCCTCTGCTGTATGGTCTGTGCTAATCTTGTACCCTGCTCTGTGCCACTCTTTGGGGCACAGCTCAATCCTACTTGGTGCAGAGTGACCTGGATGTGTCTCTGCCCATCCTCCCAGAGCCAAGGCAGCTGCTTGACACCAGCCATTAGGAAGGATGGTGGTGGGTCTTCTACTGCCTCAGCAAACAGCAGTACTGCTGTGTACCTGAGGCCTCTGTGTCCAGGTGGGCAGCAGAGGAGGCAGTGGTTTTCTTGCAGAGTTGGAGGCAATGCAGAACAGTGAGGTCTCTCAGGGCCTCTCTGGCCTCTTGTCCTGCAATGAGGGAGTTAATAATGGAAGGGAGAGAGATCTGCACCCAGAGCTCCTCAAAATCCATCAAGCTCCTCATCCAAAATACCTAAGTGTGTCACAATACATAAACACATTGTGGTTCTTCTCTGGCAGCAGCAGTGTCCAGAGCTCCTTCTGCTGCTCATCCGCTCTCTTTTGGCAACCAGGAGGGGATGGAAAGGTCTGTATTCTCCTTTGCTAAGAAAGCCCTCAGTATGTGGCAGTCCCAGTAGGGGAGTTCTGGGTTCTATGTACAACATGTCCCAGCAGTCCTTGGTGGCCTGTGACTCTTCAGATTCTGTGTCAGGGCAAGCCTTTCTTCTCTCAGCTGTACCCAGCAGACTCTGGAGACAACAGGAGCTCCACCAGCTCCTGTGTGTGCCTTTATTCTCATGATTTCTTCAACTGCATTCTTGTGAGCTATAGGGGTCCCAAGTACTGTTGATATGTGCCATGACACACTCCTCTGCCCTTTTGTGGGCCTCTTGCCATGGTCTGCAAGCAAATGTCAGCCCTGTTTTTTGGCCCGCTTTCCCAATAGACTTCTGCGCTCTTTTAATCCTTCTGGGTTTCCAGTGCAGTGGGCTACAGCAGAAACCAAATTCCTGCATCGCCCCTGTGGCTTGTAATGCTGCACTTCTATTTCAGTGCCTGGCTTCCTGGTCAGTGTATGGTTGGTCCTTATGGTCCACGGGAGCCTGGCAAGAGTGGGGGAACAGATGGTCACAATAGCACAATGAGGTTATATGAAAACTGCCTATGATGGGGGAACATTTGTCTCAGATACACAGAGATGACTGCAGCTTGTAACAGGAAGCTAGATGAGGATCCAACTGATTTCCCTTGCAGGACACCCTCCTTTTAACCCCCCAAACCTTCAACATCTTGCCTGCATGTTTGTATCTCTTCCCATTTGTCTCTCTGGATGGGTGCTGTGACAGCTCAGCTCTCTGATTCCCACAGAGCTGGAAGGTGAAGCGCAGAATGCAGACCGGATGGTTCCCCCATGGGGCTGGAAAGCCTCTCTATTTCTGTAATTGTTTCTGACGTTTCACCTGTCACATCCTGAGCTGCTTCTGGAGGGGGGTGGTAAAATGTTTGGATCTCTGAGTGTGTAGCTGGTACACTGTGTTCCCTGTTGACAAGAGATCAAAGATGTCAGAGCTCTGGAAAAGTAAAAAAAAAAGAGATTGAAAAGCAAAACATATAAAAAGAGAGAGAGAGAGACGTGGAGAAGGAGAAGAAAGTAGAAATCGAAACAATTGCTTAAAGACAGGTGGACAGATGCCTAGCAAACCAGATAGACAGACGACTGTGGCAGAAAGGAGTCATGCTCCTTGCTGTTCTTGGGCTGTAATTATCAGCTATTTAGGCAGTAAGCCCAGGCAAACCAGTTATTATCAGTATTCAACAGCACTGAGGTGAAGCCCAAAGCAATTAATGCCCTTTGAGAGCTGGGGACTAACTACAATGAGCACTGATTTTAAGCAGAGTGTTTGTGGGGAGAGATGGATTAGGACTTTTTCAGTATATAAAGAAGGGGAAGGGGAATCTGCTGTAGAGGACGTCTCTGCGGATGAGCAAACCAGGTATGAATTCCAGCAGAGATAGAAGCTGTGAGCAGGGAGCAGCTGCTGATCATATCTTCTCTACATGTAGCCCCTTTTCTTTAGAGGAGAAATTACTATCTGAAGTGATACAGTTCTGAGAAAGCAGAAGGACTCAGAAATACATAGCCAGGAGAGCACGAAAACTTGGTCTCTGAAGGTCAGGGGCATCTCAGTCCTGGCTTTTTTGGTCTGTAGCATCTGAAAAGGAGACAAGCCTCATATTGGGATGGAGGGAAGGAGAGAAAAAGGGATGGATAGAGGGAAGGAGAGAAGTGCAGTTTCCTGGGTGGAGGGCTGAAGTCCAGGAGCAGCATTCACCCCTCCCAAGTATTCATTCCTTGCCTTAACTAGAAAACCATTCTCCTGCTGATGTGGTCCTATAGTGACAGAAGGTACTTGGCATGGCATTGCAAGTCTCTGGCCACTTAGATTTTTCAGGGAAATGCAGGAGATTATCCCAACAGAAACCTCCCAGAGAAAATTCTGAAAGACTGTGTAGTCGGCAGTACCATATCTCAGCATTAACATCTGTATGTACACACATGGACACAACTAGCTGTGTGTTACGAGCCTGATGCTCAACTGCTGCAAAGCACTGCAGCTCAGCTGAGTCAATGGAGCCATGCTGATCTGCCCTTACTCGGGGTCTGTCCGCTCCTGGTCTTAGTAACCAGCCACGTGCAGCATCTTGGCTTGTGTGATGGCTCAACAGCTGGTGCTGGGCGCTCCTGAGTCAGAACCCTTGAGAAAACATGAAGGCACAGGCACAGGCATTTTTGTTGGTCAAGGGAGCCTGAAACTCAGATTTCCTCCTGAGATTGAGCAGCCACCTGCTGATATTTGGCTTGGAAAATGAAGTGCGAGCAACTGAGATAAGGACTTGGTGGAGTTGTTATGTTGGGATACTTTCCTCTAGATCTCAAGCATGCTTGGGGCTGAGCAGCAGAGCCAGCAGTTTATAACTGAAGATATACAAATTAATAGTCTATTTTGGTGTTTCTAATTAGTCCCTCAAGCACAGCACAGAACCTGAGCTTGCGAATTCCTGCTTTGTTGTTAAGTCTGTTCTGATAGAGAGAAAGAAAGTGTTTTGAAGAAGTCACGTCTGTGAAATGGCTGTTAATCCTCCTTAAAATTCCCACATTTGTTGTTATAGTCTCCTGGAAAATGCCTTACTTTATACTTCGAGCTGTATTTTTTTATATCAACTTGCTCTTTGAAATTTTAAAGTACAGGAACAGCCACTATGCAGTAAGAGTGGCAAGAGAGAGAGAAATGAGGCAAGAGAGGAAATCCATTTCCCTGAGATCTGAAAAGATGGAGAAGTGAGAAGGTGATTGAGTGACAGGGAGCTGGTGGCTGCAGCTGCAGTGAAGGGGACTCGTTCATCCCACAGCAGTGAAGCTATGCAGAGAGGGGCCTGGTGACAACAGATGTTGTAGGGGAAATATTTCTTTCACCAATATAAATTTCAAAAGTTCTTCCACCATTGCAAGCAAAGCACTCATGCCCATGAGGCTCACTTCTGCTTGGGGAAGCCTCCACTGGGCTCAAGAACTGGGCAGTCTGCAGCTGCTGCTTAGCTAACCTTACCTTACTAAATAAATCAGGTGACTGACACTTATTGAGTGGGATATGAAGGGAGATACATGTTGAAATAGGATAATTAAGGTAAATGTTTGAGTTCTCTGACCCACTTATTTATTTGTTCAACCTGCAGCTTTTCTCAAGAGCTACACAGTCCCAAAACAGAGCTTTAAAGCTGACTTGGTGAATGATGCTGAGATTTGTTTTCCTTTTAATCTAGAAACATTAGTAAGAATCAAGCAAACTGGGGAGTGGTGGAGGCATCACGTTCCTTGCGCCACTGGCTGGGATCAGAGCTCCGCTCTGTGCTGCGCAGCCACTTGTCAGAAACCCTTAGGCTTTTTGCGACACAAACTGTTGGAGATGCTTGAAAATGGAGTGCTTTCCCACACTGATTAAATCTTTATTTTGTTATTTTTATTTTACCACATCCATTGCTTTCCTCCAGATATTTTGAACACAGCTAGAAATTCATAGGTCTTGATTGCTTATTTTCTCTTTTACTTTAGATCCTGGCATGGTGTCAGTATACCAATTGTGATTTATTAGGTCCATGCTGTTGCCTGACCAGTAAAACAGCCCAGTATGTTTGCTTGGGACTAGTCCTCCACTAAACGGAGTCTTGCCCTGCACAGCAGGTGCATATGGGTGTTTTATTTCTTCCTCTGAAGCTCTCGCTCTAGTCAATTTTGAGGAAGATGGCATGGCAAGGTGACAGTTGGCTTTTTTCTGATACAGAAATTCCCATAATTGCTACATTGGGTTTTAGTCTGGTAATGAGAGAGCTTTTTAAAAACCACACATTTCAATGTCAGAGGAGAGAAGACCTGTGTAAGGTGTTTTGAAATGTGATGAACTCTGGATGCCTTGCCAGACCTTCAGAAACAGAGCTGAGGTGGTACTGGGTTAATCCTGCGTAGCTTTGTGCTGAGTCTGCTACATGAGGAGATGTGATTTAGGAAGTTTATTGAGTGCAATGGGAATGCTCCTGTGATACAGACATGATAAATGAAGCTGGTATATTGTGTCTCTTCTGTCAACTTTGTGTTGTCTTGATTTACAGAGCTTTCGGTGTTTTAGGCCCCTATAGCATTATAATTCCAGATCGTGAAGAATTCGCCTACTTTGGGATTTGAATCAAACTCTTCCCGTGTACACTGAAAAGCTTGATATCCTTTGGAGCAGATAGTTTGAAGCATTTCTTATTGTTTCATTCCTTTGCAACAAAATGGAGGGAAATCTGTTGTGTAGCTGTAAAAAAAAAAAAAAAAGGAAAAAAAGGAAATGTTTGGAGAAAGCCTTGCTTTTTTTGATCTCTGGGGTTGTTAGAAAATCAGGCTCAGAGCAGAAATAACAGGTGCCTTTGTCTAGTCTTTGGCAAATACGGAGGTGTATAAGGGTGAGGAAAAGGAATTAGAAATGTAACCAT
Source organism: Streptopelia decaocto (assembly GCF_964273445.1). Taxonomy (NCBI): domain Eukaryota; kingdom Metazoa; phylum Chordata; class Aves; order Columbiformes; family Columbidae; genus Streptopelia; species Streptopelia decaocto. The sequence continues at coordinate 61,421,812 of NC_138663.1, read as the reverse complement.
TTCCCTCCTGGATTCTGCTAAGCACTTTAAGAAGTAATTTTGGAAAGCAAATTAGGAATGTGTCTTTATTCGCAGGCTGGGTAATGATTTTAGACGCTGACTCTGCTGACAGTTTGGCATCATTTTTTCTCCAGCCTGCCCCACTCTATCTCTGTTCGGAGGGAGGGAATGGAGTCTCCTGGTAGCACCACTTGGAGCCCTGCTCTGCTCCCAGTTCCTCCCTCCCTCCCTGCTCCCCTCCACCTCCTCCCCTCTCACTCTGCCTCTTTGTGCTGCATGTTCCCTTTTCAAAAAGTAATTTCATGGCTCATGCACTTAAGATTCCATCAGAAAGTCGAGTCTTTGATCAGGCAGACAGACGCCCTGCTGGGATTTCATTGGCAAATCACAATTCCCTTAATTAAGACTATGTGTCTTTATATCACTAAACTGATTCCAGCTGGGTCCCTGCTCGTTTTACATCCAGATTTACCTAGACTATAGATTCTTACCCCCTGTGACTCTGAAGGAACAAAAACAGTTTAAAGACTTTTCGTTCCCAGCTTCTCCCCCCAGCCGCTTCTCCCCACTGGTGCAGCAGTTGGTGTGGGCTGGGAACTAAATTTCTCCCTCAGTCTTGTTTGCACTCTCCTCCGAATCAGGAGGTATGGTTGTGTGAGGGATTTGCTCTGTTTCTCTCCAGCCCTTAGAAGCTGGGAATCAGTAGTACAAAGGGAACTGAACTTGCCTGATGTTGTTTTTTTCTTTTCAGAAGCCATGTTTTCACTGAGAGTCAAGAAGATGCCAAAATTCAGCATAGTTTTCTCCTCCTTCCCAGCTTTCTTTAGCTATCAATTAAAGATGAAGCAGGTTAAGAGTGCTCAGTTATGGTAAACACAGGTCCTGTGTGGGAGGGACTTTGGTGACATTTCTGCTGTGCTGGGTTTGCTTGTTGTATTAGTCATCCCAAAGTGAGCATTTCTCCAGAGACCAAATACACAGTCCTGGCTTGAAACTGTGTGGTCTGCTCTGGCCGAGGAGATAATGCTCTGGGGGGAGTTTCAATGGGCAGTGTTGTTTTTCCTTCAGTCATCTGCATTTTCCCTTCCTCCTCCTTCCTTTCCTTGTCTCTCTGAGCGGTGCCCCGACACTTTCTCCAGGGAGAGGAAACTTCCATAGCAACCCGCTGATGGCATTAATGACAGGGATGGCAGCCAGCATGGCTGCCGGGAGGCAGCACCCAGCCTCTGACCCCAAACCCAGCCATTCCCCTCTATCGCAGTACCTGTCTGGTGAGCGAAGGAGATTCAGGGATGGGGCTTCTCAGTGCACCAGCTCTGGTGGTACTAGCGCTTTTGCCATGTGCCAGAGAGAGCTCTGGCTCCTCTGGAGCATCCTTTGGAGCAAAGCCTCTACGCATTTTCAAAACCATGTGTGGGGTGATGGGAGGGACTAACAAACATGCCCACCATTTGAGAAGTATCTCAGTAAACGTAATTGCAGGTGAGTGCAGTCAGACTCTGCACTACATGTGGGCAATAGCTGTCCCTGTGTGGGGTCCACGAGATGCCACCCCCAGCCTCTGATCATCCCTCCAATAGACAGCTCTGCAGCCAGAAAAACTGGACAGCAGCGGATAGTGCTACCACACATGGGAGGCTGTTGGCTGCTTATGCAGTCATGCTTAAAATTAAGAAATAGCCAGCAAATGGGGCAGCCTTGATGGCTCACAAACCCTGACCCAGCATTTCCTGAAGCTGAGATGCTGGCTTAATAAGTGAATCCCAAATCTCGACTCAGGACACATCCTCTTCTACAGATGGTTTCATCTTCAGATTTATCATGTGGAATTTTTTACTTGAAAATACCTACTTAATTATGTACCAGCAGGGCTTCAAACCCTGTCTCAGGGATGTGGAGACTTTGCAATGGGCCATAGCAGAGCTTGACTTTAAAGAGGCCTCATTTTAAGGGTCTGTCTTATTTCCAGCTGTTACTCCCAGCAAGAAGAGTTTTGGTTCAGTTAAACAGGACACAGCCTGAGCTAAACCTTATTTAGGTCCTCACATTCTAATAAAAATGTTCACTGAAGACCCTAATAGGACTTCACACTCAGATGGATCTTTGATTTGAGGATTCCAAAGCTCTTTTTAATAAGAATTGCTGATTATGACTCCATCGTAAGACCAGATTTGATCAAAAGGGGTTCAGGATCTCTGTTTTGTTTGTGAGACAGAAAAAACCTGTCCCAAATATACAGAAAATACATTCTGTGACTAGGAAATTAATTTTATGTACCTTTATAAATAACTTGATAATTAATCTTTTTGTTAAAATTAATTAACAATCTCATACGTTATAGAATAACATCTACGTTTATCTTTGTCTTGTCCCAAATCATCTTAATGGAATGATAGAGACGTATTAAACTTATATATAGTCAAAGTTAATTGAAATCTTGCTCATAGGCTCTACATAAAGAAATTAGGATGTAATTAAGCTAAGTTGTTAATGATTGCTGTGTCTAGATGTTGTGGTTATCGAAGTCTGTGCCAGACTCAGGTCACCTAGAGGTACAGACAAATGAGACCAGGCAGCTGCTGTGTGTCCTCTGTGGCTCATTGAACACAGCGGGATGGGGAGCTGCAGGGACTCGGTGGCACTAGGGATTGTCCCTCCCCTGAAGGAAAAGGTCTCGGTTGGAAGGGGTATGCCAGGACCCAGAAACCCACCATGGCTTGGGGATGGCAGCCCCATCGCTGGGATGTGGACACTGAGACAATGGAGCCTGGAGCATAGAGACACTGAGACTTCCCTGAGCATCCTCTGGACCCCTTGCTGTGGTGGTGGGTCCATTTATAGAGCCCCTAGATTAAAATGTTGATTGAAGGTGAAAAGCCAAAGTCACTGGAGTGCTTTGGGTGTTTGACACTATAACAACAGAGTGAACATGTCCTAAAAAAGGTTTAATTAGGAAGCCAGTATAATGCTTCAGATCATCAAGCCATTAGAAATATCAGAAGGTAGGATTCTTTTTGGCTTTCCTATGCAGCTCGTTACTTGTGACTAAAAAAGAAAAAATAATTAAAACAAGTACAGTAAGAAAATTTCTAATCAAAATATGAAGTGGTGTTACAGTTAAGAGTATCAGTAATGGGTAAAAATGGTAGAGGACAATGTCAAACAGCAGAAATCCTGGATATTCGTAATTGAGTTTATGCACCAGAGAACGCAACTACATTAAGGTAAGAAAGGCAGAGATAAAGCACCCAAGCTCTCTTATCTCAGCCCTGGAAAGATACCACAAAGGGAGAAAGTTGAAAGTCAATGATGTTGCATTTTACCAACAATTTGAATCTCATCTGGGACCATAGAGGCTGGTGTCAATCTTGTCCACACTGAACCATAATCATTGCATCTGGCTACTGACTTCCCTAATGTTTTCTTTTGACCTCATAAGGAATCTGATATCTGACTGCAGCTTTTGAGATGTCTTAAAAGTCACTGGGAGGGTGTTAAGATGTGTCAACCTAGAGAGAGACAGAAAGGAGATGGGAGGAAATTATAGGGGAATGTTAGAAAAGGGAGTTGTGCATTAAGGAAGGAGAAGCATTAGATAATGAAAAAACAGAGTGCTGCAAGGCAGAGAAGAGCAGGTAAAGAGAGGGTGGGGATTTGCACCAGAGATGGGAATAGAGGGACAAATAGGAGGAAAGGCAGGGAGATAGCTGGAGGGGTCAAGTTGACAGCTCTAAGGGAAAGGGTGGTATAGTTCCTTAAAATACAGATATTTGCATGAATTGGACATGCATCTCAGCTCTCTAGGTGGAGAGGCCTTAGTTAAGGAAAAGGAGAATGGGATCCTGGCCCCTGGTAAAATGTGTCCTGTCTTTTGGCAACTGGGCATTTGGCAGGATAGGCTCTTTCAAGGGGCATATCATTGTCATCTGAGGCATAACTGTCTGCCTTCTGGTCTGCTGCTAATAACTAAGAGAAAAAAGGGAAATAAATCCTGCTTGAAGTCTAGCAGAGTGGAGCGGAAGCGAATCCTGGCCCCGGTGGGCATCGCTTCCTGATACAGTGCAAATTTTCAGCATTTTTTTTCTTATTGTGCATACATGAGTGCTACATGACTTGGAAGAAAGCTGTTCATTCCCAATCAAAAGATGCTTTTTTCCACCTATTACGAGTGTATTTACTGTATGTGTCTCCCCCTCTGTACTGGGCTGAGACGTGTGTTTTGATATGCAAACGTAGCAGACCTGCCTACAATCTTTTCATTACCTTTCGGTATTTCAACTGCTTGATGAGATCAAAGAGGTTAACTGAATTAGGAATCTCCTAACCACAGCAATTTGGAAACGTGCAACTGTTAGCAATGCACAGTGGGCCTTTCCCTCCATTTGTTCCCCCTCCTTCGCATATGTACCCATCACAGCTTCAAACACTGAATCAGATCTGGAGAGACCCATTAGGAAGTGAGCAAACCAGCCAATACAGGCAAACTGAAAAGCTTCTTAAAAGTGAGAAAATGTGCTACAAGGACTTCAGATCCCAAGTCAATTGAATCACTCATGGGTAGGCACAAAAATGAAACCATATGTCATCTCAGAAACAAAATATTTGAGAATTAATTCGGCTTTTATTCGCCTGTCAAAGCTTGGCTTCCAAGTTTAGCCTTCTCATTCTTGCCAGTGATATTATTAGCCCTCTGCTACTGCTCAGGTGCCACACTGATGGACAGAACTGTTCAAATAAAGGGCTTTTTGGCTGGAAAGGCAAAGTGAATAAAACAGCATGGTGGAAGGGCTGCAGGTGGCTTTTAGAAGTTTTTCAGCAAAATGAACAACAATTTATTTTGGAGCAGCCAAGAGAATATTGGCTGAATTGAGATGCTTTGATTGTCTTACTTAACCCTTTTGAATCCTTTCTCCTTTTTCTTTTTAATGTAAGTGCAATTTTTAAAAATGCTGTTTTGAATGAAAAGTCAGAAGTTTTATTATAAGAAAATGACCATATGAGACATTTTGGTTATTTCATATGGAGCATATCGACTCTTTTTAAAGTGACACTTAAATTTCCCTCTTTTGTAACATCTCAAAACTGGTAGAAAACCAGAATTGAGCAGATAACTATGCAGACACTTTGTTGCCCTGCTTTTTGGGTATTCTGCTGCCAGGGGCAGCCCCTTGGGGACGACAGTATCCAGGCAGGCCCACAGTGGCCAGGTAAGTCTGGCAGCCAAGTGGGAAGTTGGCTTAAGGGCAGGCTCTGCATTGAGATTTGGGATGTCCCTGGCCAGGCCTAGGCCTGGCTGTGGTGTGGTGAGGCTGTAGCGCTCGTGAGACTGGAGCTGCTACCCTGGCTGAAGGCAGCTCCCAAAGGGCAGGGGTCAGCTCTGGTGGGCATCTCCCTGCTCTCACCAACAACAACCAGAGTGTTTCCGAGGTGATCACGTAGATTTAACATAGGACCTTGTCTTCCTCTAGTTCTTAAAGAAGTTTTTGTCATGAGGGGCAGGAGATGCAGAATTTGGCCTCAGCCAGTCCTGACTCACCTGCTACCATTGTGTGGCCATGGCTGAGCCCTGCATCAATGAGAAGAGCCTCAAGGCTGCTCTGGTACTGTGCAAAGGGGAATGGACCATGCACAGCGCGTATGAGCATGTCTCCACATCCAGCACCACAGCACCTGGGCAGTGTGGGGAAAATGTCAAGGTAGTTTGGCAGTCAGCTTCCAACTTGCGTTAAAAACATCTCTGATCTACATCAGTTTCACAGACTCAGCCTCTAAGGTGAATGCATAAAGAGAGCCATGTAGGATGCTGAACTTTCTGACTTCTGAGTGTATCACACAGTGAGAGAAACAAGATAGCTCTGTCTTCAGCAAAGAATCCCTTGGGTGTTACTATTCCATGTATCCTATTTCTAGACTTAGAAGCTTAATAAAGCTCTCTTCTGGGGCACAGAAATCAAGCACGTGTTTTATGGAGCATGTTTGGATCACTTAGCTGCCTGTTCATTTCAATATGCTTGTGAGTAATTAAACTTTATATGGAGCTTTTTGGAGTTGCTCTAAATTTCCACTAAGTCAAGGATCTGACTAAGCACAGGGATATTTCTTTTTTTTCAGTACAACTAGGGAGTCTGTTTCATGGCAAGTTCTTCTAGATCATTGAGTGGTTTTGTGAAACTGCTGTCAAACACGGTCTTTATTAGGGTTGTGCACAAATACCGAATGTTGTGAACACCCTGCACACATATATTAATGTCACATTCAGGCTGCAAAACATCTATAACTGTCACCTCTTTCCCCGTCCGTCTTTTTGCATGTCTCCAAACACATAATCAGCCCTGCTCATGGCTGATGGATGAGGTAGGTAGGGTAAAGTCAGATAGCACCCTTTGTCCTCAGGTTGCTATGCAGCCTGCAGACTTCAGAGACTCTGTGTACAGGGACTTCAGTTTTTGGGTTGGTTGGTACGTGGCAGTGACAATAATCCAATGTTTGGGATTGCAGTTGAAAAATACATGGCACGAAGGAACTCCATCAGGGTCTGTTTGTGGTGTTGAGGGAGTTGTTTGTTAGTTTTAGGTGACCTTAGATATTCTTGTAGAACATATAGGGATATCCTCAGGAACTGGGACCCTTCTATCCTGTTTACCACTTGAGGTCCCTTCAGAGACCTCAAGCCACATCTCATGGCCTCACACCACTCTGTCAGACTCTGGAGCTATAGGCAGAGTGCTATCTGCAGGACTCTGATGCATTAGCAGTGCTCACTGTTTTCCTTAGCAAAGATCACAGGTTGCTTTCCATGAAAATGTAACAGGTCCTACAAGACCACATAGAGCTGTAGTATTTGTCATCCTCCTACCCCGTCAGTCAGCACGCGAAGGCTGTTTAAACTGGCCAACTTCTGCTAACATGCGGTCATTTCTCAGAAAACCTCTCACAGTTGCACTGGTTTGGTGTAGGCTTTTGTTACTATATCAGCTGCAGGGATGCTAACGTGTGCCGTAGAAAAATCTGCCGCTAACCAGTTCTTCTACTGTGGCTGCAAGGACAGGTCTCTCCTGAAAAAGCGTGAATAGCAGCACAGCTCATTAGCATCTTGGGAAGTTAGAGAAGCAAATGAGGTTCTCTGGGGGGTGGGAGCTGGGTGCTTGGGCAGAGAGGCCCTCTGCAAAACTGGGAATGAGTTGAGGAGAAAGCTTTGGATAAGCCTCTATGGGCTATTCTCTGTCACTAGCATTTCTAGAACAAGGTAGTGGCTCGCTCTGTCCCATGCCATGTGTAGAAACCCTACCTGCTTGCAGAGCTGTGGCCAATCAATGACAAAGACCCACCTTTTTTTTATTTTATGAGACCAGGTAGTCTCACATGACAAGTTGGATCCTACCAGTTATTTTAGATGAAGGAATGTATTGTCAGAAGTGGTCAGAGCTAAGTATGGTATACTGGCTTTGGAAGTAACTTCATGCTGATTCCTGAAGTCTGATAGGTAAATGAGTTCAGATCGAGCACATCATGGTGAAATCCAGCATGCTCTCTGTCACACCTGCTGGACACCTAGCACTTCTTACCCCTATCATCCTCCCAAACCCATCAAGCGTAACCCCTTATAAATATCCTTCTGGAGGCAGTCATCCATATCCTGCAAAGGCATGAAACACCCACGCATGGTTCAGCCTCGGCCACAGCCCCCTGCCTATCAAGCAACATTACTTCAGTGAGGTCTTAGGCCTCACAGTCCCCAAGAGCGTGGTTAATAGAGTGATCCAGCAGCTACCCTACTATTATTTCTTCAGCAGAAAAACACTTCAGGAAAAATGTGTCGAAAACAGGAAATCTGACTTTTTCATCAGGCTTACTGTTTCCAGCCTCTGCAAAGACCCAGCTTTCTGAAGCTGTGCTTTCAGTGTTAGCCCACCCCCATCAGCAGCTTCTGGCCAGTGACTCCCACTACCCTTGCTAAGTGAGCATTTTAGAGTTTGTTAGAGCTCTTTTGGGCTCTACATTTGGCTCCGTGTCTCTGGAGGTGAGAAGAGCCTGCCCCGTTGCCCCTCAGTTGCGAGCTGGGGTTTGCTTATCTAGACCCTTGTGCTGCCTCCCTGCCTGGTCTGCCTAGAGTACCCACGCTGTCAGAAAGAAAATTCAAATAAACCATTATATTTAAGTAGTAATTTTGTATCAGTGGTTAGCCACGTACAACAGCTATACCAGTACTACATGACTATTTACATATGCATATACAGCAACTACCACTCCACATTTTCCACCAAGGCATCAGGAAACCATGGTAAAAGCCACAGTCCTCTGATTTCAACCAAAAAAGTTATTTCAGTATTGCTGAAATGGGGATCAGAAAGAAAGGGAGTGACCACAGCCCCACTTACCTCACCACATAGTAATAACCATGCCTGGAAGCAGAAACTGGACGTATCCAAATGAAAGAGCAGGATTGTCTGTCTAACAGTGGGAGTTAATTAACCCCCTGAACAAATCACTAAGTGCAACATTTTTCTTTTCTTGATCTTGTCACATGATGATTGTACCTCTTTCTGTAAGTTAGTTTTTGGCCAAATATTATGGGATTCAATATAGATGTAATTTGGGGAATTTGTATGGTGTGTGATGTATGTGCTGAGTAGCTGAGCCAATCTGTGAACTGTCAGTGATGTTTTGTGCAGAGATACCTTGAAAAGTAAATTCAAAGACACTCCACAAACAGTATTAGAAAATAGCTGTTTCCCTACGGCTGATCACGTTGGTGGAAATATTGAAGATTCCTTGTAAGAGCAACTGCCGAGTCCTGTGACATCTGATGTTAAACCAGATAGTTTGCACAGATTGAATGCCATGTCCCATTTCCATTCTGCTAGGAAAGACTTTCCCTAAATTTACCACATGAGGAGAATCTGTTGCGAGGCATCTCAGGCTAGACTGGGCTTAATGGGTGCCTAAGGCTTTCTTTCCAAGCACGTATTTGCTGGGATACATCCAGATGTGGATGCACTTTTCCTTTTTGCTGTGCATAACATCTGTGCAGTGCGCTTTTGTTTGGCTGGTTGGCGGTTTTCTCCTCCTTCCCCCAAGCTGCTTTGGCTGCTCACCCAGCTTTTTACCAAATTGCAAATTTATATTCCTTCTGCTTTCGGCAGGCCCATATGTGGAACTGTCAAAATGTCACAGGCATCAATTGTGAAAGGTTAGTGCCACATTATAGTCAGCGAGCTTATTAACAGGGAAATGATTGGGTTTTGGAGAGGGGGAGGGAAGGACAAATGGGAATCCATTTTTCAGGCACCTGCTTCTTCTACTTAATATTTCCTCTTGTCATATATATATTTTCAGAAAGTGGTTGCCATCTGCATAGAAAAAAATTAGCTAGAGACCCCAGGAGGAATGAGGCTGTTCCTTGTGAGATCCCAGCAAGCTGGGAGGGGGAGGTGGAGAGGCAATGAGAGCAAGTTGGCCAAATTCATTCAGATGCTGAGTGACAGGAGATGTTTGTCTTCATTGACCCAGTGACTAGAGACAGGATCATGCTGCAAAAATTGGCTCCCAGTGTCAAACTGGGAGATTGTGGGTCTTGGTTCCATGATTTCAGCTTGACCCAAGAAATAGTCATGACATTCAGTTGCTCTGCAGGTGCCTGTATACAGATGGGACCTACTGTTTTGCTTATTTATGTCTCTGTGCTTTTTCAGATTTAATCAGATTGTATTCAAAATCACCACTGAAAAAACTTCCCATATTCTACTGCAAAGCTTTTATCTGTCCAAGACATTTTTAGGGCTTCTGGTACCATCATTGCAGAGAACCTAACTAACAATCTTTAATGTATTAATCCTCAAAACAACCTGGTGAGAGGAGATTATCCCAGTTTATGAGAACTGAGGCACAGGAAGCCTGACTTTCGTGCCATACTATTCTGTGAGACAGCAGAGAGTAGTATCTGTATCTTTACAGACTCTCCACTAGTACCTGGATCACTGAAACATACTTCTCATGCCTCATTTTTCCTTTGGCTTTTCCACCTCGTTTTTTGTTGTTGTTGTTGTTGGGGTTTTTTTGTTTGGTTTGGTTTGGTTTTGGTTTTGTTTTTTAAATCAACCCCATGTCCAGCTGGAAGCACTGGAGCCATCACCTAGAAAGGCAGGAGGAGGAGAAGAAGTGCTGAGACCCTACCAAAAATTTGAATCTGTGTTGTGCTGTTACTCTCTACAAAGAGCCAAAGCACAGTGTAGGTACTTGTCCTTTGGGTTAGTGTGGAGATGCTATTTCATAGGAGCCACTGCATGGTTTTTGGACTGCAGCTCCCAGACAGTGACAGCTTGACCTAGATTCAGGCCAGAGACCTAAAGCTGAAAGGCACCGTAGTCCATAGTTGAGCCTCTGGGACACCAACCCTCCTTCACTCCTGATTATTCCCTTTTGACATGGCAGAAAAGGCCCTCAAGATGGCTGATCACGTACTGCTGGGGGGTACTATGTGTCTGACCTTTTTGGTAGGAATGAGCTTGAAAATGAGGCAGAGAAAAAAGGAATGAATATTAATAATTGAATTGTCCTGGATATTCTTCAGTGGCGATGAGGCCCATTGTGCCCTGGAATTAGAGTGAGCACCACGCACAAGTGGCTCTTTGTTGCTCCCTGAATGCTGCTGGTAGGTGAAATTTAATCTTACCATTAATGATAAAAACCAAGAAATGGGGATTCTGCAGTGGACACAGCCAGTGAGAGGTCCCTCTCTCATGGGGCAGGAACTTCCCCACTCCTGCTTGTCCCTCTGCAAGCGAGCTGATGGCGAACACATGGGATGTGGGACCCTTGCATGTAGCAAGGCTGAGCCTTAGGTTGGTCACGTCAGCCAGAGTGGAGTCAGGGATGGGCAGGTGACAGGAGGATGGAGGGAGGACACGCATGTAACGTGGGGATATTGCCTTTATTCATCCCTAGCTTTGCACCTCTCCGTGGGCGCATTGGGGATTTCAGGCTGTTCTTGTTCTTTCTCATTCTTGCTGCTTTTGCTGTGGGAGAGGAGGTAGCGCTGTACAAAACACCAGGTACAAATCTCATATGAGGTTTCTGGAATTGTGATGGACTGTGCAGAGCCCCAGGCACCAATGCACACGATGAGAGCATGATGTGAAACATGGATCAACTTGTGGATGTTTCTTCTTGCCTCAGGACTTCTTTCCAAACCCTCTGAGCGCAGCATTCCCAGACCCCATTGCCTCTTCGGTTGTGAACTTTCCTCCCATGACACCCTGCTCAACACCACACGTAAGAGCCATTCTTAGGTGGTTTTTAGGGATGTACATGTCCCTGTTTTCTAGATGGTGCACTGAAGGTGCAGAGGTGTCTAACAAAGCAGCAGAAACTCTGATTCTCCAGCTGGGAGTGGTGGCCCCATGATGTCCCCAGTGAGGTGTGCATTGGGGTGGGGGTGTATAGCCCCTCAGGCATGGGCACTGTGGTGCCAGGCCCAGGCAGGAGAGGACTCGCTTGGCCCCATCCCTGGCAGCAGGCTGGATGGCCTTCCGCAGGCTCCAGGGGCCCTACTGCAGAATATCTGAGCTCAAAACCCGGGTTTTGGGCAATTAAGCAGCCGTCCCCTCGCCTCCTTCTCGTGCCAAGCAGAATTTTAATGTACTTCCAATTTCTCTTTTTAGCATACATAAAGAAAAAAAGAAAAAAAAATAATAATCATCTATAAGAGAAGTTCTTTTCAGACAAATGGAGAAGCTTTCAATGCTGATATATTTTTCCCCACTTTTAAATGGTATCTATTTAAATGCAGATTTTCTGGTTTCCTATGTGGAGCTTGGAAGAAACGCCTTTCAATTTAAATGTTAATAGAAGAGTAAACTTCAAAATCAAAATTTCTTTATGAGGGAGAGTGTTTTCTCTCAGCTTTAAATGTCTTTCTATACTTTCTCCCTCCTTCTCCCGCATCCTCCTTCTTCTTGTCTCAGCCCCCAGCCCAGCCCCACTTGCATTAAGCAGTCTTTAAAAAAAAAAATACACCTTTTGGAGTTCCAGAATTAAAATGTTTAATGCTGGGCTCTATGGAATGAGTATGTTTGAGCAGAATGCTGGAGCATTGATACAGCAGAGATACCATCCCTCCACCTCCAACCTTTTTCATGCGGGCCATTTATCAAGCCTGCTGTTACAAATGCTTTATGATGGGATCATTCTCAGGCTCGTGCTGCATAATATTGTGCCAGTGCTTGGGGCAGGGGCTGACAGGGAAAAAAAAACCTCCAGGAAAATGTTTTAGTTGCTCCTGAATGTGAGCAAGGCTTTGGTGCTGGGTGGGGATGGGTGGCAGAGGAGGGAAATCAAATGCAGAGATGAAAAGATGAAACAGAGGAGCCATTACCAAGCCTCTTTCTTTCTGTATTACCCCTTCTGCTCCTCCCGTGGCCCATTCCTGCGTACCTCCAAGTCTATTTATCTTCAGGAGGAGCTTAGGGTAAATCTGCGTTTTACAAAAGACCCTTAACACTGCTTGATACTGGGGTTTTACATACAACTCTGTTTCTTGCTTCCTGTCACACTCCATTTGTCACCTTTAATACAAACCTTACTTTAATTTTCCTCATCACTCTCTTCCATTCTCCATCTGTTTTGTCCTCTCTTCTCTCCTCAGTGAAAGAAAAATAGAGGAAAAAAAGTCTTTCTGGTTTTTATTTTGCTTCCTTCCGTCCCTCATTAGCCCTGGCCACCTCTGCAAGAAGTGGTTCACGAGATACTAACTGAAGATTAAATTTTAATAAACTTTCACGTATTTAGTGGACATGTAGAGACTGTGATGGAGACTGGCATGTAAAAAGCAGAGTAAAGCAGGGCAGAGCCTGCTGACCGTGGAAGGAAACCCTTGTAAACTAGACAATAAAGCCATTACCATATATAATAAGATATAGGGCTTTCTGTATCCAGATTATTTTCAGAGTGCTGTGACTGTACTCTGTACATCATTGTTATCTTAATGCCTCCAAAGAAAAAGTGGTGAACTGGCTTTCAGGGCACCCCTGGGAGACAGGAGAAAGTCTGATTTTCAGAGGAAAACTTTGGAGCACCCAACCCTCCCTGATTCCAGAGAAAGCAGAGCTCACCAGGCTCTTCACTCCAGATGCTCAGTGCCTTGCAGGTGGGGATGCTGGAGGGACCACTTGCCCCCAAGACGTCTCTAGGTGCCTGGGACACCCTGCCAGGGCTGTGTGGTGAAGCTTGCCCCCATGCCCTGCTCTGCATTTCCTCCTGTGCCCTGCACCTAGTAGGAGGGATAAATGGAGTAGTGCAGTCTTCAGTGTCAGAGAAATGCTTCTCACCAGCACTGAAAGCACTTCACAAAAAAGGGTGTCACCTTTGCCGTGAAACCCAGAGCCCATCACAGCTTTCTTTCAGATTGTTGGAGAATGCAGGAAAGCTTCCATTTAGAAAGCTGAGCTTTCCATATGGCATCTTCCACTGCTGCTGGGGCTGGAGGTGCTTGGCACAGGGAGATAGTGCCTCACATCCCCTGGGAATGATCCCTCTGGCCAGGCTAACGTGGTGCTGAGGGACTGTGTTGTTCTTCCTCCCTAACAAGATCATCGTTGTGGTGAGGTGGCTCAAAGGAGAGGTCACTTAAAGTGAGATGTAACCAGTGTAAAGAAGAGTGTACTCCCTGAGTTCTTCAAGGGAACAGAAAGCGAGAAAAATGAAAAAAGCACAGCTCTAATCTGACAGAATCCCAAAGTTCACATTGAAGTTGAACGTAAGCCATTTTATTAAATATGCCTCAAATTCTTCAACACCTGCATAATCCGTCAAAGCTGTGTAGCGAAAAGCCTCTTGGCATGGCTACAACTGGGAAATGTTTGCTTTGTGTGGCCTCACCCCGCAGGAGCAGGAAAGATTAAAGTTATGAATATGAAGAAGGTTGGCCAAAAATGCAGGTGCCTCAGACTTTCTTCCCTGTTTCTAGGGAATGAGAGAGGGAGAGGGGGGGGATGAAAGGGTTGACTGGACAAATTACAAGTGTGCTCTGCTGGGACTGAAGCTTGGAAATGTTCCTGGATGATCATATATTGCAGTGCTAAAAGCCCAGATAGTAAATCTGGAGAAAGACTTCGAGATCAGCTCTTGAACATCACTGAATAAGTAGAAACGATCAGCCTCAGGTGGCTTCTGAGGAAAAAAAGCTCTCATCTCCAGAATCTGAGAAGGGGAGGGAATGGCTTGGAGTACAGTAGGGTATGGTAGGGTAGAATAGGTTATGGTAGAGTAGAGTAGGGTAGAGTAGAGTAGAGTAGAGTAGAGTAGAGTAGAGTAGAGTAGAGTAGAGTAGAGTAGAGTAGAGTAGAGTAGAGTAGAGTAGAGTGGAATAATGCTGTGGCATAGGCCCAGCTACTCTGGCCCACCACATCAGGGGCTGTAAGGGCAAAGCTTTTGTTTCCTTCCTAGCCTGCTGTCACTTAGAGCTTAGTAGCAACGCACCAGATAATAAAAAAAATCCTTCTTCTCTGACCAAAGCTTCTTTTTCAGCAGAAGGAAAAGTAGGGTTAGAGCAAAAGGCTGAACCCTTCTATGGGATGGTATTCACAGCCATCTTTCTCCCTACACCTAACGTAAGTTTTCTGCCTTCTACAGTAGAACTGCATCTGATGTGTTAAATTTCTGCTGTACAAATGCCTCCTTTATGCATTGACCTGTCTAATATCTGTACAATAAAGTCTCTCGAAGACAAATCCATCTTGTCAGCCTCAAGAGACACTTTTTCTCACTTTTTTCCTACCTGCACTTAAACAAGCTTTGTTTCCTTCCATCTCTACTGCCTTCATAATTCTCTCCCTTGTTATCTAGGGGTTCTCTTTTGTCTCCTCTCTGCTTTACAGGAACAAAAGACAAGAGTAAAATCAGGACTTGATGGTGCTTTCAGCCACTGCAGAATTTCATAAGCTGCTGTAATTTTTCCAAATACCGGAGGAACTACTTTCAGACAGTAACACATGTAGTGTGACCTGATCTGAGATGCCCCCTCCCTCTCTGGTGTTTTATGAGAAGGTTCATTGAAGACAATAAACTTCAGTGTCATGCGGAGTTTACTGTTTGTCAGCATGAACCTCTGAAGGTGTCAGCCTTTGTAGAAGACAGGACTTCATTCCTCCTCTTATGAACAGCTCACCTGACTCTGAAGTTACGGGATTTTTTATGAAGAAAGGCAAACTGAAGAGCCGGCAGCTGGCACCTTTGTTTTGTGATTGTTTCTATTTTACATAATTGTAAGAACACTTAAGTACTCTGACAGAGGAAATAATGTGTCAGGATGTCCATTCTACACCCCATCCTGAGGAACTCATTGACTAGCACAAACCACAGCCAGTTCATGAGGCTTCCTATCAGCATTTCCATGTAGGCGAGTTCATACAAGCTGGCAACCAAACACAACACTTCATCACACAAACAACAAACTCTAGTCAAGAGAACATAATGAGATTTTCTGGTTTAGAAGTTACACGTGTATCTTATAAACACCATTGCACCTCTTGTGATACGGAGGCTCACCTAAATCCTTCAGAGTGCCACTTCCTCTTTCGTGAGGGCCTTCTGCTGCTCTTCCTCTCAGCTCTGAGAGGGTCGTGTTTTAGTGTTTGTGTTTGTGACATGCGTATTTCTGAGTCACTCTCTGGTGCAGAGTATTTACATATAAATATAATCCACTGTTGCCTTTGTTGAAGTGGATTGTACTCATTGTGATTGCATTATAGTAATCTTTAAACTGAAGACTAGCTTGCCACATGATTCAGTAAAAGGCACTCAGAGATTTTAACTGACTCTCAGGTAGACTAACACATATTTCTTTTCTTATCTCTCCATACCTGAAGTGGAAAGAAAATATTAAAACTCCACCCTCTACTTGCCAACCTCATCCAAAATACAGTCTTAAGCTGTGTGGAGAGAATTGTGAGAGCCAGAAGATGCCACTCAAAATCACTTGCATTAATACTCACTTGTTTATTGTAGCTGAGAGCTTCTAGGGTTGGCATTCAGTAAAAGGCACATATGTCCAATTTTACATCTTGCCCACCGTGTCGTTTTGGGGTGAGGTAAGAGAAGGGGTGATGTCAGAGAAAGGTACCCCTGTGCTGCTGATTCTTTGTAAGAGAAGCCATTCAAACAAAGGTTAGTGTAATCTGGTAAATTGTGATCTTCTTGAATGTAGTTCTTGAACAATTTCCAATACATGTATTTGTTTGGAAAAAGAGGGAAAAGGAGTGGTTTAGACTCCTTTCATGTACAAATGTTTTTGATCCCACGCTGGTAAAGGCAAATGAGAATGAATCTATTACAGGAGGGTAGAGATTAAAGGGGCATGCAATGAAGGATTATGCTAAAGATTTATGCTATCCCAATCTACTTCTGCTTGTGGTGATACTAGATTCTCACATTGGGTCCTAGGTGGGCACAGAAATACACTTGTGATTTCCTTTTAGGTTTCCCCTTTTGCTGGGACATCTCAGGAAAGAACAGCACTGTACCCAGAATGTCTTCTGTTTGAGATATTCTGGATACAGACTTCTAGGTCCTTAGTCCCTGTGGACCTTTCTCGATTGGGACAAGGAGGGGATGGAGGATGGACTATCTGAAACACTATTTCCACTTTCTGATGGTCTGATAACAAGGCCTGTACTTTGATCTGGTAACAAACGTTTGAGAACAAGTCATTTCTAAAAGGAAAAGCAGTGCTATGTAGTTAAAGAGCTGGCCAGAAAACCTGATAATATAGATACAATTATACACTCCTCCGCAAACTTTTCACGTAGCCATGGGCAGGTTGACTATTCTCATTTTGTCTTTCACAAGAGGCTCATATTCTCCTTACTGTATGTGTTGTGAAGAAAGAAATCTCTAATATTTTAGAAGTTTTATTCAACTCCCTGTGGAAAGGAAGATAGATATCAACAGGAAGACTGAGCCCTTGCTTTAGAAAGATGACTTGCAATTTCAAGGAAGAGGACAGAACATCAGAAGTCAAAAGGCATATTGAAATTTTCAAGAAGCAACGCTGATTCAGAACATGTTATGTTTGCAGCTGCTGGGGTGTGAAACTTCTTCCACGATGTGACAACCAGCATGAATTACTTTATTGCTCATAACAAATACAGATGGACAGATATCAGGGTGAAATGAAGGGCAGGGGCATTTGCAAAGTGATAGAGAGAACCTTGCACCACATGCTGCTTGGAAATAAACAGATCGTAATCAGCTCTTCTGCCTTTCTTTATCTTCAGAAAACCTTTAGAATTGATATTCTCCAGCAGAAGACTAAAATGCTTTTAGGAAATGCATGTTGTTTTATGAAAGTCTGTCTCTATTTTAAGGAGGTTGTCTAAAATGCTAATGTTTCTCTTTTCATCACGATTCATGAAGCCTGTGGCTTTCAAATTTACCATTTCAGTTTCAGTCATGCGAACTGGATTACTTCATTCCCTGTCCTTTCTCCAGTGTTACCAATCAAGAAATTCGTTGTTTCCAGCCTCCAAGAACATGATGCCTATATTCCTTGCATGATGATCCACATTGTTTTTGAGTCAGGATTGAGTTCCCTGCCTATTACATGCAGCAGCACCTGTAGCAGAGCTAGGTATGGAAAGTACTCCCAAGGGAAAGATATTACCATGTAGAGTTTAGTCTGTTAATATAAAAAAGAAAATGAGATGAAGATGGTGCCTCTAAAACATGAGTGGAAAGATAATGTTGCACTTTCACCCAAAAGTGATGGTAGTATTGAAGTCCATGCAGTAAATCATTGAAACTACTTACTGGTCATATAGGCAAGGCATTGTAAGTAAACTTCTGCATTATAGGTCTTACAAAACAAGCAATGTAATACCTTCCTTACCTCCACCCTGTAGCTGCATTTCTAGAGGTGTGGGTTACTAACTGGTGGAGAAGGGGGATTCATAGTACCCCTGCAATCTGTGCGCTTTGCTACAGTGTGAGGACTTGGGATGGGTATCCAGGAGAGGATCAGCTGTAGAGCCAGCTAAGCAGTGCACAGCAGTGAGGTCAGATAAGGTGTGTTTGCTGGTACAGCTCCTGTTTGTCTGCATAAGGTTCAACGACGCATTTTGCTGGCATAGCCTCTCCTTCAGTGGACTGGGATTGTCATGCTATGATCCTGAGGTGCTGCAGTTTCTTGGAGAGGTTTTGTGAAGAAAGAAAGAGTGCAGAGAACCATTCATTCCATAGTCTAAAAATAAATAAAAGTAATTTCAGAAAAATAAATAAACAAACATAGGATGTGCTCAAATGTCATAAAGTGGTGTTAGATGACAAAGCATGGCTCTTTCTACCTTTACAGGATGTATTCAAGAAAGGTCTTATCAGTGCAAATCAGACTCAGACTAAACCTCATCAATTTGTACTGATGAGCTATTTTTTATTTATATGGCATCCCTTGCTTCTAAATTAACAGAAGGAATATATGTATTGCCTCAAGTATGCAGGACAAATCTTTGCTTTTCTGCTCTCCTTTCCATGTCAAGCACCACACCAACAGAACAGTAATCAGAAAAAAATACCACTAACAGGGGTTTGTGTCTAGAGAATACAGGCTCCTCTTCCCTGGCCCTCTCCTCACTAAATGGTCTGAGTATAATGATTCAGTTACTTACGTTAAGTACTTTCCCACCAAAGAATCCCTTTGATAGACTTGTTCCCAGAACTGACCTCAGTTTCATGGGGGCTTTGACGGATGAGGAGCATCTGGAAAATGCTGTTGGACAAGCACAAGCTCACAAGCTGTTTATGAAACCAACTTTGCAACTCCCTTTTCCAGCTCTGCAATTTGCAAGGGCTGCCCTCAAGGAAGGTTATGGCAGGACAAAAGCCAAGATAGTTTTGAACAGAAAAGAAAGCTTATATTTTATTTATTTCAGATAAGCTCTAATGGATGGGCTTGTGAGGAGTAGACTTGCAACTGGTCGAAGCCGTGGTAATCGTAAAGTAAGCCCACTGAATTTGCAAGAACTAAGATATTTTCTTTTTTAATATGTGGTATCAAGTCTCTGTCAGAGGTTAGCTCTCTGTTTTTTTTTTTTTTCAAGAGAGAATGTAAGCCTAGAGTTAAGATGCTGATGGATTTTGCTGTATTGTTAGAACAGGAATTTCAGGTTCCATCAGGAAGAGAGGGGAAATAAACCTCAAAATTTGGCCTAGAAATCTTGGTCCTGCTACTTTAACTCTTCTGTTCAATGGCAAAACTCACGTTGATTTTAGTGGGGTAAACACCATTCCTTAGTTTGGTATATAGGATGCGGGGTTGCTAGTGATCCCCTCTGAGACCTATGAAAACTGGCTCCATCAGCTGGTCATTGGGGTGGCCCTGAGGAGTTACTGACACCTTGCAGCCAAATAAAGCTATTTAAATTCATCTCATTAAAAGCCGGTTGCTAGGGCATGTGTCCATTTGGATGAGCAAGTGCTGTTACCCAGGGTCAGCAGTCACAAGCTGAAATGGGAGGGTTTTGTAGAGCTGACAGAGGCAGAGAGACTTGTGGTGCTGTTATTGAAAATGACATAGGAAACAGTAAACATTTTATGTTTTTATCTGTCTTTCAAATTGAGCCTGGGCCTCCACGGGCTGAAAAGCAGGAAGACACTCTGACATCAAAGATGCTTACTAACATTTACTGGTTGTTTTAGAAAGTACTCTCAGAAATTCCCAAGGAACAGAGACCAGCGGTGCCTGTGGGAAATAAGAGTTTCTGCAGGAAATGTATTTTTTTCTTTCTGCACCAGATCTCCCTGAATATAGTCAAATGCTTTGTGCAGAGTTTATATTTGATTTTTGGTGGAACGGTCACAAAACCTAAGATGAAAATATGAATTTTAAGATGTGCATCTTATTAAAAGGGCCCTGGTCACTGGTGGGCTGAAGGCCTGGTAATCTTTGTGTTGTCAGAGAGAATCCTTGCCAAAATCAGTGGCAATCTACAGAAACCAGGTATAGTTTCAAGGGTGGGGTTGTGTTCTGCAGCTCAGTCTTGCATAAGAGTTGCTATAATGAACACAGCCTTGAGTAAACTGCCTTCCACTGAATCAAATCATTCTGTCCCAACATATCTGTAGATCTTGTGCACACTTAACATTTTGGGTAAGGAGTTCTATAAATCTCTGATGGTGCTAATTTATCACTCTTCACGAGTTTCACTGAATATGCACTGCTGGTATTGGTGGTCCTTTTGATCTGCTGTGGGAAGAGGGTAAAAAAATAACAGAAATTAAGATAAAGTCAAAGGCGAGCCAAGGAGACAAGCTGCCACAGAGACTGCTGGATGATTCACAGTTTTCAAATCTTCCTCCCCCTGCCATAAGCATTCTGTTTCTTGAAAGAAAGTGGAATCATTGCTATGGAAAAAGAAATGTTTCAAGAAGGAAACAAATGTTTGGAGACCTGACTTGGCTGGAATTTTCCCTGCACATATACTTTTAACATGTCAGTGTTTAAACTTTCTGTGTATGTATGAGGGGGGACAGGGAACAATCAAATGTTAGTGAAGATGCCCCCATCTGTTCCATTATTTGAGGATGTAGAGATGCTCTTTAGCTCTCATAGTCCTTGCCAGGTGGTCTCTCTGCCCAGATTTCACATAAAAAACAGCTGCAAAGACTTTTTTTTTTTTTCCGTAGCACATGCAGGAGGAGGGATCCCAACAGTCTCATCCTTTTTGCAGATGGCAAATATACAGTATAGCTAGATCTGAATTTAAGTGTCCCTTACATTAGGTCTTTGAAATGTTTTTCCTTTATTTATGAAGTAAATACAGGTCAGCCCCATGCACCCATATCAGATGTAGCACTCAGTCCCCGCTTGCTGAGCAGAAAATGCTTCACTCCAGCCCCTGCCCTCCTCCTCTACACTCAGTGCTCCCTGGAGCACTCAAAAACATCCTCACCAAAAAACATCTGACAAGGTCACCATCTAGATGCAAGAGAGGGCAATAAAGTGTCATATGCCCCAGCCGTGTATCTACAGTGCATATATTATCTCTGACACCAGAATATCTACGTGCCTCACCATCCTGGAGGTACCATGTGTCACACACACCTATTCTGGACAGTAGGGCAACCCAGAGGGGCTCAGTGGCTTGTCGAAGATCACACAGGGGATCAGAACTGAGGTGAATCCCCCATCATGGCTTCACTGGAGGAAAGCATATCAGTTTGAGTAGATACATCCATTGGATGCGGTGGGGTAATGGATGGAGATGAGAAGGCAGGATTTAAACAGATGTTGTGCTAGTACCCAGAGATCAGAGCTATTAGGCACAGCATTGCACTGAGGTAATTTTACAGCTTCTAATTCCTGAGCAAATTGTCACAAGTCACTTGGATGCATCTGCACTGAGCTTCATTGTGTGGTGTAATGGTCATCTGTTCTCTCCTCAGCCCAAGCTAGTATCTTATTTTCTGGACTGTCCTCCCTCCAAACCATCCTTACTCAAATCATCCTGTGCCAACACACACTGAAGACCTTGCAGATCAGTAACATTTTTGATTAAGACCATTATGAAGCTCTGATGATGTTCATGTATCACTGTTCACATGCATGTTATTTTTCTGCCTTCCTCACTGCAGATCTGCGCAGGATGACAGCTGGCTTCATGGGCATGGCTGTGGCCATCATCCTCTTTGGATGGATTATCGGGGTGCTGGGGTGCTGTTGGGATCGAGGCCTTATGCAGTATGTGGCAGGGCTTCTCTTCCTCATGGGAGGTAAGGATGTTGGTGTTTGAAGAAACGTGTTTTCCTTATTGTTTTCATGTTCTCTCTTTCCACATGTCCCTCCTTTCCTAAGTCATTGTACACACGTTTTCAGAAGTTTTTTAGATGATCTGAACTTGGTTTCATTATGAGCTCCTTCTGGTATACATCAAGAATAACCCTACTGTAATTACATGCTACTTCTATCACAAAACAGTGTCTCTAAGTCACAGGACTTCTCAGTTCTTTAGTCCAGTGCTCTGTTGCTGCAAGTAACTTGTCACCCTTAAACTTAGTAAGCTTAATAAATTTAGTAATAAAAATGTGAAGATTATGCAGATGTTATTCCCACCACTCTCCTGTTTCATAGTAGAACACGCTACTTTGATAACTAGAAACTATGCTCAAGTTCTTAACCTGTATTTATTACTTGTCAGTTGCTCTTGAGTCAAATGTGTCTCCTTGCTTTCTCTGATGTACCTATGAAAACAATGGTAACCTTTGTTTTCCTTTTCCCACTCTATATATGCTATTTCTTATAGACTTTTCCCCGTAAAACCAATCCAACAGCCCTTTCTGCCACCTGTTCTTGTTTGTACTTGCCTTTCTGAAATACAGATGAGAAGGGCGATTCCCAAATAAGGTCTGATCAATGTCTTGTATAAGTGACGTGATGGTTCTCAGTCTCTGCTGGAAATCCCTTATCTGAACTGTTTCATGGTCATATTTGTCTTTTTCCTGCTGCATCACACTGGAGACCCACAGTCACCCTTCAGTTGGATAATACATCCAGGCCTTTCTCCTCCTTTGTAATTGGCACTGATGATGTCCCAATTTACAGAAAAGGGTCCCTTTCTTACTCCCCAGGTACCTGCCCTGGCACTTTGTGCTTCTGAGCTCCAGCCTTCAAGGCGATCCAGTTTTTCCCATGTCATGTTCCAGCTATTCTTACTACAGATACCATCCAGCCATCCAGCTTTCTGCCATCAGGGGGTTTCATGGCACACAGTTATTTGAAATGAAGGGTGTGAGAATCAAGTTCCAACACAGTGCTAGATGAACGTCTTGAAGTGAACAGCACTACTTCTGTTCTCTCTTCTCTGCTGGTGGTTTTTGTTTGGTTGGGTTTTTGCCCCCACCCCGGGCAGATCATCACTTCACTGCATTAGAAGAGCAACAAGACTGGTGAAGGGACTTGAGCATAAGACCTATGGGGAGAGGCTGAGGGAGCTGGGGTTGTTTAGTCTAGAGAAGAGGAGGCTTAGAGGTGACCTCATCACTCTCTATAACTACCTGAAGGGAAGTTATAGCCAGGTGGGGATTGGTCTCTTCTCCCAGGCAGTTAGCAATAGGACAAGGGGGCATGGGCTTAAACTCTGCCAGGGGAAATTTAGGCTGGATATTAGAAAGAAATTCTTTACAGAGAGAGTGGTCAGGCATTGGAATGGCCTGCCCAGGGAGGTGGTGGACTCGCCGTCCCTGGAGGTTTTTAAACTGAGATTGGACATGGCACTTAGTGCCATGATCTAATAAACGGACTAGAGTTGGACCAAGGGTTGGACTCGATGATCTCTGAGGTCTTTTCCAACCCAGTCGATTCTGTGATTCTGTGATTCTGTGATTTGTTTCCCTGTTTGTCTGTACTGTGTTGTGACACAGCTAAGTGTGTGAAATACAGGAAAGCTTCTCTAGTCCCAGAAGAGCAGTTAAGTGTTTCAGTAACAAGTATTCATGTTCCAGTGCTGTTGGTGCTGGTGACATGGACAGTAGCGTTCTCGGTGCCCACAAACACATTTGAAATCTGCTAGTACCTTGTGCAAGTACACACTGGTGTATGTGTGGACGTCTGTAAATGTTTGTTGTGGGTGTCAATAATTCATGAGTAATGGGTCTGCCCAATTAGCTTGGTATTTATTTTGTAATTAAAAGCTTAGTTTGCATGGGGGGGGGCTATTTTCCTCTCATGTGCTCAGATAACTATGTGGTATTTAACGCACTACAGCACGACATTCAGATAAAAACATTAGGACTACACTAAATAAATACAGAAAACTTAAATTTATTTGAAACTAGCTAAGTCTTGTTTACTAATTGGAAATTTTCACTATATAGGGGAGAGTTGCTAGTGCAGCTGCAGAGATTACTTATTGGCTTGAAGTAATTTGTTTGTCAGTGATTTGAAAGATGGTTGAAAAAAGTTTTCAGCTGAAACAAGACTCAGTGTAACCCATGGGATGGGTTACTCACAGCTTACAAAGCCACCTTTTGGTATGCTCAAACGATACGCATTTCAGTGGAGACAGATCCAAGGTCATGGAACTGGGAACAAAATGTGTCAGTCATCTTCACAGAAGGAGAGGCTGCCTCTCAGAAAGCAGCCGCTTGGAAAAGGTCTCTGGGATCACAGTTGCTGGGATCATCCAGCTGCACAGGAGCTCCTGGTGCAATGCAGCTGCTGCTAAAAGTGCCCGTTTTGATGGGAATAGGCAATAAGAGCATGAGGTAGGGTTATCTCTGGGCAAAACAAAACTATTTCTGGACATCCTAATCTAGTGTCCATAATGAAGGAGGACGTGGAAAAAATGAGAGGGGTTTGCAGCAGAGCTACAAGAATGACTCGAGGTCTGAAAACCAAGAAAAATACAGTATGCCACAAAAAGCCAATTGCTTGAAACTGTTTAGCAGAAGGCTTATAATTGACTTGAACACAGTGTGGAAGTACCTGTGCAAGGAGAAGCCATCTGATAGTAGTGTGCTCTTTGACTGCATAGACAAAATAACAACAAGATCCAGCCATTAAAATCTGAAACTAATTGAAATGAGAGGCACCAGATTATTTTATCTGCCAAATTCTGCCTAGATGTGTGATATTTTTAATAAAGATGTGTTGGGAAGAGATCAAACTTATTTTCTGCTCCAGCATAGACAGGTGAATCAGAATTACAAAAGGTCACTCTCTTTCTTGTTTTGCAGATATCAGTGGAAAATGCTATGTCTTTCCTGATTCATTTCCACAGGAAATTTTCATAAAGTTAGCATCTACAAACTAAAGCAGCCAGATAATAAAATTCACAACTAGAGACATCTAATCTAAAAGTCAGTAGCTATCAATGTTTTTAGACTCTGTCACATAGTCATTCCTTCTACAGCCAATGAATCTTTAATTTGAAGCTTTTTATTGCACGACAGTGTTTGAATACAAAGCTGTTACTTCTGTCATGACACAAATATTCTCAACATACCATCACATTGGTCCTCAAAAAGCACGGAGCCAGAGTGCCTCTTCATTTTGCCTTTTTCTCTGGTCCCCTAATGGGAAAAATGCTTTGGGAGGTTTATAACATCTGATCTTACTGCAGATGAGAGGAGACGGTGTTAAATTGGTAGCTATATAGTTAGCCTGAAATCTAACTTCCCCTTCTGTTTGCAACACCACTTGTCTTGGCTATGTTTGTAGCATTCGCTCTGTTTTTATTTCTAGACTAATAGCTTTTCTGCAATGCTTAAACATTCCTGGCTTACCATATGTATGGGTTTTGTCCCTTATTGGCCATAATTCTTTGAACAGGAAATCTCAATGGAGCACTGAAAAGTGCACTGTGATAATCTAACAAGACCAGACGTGGTTGCCTTGGACCTCTGGTTCTTTATTATATTTACTGAACAGTCTTCTTGCTAGCCCATGTGGCAGTGCCTAATAAGGTCTTACTTTAGTGTGCTTGATCTAATTTCTCAAGTAAATTGCTGAAATAAGTCATTTGTGAAATGCAGGCCGTTATCTGGTATTAGCTCATCTGGAATCCAGGACATGTAAACTGTGATTTAGAGTGTGTTTTACACTGTTATTCAGCATGTTTTGTAACAAGTTAAAAATGATTAATAATTCATCTTTTCTGTTTAGTCCAAATACATCTGTATCAACAGCAATCACAGGTCTCTCATGGCTTCCGAAGTTCTTTTGCATAATTTTCTAGAATTTGTACTTGGATTCCTTATCTTGAACAACAGCATTTGCCTGACCATAGTAGATATTTTTTCAGTCACTCATCTTATACAGAGCCAGATGGATACCGCAAATTAGGTTTAGTATTTTTGACCTCAATTTACATGATGGTAATATTGCATAGCCTCCTGTACCCAAAGTTGCATTATCTGTTGCTTTTTCATTTCTGTATTGTCAGTATTATTTTATCCTGCAGGGTGGGAGAGTTTCTTTTTTGAGAGCTTCTCCATTTGGAATTGTGTTCTTAAGTTTCACTAAGACTAGTTCATTTTATGCATCTTATTAGAGACTGTTTAATTCTATTACAGAAGTGGGTCATACTCAAATTATACATGACTCCAAGCACATCCTCTTGCAGCTTCTTGCGTTTTCACTACATGCATATCATTGAAAATCTGTGCACCAGTAAAAGCTCCATACTGGGCATGTCATCCAGTCATTTTGTAATTTTCTAATAATTTCTGGAACCTTAGAAGCACCTGTAACACTGCTTCCAAATGTCAGAGTCCTATGGCAAACCTGATGCTTTCATGCTCATCTAGTACCTAGTTGTACACCTACCTGTTAAACACCTACCTGAGGAAAAGCATGTAGGGCATTTTATATGTTGTGTTTTGGCCAATATATTTTTACTTGCACCAAAACCATGCCTTTGCTTTTTGAAGCCTAGACGTGACCTCCTCGTCAGTTCTCAGGAAGCAGTGCTCACGTTTTCTGGCTTTGAGAAATTCTTTTGAATATATTCAAATCCTTGACTTGCTTGGTTTTGTTATCACAGCAAACCCGTCAATTCATTTGATTGGTGTCTTTACTCCCTCAGTAGTAGCTGATATTGCCAGGTCAAGGTCAAATTTCGGTTTTACCTCCAGCTCCAAAGACTTGGAATGCTATGAACTGGCACACTGGCAACTCTACCAAGGCAAATCCCTTCTTTCAGTTCGTCATCAAGTTGTTTAAGAATATTTCCTGTATACTGATAAGTAGACAAGCTATATATACATCTGATGATTGTTTTTTCCACCTGCTCTCCAGTGTATTTATTCATAGGACTGACTTGTTTCAGCATCTCAGATTTGGCTACATTGATTGTCCTTCCACAGCTATGCAAACCCAAGCTCACCACACCTTCTGTTACTGTACTTGCTTTAAAAAAACAATCTCTGATAGCCGATTGTTTTCACAATTCAGTTCTGATTTCATTTCAGTCAGCTGTTTTGAAACATCACATGGCTTGTTTTATTTCTGTTTATTTCTAGTTCCAGGCCTGTCTTTGTCTCCCAAAACCTCTTCCATCCTCACCAGTGCCTGCCACAGGGAAAGTGGGGTGGCAGGGCTGCCCTATGGTGGCATGCTTCAGTGTTTCGGCAGTGGTCGCATCTTCCTCTTCCCTACCTGGTGCACCTCCCTGCTGACCTGCTGTCCCTTGTCCCAGCTGGAAATACAGAATGGCACTTCCAATATCTTGTTCTGGTACCCGCTTCAGCACAAATTTATCCCTGGCCACATTACATCCCCTGCCAAAGCTACACCACTTGCCTTTGTAAATGTATTAAAAGAATCACAAAGAATGCTTTTTTATCTTCCTTATCAGAGCTCTGTCCTTCTGCTGCACATTCATGCATTTTCCTTTTGTAAGTCTGTAATTTGTATTGAGAACACATTTCAGTGAAATAGTTAGGAGTTTTACTGCATGCCTAACAAGGCAGCCCTTCAGGGAGAGACTTCTGCGTTGTCTTATTTTCTTCCAAATTTACTGCAAATAAATGCAATAAATCATCTCTGCACTTGTTTACTGTTCTACCTGTTCTCTTCACTCTTATCTGGTCTCCACCAGTTTTGTCTTGTGACATGCACTTTAGGATCACTTTAGGGGTTTTTCTCCATTTGGTAACAGTTTCCTTAGAGAAGCATATAATTTTACTAGCCTTGCAAATACTCATTATTCTTTGCAAAGTCAAGTGTGCTTCTTGCTGTAACCTTGCTTTGAGCCAATTATAAATTTTACCATTAATAATTCAGTCTCTAATTAGTCTATTTGGAAATTATTCCAGCTGTTAAATGCCCTTATTCATGTGATTTAGCTTCACCATGCAGATCTGTAATAAACTGTTCTGTAGTCTCATAGCAGCTCATTCCTTGTCTTTGCCTAGTGATATTTTTGTGTGAAATACCAGGCTTGAAGCTTTGCTGGGGAGTCTGAAATGCCCTTTTTTACTAGCACTGAAAGTCTTGCTGTACAAGTACAGAAGTGTTGTGGAGTTTTTCCGTCCCGATTTTCTGTCCTAGCATTTGCTTTCAGAAACATTGGGAATTTCTTTCATCCTCTCCCCCTCCCTCTTCTCCAATTATGATCTGCCAATCTGGGGGATTCAAGCATCGTTTGCCAGCTCCACTTCTGCCACTGATTTGGGTTTCTTCTGACCGACATAAGAGTGCTGTGGAGACGTCCATACTTGCGGGCCTTAGGTCAGGGTTACAAACGCTTCAAACCTTTTCCCACAGCAGAGGTGAACACCTATTCTTTCCAGTGCTGGCTGCTGCAGCAGAGATAAGCAGGCAGGAAAGATGCATGAGAGAGAAGAAAAAATAAAGTTATGCAGGTGTGCCGGCACAATTTCATGCTTTATTTCAGATATGCAAGAAAGGATGCTTATTAAAGAAATAAAGAACAACCTACTTGTGAATGTATGAGTGCATTCTGCTTTTGTGTTCTAATCCGGAGAGAAACAACCTTTTATAGATCATTTCCATCCTTCTCCCTTCTCAGAATTATTTCCAAAATATTCCTTTCCTCAGTCCAGGGTTGAGTCAACAAATTGCTTTATTAACTCTGCAGCCAGAGGATGGACTGGCCATTTACACTGGGTCAACTTCTCTTGCCCCAGCCACACCGTGCTTCACGTGGACCTGTCACAAGGCAGCGGGGGTGACAAGGAGGCACCCAGGAGTTTGTGCCAACGCCTGTGCCAGAGCCCAGCAGCTGCCAGGGCACAACTCGCTGTGTCCAGGAGCTGAGGACCAGCCTGATACTGAGGGACACAAACCCCATCAGAAAGGGGTGGCTTCACGCCAGAGCTTGGGGGATGCTGCAGCATAGTTGTCGGTAGAGATGCGCTGCACACTTCTGCGTCCTCTCTCACTCCCCGCCTCCATGGAGAGTCTTGTCTTCCAAATCCCCAAGCCTGTGTGCTGTGCTTCCTTCGCCTGCACGGTGCAGATGTTAGTAGATGACAACTGAGGCATCTGTGTATTTGCAGCCATGGATCGTTACCAGCTGTTGAGTCATTTGAGTCCCAAATTTAACTCACTGTACTTTGAAAAAAGCACATAGCAGTAGAAAATAAGAATGTTTATCCTACACAACTGTGGTCCTGCCATCTGAAAATAATCATTCCACTGCTGAATAATTTAAGAAACAAAAATGGAGCAATTTAATACAGCAAGTGTAAGGAAAAGCTCTGTGATTGACGTCTCCTAGGCATTTACGAAGTACCTTCATAGCAGCTGCCAAGATGAGGCAAAGAGAAAGATAAACAAGAAGAGAAAATAAAAGACATTCTTTGGAGTTCATCTGGAAATACAGTGGGTCTCACAGGGCACTAGGATTTCTATTTCTCACTAATGATCAAGGTCTCTATTCATTCTTCAGGATGTTTGTGTGTGGTGACATGATCAATCACGACACTGAAGACTGAAAATATTTTCTGTGACTGTATTTATTTTTTCTTTTCCACAGCATCCTTCTTTGAAAATCCAGCTTCATGTGCTTCTTTTCCAAAAGAAATAGCTTTAGAAAGTTTACATAATTTTTTTTTTTTTCCATATGGAAAGGCAAGTGCAAATGCACACGTACGTGCACAATTGTACGCATACAGAGCTTAAGCAACATCATGTGATTGTTACTAAAATAGAGGTATACAATAAGTCTCTGCAATCTGAGCAATGAATTTTGGCATAAATACAGTTTTTGCAAAGGTGTAATACCTTTTGCTAGTTTGAAAAGTACTTATAATTCAGAAAAAGTTGTATCAGTGGAAAAAAATGAGATGCCAAACATGCTTTAATCTTGTGGGAGATACCAAATTAATGATCATAGTATCATGGAATAGTTTGGGTTGGAAGGAAACTTCAAAGCTCATTTAGTCCAACCCCCTGCCATGAGCAGGGACATCTTCAACTACATCAGGTTGCTTAGAGCCCCATCCAGCCCAGCCTTGAATGTCTCCAGGGATGGGGCATCTACTACCTCTCTGGGCAACCTGGGCCAGTGTTTCACCACCCACGTTGTAAAAGATTTATTCCCCATGGCTGGCCTGAATCTCCTCTCTTCCAGTGTAAAACCGTTACCCATTGTCCTATCACAACAGGCCCTGTTAAAAAAAAAGTCTGTCCCCATCTTTCTCACAGGCCCCTTTTAAGCTCTGAAAGGCTGCAATAAGGTCTCTCTGGAGCCTTCTCTTCTCCAGGCTGAACAACCCCAACTCTCTCAGCCTGTCCTCACAGCAGAGCTGTTCCAGCCCTCTGATCATTTCTGTGGCTCCTCTGGCCCCTCTCCAACAGGTCCATGTCTCCCCTGTGCTGAGGCCTCCAGAGCTGGACACAGGACTCCAGGTGGGGTCTCACCAGAGCAGGGGCAGAATCACTTCCCTTGACCTGCTGGATAAATGCAGAGGAACTTTAGAATTCAGCGGAAGTCCTCAAAACCCACTGTGAGAACTTATGTATGTAGGTTGACCTCCAGATGGAGACAAAGGCTAGTTTGTATCAAGAGATGCCATAAATTTGTTATCAAAGTCTTTGAAGCAAGCCTCAGAGGGACAAGGTCAGTGCCCAGCTGCCATGCCTCCCACACCACACGGATGCTCTTCTTCCTGCTTGTGCTTTTGGTTAAATTCTGCATTATGCTCTAAAGTGATTTAAGATCTTCAATTGGAATGAACTTGAGTTAATGTGCGACGTTAATGGGTTTTAAATGTTTAAACCTCTCTAAGGCTCTTGATTTTTTAAAACCATCAAACACATTATAAGGGTGTTGGAAAAGGCAGAAAAGGAGCTGATGAAGGTCTTTACGGACCTGTGATGAGACCTAGAGCCCGGAGCAGCCATGCAGGCTTTGTGCCTCAGTGCCTATCAGGCAATAATGTGACAAGGCCAAGTACTGCATATTAAGGTAATAAAAGTTAGCTTGTTTTTAAAAATGCTGGCTTTCCTCAGTTTCAGTATTTGTCAGTCCCTCTTTAAACAGAGCTCTCTTCTACACAGTTTGTGGTATCCCTCATAGACAGAGTTGCAAGTTGTGGTCCCATTTTTAGGCTATGTTTCTGGGGCTTAAATAGTGACCCTTCTTGTGTATTTCAAAACCTGAACACTGATGGGTACGTGTCCATATACATACATATATATGTGTGTAGGTCCACTGGACAGATAGAAGTCCAGTCCACACACATGGAGAGGGCTGGAGGTGCTTCTTCTTCCTGACCATCTAACCACTAGCAATCACTCTTTAGAAATTAGGATCACTTTCCTTTTGAATGCTATCTAATTTCCTATTTTCACTCCAAAAATAAACATTTAGGAAATTATCCATATTGGCATACCTTTTCTTCGCCATCTTTTGAGGTTTTAATATGATGCCAGAGTTGCCTGTTTAGCATTTCCAAGCTAGAAAACAGTTGCTCAGCTAACAGCATGCCAAGGCTTACCATACATAATGCTTAAAAGGCAGAGTTGGGGTAGTGTGTTATGTCTTTACTTCTAGTACTTCTTTATGCTTACTGGTGCACTGAGAACTCATTTTGCATTTATTTCTTAATGCTGGCACCCATTCTGAAAATGAAATAGGGGACTCTCTGGAAATATGAAAGAGCACCTACTTTCACTGTACGGGCTTCCATGAGTCACTGCATATCTGCCACTGAAATGCTCTTTTATAGTTTTTTGATGTAATACTCCTCAAGGGCAATCATCACGCCCATCTTTGCATTCTCTACATAAGTTTGAAGGCAGAGTTATGTCCTTCTCACAAAATACTGTTTTCTTTAGATTCCATTTTTTTGCCATAGCTCATGAATTTTGCTGACTTTTTAGGTCACTAATGACAAATCTAGCCCTGAAAAGCAGGGAGCTTCAAGTTAACACGTCCATAAGAGAATGGAGGTGGGGTGGAATATAGAAATGTTTTTTTCAAACCAATAACACAGCTGTGCTACAAGTCATAGTCATTTCGAAGTGGTTTCTTTGTGGGGCTTTTTGTTTGTTTCCTTGGTTGGTTGCTTTTTGTTTGTTTGTTTGTTTTCCTGGAAGGAACAGCACAATGCGAGAATTCACTGTCAACTCCATAGCAGTTGATCTCTATGGAAACATTATCAGCTGACTTCAAAGTCAACCTTCAAATGTGTTGGATTCCTTTTCCTGTGGCTCATTCCTGATGCTCCTAGATGTGCACTTGCACACTGTGGGAGAAATACCAACACAAGCAGTTCCAGCAACCTTGTACCTGATCACAGAAGAGCACTGATGTTTAGGAGGAGAGGAAAGGCTTTGTATTGAGGTGCAAAGATCTCACAGTCTGCAGCAAAAGACACAGCAAGTGGCGTATGTGCACCTATAAACTCATTGTTTCTCAGTCTTAACTCAAATCTGTCTCCCTGAACGTGGCATGTAGTAAATTAAGGAGTCAGCTCTCTCTGGCTTTTCAGCAAAAAGAACTATTCATATTCCTCTGTGTGTTCCTTTTAAGTCAGCTATACTGACTTGTAATGTTTCCCTCACCAGGACAGGAGGTACTGAGAGAAGTATCAGTACCTTCCAGAGTTAAAAGAACAGAAAACCTGGCAAAGTCAGTCTGTGAAGGGCATGCAATCTGGTTTGCTTCTCGAGGATGTCAGTAGGTCTTTGAGGGGCTGACAGTGGTGAATTAAAGTAGAAGCAAAGTAGGGGAGACAGATCCAATAGAAATACAAAAGACTTTCCCACTCACAGTCCTGGAAAACAAGTTACACATACTTTTAAATTCTGTGGTTGTTCCATATCCCTTAATGTCACTAGGTCTTTGATCTGTTGCTGGCTTCTGAATTTCAATGGCAAGAGGCATCAAGGCCAAAGGAAGACAACAAAAACAAAACTGGCATTTATTATTGGGTTGCTTTTATTTTAAAAAAAATGTTTGCTGAGTTGTTTGCCTGCCAGGTATCAAAGAGGAAAGACTACACATGCAACAGACAGAAGAGTAATACTGTCGTGATTTGCTAGGAAGGAAGAATTCTCTACAGAGAGAAAGTGGAACAAATTTCTATGAGTGGCAGGCCTTGTTGTTAAATGCAGAGGCTGAAGCAAGGCTTAGATTCACCTTCTTGGCTCCTCAGGTTGTCAATTTAGAAAAACAACATTCCCCTTGGACAAATCAGTGCTATGCTTGCTTGGTCTAATCTGCCTGGATAGAGTCCAACTGGCCACTGGAAATTCCACAGAAAAAGCAGCTGAGCCTGGCAGAAACTAGATGAGTGAGGCTGTCCTTGTTTCTGCCCAACCTGGCTCTTCCAAGGGTTACAGAGGTGGGTCATGCCTCCATACTTGTGTGGGCTGCAGAGGTATTTCCTCTGCAACAGGAAATAAGATTTCAGCATGTGACCCTTTAAGGCAGTACTGAAGGGGTCAGGGTAATTTGTTGCTTGCAGGCATTCACATGAATGATGTAAACTTCATAGCGGTGGCCTGCATCCAGTGGTCTTTGCTGAGAAGACAATTATATCTTATTTTGATTTCTGGCTATTATCTCGCTATAACTTAGCACATACAGACAAGATTTTTCAGCTCCTATCAGGTCAGCTCAGCAAAATAGTAACAGACCTCTGAGCCTTTTGCAGCAAGGATCTTCAGTTCACATTTGGTACAAACAACTGAACGTTGTACAACCAAAGAGTCCTCTGGCCACTTGAAAAAATTAATAGGTAGGCTTCTCTCCAGCACCCAAAGGCAAAAATATCCAAATCAGGTAGCTACCACCATCACCCAGAGCTCTCAATGGCTCCTTCAGTAGTGCCTTCAGCAAAGAAGAGGATTAAATAGTCGTGTAAGTAACTCTACACTTTCCACCCTGAAAGTATTCCCTCTAAGTGTATTTTCAGTGGCACACGCAAGGCAATGTGGAAGAAAGCTGCACTGAAATTGTTGTGTTGTGTCTGTTCTCCAGTCTCCCTTGTCTTGAAGAACACCTGTCTGAAGACTTTTCAGCAATTTAAGCTTTCTTACAAAAGAGAGATTCCACAAACCCTCTGAGGTTCCTTCTGAGAAAGGTTCAAGTTTTAACTGGAAGAAAAACACTTTAGGTGGAGAGAGGCAGAATGACATGGTTGCTATTTATAAAAGTACAAATGCAATGTGGTGCATGGACTCCCCATGTCATGGGAGTTGGTGTGTGACAGGGCAAACCCAACCTGACCTCACAAGTTTCTCTCCAGCTCTGGCAAATGGTAGGCTGGGAAGCACCCACCTGAGGTACAGTTTGATACTAAACTTACGTGTCTTGTCATCTGCCAAATCTGAGATGCGATGGGGTCACTCCAGTTTGCTCAGACCTCCAGTGGAACCTTTCATTTAATCTTTGAGCCTCTACTTGGGCCATCCTGGGAGGTCCATACTGCAGGGGATCCAACAAACCTGCCAGGACACTCTGCCTGTGGCTGAGCATGGTGTCTGCCAGCACAGGGCTGGGATAATTCCACTAACATTCGATCAGGATGCTTCTTCATTTTGACATTAAGAGAGCCTCTTCCTTTCTCTCGCTCCTGAATACAGAATCACATCCCACTTCTACAACTGGCACAATTTTTGCTGCCTCCTCTTGCTGTGCCTGCAAGTTCATGAGCCATTATGTTTGCTTAATGGCTGTAGGCAAGTCACTTTATTATTGCTATGTTATTTTGGGTGGGTCATAGGAATCACCATTGTTAAAGTAATCAGAGGGTCATTAAACTCAGTCTTTGATCAACTCCTTTATTTCTCCCTATTCTATTTTATAAAAACAATGTGCTTTTAGCAAAGTAGTGTTTCCTTTTGCCTTACCTGCCAACTCGTAACTTCAGAGGGTGCTTGCTCATGCCTGGTGCTCAACAGCTGTGCTGGTCCACAGCGTGGGTATCCACTTTTGGTGCAGTCCCATGTTGAGTGGGATGTGGTAACAGAAATCTCACCATGTGCAAATCTGCAGGGTGCTATCACGTGCAATACAGACTGACTGTCAGTTGTACCAGCAAAGTGGAGATCAACACTCTACTGCTGTAATATTGTTCCATATTTACATGGGCCTAAGGGTGGTACCCATTAAGTATTTGCAGTTGTGACGGAGGATACATAGTCCTCTGATGCCATAACTTATTACAGCTTGTGCAGCAGCAATTCAATAGACAGACTCCGCTGCTGAAGCAACACACAGCGGGTGCACAGCTCTGCTGGGGTACGGATGCCGCTGGTACATTTGGAGGTAGGAGGCCAAAGGCCAAATGCAAATTGCATTCTGAGAGTGGCTATAATGCAATATCGTAGCACTGCTGTAGATCCCCCAGTTTACTCTGGTTCTTAGTATAAAATAAAAATGTATTAAGTTCCAACCCAGGTGGGTTTATGGTCTCACAAGGACACGGCACCGAATTTCCATCACCCAGTCAGACTTCTCCTTCCATCATGGCTTTTTCTGTAAGGGCAATTTTCCAGCAAATCCCTTGCTATTCTGCAACCTATCGGTGATGCTGCAAGCTGCTTCTGCTGGAACAGTACATAATTAAGCAATAATTTATATTCTATGCGTGTATGCACAGAGCAATAAAGTGTTCTCAAGAGCTGCGTGCTGCTGAGGCGTTTAATCCGTGCACAGAAGGAGTTTACTGCAAAGCTGCTCCCTCCAAAAGGCTTTTGTCATCACCGTGTTGGGAGGGAATTCAGTTTATTCTTTAATAATTTCATTTGATTGTGATATAATTTAAACAGCTAAAGGTACACACTCCACTCCACTTTAGGATCAGACCTCATTTTATTTGTTTGTTTGATGTACCTTGAAAACAGTAAAAGCTACTAGGGCAGAGAGAAAGTAAAGATAATGTTGTTTCACTTGTGAGATTTTTTTCCCCTATAACGGTATAATAAAAAGTGATGATAATTAAATAAACAGCACTCCTTCCAAAGACACTAGTGGCCACAAATTGCCATCAATGGCTGCTACTAGAATACTTTAAAAGGCAGAGATTCACATTTATTTGAGAACTGCTTGGTTTCAGAGGACATCTTAAAAATCATACCTTTGTGTTTCTCTTTTTATCTACTGGTGTTTATATGTAATACTTAACATTTCTGTCTCTGAAAAAAAACACACACACATACAAACACACACATCTGCCTCCCCTCCACCCCCCCCCCCCCTCCAAGAAGGCAAGCAGAAGGGGAAAATAATTAGGGGGTTTTTATTTGGTTTTTTTATTTGTTTACTTTGTACATCTGACAGCACAGTTAGTTAATGAGTAATTTCTGCCTGTTGCTGGGGAAGAGAGAGGACAAATGTCACTCTATCAGACCTGGAAGAAATGTTTTCCAAATAATAACAAAAACGATGTGTAGAGAGGTGGGTCTCAGAGGTGGGCCTGGTGCCCAGATAATTTCTGACTTTTTGGATTTGGTTCCAAATTGATGATGCCTTCTTCAGGTGAAGACATCCACCAAAGAGTATTTTTG
Source organism: Streptopelia decaocto (assembly GCF_964273445.1). Lineage (NCBI taxonomy): Eukaryota > Metazoa > Chordata > Aves > Columbiformes > Columbidae > Streptopelia > Streptopelia decaocto. Next base: position 61,385,340 of record NC_138663.1, on the reverse strand, counting down.
CTTTCCTTTCCTTCTTTTCCTGAAGGCCGTAGTGAGGTGGACTTCAATAAATTATGTTCTGGTGAGATAAGAAACTTTTGCCCCTCCGGAGAGAGCAGAGTGAAGAACCACAGAAATGACCCAACACCTTTCCGAGCCAAGATAAGTTGTTACCTGAAATTGCCTCCAATGGTGGCTCCAAGCAAAGGAGCACCCGTAACATCAGCTCCTGCATCACGGGGCAGGGGATGACATTGGCCGGCTGAAGGGGTGGACACGGCTACAGTCAGACTCCTGATAGTGCTGTCTGTTTGCACACCAGCACCACAAAGGTTCATATTCAAATGCAGTGTATCTAAGAAAGGCAGCAGTTCAGAAAACACCATGAAGCCCGTGAAATCCCTCAAGCTCCATCACTCTGGAAGCCAAGTCTGCAGGCACTGTAGGCAAAAGACTTGGCTTCTGAAATGGTTCAGGTGGGCACTAGCATGAGGCAAAATTCAAACATATTTGGTACGGATGGTTTGAGCCTGCTTGTGTTTAAATTGCTTCACTCACAAGTAGTTGTGTTTTCCCCTGGAGGTGAGGTTTGAAAACTGCAAACAGGCATGGCAGCCCCTCGCACAGCCAGGGGAGATCAGAAAGAAAAGGGACATTTACTGAAAAAAAACTAAACCCTAGAAGCAGAGGCCCAGAGGTCTGCTTGATGTAATCGTGCTTAAAAACAGCTACAGCAAAGCGCTCTTACTCAATCCACAGAGAAGTAGGCTTTGACCAACAATGATGTTATCTTTACCAGCCATCCCTCTCCTGACCCTGTCTTCCCCTGCAACAAGGATGGCAGGACCCAAATCTTATACACACATACAGCAAATAAGTTCATCTCTGTCCTGAACAAACTTCTAGTCTAAATGGAGACATTCAGTACAATGTTTAATATTCTTCTTCCATAATATATAAGAAGGAAAAGCAGAAGATAGCCATGAGGTATTTAGTAGCTCAGGTGCTCAAACCACTGTTGATCATCAGCCCGTTAGCAGGACAGGCGTTGTCAAAACCAGTCTGAGAGAAAGGGCAGCTGTCTGATGAGGAGTCAGGATGGGGGTTTGACAACATGTCAAACAGCAGTTTCTGTGGCACAAACACAGCTTTACATGAAATTTCATCTCTCAGCTGCCTGAAGCATTTTGCAATGACACGTGAATTTCCTTAGTCAGAAACACTGCTGTTACCTTGTCTCCTTCATTAATGTTTCGCTTAGGATGATAACGTGTAAATCCTAGCACAAAGAACTTAGCATGTTCTGCTACTACATGAGATGGTCTTTATCTCTCTTGTCCAGCTTACATACCAGCACATCCCCCGTGAGCTCTTATTACTGCCTGTCATTCACATTCACATTCTGTGTGCCATTGCCTTGGTCTAAATGCCGATCCTTGGGCCACCAGGCTTCAGGTCTGGTCGTCTGCTTGGGCCAGAGTTATGGGAAGTGTTTTTCATAAAGAAAGAAAAGTTTGTATTGGTACAGCTATTCAGGGATCTGTGGCATTATTGCACATCAGGGGGCATTAGATAGCTCCCCGTACAGCGTGACGCCTCACTGATGGCAAGAACCTACCAGGAAAATGAATAAGAGTTCAGTTTATTTTCTGGGGAGAGAAAGAATTCAGGGTAGGAGATGCTCATGGCTTGCTGCAACCCTGCTGCCTCTGAAGCACCGTGTCCATAGTGCACACAGGGTCACGGGCAGGAGCAACAGTGTCCATCCTCCTGCCATCCCAGCTCCATGTCTTACCTGGAACAGCAGAGGCTGCATTTCCAAAAGTAAGCTCAATCTCTGCATTCCTTCAGACCATGAGTCTTTCACTATGATGGCCAACAATTGTGCAGTTTTCAAGGATGATCCTTTGTGTTATGATTGCCAGTTCATGAGGAGCGGCTACCTAACAGTCCTGAGATAGCAACCGTATTCAGCTTTCATCAGTAAATCTCCTGGTGAGAGGCCAGATTAACTACAAGTTGGAACTTCCTTGCTCAGCTGAATACAAACAACACATAGGACTCACATAATGGCCATAAAGATTCCTCTACGCAGTAAAATATGGTGGGTTTTTTTGTCTGTAATGAATAGCGCTAGAGAGGCTGATAAACCAGTGCCATACAAGGCATTCTGCAGGAGCCCTGGGGGATGACTGGCTGAGGGCCATGCGATGCATCCTCTAATGTTGTGCACAGCAGTCATTATTTATCATCGTGGGATTAGCACATTCTCCAGTGAAGGGGCAAGACGGGGGCAGCATTTTTAAAGAAGTATCATGCTTGTGATTTACTTTATTCTCTATTGTTGTTACTTATTCTTCTTTATTGTTTGTTTGTTATTGGGCAGAATACCCCCAGCAAGGCAGAGTGCCAGTATATTGGACACTGTTCGAATACAAAGAATAAGCAATGTTCCTTACGTTGAAGAGCTTGTAATCAAAATAGGCAAGACAAAGCATGAAAGCACAGGGAGTATTTGAAATCCAAAGCTATTTCCTACCCTTTTGTACTTAGCAAATGCAGCTTCAGTCTGGTCACACAGATTTTCCCACCCACCTCTCTAAACAATCTTATATTGCAAGAGAGCTTAAATTATCATGTTCTTGCTAGCAAAGAGAGGCCTTTCATGTCATTTACTAACCACAGCCATTTGAAGTGAGCCACAGAGCATGGTTCAGACCACAGTGACTCTGATGGCTCCTTTTCCTTCTGATTCCACAATGTACTAGTCATGTTGACATGTCACACAGGGAACAACTGCATTCTTGCCAGACACCTTCAAAGTGACCTGCTTAGTGGATGAGGGAAAGGCTGTGGATATCGTGTACTTAGAGTTCAGTAAAGCCTTTGACACTGTATCTCACAGCATTCTCCTGGAGAAGCTGGCAGCTCAGAGCCTGGACAGGCAAACTCTTTGATGGATAAAGAATTGTGGTGAACAGAGCCAAATCCATCTGGTCATGAGTGGTGTTCCCCAGGGCTCAGTATTGGGGCCAGTTCTGTTTAATCTCTTTATCAAAGATTGGGACAAGGGCATTGAGAGCACCTTCAGTAAGTTTGCAGACAACACCAAGTTGGGTGGGTGTGTTGATCTGCTGGAGGGTAAGATGGTCATACAGAGGGATCTGGACCAGATGGATTAATGGGCTGAGGCAAATTGTATGAGGTTCTACAAGGCCAAATGCCAGGTCCTGCACTTGGGTCACAAAATCCCCCAGGCAGCACTACAGGCTCAGGGAAGAGTGGCTGAAAAGCTGCCTGGCAGAGAGGGTTCTGGGGGTGTTGATTGACAGATGGCTGAATATGAGCCAACAGTGTGCCCAGGTGGCCAAAAAGGCCAATAGCATCCTTGCTTGTATCAGGAATAGTGTGACCAGCAGGACCAGGGCAGTGATCATCCCCCTGTACTTGGCGCTGGTGAGGCTGCATCTTGAATCCTGTGTTCAGTTTTGGGCCCCTCACTACAGAAGAGACATTGAGATGCTGGAGAGAGTTCAGAGAAGGGAGATGAGGCTGGTGAAGGGTCTGGAGTGCAAGTCTGATGAGGAGCAGCTGAGGGAACTGGGGCTGTTTAGGCTGGAGAAAAGGAGGCTGAGGGGAGACCTTATCCCTCTCTACAACTACCTGAAAGGAGGTTGTAGCATGGAGGGTGTTGGTCTCTTCTCCCAAGTAGCAAGTGATAGGATGAGAGGAAATGGCCTTGAGTTGAGCCAGGGAAGGTTCATATTGGATATTAGGGAAAAATTTTTCACAGAAAGGGTTGTGAGGCATTGGAACAGGCTGCCCAGGGAAGTGGTTGAGTCTCCATCCCTGGAGGTGTTTAAAAGACATAGAGATAAGGCTCTTAGACACATGGTTCAGTGCCAGAGTGAGGTTATGGTTGGACTCAATGATCTTAAGAGTCTCTTCCAACCAAAATGATTCTATTATTTTATGATTCTGTGATTCTGTGTTACCGGATATCCTAAGCAACATGGTAAAACACAGAAAGTGGTGCAGGGTTTCAAATCAAACAACCTGATTTTTGAGTAAGGGATTCTGGGAGGAAAACCTCCCCATTTATTCTGCTCTGTGCTTTTAGATAGTGTAGGACATCTCTGTAGTAGGCTCCAGAGCCTGGGATCTCACACTGCTTTTACAAAAGTCCAGAGCACTGCCCATAGACTAATGGGGTACTGATGAGAGGCATAGTACCTACCGCAGCAACTTGCTGGTTCTGACTGGTACCCTGTGGCACTATTATAATGTGAGTACTTATGAGGAAGCTGGGCCATCTGGTAGCTACATGTTGTATTAGGGAAGGAACCCAGAGTGTCCTTATTCCCTGACCTTTACAACAGACAGAATCTACAAGTGGAACTCCAAAACACATTGAAGAAAAGACAGTCCAAACAGACAAAGCAGTGATCAGAAGAGGGAACAGAGAGAGGGCCTTGGTGGTCTCACAGCAGGTCCATGATGGAGATTTGCCTGCAGATTCTAGACCTGTGTGATGTTCCTACTAAGTAAAGAAGGTGGGTGTGGTGGAAAGTCTACACATTTTCGGTAGTGTATATATGTTCCTACTGATGTCCCCAGTTTCTGAACCTAATCCAGGCAAATTCAGGCGAAAATCTTACCTGTGTCTTCAAAGTGGGGAGTGTAAAATCCATTTCTTCAACGCAACAGCAACTGAAAAAGCAAAGCAGCAGAGAAACAACAGGAGAAATGTTGCAGAAGAGAAGCACGAGGAGGGGCAGGAAGGAGTAGAAGGAGACAAGGGCACCAGAGGAGAGGAGCTTGACATTAAAACCAGGCTGGCTGTGACAGCTTTAGAGGATCATGGTATCTTAGGGATGGGACTGGGAAGAGTAGGAGATTCCTCTCCAGCAGCTGATGGTGAACAGATGCAGGATGTGCCCCACAGGCACCGCAGGTAGCTACTGATAGGCACATGAACACACACAGGACTGACCACACGTGTTACTATAGCACGTGTCCTGTACGTTGCCTTCTGTGCCCAGGACTCTCTGTGAAATTCAGAAAGGCCTCCACAAGGAGTAATTAGAGAGGAAAAATAAACTACCAACTTTATGTTGACTTCAGTTGTCATCTCTCGAAACAGGCGCGTAGCATCTGTAGCTATCTATTATTTGGTGTGTGGGTGGTAACTGTGACATTTCAGGAACTCAGAGTTTAGCTTTGATGAAGCTGGAGGCCGAAGATCAAAATTAGACTCATCTGGGTGGGCTAAGGTTCAGCCTCATCTGATAGCGGTGTCTTTCCATAACACTTGCCACATGACAGACTTATGAAGCCTGCTCTCACAGTGTTCTCAGGAAGAAATGAAATATTGCTGCAGAGATGGAAAACAAGAACAGGATATTTGGAAGATTTCCCCAACACTGCAGAGGGCATCTAGATTGGGACTGGAGTCACGCAGAGTGTATAATCCAAATTTTGTGAGGGATTTTAAGACTTTGATGGTGGTATTTCAAAGGGGGGATGTATAATGAAAGGTGTTAGACTTTGGTATAAGAAAAGTCTGAAAAAAATCTCCCAAGTCATTTCAAATGTACCTTTCAACAGAGCCAGAATATGTCAAGTTTTTTGTAATATTTTCTCCTATAAAACCCATCACCACAAAATTGGAATTAAACAAGAAATTCAAGCTTTTTTTCACCCCAAAAATATTGAAACATGATGACTCACTCTCTGTTTGTCTAAAGCAAAATTCTAGAAAAATCAGTGGTTTCATGAAGCATTCTGCTTCCCAAGGGACTGTTCATAATGAAAAAACTGTTCCTGTTGAAGTTTCTCCATATTGCTCTGCTCAGCACCAGATCAATATTCAAGGCTCTGGTGGCACTCCATTCTTTCCCTGTGGAGCCGCTAAACCAAGCGTCTTTTTCAATATGAACATCTTCCTTTAGGTATTTCCTCACTGCTTGTGCCAGATCCTCTCAGGCGGCTCGGAAAGTGGGATGTCTGTCACTCTTCTAACTTCTCTTTGTTCTTTTTTTTCCCCCTCCCTCCTTCTCCCCTTCCCGCTCTCCTCCAGGAACCTTCTGCATCATTTCACTGTGCACCTGTGTGGCTGGAATCAACTTTGAGCTCTCCCGCTACCCCCGCTACCTGTACGGACTTCCCGACGACATCAGCCATGGCTATGGCTGGTCCATGTTCTGTGCGTGGGGGGGCCTGGGCCTCACTCTGATCTCTGGCTTCTTCTGCACTCTGGCTCCTTCTGTCCAACCTGTCCCCAGGACCAACTGCCCCAAATCTAGACCTGAGAATGGGACAGTGTGCTAAAACAAATAGCAAACAAATACACACACACATACATATATATATATGTCTATGTATACCTATACATGCATATATATAACTATATATATATAACAAATCTCAAATTAATGCCAGTGCCAAGGTAGAGCTGAGTCCAACACGGCACTCACATCTCCACCGGACATCTGTGTTGCTTCGTTCTTTCTCACAGCGATGGGAAAGCTTTTCTCTCACGTGGCTCTTCCATCCAACTCTTAACTTCAGCATCATACCTTAGAGGTCAAATGAACATACACTCGCACCAACTTACTGCCATTTGAGAAGGGGAATAGGGAGTCCATGTGGGGGATCTGGAACCAGAATCTGTACAGGACATGGAGGGTGGGGTGGGAGGGGGACAAAGAGTCTGTCCGTTGCAGCCAGAAGGGAAAATGCAAACAGCAAGCAAAGGAGCAAATCAAGCATTTGAGCCACCTCTACAACATACCTCCTCAAGGCCAATATCAGAAATTTACCCACTTTATTTTTCTTTCTTAAAACAAAATGACAAAAGCCTGCCCTATCATTGTTTTTGAGGGTTTTTTAGGGTTTTGTTTTTTGTTGTTTTGTTTTGTTTTGTTTTTTTCTTAAAACACAGAAAATAAAATGGACAGAACGTGTGGGGAAAAGCAGAAAAGCATTTTCTCTTTGCCTGTCAAACTTTATAGAGGAGCGAACAAGTGAAAATAATAATAATAACAAACAGATCTAACAAAATAAAACCAGGAAACAACAACAACAACAAAAAAAACTCCATGAGGACATCTCAGTGGACTTTCCAACAACATGGTTTTAATCTTCCAGCTGCCTTACATCCAGGCTCACAACCAAGGCTGAACTGCTAACATAAATGCAGCAGAAGGCCTTTTGAAAATGCTGTGATACATGTGTGCATAACTTTTTTTTCCCTCTTCTTCTATTTAATTTTTTTAAGAAAAAGAAAAATTTAAAACATTGCAATGTGATTGTCCACCAAACCACCCATGCTGTGTTTGTGGCCCCAAGACTGAGGCACCGCGACTGCAGAAGCGTGAGGAAAGCCGTCAGGTCTGAGACAGCGTGTCTCCTCCGGTGGATTGCAGGCTGGGTTTTTGTTTTCACGGAGCATCTGAGAGTTCAGGATGGTGGATCCCAGGGACGACCAACGAAGGAGAAGGGAGGTGGGGGGAGCCCTGGCAGTTGTTCTTCCCAGGTATTTGCTGGAGTGGGATTTTGTCAAGTTTCCGTTTTGGATGTTTAAGACAACTGGGCAAAAGCCATTGCCGAGGAGGAAAGGGCAGCTAAATTTTGCAAGGGAGAAGTAAGAGACGCATCCTATTGTGTTCATGTATGCCAAATAAGACTTTCCCACATCTTGTCTTTGGAAACTGCCCTGGTTCACTGGACATCTCCACTCTCCATCTGGGAGAACTGCGTACAGATGGAACCATAAGGGTCAGGTGCAGAGAACAGAGATCCATCTTCCATGAGCTCAAGTGTTGTATGATATAACTGTGAATCTGCAAATGGGACTCTCTCTCTTTTTTGGTCTTTCTATTTTTCCTGCTACTCCTCATCCCCTTGTCTCCTTTTTCCTTCACTCTGCTCTTCCCATCATTCAGGTCATAGGTTCCAGAAGAGCTAAATGAAGAGCTAAAAGTCTGGAGAGGACAATGAATGCTATTAAGGGAAGCATAGCTGTGAGGCTGTGAGGCTGGTGGGTCCTTGAAGGGGACTAGTGGCTGAGGGGAAGGTGGGGAGGGAGGTCCAAGGGGGTAACCAAAGGGAGCGTGAAGAGATGATGACCGCCTGGCCATATACAGGAGAAGGATACCGCTGACAAAAGTGCAGGTGAAGGGAAACAGGGAAAAAAAAAAGGCCTCCCCAAACCCAACATGCTCTTAATTCAGGGATAGTACCAGGAATCCTTTCTTACACAATAGCTGCATGCTATCAGTCCTCATTAGTCAATAAAAAGTCATCCTCTGCATCTAAAAAATCTCAACAGGAGAAGGAGGCAACATGCTGAGACTGTGGCTGCTGCACAGAAATGACGGCATTAATTTCCAGGTTATACCATTTACGCAGCTGGCAAGAAACAGTATTTTGCTTGCTTTATTAAAAAAAAAAAAAATCAAACCAACAAATAATTCTTATGCAATACAGTTGCATACCCAGTCATTCCCCTTCCAGCCCTGCTTCTCCTCCCCGTTACACTTTGTGTGACGATGTTGCTTTACTAACAGTGCCCAAAGAAATGAAATTTCTAGGGGACATTTTGGAGTAGGGTAGATCTGCGTTTCATTCTTGCTGAACTACCTAGCTCTTGCTTTCTCTAGTCTACAAAATCCCCAAACACGCCAACGCCAGCTGCCAAGTCAGTGTGTCGCCACTGACGTGCCATTCCTGGCAACTGAAGTTTCATCAGTTCATTCTTCATTAGATGTGACCAGGGAAAGTATTTATTTATTAATGTTGAAAATACAAGCCTTTTGAGGAAACTTGATTTTTAAGTAGATTAGTTTCTTTCTTTTTTTTTAGTTTTCTGGCAAGGTTTTCAAATATAGTGGTATTGAAAAGCTTTGGAACCGTTTGACTGTGCAAGTGCCTACTAGGTAAGGGGGCTGATGAATTACCATTGGACAGAAGAAGGAAATTAAAAATGAAAACAGCTCTTGGAAAGCTATTTCAAAATGGAAAGCAGAAAACCAATAACTGAAAAACAAAAGAGACCTATAAAAAATTGTGAATTTTCTCAAAATATGAAACATTTTTAGAAAAAACTTCTCCTTAAGATATTAATGCTTTGGGAAAATTATAACTCTTTCATTAAAATGGCCTTAAATGCAAACTTTTTTCCTCCTCTGCAGTGCTGAGTGTGATAGCAGAGGTGTTTTGTGTGAATACAGATACCAGGAGTGAACCAGATAAACTAAAGGGCACTGAGATATCTAGCTGGAGTCCACCATCAGGCTCTGTGGCATGGAAAGCAGGAGCCTTGTATGGTCTGTGACCGTTCGCAGGGTGTATTCTTTTACAGATAGATTTTTGAATGAGTTATACCAGTAAGATTTAAAGATATTGAAATATTTTTGCTGTTTCATAGATTCTCAAAGCTTTCCTTCCCACAGATGGCATGAAAATAGTTCTGCCTTGATGAGGCATTCTCTGATGGTATTGGTTTACAATCTGTATATGAGCCTGTGTATTTGTCTGTGTGTGTGGCAAAGATGGAAGAGGGCTATGATTATTTTTTTTACAACAGAAAAGTGTTAACTCTGGATATTTGGGTCAATTCTGTGATTTTTCACTTGCCATTGCATAGGCTCTGTGAAGCTTGTGTGGCTATGAAGCATCATGAAAACTGTGGGAGTAAGTGTCTAGAGCAGCAGATGATCATATTGCTTTGATCTCAAACTAGATCCCCAAAGAGATCATTTGTGCAAACACCAGTTCTTTCATCTTTGCCTCAAGCAAAGCCAAACCCCCTTGGGATATTGTGAATTTCCCTCTGTACTACTCACAGAACTGGGAGGAGCCCCCTGTGCTTCAATACCCTTGAATGGGGCTCACAGCCCCACCACACTTTCTGTTGGCTCAGGCTCATCTTTAGAGCAGGATTGACTCAAAATACATCCAGATCCAAAACTGTGATGGTCAGTGTCTCCATCTATCCTGAGCCAAAGCACATTCACCTCTAGTCTGAGTTTCTGCATTTTGGGGAGGTTTTGGAATATCTCTCTGAACAGAGATTCAAGTTTCTTGACTAGTATGTGGTTTTCTAGTTGGAGGAATAGTTAATTAGACATTTGTTAGCTGTGATCCCAGCATTAAGGGACTTGACCCCATCCCTCAGATCTGCTCTGGCAAAGCGCCTAAGCATGCGCTTTACTTGAAGCATGTGACTAATCCCCTTAACTTTGGTAGACTATTCATGTGCTTTCCTGGATGATCTTCAGCTTCCTACAGAGTCAAACCCCTGCTCTTCTTTTCCTATCCCACCCTTGTAGATAAAGTGACACTGTTGTCCTAGCCTGATGTGCCAGTGGGTGTTTGGTCTCCCCTTCCGTGAGGTGGTAACGTGGGGTCAGTAACTCTCTCCCGCACGTGGCCTTTCATGTCGCGCTGCTGAGACAATGCATCTCTGTGCTCCAGAGACCACAGAGGAACTTGACTGCAGTGAGTGCAGATGTCATGAAATACCAGTCCTAGGGATGCAGGGTGAACTGGATCAACCCACTGCCATCTGCAGGCTGAGGTTTTATGTACAGTGACTCTCAGTTCTTGTACAGTGAAGTTGTCCTGTGGCCACAGAGAGTTAGCTACAGAGGGTTCTGCTGTCCGTCCCTGCCAGGGGGCACTGTATACATGAGGGATACAGCCCCATGTGCTCTGTATCTTTTGTACTGTATAGGACACCTTCTTCTTCAAGCTAAAGCTGTTTGCGTGTTAAAACTCGTGATTCATATTGGACACCTGTATATATCATCTCTCCCTTCTCCTTCTCTGCAAACACACAACTGAACTTCCCTGATCTAAATAGTGCAGTCCCTTTGGTTATATTTCTAGTTGGGCTTCTTTTTTCTTTCATTCTACCCAAGAGACAGTCACAAGTGGATCACAAACCACCAGTGACCAGAGCAATTTCTTTGAAATATTGCTTTTGAAAAATTGCCATTACTTTTTAAAATGTTATTCCAGCTGCAGTAACCAATGAAAGGGAAAAAAACCTCAAAGGAAAAAAGAAAAAACAACCCTCAGAGTCCTCTTAAGAGAGGATCATCATCCTCCCAAGAGAGAATCGTGAGAGTGCAGGTATTCTGCTTTCCTGTAGATGTGAGTCATTTGGGACCGCATTTAGCTATGGCATGTTAGCTGCGCGGTTCATTGGATGATGAATAAAGCAATGTTGGTGAGGGAGAGGATTGATATGCAGGGGGTATCTCAGATTCCCAAGCCTTCCTGAAAGACTGTGTCTCTGTGACTGTCCATTTACCCACCATGCAGCGCCTCTGAATCAGGCTCATCCCTGGAGCCCCACTGATAAGCAGAGCGCCGAAGAAAATCACTGTAATCTGTCCTTAATTCTTGAGTGCCAAGCTAACTGCCAGCAGTGAAATGGAGAGGAAATAATATGTTTCCGAGTATAGCTTAAATAAAGACATACATTATTTGGGCTCTTCTGTGTGTCTCTACATAGACCTAGGAGGGTGCGCTCAGACACATTCACAAAAATCAACGCTGCATTTCCTTGCCCCCAGGTTCTGCACCCTTTCATGGCCCATACAACTGTGCTCACCAAGCCAGCAAAGGAAGACTCAAGGTGAAAAACTGAGACAGCTCTGAATGATTGCCAGGCATTGCTGAGAGACAAAGAGTAAAAAATGTGGGTGAAGCACAAATGGCATGTAGAGATTAGTGATGGATGAATTTCCAAGGTTAGGAGATGAGTTTCAAACAAGCCTAAAGTTTGATCACAAACTCCAGGCCAGACCCATAAGATCTGGATTCTGTGAGTCTAAGCTGAAAAGCTCATAAAACCAGGGCTTAGCTCAAATCTTACAGCCCCACTGTTTCCAGTAATAATGGGGAATATAGTGCATTTGTTCCATAGTCTGTTGAAGTCCACAGAAAACTTCCCCTTGGCTCCAGTAAGCTTTGGGTCAGATGCCTCAGAAAATATTTTAGCGCTGTCCTAGCCAACACCGAAAATTAAATGTGTGCTTACACACTCACAACATCTAATCTTTGGCTTTAGAAAGAAACACCCACCAAATGTTACCTTTTTCTTTTTTTCTCCCTGATTTAGGGTTTCCATCCTGTCTGCCCCACTAATACCCCAATCTTACAGATTTCTTGAGAGCCATAGTTAGAGATGGCAATGCTTTTTAAAACAAATGACCTACTGCTGGTGCCAGGGGGGTCCAATAAGCTCCCTGTTGACACCAGTGGGAGAGCTGGAGCCTGATACAATGCAGTGAATTAAATTGCCGTGTGCCTTGCACGTGTTTCAGATTTAACATAAAGAAAGAGCCTAGACAACTGCCTCAATATAGGCCACAAGAGGGAAATGAAATGCTGGTCACCTCTAGTAAAGCACTCCAGAATCACAGATCAATTCTCTTTCCTTCCTCAGGGAAGAATTGCAGTGAAATTAATGGAGGCTCAGAGAGGTTAATTCCAGGGGAAGGTGGGGGAGTGAAAAAAAGGAAACCAAACAGCAGTTGCTATAGGTCAGAATTGATGGGCATTGGTAGAGTTACGTGAGGACAATCCAATGTTTTCTGCAGCATCAGCAGGAGGAATTGTCAGTCCCTTCAAGGGCTGCATTTTTATATTTTTCCTTCATGGATTAACACTCCTGCAGAGTGGCAGAAAGTAACTTCAAAAGTCTTCTTGCATAGGGTGTATACACATGGACATCCTCATTCCCCTCCTTCCTTAAGCACACACACACATGCATACCCCACATAATGTGGGTGCTAGTAACCTGTAAATAAGTGTACTATATAGAGAGAAAATACATGGCAAAAAGCAGCATAATAGTTTGTTTTCTATTCTTTTATACTTAACTCAGGAGTTGCAATGCAATTCAGATGCCATCTATGCGTGCAGATCACATGGAAATTATCTGGGTATTCGCTACCAAAATGTATTTGGATATTTAAGAAAGAGTTGCCAATGTCATTCTGATCCCAGATACGGAGAGAAAGAAAGCAGCTGAGACACAAATACGTGTCTCTTTCTGCCTATTTTGCCTTTGGGTGGATGCATCAGGCAAAAAGGGAGGCAGTGAACAGCTCAGGGCAGAAACATGCTGAAACACTGCAACAAGACTCTCCAGAGCTGACCATCAGTGCTCTTCAGTACAGGGTTTCTACAGAGCTGCTTCTGATCTGATCAGCCCTGAGCTAGCCGTTCTACCTCCAAAAATGCAGTTGTGTCCTCAAGGCCTTACTACCTTCTAGAGGCACAGGCCTTGGCTCTAACCACGCGTGTGGGACACAGTATCACAGTATGTTTGGGATTTGAAGGGACCTCAAAAGATCATCTAGTCCAATCCCCCTGCTGGAGCAGGAACGCCTACGTGAGGTCGCACAGGAACATGTCCAGGCGGGTTTTGAATGTCTCCAGAGAAGGAGACTCCACAACCTCTCTGGGCAGCCTGTTCCAGTGCTCTGTCACCCTTACTGAGAAGGCATGTGCCATTTTCTGAGTGTGTAAAGCTAAAGGGAAAAACCTGAAGTCCCACTAGAAGAACAGCCTGGGTATTCACAAGACTGGTTCTTGCAACCCACTCTTGCAAGGTGCTTCTCAACACAGATGGCCACAGCCACAAGAAAAAAAAAATAAATCACCATATCACCTCCAAATCAGAAAAGTTTAGGTAAAATTCCTGCTGTGCTGAGCGGCAGCACCATGGCAGGACACCGCCTGAGTCTTATTTCTGTCCTTCGCAGAGGGCTTGTGCGGGTTGTCAGCAGCACAAAGAGCACGGTCGATGCCGCTGGGCACAGCAGGGAGCTTCACGTACCTATGGCTCTGAGCCCTACCTGTGGCAGTGGGGCACAGGAGTATCTCCGTAAAGGCAGTTCCTTCAAGTAGCCTTGTTATTTTGCCAGCTGGTCAGAAATACCCAAACGGCAACAATGATTCTATGGCAGATGAAGTGCCAAGTCTTCAAAAGCTGCGTGACATGTGGGTTTTGCCCCAATTTCAAAATGATGTAGACACCAAAGGGCATGAATCAGATGCGGCTCGTGTTCTGGGGGCAGCTGCAAAAAAGGGCCTCAGCATCCAGTCCCTCTTTAGACGGGGAATAGGCATAGAACACTAAATGCCTTTGGTGTCTGCATAATTGAAAAAAAATTAAATATATGCTCTTAATTTGCTCAAGCTCCTGTGACATTTTATCTCAAGAATAGTTCTCATCTGACTGTAGAGCATAAGGCTGCATTTTTCTTACTAAGAGTTATTCATTAACAATATAGATCGTAAGAAAAAGGTTTGAGTAATCAGAACAATCAAATAAAAGTGCAGCCTTAGACTATTCAGTTAGAGTGTACTGAATTATTTATAACTCCTGGGTACCAACAACAATCACAGACATCTAATTTAAACTGTTACTATTTTTACTTGGCAATTTCCATCACTTAGAGTGTTTATATTCATGCATTTTTTGTTTGATCTTTTGCAGGACAAAATTTCCCCTACTTACACAGAAAATCATATTTGGGAACTTTTGAAGACATTTTTCTGCAGTAACTTAAATTATTTTAAAGCATTTTGAGGCCTAGTATGACAGACGTTACAACTTTCAAAGCTGTAGACTGTATCTAAAATGGGCTTGAACCTTCAGTTCTTTCTCAAGTAAAATTCCCTTTGATTACAGGTCAATTTGCTTTCTTAACAACTGTAAGACTAGGTCCTATTTATATGTATATCTGATGAGCAGACTTAGGTAAGAGGGTTGTACTTATATGTCAGCCCACTTAAGGATCTTTTTCATAGACATAGGAACAGTCACTGCTAAGTCACTCTAACTTCATACCAATCTCTTTTTGTAAAAAGCAACCATTATACTTGTGTGTGGCTGGAATAGTGCAGTGGTAAATCTAGCCCATAGGCTGACACACATATGCCTGTATATATGTGTATATATGTATATATATTTGTAAATTTGAGAAAAATGTCCATAGCTTCATGATTGCCTGAAATAACCTGAGGTCAATGTACAGAATTTCAGGCAAAGGACTGTTTCTTTTTCACAATCCTCATGTATCTCAGATTTAAATCAAAACAAATTTAAAATTATTATTTCCCAGGAAAATCTTCATTCTGCCATTGTGCCAGTTGAGGAGGGGTACCACACTAAAGTCAGCGGTACGCACATCCACACACGTATATCCAGTCATAGGACTGGGTCTCAAGGGCTTTTCTAAGGAAAAGAAATGGACTGAAAAAGCCACTGCAGAATTTCTGTTCCACATTAGCTCTCTCAATAGATTCACATTCTTTATTAAGACGCTCTTTGTACAGATGCTGCTCATTTGCACTAGGTGCATGTTTGAGAGGCACCTCTGTGGACGAAGCCAAGCTATACAAAGGTCTGGATTTTCTGACCTGAATTCATCCCCATTAACCTTAACCACTTAACCAAGCTCTTTAAGTTAATGGACTTGTCTCCCTGGTTTCTTGCATAGTTAATGAAGCCACAGTGGCTTCTAGATGGTGAATCAGTAGAAGTGACATCTAAGTCAGCTTAAAGAGCTCCCTCTCACTCCACAGAGTGACCACTCACATATCTTGGGTGGTCTCAAGAGCTTAAAAGATCTTAAATCCTGGTGAGATTAATGAAGAGACCTAGTGCAGAAGAGCATCCAAATGGAGATCAACCATGGCCCTGTGCTTCAGGCACATGGCCTGGCCCACTGTGCAAAACAAAGATGTTAATTGTGAAAGACTGCTGGTGCAAAAGGAGATGTTCACAGCAGCCTTCCCCTCCTGAACTGCAGCATGACTGCAAAGGATAGGGCTTGCCCCAGCCTCTGGAAATTGCATTTGAGGTGAGTTCCTGGTGATGGTCTCCAGGCACAGACCACAGGGTGGTCCCAGTGCTGGAGGTCAAGAGATCTTTGGTTTGAACTCCTCACCTTTCTCTGTCAGTCCTGGGCTTCGCTGAAGCAGTTCAAAGAGTGAATTTGCATCCTGAAAGTTTAAATAGCTAAGCTGTTCAAAGGTTACTTTCTTGCTCTGTCCCCAAACTGGCCTGAAAAAAGTCATCTAGTTGGTAGTGATAATAAAAAAATTCCCCTCCCAGGTAAGTTTGGGTAGTTTCTTTTTTTTTTTTTTTTTTTTCCCCCAGTATTAATAACTGCTTTACAAACATCTCACACAGAGATTAAAGAGATGATTGCAATTCCATTCCTTATTGTTAGGATTATAGTTGTCCTCAGAAAAACTAAACTGGGCACTCAAAAAGAGAATGAATGGTGACTGGATTTTTCCAAAAGCTGCTCTGACAAGGATGAACATACATCTCCATCTCATGGTGAGAGTCTCTCAGAGCCAAAATCTGGATAGCAAGTCTGTCTGGAAGGACCAGCAATCCAACCCAGCTCTTGTATATTCCCATATTTTACCCGAACAGAACAAACACAGTCAGAAGAATGGGACAATCAAACTGATTTCTGAAAACTCTGGGGCTAAGTGAACTTTGCATGTTGTGCCAATGTATGGCCACTGCTATTTATTTCTACAGCTAAATTTAGGTCAGGGACTTTAGAATCTTCACCCATCTCTCAGAACAACTTTATTTTTAAAAATACTGTTAAGGTTATGGCAAGAGGAACTTCAGCTGGCCTGCAGGAACCTGTGATGTAATGTTCAATACTGTGTACCAGTACTTAGGGAAAGACTTTAGCTGGAAAGTGGAAGATAAAACTTAGTTCCAGGGATCAAAAGATACTTTTTGGCATGGTACTACCTTGACCAAGCTGTACTTTTTCATCCTGACATTCCTCTCCTGTTCTCCCTTTCCCTTTTTTGAGGAGTCAGACATGTATCTCTCTCTCTCTTCCTCCTGCTGTGTGAGAATATAGAGATGCTTCCTGTAAAGATGTTCTTCTCTAAATCCCATTCCATACTATTTCTTGCATATGTGACTGTTTTGTTGTTTGAGATGTCTGCGAAAAAAAGAAATAAAGGCTTTAAGAGTGAACTCTGGAAATGAGCAGGAGCTTGAGAATAAATCGAATTGAAGGATGCAGCACCAATTTCTGCAAGACTTTTCAGAATGTCCCCAAATTCTCATCATTGTCGACCCTCCCTCTCTATGAGAGGAATATGGACAGTCTAGGAACATGGGATTCTCAGAAGTTGCTCTTTTAGCTCTCAACTCACTGTGTCCCACAAAGGTTTTGCAGACTTTTTCAAGTTTCACTGTCAAAGGAAACCTACTTTTAAAAGACGATAAAGTCAAAATGCACCATCACGTGTGAGGAGACTCTAAAGGGTGACTCTGTCCCAGTTTACCTTTCTTTCCCGTTCTTTACATAAGCCCTGCCTGCCCAGCCACACACACTCTCCTCCCTGCTGGGCTGACTTGGCCAAGGCTGAGCTTGCCAAGAGGGACCTGCCTGACTCCCTCGTCCCCATGCTGCATTTGGATTATCCTCCTGGATAATTTTCCACTCTCTCTTAAAAAACAAAAAAAAACAAACACAGAAAACAAACAACTGTCTCACCTCCTAATGAAAGCCATAACCACTCCTGTGACGCTGCAGCAGGGAGGGAATGCACAGCCTCGCAGGAGACGACAGCAGTGCCTGGGCACCGGGGCAATCGCAGGGGGCTGGCAGGAGGACGGGTGCAGTACCCAGGGCCACTTCACATCAGAGAGCTTCACCTTGCCTTGTGAGCTCCCACTGTGCTGCTCATGGACCGCTCGGCCACCTCAGAGCTGTGAGACTGATTCCTCACTGTCTCACACTTGTGCCACCACGCGCTCCTACAGGAAAGACGTGCAGGTATGGAAAAACACACCTGTGTGAAGGCATGAGCGTTTTACATGAGGGTCAGTGAGAAATCAGACTCACTGGGCTCTCCTCCATCCACAGTAGATGCATCTCATACAGACTTTTGCTCTTTAGGATTTACTTTGCCATCAGTAACACTCGCCCTAACCAGGAGCTACCACACTGGCCAAAAGTTTTTGGAGGGTTCCCCTTCCTTGACTCCCTTGTTGGTCCTCTCTTCCTTAAGGAAAATAATCTTTTTGCTCAGAAGAAATGAAATAACACCCATAACCTCTCTATCCTTTGGTGATGACAAAAGTCGCATTCACCACTGTCTCTAACTGACAATTTGAGAGGCTTTGGATAATAATTCACTTAAATGCTTGCAAAATGAAGTATGTCAGCACTTTTCTAGGACATTCTCAAGTAGAATGATATGACTGGTACAAGCCATTTGTCATGTGGATGCATCTTGGCCAGATGTTTATGTTTCCTCTAAGTGCAGTACACACACATCAAAGCTGGATCAGAAAAGACCTAGAACGTCACATTACTCAGGCGTATTTGGAGAAAAGTGTTGCTATGTTGCATTTACCTGCCGTATTTTCTCTTCAGAAAATTTTAGAAGTATTAGTCACATTATGTCTGTCCGAGGCAGGTAGGTATTATAGCCATTGTAGAGACGGGAAACCAAAAGCCTGGGAAAATACCTGATGTTCAGTGGGTTGATGCCCCCTCGCAACTTCTACTGGCTGCTAGTGGATCCTTTTGTTTTAACACTTTTGAAAATCCAGATTGTAGCTGGTTTATCCAAATCTATAGTTGTAAATGTGAAAGCCAGGATTAGGACACTCGAGATACTGGCTTCATCAGAACGCTGCTGCAAAGCTTTGATCCCACAAAGCACGTAAGCACTTGCCTAATTTCAAGCATGAATGTCCCGTTAATGATGCTATTGCCATGCTTAAAGCTAGGCACATGCCTAAGTGCTTTGCTAGATTGGGAATTACATTAAAATATGTTAAACTTTAGCATATTTTAAAAATCAAAAAATATGTCAATTTCTGATTATGTTTCAGGCTTTTTCAAGGACATTTGAACTGTGTATGTGGCTGCTCAACCGAGTGGAACACTTTTTAGCCAGTCCGTTCAGAGTTTAATGAGTTTTGGGTAGTAACATTCAGTTGTCAGAAGTAATCAAGGGTGGCACATCCTGCGAGGTTCTGACTTCTGAGCTGCTGCAAGAGGCAAAGGGGCTCCTGTGGCCATCGGTGCTAAAAATACATCAGCAACAACTGACTATTGTGTTAGGTCCTTCGGGTAAGATGTGAGTGTGGTGGCTAATTTCACAAGTAACGCGACATCTTATCAAGTGTATCGTACTTTCCATTTCTTCCTGTAATCTGTTGCAGAAGAGGTGAACAGAAGTTGTTTAAACATGAAACAAACCCAAGCTTCTTGTTACTCCAAGGTGCTAAAATGCAGACACACAGGTGTTTGTGTACGTGCATCAGTGTTTGCAGGACCATAGTCCTGAAGGATCATTTCAGTGGTAGGGTTGAGATCAGGGAAGTAACAGGGGGTATGAACAAACCCCTGTAACTTTGAAAGACAAAAGTCGCAGAAAGCATCACAGGACTTTGCCAAAAAAAAATGGCTACATGTTACAAGTTTCCTTTTGTTTTGATTTTGTTTGGTTTTGGTTTTATCCAGATTGGCACAGAATACTGTATTTCCATCGATTTAAATCTTGTCTGGTAACTAACTAAACAACTTGTTCATGGAAAATTAAAAAATAAATAAGTAAACTGTCAATTGTGGAATGTAAACTGATTAAACAAATAAAAAAAAAAATCATGTTGTGTGTTTTAAGTGGCTGTGTCTGCTTGTGTCAGGAGCGGGGCCGGACACATCTCACTACCCCATTCCCCAGCTGAAGGATGAAGGACAAAGAGCAAAACTGGAAGGTGGGCGGCCTCTGAGCTATGGTGTATTGGAAATGTGCTTTAAAAAAACACTGATAATAATGATTAGATGGTTTCTGATCAGAAACACTGTACAAAACATTACAAACACAACCAATATCTCAACCTGGCTATTTTTGAGGATGTTTTTCTGCCTGTCATAGAGGGGATTGCTTCCTGCTGGAGCCTTGGGAACCACATGTGCTCTAACACCACTAATCCCTTTTGGAGGCACTTAATGTGTAGAAGTCTGTGACTTGATCAAAATGTATAGAAATATCACTGTAGTTTAGCCCCCACCTTCCCCCAGTAAATAAACAAAGAAACCGAATATGAAATATAGTCTTTTGGGTTTTCAGTGCTCAGCTGTAAAGGCTTTGGGAAACCTGGCAGGCGCAAGGCTGCACTGATATTAGTGCTTCCTCATTGCACTTGTATCCTCCGGCCAACAATAACAAAACAGACACACATTTGCTCTATAGCTTTGAGGGCACAACTAGAGTTTGGCTGCAGGTGTCCCAGGTTGCACACCCAAAGATCAGGGTATTCATAACAAATGTAAAGGTATAAAAACTACCCCAAATGTATAAAAATAAATTAAGAGGAATGAACAAAAGTGCTTTCAACTGCCCTAGCAAAGGAAAAGCAAAAGATTAGATCAAAGAGAAAAACAAAGCTTTTAATTTTTTTAATCAACGAGTGTTAAACCAAAGTACAAAAGTGCAGGCAAGGTATTTTTAAAACATGTTTAATTTGTTGGGAATGGTGTTAAATATTAAAATTGCCTGTGTTGGCTGGTTTTACCTGATTTAGCAGTTGTACCTATCAAGACCTTGTAGTGAAATATAAGGAGGCACCTAAAACATCTTACCATTTTTCTAGCTGATGGTTCTTCCTGAGCTCAGTATTTTTAAGAAACAGACTTTAGGTTGTAGTAGCAAAAATACCGTCTCCTGCAGTTCTCAGGATTGAAACCTTCCTGCCCCCAAAAGAGGTGCGGTCTGAAATACCAACTTCACTAAAGAACCAAAGGAAGAGTCTGAATGGAGGAGCATGAAAGGGAATTCTCCACCAAAAAAACCTCATTGGTACTGCCATAAATACCTTGACCCCTTCCCTGTCACTAACGGCTCGGGAAGTGAGAAATCTTGGTGATATGCTATGCTCAGGACTCGGAGGATGTGCCCATTTTTGCCATATTTTGAATGAAATTCCTTGCCTAACCAGTTGCTTCTGACCTGCCTGCTCCTGCAAATAAAGTCTGCAGGGTGAAGCAGAGAACAGGAGGGGGAAGGAGCTGGCCAGGGAGTGCAGAAGCTGGCAACCTCCCCAATGCAAATGGAAGGGGGCAAAGGCTGTACAGTGGCATGTTTGGCAAGGTGAGGGATTAAAATAATTTTGATTAAAATTCTCTTCTTCTTGCCTACTCCTGCCCATCCTGCCAGGCACAGCCGCCCACCCAGCTGTCCACATCTGCTTAGTGACACCTCTCTGGTTAGCAGCACATGCTGGTGGTAGGGGCTGGTCGAGTCTTTGCTCTCTGCCATCAGCAGAAGCAACATGATTCTTTCGTGCTAAAAACGGAAGTCTGCAGAGAGTCACTTTGTGGCAGGGAAGAAAGAAGATGCTCTCTCTCGTGGCAAGGAAAGCCCTAGGAACATGGCCACAGGGCACAGGGCTCAGATGCTCCGCGCTTGTATGGGGAAGGGGTAAGAAGAATACAAACTGAAGGAGTCAGCTGCTCCTAGAGATGCCACTGTGGAAGGGTCTGTGATGCAGAAAGCAAGTGGCCTGACTTTGGGAAAGATTTGTGCATAAGATGCCAGGTTTGTGTTAGCCACGTGAAGGCTGAATTTTAACCCTTGCAGGGTCGGGGCCACCCAGCCCTGCTGCTGCAGGCTCGATGGTGCTTTGCAGGCTGCTGCTCAGTTCTTGGGGTCCTGCTCCCTAGCACAAAGGGACACACCAGGCAGGGCCGTAGCACCAAACACAAGCCTGCAATCCAGCAGGCAGCAAGAAAGAGAAGGGAAGACTCATTAATTGTAGTACACCAGAGAGGAAACAGAGAACAGAGGGATTTGAATAACTCATCATCACACAAGCTGCCCATGGCGGAGCTGGGGCCTGCTGTGCCTTGTTAGGCTGTCTCAGTTGGGAGGACAAGGGCTGAGGCTGCCTTGCTCTGTCTCCCTGGGCACTTGCAATCAGCAGCTGGTGGTTTGGGAAGTGTAGCAGGAGCCTCATCCCTCATGTCCCAACTCCCACTTTGAATTAGCACTATCCCCTTCAAACATACCTCTGTCTGTTCAAGACTCCACCTGGTCATGAAGGGAAGTAACTACTGACTTAGGAAGGAAAGTAGTGAACATTTTGAGAGTTAGGTTTATGAGAGAGAAAACTACCCACCGGCTTCCTCTGCAACACAATGGGTCCTCGGCAGGTTCAACAGAATGATGGGGGAAACAACTCCAGTGCTTCAGAGCAGTAAAATCCTTTGCTTTGCCCCTGAGCAGCACCCCAAAGCACAGCTTTCCCTTTGCTTTGAGCTATCTACTAATTCTCTGTGCCCACACAGGAGCAAGGACCCACTCACTGAAATGCAACTGCTCTGTTTCAGAGGCAGGATAATCTCACAGTGACCTTTCTTGTCAGAAGCACATGATAGCTGCAGCAGACTGGAGCTGCATGGGGCGAGAATGCTGCTAATGAAATGCTTTCATAGCTTGACACTCATTATTCCGTTACATTATTGGGCTCTTCCCCAGGGGCCCTCTAAAGAGTCATGGCTGAGCTCTTTTCCTGCAGAGACCAAAACCAGACCACCTAACAAGCTACATTTACAAAAATGTTCGCTCTCTCCCTGCTCAGGGAGTGTGGTCTTCTTCATTTGCATCAGGCATAAGTGGAAGAACCACGCCACCTCAGCTGCCAACCCACGCCAAACAAAGCAGTCAGCCCATCCTCAGCCAGGAGTGGTCGAGGTGGCTGCCACCCCACAGCTCACCATGCAGGGTCCATGCCACCCCAGTGTCCCCAGCATGCCCCAGCCAACCTCTTCATGCTACCCCACATCTGCTGTTGACCTGCAAAGGTTGACCACTGACCACTTCTTGGTAAAAGCTACATTTTCCCTTTGCTTAATTCCCTGCAATTTCTTCCCATCCTCAAATAACCCCTTGGTCTTCTCGGTTCTGAAATTCAAAAGTGGCCATCACCAACAGCAAGGACCTCACCTGGAGATGGCTGCTGAGAGTGAAGCCTGTGTTGGCTGTGACAGCAAAGCCCTTTGCCAGAGCTCAGCTCTTTACCAGCAAGTGAGCTGGTGGCCCAAGGGCATGCCCAGTCACGTGAGCTGTTCTGCCAGCAGATACAGTCAGAGAGAGGTCACAGAGCCTAAGCTTTGGGCCATCATCTTTCCCCACTTATCTCCCTGGAGACAACCTGTCGTGGTTTAACCCAAGCTGGCAATATAACCATGGCAGCCGCTCACTCACTCCCCCCTCTCCCATGCCCGAATAGGAGAGAAAATCAAAAGGGAAGGGAGAATCTTGTGGATTGAGATAAACCCAGTTTAATAAAATAACAAAATAACACTGATATACTACTGCTACTAACAATATATATAAAATGGAAAATAATAGAATATAAAAGATACTCAATGCAATTCCTCATGAGCTCTGTTCACACCAAGCAGCCAGTCCCAGGCAGCAGCATCTGGTCTCAAACAGCTGATGCTGGAAAGAGAAGACGCTAATGGCATGGAATATTCTTATTGATCAGTCTGGATGTCAGTCAAGGCCTGTCCCATCTCTGCCCCCGTTCCTGGCTGCCTCACACCTGTGGGCAGAGTGATCAGAAGATGATCAGATGGCTCTCAGACCAGAGCAGTTAAAAACATTAACTCTGTTCTGGGGTGTTATCTCCTTGTTCTCAAACTAAATTCAAACAACAACTGTGCTGGCTACAAAAAAAAAAAAAAAAAAAAAAAAAGAGAAAGGTTTCTATCTGCATGAAGAAAATTAACTCATTTTCAGTCAAACCAGCACACAACCTTTTCATTCAAAGGTGGTGTGGGTATTTTGGGACGTTTTAAACAGGAGAACTGGAGGGATTAGAGATCTTGCTTTGGATTTCGGTAACTGTTCACAACACCACTCATAATGTATGCCAAGAACATAAAGAGAAAAATAAACGCTGCCATAAGGAGCAAGCGATTTGGAAAAGCAGAGGCAGCCAAAGGGTGAGAGAAGGGAATAAAATGCTCAGGCGAAGCCTCTGTAGCAACAGATAGCACTTGGAGCTGGCCATACGTGTTTGAAAGCACTGCATACAGAAAGCTGCTTAGACCTTCAGTGCCTTCAGATGGCTAAATAAACTTATGTAAAGTGAGCACACACATGCATATACATATGCATACACACATGCACCCACACCTGGTAGGTAAAACATGAAACAAAATTAAATATCCTTCACTGCAGCAAGACACATCTCTTTTTCTGTTGTGTTTTCTTACAAGCTTCATGCAAACCTGTCAGACAAAAGGAGGCTGAAAGTGAAACCAGTTGCTCTGTGAATTGAACAAAGCCTCGACTTCTTGGTTTCACATTTGGGGTGTCTCTGACAGGCTGCAGGTTCTGCTTCATTTAACCTAGTTCATTCCCTTTGGCAATTCTCTACCCACCATGTTTGCAGCAAGAAATACCATGTGCTGGAGCTTTCAAACAGAACGGGTGACTGCTGAGTCCTCCCTTCCTTCCCTTCTGTCAAACGGAGATTCATGCATTACCTTGCACTTCTCATCTCTTCCCAGCTACTGACTTTCACAATTAGAAATCCAAATGTTTTTGAGACCTCTAATGCTCCATCAAGTAGCCAGCAGATTCAAGAGTTGATGGGGACAGATGGGCAGACATGAAGTGACAGAATCTTCATTTCCTTAGGAAACCAAGCTAAAAATATTATGTTCAGAGTTCAGCTTTTTCCACGAAGATGCACAGTTTCCCGGGAGGCCTGGCCAAATCAGTGGACGCAGGTGGCAGCAGCAGCTCTGTGTCCTGGGCGACACCATTGCCAGTCGCAGCTGTCATTACCGTCCCTGCCAAAGGTGCATTGTGTCGGATCTCCCTTTCAGCTGGGAGGCTCTGCGGTTGTTGAGATCATAGAATCAGAGAACAGTTTGAGTTGGAAAGGGCATTCAAAGGTCATCTAGTCCAATGCCCCTGCAATGAGCAGGGACATCTTCAACTAGATCAGGTTGCTCAGAGCCCCGTCCAGCCCGGCCTTGAATGTCTCCAGGGATGGGGCATCTACCACCTCTGTGGGCAACCTGGGGCAGGGTTTCACCACCTGCACTGTAAAAAAATTCTTCCTCATATCTAGCCTGTCTCCCCTCTTTTAGTTTAAAATCATTACTCCCTAGGCCCTGCTAAAAAGCCTGTCCCTACATTTCTTATAGGCCCCTTTTAAGTACTGAAAGGCCACAACAAGGTGTCCCCAGATCTTTGCTCTGGGTCTGAGCCCTGAAGAGGATTCCGCCAGGGGAGATTGTATGGAAACACTGTCAGAGCAGAGATCCGCCTTGTCTGAGGTGGCATCTGAACGCTTCTGTGCCCTGAGTGTGCTCCTGCAGCCCAGGGCCTGGAAGGGCTCTGTAACGGGGTTGCAGGAGGTCATGCACCAGGTTTGCTGCCAGAGGTGTGTGGGGAGCACAGAGGAGGAAGAGGAGAGAGAGCTCTGTGCTACCCCCAAGCAGTGATGAGGTCGCTGCAAGCACTTGGCCTCTGGGCAGTTTTCCTAGTTGGC
This sequence comes from Streptopelia decaocto, assembly GCF_964273445.1. Classification (NCBI taxonomy): domain Eukaryota; kingdom Metazoa; phylum Chordata; class Aves; order Columbiformes; family Columbidae; genus Streptopelia; species Streptopelia decaocto. The sequence goes on along the minus strand of NC_138663.1, from coordinate 61,359,755 downwards.
ACTGGGTGGCTCTGGATTGTCCAGTCAGACCTTTGCTGACAAGTACTTAAATCAAGTGAGTTCATCCCATAAAATTTAAGGAAGAAGCGAGAGGACGGAAGAACGAAAAGCAATGTATTTTTGTTTTAGCACTTCTTTTTTTCTCATTTTCTCCTGAAGTGTCAGCACCTTAAATAAAAAGCCTTTTACTGCCTCACTGCTGCCTGCATCCAGTCACATATAGTTCACGCTGTTGCAAACAGGCCAAGGTCTCAGCTAGCCAGCTCTGCCCTCAAGGGTGTCACCTCTGTGCAGAGCCCTTAATTCTCTTCCTCTCTCATTTCTCCTTTGCTGTCACATTCGCTCCTGCCAGCACAGAAAACACTCGCCCTTTGCTAGCAGGGATCAGAGGAGGTTGAGGGCAAACCCTGTTCCTGAGCTCTGCTGTTTAGCTTCCATCCTACCAAGAGAATGGCCAGGAGGAACCACGTTATCTGACAGGAGGTTGTAGCATGAAGGGCGTTGGTCTCTTCTCCCAAATAACAAGTGATAGGATGAGAGGAAATGGCCTCAAGTTGTGCCAGGGAAGGTTCAGATTTGATATTAGGAAAAATTTCTTCATGGAAAGAGTTGTGAAGCAGTGGAACAGGCTGTCCAGGGAAGTGTTTGAGTCACCATGCCTGGAGGCGTCCAAAAGAAGTATAGATGAGGTTCTTAGGGGACATGGTTTAGTGCCAGAGTTAGGTTAATGGTTGACTTGATGATCTTGAGGATCTCTTCCAACCAAAACTATTCTATGATTTCCAAACTTGCAAACCACACTGAGAACTGATGAGGAATCACTCTGCCCCTGCTTCCTACTGCAGCCCCAATCAGGGTTGACTAGAAAAGGGTCTTCTACAATTTCTGCTTCCTGGGGAGCACCCATTAAGCAGTGTGAGGGTGCTGGAGATTAGAAGCTCCTCTCTCAGAAAAAGAAATATGTCTTCCCCTCAGCAGCTCCAGACAGAGTAAGGGTACATCCTCCCCAGGCAGGAGGAGAATGAAATAGGGTCCTGAGTGGGACCTGCAGCCAGGCAGAGCACTTGGTTGACCCATCACTCCTAACCATGTAGCAAATGCTAAACCAGGGGCACTCTATTTTTTTTTTTTTTTTTAATTTAGATTTTTGGCATTTTTGCATCCCCTGACTGAGCCCAGACAGCATTGCAGCAGAACAAATGCTGGCAGCATGAAGGATGTTCGTTATCAGAGAGCTCGACAGAGGGGAACCTTCAACCTCTTGTCCCTCCTCAAGGACCACAAGGCTGGTGTCTCCTCTAACAGCACAGTGGGTGCTCTTGTGGCCTGGGACCCCAATCATTTCTCCTAGAACAGGCTGCATACCCCAGCTGTGATGTGTTTCTCCACAGGAACAGAATCACAGGCAAGCATAGCCCAGACAGGAGGGTCACACAACATGGACAGGAAAAGGACAAGAGGTTTACAGGCAGTTATACCAGCAGGGGTGGGATATTATCCTCTGACTTCCTATTTTATTATTTCTTTACAGATCCAGGACAGTTCTGTATTCTAGAAAAAACTTATCCGTTTGCCCACTTTACTGAATAATGTAACTGGGTACCTCTATATTTATATTATATTTGCAGTAGTAATACTGAATTATTGAGGTAAATGCAAACTTGCACGCTAAAACAAAATGGGATTTCAATTATTTGGAGGAACACAAAGTAAAAAGGGTCTGGCCATGAAGTCCCGCTCATGACTTCCGGGGGCCTGAGCTGCAGCTGCTGGAGCCGCCAGCTCCGCACACCCAGCTCCTGCTGCTGGAGTGACACCAACTCCACATCGAGCGCTTGAGATTGGTTTTGTATATTTTATATATATATTCTCTATTTATTAGTAGCATTAGTAAAACCCTTTAAAACTCTCCAACTTGAAGTCTAAGTTTCTCTTCCTTTCCCCTTATCTTTCTTATCATCTTTCCGATCTAAAGGAAGGGTGGCGGGAAATGAGGGGATAACAGTGAGCGTCTGCCACGGTTTATTGCTGCCTTGCCTTAAATCGTAACAGATTAAATTGGGTACCTCTATAGTTGTATTATATTTGCGGTAGTAATACTGAATTACTGAGGTAAATGCAAACTTGCATGCTAAATCAAAATGGGATTTCAATTATTTGGAGGAACACAAAGCAGAAAGGGTCTGGGCCAGCACAAAATGGCAATGACCAGTAACCTCTCCCAAGGCACCTCTCTCTGCCTTGGCCCTCTCTCTTTCACATAGTAATGTACACATACGCACATGTATATAACATACCATTCCCTCATCAATTTATTGGTTCCCGCTTTACTTCAGGGACTGGATTTCTTTTTTAGCCATTTGGCTGAGCATATTAAAGAGTTCACAAACCCATCTGTGATACTCAGAAAAAAAAATCCAGGCCAGAATAAACATTAAGTGTAGAGTTGATAAAAACAGTGACGTTGGATGAGGATATTTTTGATGTACCCAGAGAGGAAGCAGTCATAAATGTTTCCATCAGGTGTGCAATGTACCCATAAAATGTTCCAAATATATTTTCATGCATTTGCAGCTGAAAAAAAGACCCTTACATTTGTCAGCAGTTATTTTACCAGTGAGACAAATGATGATCTGTTGTTGGACTCGACTGTACGGATCAAAGCTACGGATGGGAATTGTTTTGATACATGTTCAAGTGGCTCTGTGCAGGTGTAACAGAGCTAAATATAACCTGGCACCGCTGATAGGCAACAACAGCTTGAAAATCTAGCCGTCTGCTCTCCATGAATGTATTTCCATTTACTTCCACGAGCTGAGGATCAAGCCCTGAATCTTTTAAACACGGATGGCTCAGGTCTCCTCTGTGGTTTTCCTTTGCTTAGTGTGACATGAGGAGCCACTACAGGCCAAGAAGAAAGCGATGGCTTCCTAGTCCCATGCAAGACCATCCAGTATGTCACCTGGAAGCATCAGACGTACCCAAGAGATGTCGGATCACTGTCACAGAGTTCAGCTTCACCACGTCTCTGGCAGCCCCCGGGCTGGCTTGTGCAGAGACTGGTGTTTGCTGTGGGAATTGAGCAATGTTGTTTCTGCTGAGAGTTCTCCCCACTCACAAAGGGAGGGCTCTGTGACCACTTCTGGTCCTGACTGTGCCATTTTGTGGTAATCAGATCATATAAAATAGCCAGATTCCAGAAAAACAAAACCCAACCTGTAATTGAAAAAGGATTTTCTTTAGCTATGTAAACCTTTCTCAGAAAATAATGGGCAAAAATCTATAAGAACAATCTGCTCCAGAATTATCCATCACTCGCTGTGAAATTCAAACTTGATTTAATTGCTATTATTGTATGTATTTATATTGTTCTCTGTTTGCTTAATGAATGTTGCAGTTGTAGTAATAAGATTATTGGTAATACGAAGCAGATTTTCAGAATGATGAAAAGATAATTCGATGATACCTTGAGGGTGATTTCTGTTTAAGATGCAGTAACTATGTCACGGAGTAAATAAACTTGGTGAGGGAAGATATCAATGGCCATTAACCTAAGATACAATTATTCCCAAATTGCCAGCATACGCATTTCATTATAGTGACATACCTGGTGACTGATGCTTGGTCCAGGCTCTCCCATCCACTTGTGAGGCTATGGGACAAAGTCTTGCCCAGGGTGTGAGCGGCCAAGCAGCTGCGATTGCCCACAGCCCAGGTGGTGGAGGTGGGACTCAGGACCCACACCTGAGATGACCCAACGTGTTTATGGGAATCCCACTGGCAGTAAAAAAATGGGACTCCTGTAAATCCGTTGGGTCATGAACTGTGCTTGGTTATGACAAATCCAAGTGATCAATCTGTGCCTGGTTTTCTACCGCCTTACATCTTGTCCAGCTCCGATCACGCATCTGTAACAGCAAGAAAAGCCTGACAGCACAGCAGTGACAGGCCGTCAAAGCTTGGCCATCAAAACCATAGTTTTAAGACCACGTCTTCCTTTCTAAATCAATGCTTAATGACATTTCAGGATCAGCATTAGTGCAAGGAAACTGCTGCTGCTGCTGCTTGGGTCCATAATGCTGGCTTGGGACAAAGCAATAGCCCAGCCAAGAACCCACAGATCCTGGGGCTGCTCACCTTTCCTGGATGAAACCACAGACACGTTGCTCCCTTCCTCCCTCCTTTCTTGCATTTGGAGATGATCACGTAACTAATTGTGTGCTGGAGGTTCATCTCCCATGAACACACAGCTGCTCGTGTCCCATCGTTTTCATAAAGCGATGGCAACTAGCACACATACACATAAGCAGATACACAGCTCTCCAGCTCGCTCTCCATCACTCATTATCTCTCCATCACTATATTATCTCATTTGCCTGCATTTTCAGTATATATGGTGAGTTTTACCAGCTTCCTTAGTGCTTCTAATGGTCTGTGGAATATTTCCCTGGCTCTTTGCTTAGATTTTTCAGTCCCTGAAGGACTTCCAGATATCCATTTTGATCCTAACTAATGAGAGTTTCTACATAACTTTTCATAGTAATTCTGCTAATAACATTATTTATTTTCTCCATAGTCTCTCTCAGCTATATCTCTGGCAATCACCATCCATCTTTTGTTCAAAGTTGGACAAACCTTTGGATAGTTGGTTTGTTGTTTTTCTAAGTCAGATCATTACACACAATCTAACTCTAAGCTGTACCTACCGCATTTGCACACAGGTAGCTGGGAGTGGGTCTGGGCCCCCCAAATACCTGCCAGCTCTGCATTTAACTGCAAACAGTAATTCACAGGAGGAACTGGCTTGACGGTCTCAGTGGGTGTGGTCAATTGCAGCAAACACTTTTTTCTGTGGATTAAAGCCAAAAATCTCTTTATTTACTAGAACATGCTGATGTCACGTTTCATTGGCACCTGTGGCACCGAAGTCATCATTTCGCAGCTTTGAGCATAGATTTACAGCACCACTAATGCCGACCTTCGAGAAATAAGTGCATAACTTAGATCTTGTGCTGTGAAACTTTGGAACAGAGTCCCCTAATCAAGCCCTTCAGTTTCTCAGACTCTGTATTAATACAGACATTGCACACCCATTATGTATCACCATGCAACAGTGCTCCAGGTGGTTGATGCAAGCAGTTAGAGGCAAATATCTTCACATTACTGACCTTCCCAATGAATCTTTACACATTTTCCTCATTTGTGTGGACAAACACTCCTCTGCCATCTCATCCATGATCTACTCAACTGACTTCTTATGTTAATGTAATTTATTCATACATTATTTGCATTATTTAGAATTTTCTGCTTTGTTTGCTTAGCTTTGTCCTGGCAGTTCTGGCACCAGAAGATACTACACTCTGTCCCTACAAAAAGGAATGTGACGGTACCTGTTCTATCATCCTCTGTTCAGTGACCCTATTGATATCGCCTCTTTGCCTCTGACTTAAGGGTATCTTTCCTAAACACAAGAATTGCAGGGAAGAGGTGGTAGCTTGAGGCTAAGGGAGGGAGACTCTTCCAGGTCTGCTCTGTATTCAGCTGAGATATTTCCTGGGTCACTATTACAAATTATGCCTTTTCCAACATATTTCTCATTTATTTTCCAGTTTTGTTCACATACTTACTTATGTTTAATAAGCTTATCACTGTCCATTCTGTTTTCCATATTTACTTTCTGCTGTGGGTGACTGTTCCATGAGCATCTTCTAAAAGTATTTCTGGCAACACATTTGCTTTTGTATAACAGTTAAAAAAAAAAATATATATACTTCCAATTAGACCATTCAATCTTTGGCTGCTACATTGTGCCTTTATGCTATGTAATTTTCACATAAGCGAGTGGTGTTGTCCTTGCTTTTCTTCCATAACCTGTATATTCTTTCTGTTGGTATTCACTTTTTTGTAAAGTGACGTAATTCCCTTGTACTACCTGTATCTTTTGTCACATAGTGGACATGATCCCACCTTAACGTTACCTGCTACAGCAAAAATCCATAAACTAGTTTATGTGTTTGAAGTCTTGAGTCTCCTCTTTTCTACGACTTGGGATTCTCCACGTGCCTGCAGCATCAGAGTCCTGTCCACCTTCTGCAAGATTCACTCTGGACCAAGCAATTTCTGTCTTTTGTCAAAGGCTGCCTTTTCTGTTAATTCTTAATTGAAAACCTCCCGTCAGTGGTTTAACTACTTCTTTCACTCATGGTATTTCCTTCATTTACTTTACTCCAGGTACCTTATGGTATTCAGTACTTAAATTACTTTTCCCATCTGTTCTTAGAGAGAGAAAGCAAGAAAGCAAAGATGTCATGTAAATGGAGTCAATAAGTTGGAGAGCATGGCTAAAAAGTAGTGGCTCATAACTGTGGTTCAAAACACTTTCATTTAATTTAAAATACAAGGCTGCTGTAATTGAGCCTAGTCAAGTCCCAGAGTCTTACACTGCCCTCAGCATCATCTTATCATAGATCCTTAAAGCAGCATATTAAGTGAAAATAATGTCTAAACAGCACAAAAATCAAAGCCAGCCTTTGAACTGACACCAGATCACAATGTGATATGAATTCAAAGAAACGACACTCTATGCAGTGAAAGAAACTACACGGAATTCGAAAGCAACATCTGTGTCATAATTAGCACATCGATTAATAACGAGAATAAAACCAACAATTTTTAAAACCATATCACTTGGTAATTTTCTGGAAGATAAATGCAATGTAATGCAATGTACAAAAACCAAAATAGCCAGAGTTTGTTAAAATACATTTGCTGAAAATGCTACAGAGTTTATATAGCAAACATGTTTGAAGAAATTCCCAAATGTCTTCCAGAACCTAAGGAAACAGTATATATGACAAGATCTGTAATTCCAGCAAGTTTTTCTCATGGGAAGAGTAAAATGATGAGCTTTGAAATAGTTGAAAGCTGGGAGACAATGAAAAGCAGAATATCAAATTTTATTCTCATTTAACTAATTTTAAAAAATAATCAAAGTACCGTTATGCATTCTCCAACACATGTAAACATTAAGACCTTTCTTTCACAGACCTATGAAATGGCCAGTAAAAATTCATAAGCAAAGGTCATTATTAGGATTCGATGTGGGATATATCTTTTGGCAGGGACTGAACCAGACCAATTTATAGTAATTCAGCAGGATTATACTTTTTCTAAATGGCCATATTTTGTGCTCCAGAATCCAAGTCAATAAATCTTCTAGCTCCTACAGAGGCAAAGATGTTTTGCTGGTGAAGAGGAATGGGAGTGGTTCGTCATTACAGTGATGGATTTTCTCAGCTCACCTTTGCCTGCGACTGATTCTCCTGTTCCCACAACTCCACCTAAAGATGATGATAAAACAGCTCCTCGTCACAGGGCACTGCCACTGACTTTGGAAGAAGTGGAACTTTGAGCAAACACAGCAATGTGCTGGGTGTGCGATCTAAGATGTCAGCCAGCTGTGTTCAGTGGGCCATGGTGATGCACACAATTGACTCAAAACAAAATGAAAATAGAAGCATTTAATAGGAAACCAACTGGGAACCTCTCTTTTCTCCAAATTGTGGCTGTTGCTCTTTGATTACAATTGCCCAAGGCCTCACTCCATCTGGTCCATAGATTAGGATGTCACTGCCTCAATGAAAAATGAGTCATTGCTGCAGATGTATTAGTAGTTTTCAGGAACTCTTCTGAATAGAAGATCATCCGGGTATAGCATGCAACCAGGATGGTATACAGCAGCCGATGGATTTTCAGGTAGGTGACATCTTAATGTAAACATAGGTAAGTAGTATGCCACATCACATTTCTGGACGTACTGAAATCAAGAAACAGTATAAAAGCCTTCATTTCCTGCTCTCTTTTCCAGCTCTACAACAGGGATAAATGGAGAGAATATAAATGGACTTACTTTTTTCATTAAACAATGAGCATTAACCTCTGCCAGAAAAAAAGAAAAAAAAAAAGCCCGAGTGGAGATTCTCATGGTTTAAATCAGCCACTCAGGTTTTGTCTGCAGAAGTGAAAATACCTGCTTGCAGCTGTAAGCCCAGGAGAGGTTGGGAGTTACAAACATGCTGGGTGACACTCACCTCCCTCCCAAATAGGTGCCGCTTACAGAGGCAGGCACCTCCCATGAGCATGTCTGCAGTGTGCATTTGGTCTCTCTCCTTCTCCTTCCCTCCCTGTATCGTACTATTTTCTATGCAGAGTCCCTTAATATGTAGCAGCACCGCAGAACAAGCATCAGCTCAGAAATGAGTGACCTCAGCCTGGGTCAGCAGGACTTTCTTAAGGGTAGGAACGTGGAGCAGTGATGAACTGGTGTCCTCACCGTAGCTCTCGCTGAGACCTTCACTGAAAAGCAGAGTGTAGAGCAGCTAATATTAGCACAGGAGCTGCTATGGAATTTTCTGTGCAGGGGTTTGTGCTGCTGGGTGAATGGATAAATCCCAGTCCTGAAGGATTGTCCCTTTTCCTTCATTCGTAGCAGACCCAGAGGAGATCTAACTGGTGCCAGGGATGACTTAATATCTCTGGCCAGCTCTGAGACCAGAAGCTTAGAGAAATTTTTGTCTGTCCCTCTGCTACATTCAAAGTTCAGGGTCCAGGGCTGCTCACTCTAATGCCTCAGTGGCACCTGCATTTACTGAATCCAAATAGGTTTGGAGTGAGTGCAGAGCCTTCTGAAATGTGTCTCTGCTAAAGGAACAAGTTCACTACAAGATTGCCACAGGCCAATTTAATGGGTTTCTGCTGCTGTTCAAAAGCTCTGAATATCTCTATTCATTCACTTGGAAAAAAGGTTAATAAACTCTGAGAATCGGGGAATATTTCTGTGTAATAGCTTGGTCATGGGAAGAGGGGGCAGGGCATAAAGGTGGTGGTTTCTGCTGTAGAAATATGCTAGGCACGCTCCTGAATTTCCTTCTAGGGAGGGTGATGCTCATGTTGTGTTCAGCTTACAGAAGAGCCTGGGAAGAGTGTGGAGGGGAAGAAAGGGGAGAGATCATTCTTGTGCAGAGTTTCTCTGAGTTACCCAACCAGAAACCCTGCCAGTGTGGTTTAGATCTTTCTCCAAGCCAGTGGAGCAGGCACTGACTGCAGACATGACTACCCTGGGGACTCGCACCTCCAGGCAGAGCTGGAAATGAGAGCGAGAGACTCTGTCATGAACTTTCTCTGCTCTCACAGGCAGGAACTTTCTCTGACTAGCCTCTGGATGCAGCGCTCCCTTCTCTTACACAGGACGGTGGCCAGGAGTGGAACAGAGAGTGACACAGGACACATGGTGGAAGAAGAGGTTCAGGCCCTGGACACAAAACCTGGAGAACACGAGTAGAGAAACACCAGCTGGGAAGCCCAACAGAGGTTTCAGCTAGCACAGGAATCCCCTTGGACAGGGAGGGAAAGAGCTGTCTCTGCAGCCCAGCCTATGCCCATGGCTTGTGGGGAGGGAAAAGCTGGAGATGGATGCATCTGCAAGTCTAGAGCTCCCATCCCACAGCCTGATGTGGAGAGACACTGTCCTGCTCCCATCCGTCAAGGACAAGGGCTCTTCCCAATCTTAAATTGTGCCTGGTGCTCAGGTGTTGTGGAATTAAAGCAGAACAAATTATAACCTCCCTTGCTGGGCCAGAGGCATGAAGAGATTTAGAGCCTGGAGTTTTTCTCATCGGCTGCACAAAAGCTTGAAGGTTGTGTGTCAAAAGAAGATGCTGTCCCCTGTCACTCTGTCTACAGTTATATTAATCCTGTGTAAAAAGGGGGAGAGGGGGAGTCAAACTACAACCAGAATTAATGCTCCTGTAGTCTGGCAAGAACACGGACTCACATTGGTGTGGCAAACACACAGCTCCTACAGACCAATAATTTTGGTCTCTTTGCAAATCAAGTGGCTATTTGTATTTTACTTGTGAGGAAGCACCTGAAGAGATATGGTCAACATGACAGCAGGAGATGTGTTTGACAGCACTGCGATTTGATACCCTCAGCCCACCCTTAGCTGAGTCACAAATGCCAGAATAACCAGCAGGCAGAGGGGTCTCACTCCTCCATTCCTGTAAGGATGACAGAACAACTGTATTGGGCTGGGGATGTCCCTTCCTTTTATGCACACACAGGCACATAACACTCATGTCGCAATCATGCGAAAACTCCCCTCTGTCCCCGCACAGTGCTGATACAGAACTTGCTGGAGATGTAGGATGGGGCCATCCAGTTCAGCCATATGAGGATTTTCTATAGACTGCATGGCTAGAATTAGCTTTCAGACCATGAATCTGAACTAAGCCCCACTGGTACTGATGGTTATGAACAAGACTTCTGTTCCTGATTTTGAAGCTCCCACTCAAAACTACATACCAGTGATGAAACCAGTGACTTCAGCAAAATGATAATGTATGTTCAATCCCGTTCCCAGAGAAATGACCGCAAGAGAAAAACAGCAACTCAGATCAGTTAGCTGAGGTGAGGACTTGCAGATAGATTGTGCTGGAGAGAAAAGGAGACTCAATCATTCTCTGTCTTTGTCAATTGTAGGGTACTGCCAAGGAGTAGAGAAAAATCTCTCTACTGTTTCACTCATATTCTCTGGCTAAGAGGAGAACTGAGATGGTTAAGCATGTGACTTTCCTGAAGTTGCAAAAAAGTATGTCCCTGAAGCATGGTCATGTATCTGACACTTCTGCTAACAGGCTTGGCACTCATGGTAGAGACAGAATAATAAAACTGCTCTTCAAAAACGTATCAGAAATGAGTAAGCAGGATGAGGCACTCACCTCTCTTCACACACAACTTGTGTGATAATTTTAGGTGACATATCCCCCATCAAGTATTAGAGTTGCAGAGCAGGTCTTCGAATGACTCTTTTTCACACAAACCATCTAGAAACCACCAGAATACAAAACACATATTCCAGCCCCATTTGAGCAGATTTCTGAAAAAAGTAGCAGTCATTTTGCTTGGCCTAAAAAATGACCACAGTATATAATCGAGAGGATGTTTGAGATCAACCCTTTGTGCTCTCAGTTTGCATTGCACATACTCTAATACATACTTTGCTTGGTGAGACATGCAGAAAACTAGGAGAACTAAAAGAGAACTACCTGGTAAATGCACCAGTGTGACAGGTGTGATCTACCTTGAGGGTGATCAGCTGGCTACAGCCAAAAACTATGTACGTGTTTGCCAGGAGGGATTTTGGAATGGACACTCCATCCTAAGTAAAGCCAAGTAATGAGACGAGCCCACAATCTGTCGTTGTTGTCTGCCGTGTTTCTTTTTTCTAAGGGCAGGACTCTTTGAAAGGCCCCATCTCAAAACCACCAGCTTAGATTCTCAGACAACATCACACAATCCCCAGAGTGGTGAAGGTGGGATGGGACCTCTGGAGCTCATCCAGTCCAGCCACCCTCCTCAGAGTGGGGTCATGTCCCTCTGCTAGGGATGCTGAAAGACAGCTAGTATTCGAGCTAAATTTTCTCATTTATACTAACTCTGAAGTGTTTTCACACATATGAACTCAGGAAAATTTCCATTAAGCCGTCTTAGAGATATTCAGGTCTTTCATATATTTAAGCATATTTCTGACTGCTCTGAACATGTATTGGCATACTAAAGAGGCTTCATTTTAAAAATTCAAGCTTGTTTTGGAAGCATAGTTAATAAACACAACTGTACTCTGTGGACTTGGTTCTGAAATACGAAGTTACAGATGCTTGTAAATTATTTGTGGCACCTCAGGAGAATGATGAATTCGAAAAGTATTTATCAACACACAATCTCTTCATAAGCTAAGGAAAGCAGGATGAGAGTACGAGTATCTGCTGCTATCACTGGTAGCAGTTGGCCACACCACCTGAATCCTCACAAAAAGTAGGACACCACCAAAAAAAAAAGTAGGACATTGAATCACTCCACACCACCTGGAACATTCAGCAGTGCATCAAGTGCATGTACTCAGCACACTGAGACGCACTGGGCAGATGAACCCAGAATATTTAAATGGAAAGCAATGGATGAGGGTGTGCCTGAAATATTCATCAGGAGCTGATCATGTAAGGTTTTTCTTAGAAAAGCAAATCCCAAATCTTCTACTCTACAAAATGAAGGGAAAAGAAAATCCAAAACCTGGTAGGGAAACTAATCCATATGGTTTAATCTGGTTTTCTTATCACTAACAGCAGAGTGTCTTCTGGATCATCTTCTGCATCAACTTGATACTTGCAGAACAGAATTCTGCATACCCAGAGTCCCAAATTTGGCCTCAAGCAGCCCCCTTATGTTACTACTCACATCCCATCCAGGCATGGATAAACAGAGATTTGAGGAAGCTTTTTACAGAAATGCCATTTTATTGACTTTGACATTTTTGCAAATGTTCAGATTTTGCTGAAAATGGCATTTTGCAAGAGGGAAAAAAAAAAAAAAAAGAAAAAAAAATTCTGTGCAGTGTTACGTTCATTAGCCTGACCTTCTGGTCCCTGCCAGATTGCATCCTTGTTGTCCTGAGTCCTCAAGCCTGGCTCCCTGTCAAGAGGAGACCAATGGTCTACAAAAGCAGTGTTGCTTCCTCACACCACTTACTTAGCCAATGGTTCATTCCGTGTGGCCCGCCATCTCTCTTCTTTTCTTATAGTCTCTGAATACTAGTCACACATGCCTCCACTTGGCACTTTTGTGAAATATCTAAGGCTGTTCACCATCTTTCAGGTGTCGCGTGAAGCCACGTCCAGGTCAGGTCTTGCTGCTTGGTTGTGTTCCCACCTTTCCCCGGCAGGATGTTCATGGCTGCAGCGCATCCTTGTGAGCGTGGTCTGTTTTCCATGTGTGGCTGGAGAAATTTCTGCTGGTGCCCATGATCATCCTGCTGTTGGGGCTTAAACAGCAAACCTCAGGTGCTTCCAAGCCAACACTTATTCTAGCTGAATCTTCTGAAATATTTTTGAGCGTTTTGTTTTTGGCGGGGAGGGGGGGTCGGGGAGCCTTCACAGTGGATATTTGTATGGGTGTGAAAAAGCACCTGTTCACTTTTGTCCTCTGCTACACAGTAAGTCTCCTGCTCCCCTTGCTGGGCTTTAAGAGCAGGGACATAGGGATGTGTGAAAACACTTTTCCTTGAGGTTTGGTTTTGTTTGTTTGTTTTTTGAGGTAGTGAAACAGAGAAATAAACTTAACAGCAGAGTCAATTATACTGTCAATTATTTTATAAGCACCGGGGAACACTGGGGATCATCCTCCATAAGCACTCCCAAGACTGGATGCTCTTGCATTGCTTATATTCACATAATTATTACATATGCATTATAATTTTCGAAAATTTTGACATGCAATACATCTTTACTAAGAAATAATTGATGATGTTTGTTATAATTGTTTAGTTTCTTTCTTACATCTACTAATTATTAGTCAAATATAAACTAAGCACTCTGCTTCTAGACAATGTATCCTCTCTCTTGTAATGCAGAAGGATCTAAAACTTGAAAAATACCCCCTCGTTTTGCAGGTGGTCAGACAGCATTTATCATATCAATTGGTTAATGATGGGTACATCTTCTGTAACTTAATCACAGTATACATTAATTTAGCGGCTTCTCTTCAGTAGGGTGCCCGGGCCACCCCTGGGGGCACACAAGGAGCAGTGACATGGATGGGGGATGAGATCTCGGCCCAGCGCTCGATGTGCGGGGAGCTGGTCAGACAAAACCAGCACGGCAAGGGCAAACCCCCCAAACAGGGTTTTGAGGCCCGGCGGGCACCACTGGGCCTTCCCGCAGGGCCGGGAGCGCGGAACGCCGGTGCCGGGGGAGCCGTTTCCAGCCGAGCCGGGCCGGGCGGCGGGAGCGGCGGCGCGTCGGTTCCCGCCGAGCGATCCTTAAGGGGAGGCCGGTTAGCCCCGGGCGGCCGGGGGTGAGGGTGGTATGGCCAGGGCGGTGAAAGTGCTGACGACCCTGAGGAATCACTGGAAGAAAACCACGTTCGGGGTCTGCCTGCTGAGCTGGGGCGGGCACTGGCTCTATGGGAAGCACTGGTAACTGCCGGCGGGGGGCGGGCGGGGAGCGGGGACACCGTGTGAGCGGGGCTTTCGCTGCCACCCGCCCCGCACGGCGGGGCCGTCGCTGCCGTGTTCGCCTGGGTTGGCCGGGTTGCAGGGCCGCTTCCTGGGGCGGTCTCCTCTCGCGTGGCTGTTAAAATTGGGGTCTCCCCTGGGCGGAGGGGCTTCGGCACCTTGAGGGCATGGTTCTCCTTCCCCCTCCTGGAGCTGGTGAGGCCGCACCTTGAATCTTGTGTTCAGTTTTGGGCCACTCACTACATGAAAGACATTGAGGTGCTGAAGTGAGTTCAGATGAGAGCGATGCAGCTGGTGAGGGGTCTGGAGCACAAGTCTGATGAGGAGCAGCTGAGGGAACTGGGGCTGTTTAGCCTGGAGAAAAGGAGGCTGAGGGGAGACCTTATCGCTGTCTACAACTACCTGAAAGGAGGTTGTAGCATGGAGGGTGTTGGTCTCTTCTCCCAAGTAGCAAGTGACAGGACGAGGACATGGCTTCAAGTTGCACCAGGGAAGGTTTAGATTGGATATTAGGAAAAATTTCTTCATGGAAGGGGTTGTGAGGCATTGGAACAGGCTGCCCAGGGAAGTGGTGGAGTCACCATCCCTGGGAGTGTTTAAAAGACACATAGACGAGGTTCTTAGGGATGTGGTTTAGTGTCAGAGTAAGTTATGGGTGGACTCGATGATCTTGAGGGTCCCTTCCAACCAAAATGATTCTATGATTCTCCAGCAGCCAAGGGCTTGGGAGGGGTTAGTGCCTTTTTTGGCTTCCCACCTTGGCCTTGTAAGTTTGGGGCTAGCTCAGGCGATAATTTTAAGCAGAGGTGTTGTCAGCGTGGCTGGGGTAATTTTAGGGCCCGCTGGAGAGGAGAAAGATTTCTGTCCTCTGACTTAAAAAAAAAGAAAAAAAAAAAAAGCCAAGTGCCTGTCATTGACTTTCTTGCTTTTAACCAATATTATAAGGATGAATGAAACCAGGGGCCCTACACTTGCAAATGGTGCCACTGGTACTGGGCAGGTGGGAAACCCCCTTCACGTGCAGATGGCGGCCATCATGGCACGGTGGCCGTGCATTTTCCCACCTCTTCTCTTAATGTTGCCGTGCACCTCATGAATGGTGCCAGGTTTCTGCTGCACTAGCTCTTGTGCTGTTTTTGAGGCCTGGCCCCAGCAGCAGCCGTGGGCTGTGCCTCCCTAGCGTGACAGCTTCGCTCCTGTCACCCATGGAGCCTGTCCGCTGCTGCAGCTGCAGTGCTGCTCACATCAGTCGTACTAGCAGTGTGTCATTGTCACTGTTTATCTGTGGAGCGTATGTTTTTTTATAGTAAGCAAAATCCTCACTCACAAATAGCTAGGCTTATGTTTTAATCCCTGCCCATTAAGATTATGGTTAATACACTTGACTAAAATGCAAGTGTAGCCAAATTATTGTTAAAAATTGTTACTTTGGTGTCACTCTTTATTCTGTCACTGTCATAATGTCTTTTTAATCATTAAGTCATTATTTTAGCAGCGTTCCTTTCTGCTTACGTTAAATTGCTGCCAAAGCCTCGGTGGAAAACTTAGGAAAATAAATCTGTTTATGTTGTTTGTTATACTTTCCTTCTTTATTTCCTTTTGCCTAGGGACATTTGCATTAAATCAGTCTTTGTTTTGAATGGTACATCTGCTCTAGCTGCTTACTTCTTACCTGAAGCACTAAGGCTCAGTTGACTGCAGGGCAAGCAGCAAAAGCCTCTCCCTCCACACTTTTTTCCTTGTAATTGCTATTTGTTGGGCACGCTATGGTAAGATGGAGAATAACTGTGAAAGTGGTGGTAACAGGGTCATGGTTTCATCTACAGGCCTACATGGACCAGCAGACAGGAGTACATAGTATGTTGGAGACAGGCTGAGAGAGTTGGGGTTGTTCAGCCTGGAGAAGAGAAGGCTCTGGGGAGACCTTATTGCAGCCTTTCAGTGCTTAAAGTGGCCTACAAGAAAGATGAGGACAGACTTTTTAGCAGGGCCTGTCATGATAGGATAAGGGGTAATGGTTTTAAACTAAAGGAGGGGAGATACAGTCTAGATATGAGAAAGACATTTATTACAATAAGGGTGTTAAAACCCTGTCCCAGGTTGCCCACAGAGGTGGTAGATGCCCCATCCCTGGAGACATTCGAGACCAGGCTGGATGGGGCTCTGAGCAACCTGATCTAGTTGAAGATGTCCCTGCTCGTTGCAGAGGGGTTGGACTAGATGAGCTTTGAAGGTCCCTTCCAACCCAAACTGTTCTATGAGTCTATGCTGCCATGATGTAAGCAGAAGTATCTGCGCTAAACAGGTTGAGGGGCTTTTGATGCCTTAATGTAATGTTAGTGGATCCTTGAGCTCACATTCCACTTTCCCCTCTGTTGACTTGAACTTCGAATTCAGATAAAATAGCAGAATGTAATTGAGTAATTATTTGAAGTTCTATCGTTCTCGATACCTCTTAGCCAAAAGAATAAACCTAATGTACAAAAAGATGAGGAAGAAATTGCTCAGTGGCATTCATATGAGGGGCTGGCTGATGGGGCAGAACAGCCTGTGACCTTCCCAGATACCCTGCTTACCTCGGGCTTCTGTTGCCACAGATACTACTGGCAGCAGAGGTTATGTCAGGCCTGGGTACCATAGAGAGCTACTGAAATAGAGCATTAAGAAAAAGACTATGTCTGCTCCTTCTGCATATGGAGAGTGGGCACTTGAGGAGGTGTGGGAGCAGCGTCAGACACAACCAGTCTCCCTTTTATGTCTGTTGGTTCTGGGAATTCATGTGCCTACGTACTGTTGGTTTCAGCTGTATTGATTTCCTCTTCAGTAACTGTGAAAGCACATTATGATCATGGAGAGCATGAAGCATACCATAGGTGGTATGGTGGTGCATAAGTAGGGAAAATATGAAAGGTAAACAGAGAACTTTTGGTATCTAAATTTCAGTGGTTGGAGGTTATTTGCGCAAAATGTAGGCATGATGCTTTAACCCAGATGATGTAGTGGGGGAAAAAATATGTTTATACATCCTATTCTTCAATCTCCCCTTTTATCTGTAAGGGAAAATATGGCATTTCCTTACCAGACATTGGAAATGCAAGGTGGGAAATCCTGTGATTACGAAGAGCTCTGTGTGACTTTGATGTAGACTGAAGCACAACTGTAAAGCACTGCTTTCAGAGATTTAAATACTGTTTGAAAAAACTGACAGCCACTTAGCCATTTACCTGTGGAGGATTGTTTTAGCCAGTTAATAGAAAAATGAGGAGTGACAGAAGAACCTGATGGCAAGAGCGTAAAAAAATTCGAAGGTGGTCTCATCGGTCCTTTTGTGGTGCTCTGTGCGGAGCGAAGGCCTCACCTTGTGGCTGCTGGGCAGCAGAGTATAGGCCAGCACCCTCTGTGCAGCTTGTGCTGCCTCCAGGTGGGGTAATGGCTTTTTGTGGGCTTTTTTTGTACATTCTCTCTTCCCAGTTTCTTTGTTTATGTACCAGGTATGCAGTGGAGCATGAGAGTTCCCTTTTGCCCCATGCACAAACTGCTGCAGGCGACAGGTGAAGAGGTTAATGAGGGAACCACATATGGGCTGTGTTGGCCGTGAGGCTTGCTGTTATCGATGTGAGAGGCTAAATTACTATGCATGAGGCATCTTTGACTGACTTATATTTGTCCTTTTAGAACAGATTAAAGGTTTAGTGAGGTCTTCTGCTTCCATTTCTAGCATCACTGGAGTTTCTGATGAAGAGCCTTGCTTTAGTGCAGCATCAGTTCAGATTAGCCTCTGACTTCTTGGAATTAGCTGTCTGAGATGTTGCTCATTTATCTGCAGCTGAAGAACATTTTTGTTTCCCAACCTGCATTGCTCTTCCTGGCTTTTCCATCCTTGTGGATTTTCTAAGATATTTCTCTTGCAAGGAGAAGGTAATTTGCTTTTTTGACTTCTCAAGGTTCATTCTTCTTTTGGATGCAGAGGCTATGATGCCTGCATTAAGTGGAGCTATTGTAAATAACAATCTGTCCTGCAAATAAATGGCAACTCTTCTCGAGTAAGTATGTATGTGCCCATAGGGTCATATGCACTCTGGAATACTTCCTTAAGACTTTGGAGGATGCTACAGGGACAAATATGGACAAGAAGAATGTTACCTTTTCCAGACTAGTTCCCCGTGTCTCTTCCCTGCTTGGAAATGGACCCGGGTGTCCCTGTCCTGCACTCTGCAGACTGTGCTATGGGGTCAGATGTGAATGCCCAGCTATAGAGGAAAGAGGGGCCCTGGAGTGCAATGGCTCATCGCCGAGTTAGTCTAAAGGTTGTGGATGACGATAACTGGAAAGGTCAAGGAGCTTCTTAGCCCAGTCTTGTATGATACTTTCCTCATGCAGCATTTAGTTTCTGGATTGGTGTGTTAGCCTTTCATCTTTCTAGGTGTTTGTTTACATACTGACTGATTTTAAAGTAAGGGCATTTGGGATGAAGGAGAAGAGTAAAGAGGAAATGTTGTACTGATTCCCCAACCCCATTTGTGATTTAGCCCTTCTAAGTATATAACGCAAGGTGCCTTTTTGAAAGAGGCATTGATCATGAGGTGGCAAAGGCTTTTCACGTGTAAAATGATAGGCTTTATGTCTGATTGAGCTACTGTTAACTAAAACCCTATTGTTATTTTTACAAAACCTTAGTAAGCCTTAAAATTCCTTTCTTTCTGATAAAAGAATGTTTTAAAAATGCATTGTTCTGCATTTAGGATAGCAAATACTTTTGCAGTATTGGATAATTAAGAATATAACTCAGTGTCGTCACATGTGAGATTTTTTTCCCTTTAATTTCTCTGGATTGCATGAATGTATGTATTATCATCATTTTAATCAATAGCATGTCATACTACAGGTACGAGGGACACTGAATTTAGGGTACTAGATCAAAGCTTAGAGGGTATGCAGATTGCCAGATACATGCTCATACATGGTAATGCAGTTTAACAAATACACGTGAGGCTGATTGCATATAAAGATACCCTATGGTTGTTTGGTTGTTTTAAAATTTCCACCAAACTTGGAAGACCCTCTCACCTTTATGTCCCAGGTCACCTTTCCTGAATCGCTCTTCTTTATATGTCTAGGTGGTGCAGTGAGTCACCAGCTACGTCAAATCAGCAGAATAATCTCTGGCATGATAGACATCAGCTTAACTGATTGTCAGATTTGGCCAGACTGTTACAGTGGTGTCACTGGGTAAGCCATCATCACTTTGTCAGGAGGGTGACCCTCAGTATTGTACTGAGGCAGTGGACTCATCAGATGCTTAGTTTTACTCTGTATGTGTTAAAGTATTGACTTTCTCTGTAGAAAATGCTGGCAAGGCATCTGGGCCCTTGTCTGCTTGCCAGTAATCTGAGTGTTATTGTTATCTATAATTTGAATGTTAGCCTCTGCGTGCTTGCCAACTGATAGCTCACTTTGTCACCTTTCTGCGTATATTTCCTGAGTGGCTGACTTTATTTCATCAAAACTTTGTCAAAAAAAAGGGAGTATAAATTCTGAGTCTTGGGTATAGCTGATAAAAACTGAGATTTGTCTTTCATGCCCTTCCAAAGCCAAGCTGGAAGTAAATGCTAATATCCAGCATAGAGGATGCTCTGCTCTTGCTGTGTTGAAAACAGCCAAAAAGCTCTCTACTAAAATAAAAATCTCTTTTAGGTGTTCTGTTACAGCTCTTGAGGAGTGATCCTATATGCACAGCTTTGGTCAAGTTTCTCCTCACAAAACTCTGTGCAGACACTGAGCTGGAGAGTTTTAAGCTGCCTGATGCTTGAATATACTTCATAGTCTTAGATTTGATACTGAGAACCCTTTTTGAAATGGGATCTCACACCTGAGCTTCTCTGTATGTAGCATGGTCACTTTTAAGGGAGTTACTGTGGTTGGCTCTAAGACAAGGGCATTACCCTTGCTGCAGCAGTGGGTGTCACGGAGGCACCCCAAGTCAGTTTTAGGCAGACAACAAGTTCCAAAACCGTCTTTATTCTAGCTGGAAAAGTGCAGCCAACAAACTGACTAGAAACAGGGTTTATACAATTAGCACTCCGACAACATAAAATACAGGTTTGAATATCAGTCGAGGAGATTATTGGGGTACAGCAAAATAAGAATAATGAGGATCCACAGCGTGCATGCACACACTCACAAGAAACAAAACCAGAGTCCTCTGACTTCAGGATACCCACAAGGAATAATCACTCGCCTGGGTTAGGCAAGGACTCACGGTTATATCCAGTAAATAACCACTCACCCAAACAAGGAGGTGAGGCGCTCTCAATCCCGGGAAGTCTCCTTAGACGGTGTCCCACTCTAAGAAGGGGGCTCCAGTTCACACACCTGCTGCTCCGAGAAGACCACTGCAAAGGGGCCCTTCAGTGGGAACCCCACTTTATAGTCTGGTCAGATCTGGCTGTGGGCATTACAACATGGTCCAGAAGTTTTGCAGCTACTCTGGGCACCTCGTCTGCTAACTCTGTCAATTGACTGAGGGTTCCACCCATCCTGCCCCACCAGCTGCTGGAGGTGAAGTCACCCTGTCCTGGTGTAAGGGAGGATGTGACTGTCAGCAGCTTGGTACCACTCTAGCTATGTACGTGGGGACAGCCACAGTGGGGCACAAAAGGTGCTAAAAGAGCCATCAACTGCCCCATTGAAGGCTCCAGATCTCAGGGGGATGTGCAACTGCCACAGTGGGCCTCAAACAGCTTCTTCGGTTCCAGTTTGGTGTCTTCACCCTGTTGAGTTCATTGCTGCCCTGACTGACCTTTCATGGTGGGAACCGTCCTTTCAGCCCTGGCCCCTGCTGTCCCTTGGGCAGAGGATGCAGCCTCAGCTGGAGGAACACATCTGTGTGCTCATATATATTAATCTCTGTTAATTAAGGACTGTTAATTCCCTGTTATGGCTGAAAACACTCAGGACAGGAGCAGCAGCCACCAGTCCTGCGCTGGGGCAGTTGCATGTGAAGCAGGACAGCCCCCATTCAGATGGGACATATGGATGTTCTGCTCTCACAGCCTGGTGTGCTCTGGCACAGCTGGTGAATGGGGACCTCTGGCCAGTAGCTCTTCTTTTTCTGCTTCGGTTCCTTGCTTTTGCATAAGCCTGCTCCGTTCTCTGAAGAGTCTGCACTGCAGTGGCCTTGCAGGATTAACTGATAACCTTTGTTGAACCAAAGTTTGGTCTGTGGGTTCAGTTCAGGACATCCTCTTTCCTCTGTACCCCACTGCCGCTGCTTGTTCTTCTCTGTCTCCCAATTTTTTACCGCTTAAGCAAGTTGGCCTAGTTGTAAACTGTGTGATGCTTAATTCTCACAGTGGGGAGGCAGCCCTGGTTTGGGCAGCAGATGCAATACTGCATGTCTGTTTTGCTCTAAGGCTGGAGTTGTACCTATAAGCCCTTAGGGGAAACATAAAGTAAAAATTGATTTTTAGTTTGCTGTGGATATGGTGCAAGTCGGAAGAAATCTCTGTGTTCTTTAAGGCAGTGCAGCAATTTCCCTCAGCCTCCACTGGCTCATGTTCAAGTGCCATTGAAAAGGCTTTGTTCCCACCTAATACTAATTAACAAAGTACAAAAAAAACAACAAAATCTTATGTTTATTATTAATATCTCTTCCTCTCTGGGAGCTACTCTGCGGTTGTATTTTGACAATCTAATACATACAAAGACAGAAGTCTTTAAGATGTTACCTTTTTGCTATTTTTAACATTTTTCTAGCTATATCTATTAATTGGTATGACCTGCAGAGGACTTCCACACCCACTTGTACTTTAGGTGGGCCATATGACATGAGTAAAGGCAAGAGCTGTGATACAGAAGGAGGACTGCTCTTCTCACAGCTATACCCCTGTGCGGCACTTGTGCTGTTTTTTCTTAAGTGTGAAGATACTTAAGTGTTGATGGAACATTTTGAAGAAATAACGATTTTTCTGGCATCTTTAAGCCAAACTTGGGACATCTTTAAGCCAACTGAGATGACTTTGAAATATATCTCCTGGTTGAATCAGTGGGAATCCTATGAGTATGGCTGGGCTGGCGTGGGATTGTGGATGCTGTGCTACTGGAGAGGTGAGACAAATCACCTGTAAATTACTGGACAGGAAATGGTTCTTCTGGTCTCAGAGCTTAAACCTTTCCTTTGGCACCAAAATGTGTCAGAGCAGACTGTTTCTGTAAGTGCTTTGATGTTGGAGAAAATAAACTTAAATGTTGACATCTAAACTGTCAAGCCTAATTTTTACAGTTAAGACTCTGTTGAGCCGAATCAAACTTGCATCCTTGACAGCTGTTGAGAGGATCTTTGCAGGTTGGGACAGAGGGTGCAGTATCTTTTCCTTGCATTTTTAAAGTTGTGCTGGACTGGATTTTAAAGGCGATTGTCACTGCAGCATAAGGTTGTGGGCAACAGGAAAACATACTGGCCAGGAATGTGACACAGCATGACTTCTGAACAAAATAACATCAATGTGAAGTAGACAGATAACATGGCTTTGACTAGAATTTGCTAATAAGGTTAGGACAGCCATTCACAAATACATCAACTGTGCAACCACCCTTTGATGGTGGTGTTTTCTTGATATGCCATCATATTTCCATTTTACGTGTGGAAATAGCAATTGCTTTGTGTTTGCGGTGACCACGCATAGTCACAGAGGGGGAAAGAAAAAGGTCCCTGTGTGACGGCTCGTGCTCCTAGCAGCACAGTGTGGACTTAGCCTGTCATGCTATCTTGATTGAACTGGAAGTAGCTGTGACAATGTTATTTAGCTTGGAACACAAACCTTTTCAGAGACGGTTATTTTAGCTAGTGCACTTTCATTATGTTACTGCAATCAAAAATAAGCATGTTGCTCCTCTAAGTAATATTTCAGGTGCTTAATACAAATGACTTATTCCTGTGGTTTTAAGGAGCAAACCTGACAGTTAAATGCATGCCTGTGAGGAAGTTTTTTTTAGACGTTCCAGTTACTTGTTATCCTGGTGAGGTATTATTCACGTATTTTCTTTTTCCATGCTTGCATTCTTCATTTGTCTATTTATTATTACCAGGAATAATTCTGTGGCTTTTTTTTGCTGTAGAGTTTTCTCAGAACCCAACTACCTATCTCACCTGAAGTCACCCTGTTTCTTCTTTTATGGCATTGCCGCATCTTTTGATGACGCCAGAAAGAGCAGCTTATGTAGCTCCAATGACAGATAAATACCGTACACTCATGGAATTGAATAGATTGCACTGGTGTTTGAGTCCAGAGGTCTGACCAAGGCCTTGCCTTCTGCCATTTCCATTGTAGGATTTGGCCTGATGAGCCCCACTTTGTGGCACGACTGTGCTGTTTTCTTAGTCACTTGTTTTTCATGGTTGGCCTTGAACCCATTTAATTGGTGTAGTGTATTCATTTTGCTATGCTGACTATAATTGGATTTCTTTGTACTTGATGCTTTTGAGACAATAATATACTGTCTTGCCAGGTGTTGGCAAGGGCAAGCTGAAGGAGCTTTTTGGTTTTAGCAAACAGGATGAGTGTCTGGAATCTAGAGGACAGGTGAGGCTTTGGGCACTGCAGAACAGGACTCCCTTGTTTGTCTGCAATGGCCAATAGGGCATTTTTTGGTCTGGGGAAGAATGGAATTTTGTTCCTCACTCAGTAGCTCTGTCCCCGGTTTGCTTGCCAACTGTATGCTTCTTGCCACCTTACTAATGCTGTCTGTCACCAATGACAAGTGCAAGGATTAGTCTGGAATTCATTTCTGAAATGACTGTCAGTGACTGATATTTTCTTTGTTTTTAAAGTTCGTTTGGGTGAGTTGAGTGGTTTTTCACCTCTCTGAGTTAGTGCTTTAGGTCAGGCTCAGACCTGGGTGTGTGGTAGGTGCTGCATTAACTTGTGTTCAGCTTACAAACTGATGGAGAGGGGACCTGACAAGTATAATGAGCAAAGATTTAAGTTCAGGTAAGTTACACCCGAGTCTACTCTAAATCCATTCTATACTGCCAGAAGGGTAATTACATTCAGGCAGTATTAAGATTGGAAAAATACACACTTTAGATCTGGAGTACAGTTAGGTACCAATTCAAAAATAAAACACAGTTATACAGAGTCTCATAGCTTATGTAATCTCAGCACACTTGGTATCCTGGTCTTTGTTTCCTACTTTGCATTACTATAGAAGGGGTGTTTGTGTGCACATGGGGAAAAAATAATGCATGTGCGCTTAAATGGGTGTGTTTCATCCTTAAGATGTGTTAAATAGGTCTTAACCTGTGTTTTTTAATTTTAGTGTGTTCAATGTGTGTATAAAAAGGGCATGTACCTACGTGTTAAAAATGAGCAAATTGTTTTAAACTTACGCTACCTAATGTCCACTCTCTTTTCTGTCTTACCTAATAGCGATAACCTGCTACGAAGAGCTGCTTGCCAAGAAGCCCAGGTAATACCATTTAAAGTGATAAACTTAGATTAAAATCTCCCTCTTATCTTGGTTGTGCAGGGCTCCTGAGATTCTCCCAGTGGGCCCTCCCTACGTGATGAGCCTTATAATGATGCCATCCGTGTTCTTTTGCTAAAGTGCCAAAGGGTGGTTGAGACCTCCAGCCTGCAGCCGGGGGATGGTACCTTCCGTGCCCTGACCCTGCTGTCGTGATGGATGGTGCGGTGTTATCGTTGGGGTAATCTTAGTTACTGCCATAGCTACCCAGACCTCCATCTCTGCAGGTGCAACTACTCCGTGTCTGTAAAGTTCTGGTGAGAAGATGGTTTGTTGATAAGACTGAAACTGCAGACCCACCACAATGGGTGTAGTCTGGGCAGAAGCAATGAGAGCCGCTGCATGTGAGTGCTCAGCTGGAGAGACCTGGTGCTTGTCTATTCTATCCTGAGTTTCTTTAGTAAGAATAATAAGTATGACTTAATGCTTTTGAGACCCAGGTCCTGGGAACTTAAAGGAGACATCCTGTTTGCTGATCACTGACAAGAAAGCTGGTATTCAGAGAGAGAGAGAGAGTGTGTTATTCTCTGAGTATACTGACTATTGCATTTTGTAGTTTGTGCCCTGCATGGGCAACCAGCAATGAAGAAATTCCCATACCGTAGAATTCCCTTAAAGAAATCTTGTCCTTAATAAGCAGTCTGTCAGGGGCACAAGTGCTGCTGCCTGTGGATGACATCCCTGCCCAGGTACTGCTTATTGGCTCTGATTACCTTGAAGGTGTGGTGTAGGATTTTAAGAGCCTTTCTACCTCTCACAAATGAAGTTTATTCTAAGCCTGCTTCTTCATGTCAGATCTTAGAGATTTTGCAGGGTGTAACACTTCAGCCATCATTGTTACATACTGGGGCCTAAGAACAAGGGTGAAAATTATTTTTCTCATTAAACAACTTTCCTTGAGATTGCCCTGCCTCTGTCGTGCACCTAAATAACCCAAATTTTAGCCTGCCTGCTGTTGAAGGAAAGACATTCACAGCAACTTGATATGGGCAATGGGACTTCATGACAGAATAGATGTAACAGAGCTGTGTCATGAAAGAATAAGGAAAATCTTTCCCTGAAAATACTACTTTCATAAATCGTTCTTATAGTTTCAGAGTCAAATGCATTTCCAACTCATAGTATCAGTTCTTGATTTTTATGTTTTCAATATTCATGTTCATTGGAAAATATCAAAATGGTAGTTTTTTGTATCACAAAAAATAGCACTTAATGCCTCAGTGTTTGAAGCATGCTGACCAAATTAAACATTTTTAAAAGAAAGCACTGGTGAAATTATATTATGAAGTTAGAAGACCTAAGTTTGCATGCTGTCAAAAAGGTGTAACTGCTAAAGAAGGACTAGTACAAGAAGATAGTTCTGTTGTGGAAATTCTGACTTTCCTGTCTCTTCATAACAGTCATTAAGTGATAGCATCTATTCCATAATGGCTTATTCTTGTAAATGAAAGTGCAAAAGCACCGTCAATAGAACTTCCTACAATTTCAGTGGTTAAAACCTGTGAAAATATCTTGCAGAAGACTCTTGTGCTAGAAAGGAATGAACCAGAAAGCCTAGTAATCAGTTCTTGCTGTAATTTCCATTCTCACTGATGTGTCAGTGCCAAATACTGCTTGAAAACACACAGCAATACAGCAGTAAGCAGGCTGATATGTTCTTCAGAATAATAACAATCTGTAATTGTTTGAAAAATGCTATTTGCATTTATAGTGCTGCAGACGTATTGCGGAAAAAATAGAGGCAAACTCACCCAAGAAAAAGTGTAGCCTGAGTGAAGTGTGGGGGGGTTCCCTATTATTTTTACATCAGATTTTTATGCTTTTAACCCTGTTACAATACCAAATTGGTGAGGTGCCCACCTTCCTGCCAGAATATGTGCTACAGCAATATTTCATGCAAAGATTCCACCATGCGCGTCTGAATTTAAATATCAATTTATGATGACAGCCTCAGGGTGGCAAATAATCATAGAAAGATTCTATAATAAAGAACCAATTTATCCTATTTTAAACCTTTTACACCTTCTTCTCTGGAATAAGCCAGTGTCAGCTCATGGTGGGCTGCCTTTGCAATTGTGGGCTCACTGACTCACCTTGTTACTGACCTCCAGGCATGTGTTAAAGAGGTCCTGTTTAGCTGGCAAACAATCCATTCTTTGAAGCAGGGATAGTTTCCTGTAAAGGAATGTAATTTCTGTGTTAGTATTCCCAAAGCATTATAAAGCCTTTCTGTAAAGGGTTTTTTCATAGTTGCAAAATAGTGATTATCATCTTTGAAGTCCAGAAATGCAATTCCTGGAAGTGTGCATTTGGTAAGGAATTGGAAAAGGTATTGACTTGCCTAAATTATACATTTATATATATATTTAATAATCATTGCTAATGTCTGGCTTTAACTTGTCTTTCCTTACGTCATGCTCTGAAAAAAAAAGCCTTATAGAATGTCGCGTTGTTATTTTTTTATTTCCTGTCTTAAAAATCAGTGTTTGCTTTAGAAATGCCCCTGTATGTAACATAGATGTCTAAGTTAGTTACATAAAGAAATGATTATGTCATTACTCATAAATTCTTTGTGAGCCTTGTTAGGTTGTTTAGAGCAAGCAAATACATCACATCATGCCCCCCAAGCAATTAATTAATTGTTTCTAACAGCTGTAACATGCTAGAGGTCCCTTATATTTTCCAGCTCCTGCCCAACAATTGTGATAAGTTGGTCTGTTTTCCAGCTGATTTTTGAGTAAAGCTTAAGTTCTATTGATTTGTTTCCCTTTCTTTGAAGATTCCTTTAGTCTCAGCGACTTCTCTCATCCTTTTCCTTTCTTGAAGAAGAAATGTGAATGTTTTAAACAACATAGGCAGCTGCACACTTCTTTTAATTGAGCTTTCCCGAGCCAAGTTGGCAAGTGGAATTAATTATGAATTTAAACACCTAATGATCACTAAAAATCTACTGTGCTTTGTGTACAGTGTCCACCTTCTCCAATATAAAAATTCCTGCTAGGTGGATTAATTTTCAAGATAAAGAGGAGAAAAAAACAAGGACACTTGACTCTGTCTTATGTTCAGTGCAGTAGTCTTTTGTTCCTACTTTATTTCTGAGTCTTCTGCATGATACTGCTGAATACGTTGTCATCTTGTACTCAGAACCAGCTTGATTTGATGTGGTAGTGAGGATGCCTTTAGGTGACCTCAAAGAGGTTTACGGAGTGGGAAGTAACATGTGTGGAAGCTTTGCCTTTTCTTGCCTCTCCTGTGCTGAAAAGCTATGGAAATAGGTACAAATGGCTAAAAGTTACAAAAGGCTGTATGGAGTAACTCTTGAATAATTTAAAATGGAGGCATCTATTCAGAATTGGATCAAAAGTTGAAGAGGAATTCAGTGATTTTTTTATATGGAGACATTAGGGAGAAAAAATGTCTTGAGAAACAGTGAGCGTGCTTATAGGTCAGGGAAATTATCTTTTATATCTTCAAAAACCAAAGCATAGAAAATAAAAAAATGAGCAGAAGATATTAAAAAAATGAAGTACAGAAGCAGAAAAAGATACAGAAAGAAGGTGGCAGGCAGGTGTATGAGAGTTACATAAGGAAGGAAAATCAAGTAACCTTGGAGTCAATGATAGCTCCTTGGATCTCTGCCCATGGCAGAAAACCAGAGCTTGGCAAAAATGAAATAGCGGTGGAATTGTAAAAATGAGCTAAAGAGGACTTGTGACAGTGGCGTGAGCTGTTGCTAAGAGTGCAGGTCTTTGGATAGCAGACCTGTAAAATGGCTGAAGATGGAAGTCA
Organism: Streptopelia decaocto; assembly: GCF_964273445.1. Lineage (NCBI taxonomy): Eukaryota > Metazoa > Chordata > Aves > Columbiformes > Columbidae > Streptopelia > Streptopelia decaocto. Next base: position 61,331,374 of record NC_138663.1, on the reverse strand, counting down.
TTTGAATGTCGGGAGGCTTGAAGGCCCATTGGCATTTGTAGAGATGCATTATTTTGAACTGTTTTACCAATGTGCTTAAAAGATTAACTGAATTCTGCTCTTTTTCTCTCACTTAGGCTTTTGGTGATGAGCTGATCCCTTCCAGTATGCCACTGAAGAAAGCAACGGTATTCCTCAACCCAGCAGCTTGCAAAGGGTAAAATTTCCCCTTCTCTACACTCATATGTGAGCCACTCTTTCTGTATTTTTGCTCTGACATCCACTATAAAAGCCAGCCAGGCTTTTGAGCTCATTTTTTGCCTCCCTCTGATGCCAAGCTGGTGCTATGTAGCTATGCCAAATTTTATTTCACCAAAAATATTGGGCTGAGAAATAGAACTAGATGCTTGAGTTGAAAGAATTATTTCTAAAGGTGTATATTTTAAATTTTTATTTTATTCTGTGTTTCGGCCTTTGTCATCCCTTCGTATGTGGAATTCCTTCCGAACTTTTGTATGTGATGCATTTCCGCCCTCAAAAGCTATAGAAATAAGAGATGACCTTGATTGCTTCAAGGCTTGAAGTAAGACAGCAGTGATCGTACTGCTGTGGGAACCTGCCCTTGAAAGGGATGTGCCCACGAACTGAGAGGCTAAATACGGGCTCAGAGCAAGACTCCTGGAAGAGGTCGGCTGCTATTTTTGCGTGTTCATTAGCAGAAAACCAGTAATCTTGGATATGATGTTTGTCTATTTCTGCTGATCAGCTAATGGGGAGGGGCAGGGAGTTGTTAGTAACAATACGAAAGGAATAATATATGTGACATGGAAGTGCTTGGACTTAGGTGCTTTTGTTCAAAACACCCATGACTGGAAAATGCAGTGTTAATAAATGAAGTCTCTGACTTCTAGTTTCATGTTTCTACTTGTTGTAAGCAATTTTTAGTTAATGGCATAATTATTTTATTATGCAGTTACAAGCAGAAAATGCATCAGTCCTATAAGAAAAGAAGGTCAGCTAAAATTTTCCTTCTAAACTTATTTAATAATATATAACAGTAAATATGTATGTTTTAATGTTTCTGGAAGCATAAACAGGCTTTCTTTGTGGTCTTAACGCCTGGTGCTCTGTAAGTCATTAATTTTCAAATAACTTTTTGTTTGTGTGTTGCATTTTTTTATTATTTTGGAGAAAGCTAGATAACCTCTTCTGAATTTATTAGAACTGCAACAAACAACTGACATCTGAGATATGAGTCTAGAAATGTAATAAATTTGAACCAAATGAAATCTCATCTTTCCTGGCTGGCAGGTTGAGTGACTGATTGTATAGATTATATGCTCATTTTTAAGTAGACTTTTTCTTGCTATTCATTTGTTTATTTCCTTTTAAATTATTTTAGCCACCAGACTAATGAAATGGTTTTTACTTCATTATTTCTAGCAAAGCCAGGAACCTTTTTGAGAAGAATGCTGCTCCAATTTTGCATTTATCTGGCTTGGATGTAACTATTGTTAAGGTAAGAACTGATAGGTTCTGCTAATATAGATATATTGTCTGCTCTGCTTTCTCCTGTTGAAAAACTGAAATTAAATTCTGGATGTGTTTGAAATTCTCAGTTGTCCTGTAGACATCTCATGGGAAGAAATAAATACTGAGATATTAAGCTAGTACTTAATCTTCTTTTTAATTCACAGTTAATTTACAAACTATATAGTGAGTTTTTAATTTTCAGCTAAAGCAGTACATGTGTTTGTGTCTAAAGCAGCCCTTGTATAATTCATGTTTGAGAGAAAATTCTCTAAATATTTGAGTGCTGCTTAGTGGTGCGTGCCCATTGCTGTTGAAATCGTCAATTCTGACTGAACTTGCAGAATTCAGAAGGGAGGAACTTTGACATGCGGTGGAACTGTTCAGATTAATTACAAATAACCTTTTATTTTTACACTGAAAATATCTCAGTGTATCCTCAAATAACATACCCATCATGAAAGCAGAACACTGTCTTCTAAATGGTGTGAATTAGCAGAGAGGTTTCTTTGGAAAGAGAAGAACAAGTAAACATGAAGGGATTCTGGGTTTTTTTGCAGGTTTTTGTGGTTGTGATATGTGGATTGTTTAATAGTCACTGTCTCCTAGCAGTGAAGTACTCTGACATGTATCTTTCTGTCTTGGAGTCTTTTTCACAAGATTTAGTGTTAAAATGTCATTTTTTATGAATGCTTTTTTCTGATCATTGAAAATACATAGGCTCAGCCTAAGGAATAAAAAAATTTTGCAATACTTAGAACTGACAATTCGTAGCTTCAGACCAGCCAAGTTAGGAAAAAAGGGTTGGGCCAGTAACTGAGGCTGAGATGTCCTTGTAGAATCACAGAATAGTCTGGGTTGGAAGGGACCTTCAAAGGTCATCCAGTCCAACCCCCCTGCCATGAGCAGGGACATCTTCAACCAGATCAGGTTGCTCAGAGCCCCGTCCAGCCCAGCCTTGAATGTCTCCAGGGATGGGGCATCTACCACCTCTGTGGGCAACCTGGGACAGGGTTTCACCACCCTCAGTGTAAAAATTTCTTCCTCATGTCTGGCCTGAATTTCCCATATTTTAGTTTAGAACCATTACCCCTTGTCCTATTGTGATAGGCTCATCTAAAAAAATCTATCCCCTGTCTTGTAAAAGATACTAATTTTTCAGAAAACAGTGTTGCTTGTTTAGAAAGTCAGTGCTCTTCACTGCTAAACCCGTTGTCAGCAGCTTGCTCTCGGACAGTAGCCTTTTATGTACCTGATTTTGTGTTTCAGGAGACGCACTTGGGCATTTTGGCTGCTAAACAAATTGGGACTTTTTCTGCGAGTGCATGGTTTGCTTGTGATTTTGTTCCAGTGTAAAGCTACCTGGAAATCAGATTGCTGCGATATTCTAGATCCACTGAATAAGATTTGTGCTGATATTTGATTTAGCTTTTTTGTGTGTTTGCACATACTGTATTCGGCAGCAGACTTGTTTTATAAGTCGAAGAAATTTCAGTGAACGTAAGTAATATACAGCACTGTGTGCCTATGTGAGAATAACTGTTTAGCAAATGGACAGATGATTCTTTTTTTTTACTATAGAAGAGAAATCCTAGAAATAGTCACTCGAGTTCTCATGTTTGGTTTTCTGTTTCTTCAGACTGATTATGAGGGACAAGCGAAAAAGCTGCTGGAATTGATGGAAAACACAGATCTGATCATTATTGCAGGAGGAGATGGCACAGTACAAGAGGTACTGCAGGAGCTTTGTCCTGGTTTGTTGAGAATAATAGTCATGCTGAGAGTGAGAAGATTGAGTCTGTGTAATGTAGCATCATCATAACAACTATTAGCTAGACATTTGTCCATTTTATTACCTGTGTTTTCAGTCAATATTTAATCTTCTGGGAATAAGAAAACTCAGCTAGTTGTTGTTAGTCTAAAAATGATGATGGAAGTGGGGGCAGAAAGAGTGGATGACATAAGTAGCTTCCAGAATTTTATTCTAGAATGAGAAAATTATTTGGAGAGACGTGATTCTAAGTTTTTCTTTCTGTGTAATATAGCTGTAATGGTTTCATTTTCAAAGTTCTTTCCTATCTGTACTCCCCAAGAGGAATTCATGTTTTGCTAAGTGGGAATCAAATAATTTAAAAATTATGTGGGAGTAATAACAAAGTGTGGTATGTATTTAATAAATGCCTGTTGTCAAGATGATTAATGACAGGAGCAAACTACCAGCAGAACTGGGGGATACTTTATTTTTTCAAGGAAGGCTGCATTTTATTAAGGCATTTCCCGGAATGCTAACTACTGGCTTCATAAGGCAATGGCTAAATGAAATGCAATGACCTTAAGAAAAAGTAGTCAGAATACATATTTTCTCCTCTAGCCTTAGAATTGATTATTTTAATTGCACACTGACCAGTGCCATCTTTGCATTATGCAAAGCATAATGTTAAAACATTTACACTGGCATTGGTTGTGGTGCCAGCATATACTCATGTGTACTCATAACCTTGCTATTTCCACCAGGTTTGCACACTGTCCATGCCTCCTTTCCAATGTAAATAACTGTAGCACCTTCCATAAAAGAGTGGCTGCTCTGTAAATCTTTTCCAAAGAGTAGATGTGGGTATGAATTTTGTAGCTTTCTGCTGTAACTAAAAATGAAAATTCTCAGAGCTGAGCGTTTTCCCTGTTTTTCAGGTCATAACTGGACTTCTCCGCAGAGCAGATGAGGTGAGGAAGTGTCATTTTTAAAATGTTGTTTATTTCTTAGAGGGAGTGTCTTGCGCATCTGCTGTGATCCCTTGGCCCCAGCTGTCTTCTGCAGATACGTTGCTTACTAATCTGGAGCCAGCTTGCTGCGTAATAAGTCCTCCACGCTGGTGTCCTGCAATTCTACACGTTGTTCTTCGTTCCCTTTCTCAGAGAGTGCGATGGCTCCCGCGCCACGGCTTTGGGAAGTTTCCAGCATCAGAGCAGGGACTGCGGAGAAGCCAAATGCACAACTTTCAAAGACCCATGGACCAGCTGTGTGCGCTGCTTTGTTTGGCAGAAGCATTGGGCGAAAGTACATGTTTTTCTTGTATTTGTACAGGCTTGAAACTGAATTCAGCTATGGCCATGCTCCTATTGCTTTATGATTACTTTGCAGTCTTTTCGAGCGGTGAATATCTACCTATGCAGATGGCTGCAGGAAGCAAATTTTAACCTCTCAAGGTGGATGGCTCCAAGTGTAAATGAGAGAGATTTTTCTTTTTAAAGAGGGAGGACAGTGTTATTGAAGAAAGGAGGGAATCATTGTTCCCAAAAACCTTCTGGCAGGAGCTGGAAAAAACTCAATTAAATGATCCAGACAAGATTATGATGATATCCTTGGCAGCTAGAATTGTATCTGTTTAGGTGGTTGCTTTGTCTGAATGTGACAAGAGAAACTCTGCAACCAAGCTAGTATTTTTAAAGTGGCACTGGCTGTATCAATTCTGAGACATCAGTTTTTTAGATTTAATATTAGTATATTAATATAATAATAAGTTTGCCTCTGAGACCTCTATAATCTAAAGACACTAGAAGAAAAGTTTTAGAGGCTTTACTGCCTAGTTTTTCTTCTCTGTTTTTTGATTCATTATCTTGATGTAGCTTAGGTTGATTTGCAGTAGCATAGAAAATTCTGCATTTGGTACTATTTTGGGTGGAATACTGCATTGTAGTATTGCCACTGTGTCACTATGTGCCTTTGGCTAGGGGATTCTTCTTGTCCTTCATGTAACTCTGTCTTAGGAGTAGAGATCTGCAGTTCAGCCCCCTCAGTCTGTGCTCTGCTTCCCTTTTTACTGGAGTATGTCACACCACTGTTGCCTGGATAAGACGAGTCTGTGCAAGGTATTCCAGAAAGGCTGTTCCTGGCAGCCAGGGAGCAGGGCACGAGCTGCAAACAGCCTGTCATCTGCATGCTGTAAAACAATCTTGAAGAAAAGGGGAGAAGGGTGTTTGAGATGTGTTAAGACTTGCAGGTGACACAGAGACAGTGAGGGAGAGCGAGTGGGAATGAAGCAAGAGGGGTATTACTTGGTGCAGATTTGCAGTGTCACGGTGCTTCTGGCAGCAGTGCCCAGGAGGGAGATGGTACATTGTGATATACGGTCGTTTACATTGATTTGCTGACACACTTCAAGAAGCACAGCTTATTATGAGGTGCAGTGTAATAACTTGCTCCTTCAGCAAGCCCTTTTGCTGAACTGTGGTACAGAAAAATAACATGGTCAATGACTTCCAAAAATTGGACGTTTTGCTGCTTCATGATTTGGATGCTAGAGGAATCAATTAATTTCCTTTCCTTAACTGAGAAAATCTCTTTGCCATGCAAGGTTACTCTGTCAGAGGGGGATTTCTGCAATGGTAAATGAGATTCAGAGCCTGTGATGCCACTGTCAGTATTGAGAAAGATGGCAGATTGCTGACAGAATCCCTGCATTAGTTAGGACGTGGCTGCCAACCTGCATGTAACAACGCTCTTAATGATTACAGAGAGCTCCTTTGTACCCTGTTGGCAGTGGTGGATTCACAGATTCGGATGCCATGTTCTGAGTCATTATGTATTACTGCCTCATTTAAGGAAGAGCCTGGCTGCTCAGTGCCAAAGGGGTGATATCAGGCACAGCTGTGATCTCCACACAGGAAGCTTTGTTCAGCTGATGCAAATGTTAATTTACTCTCCTTATGTGTCCAGGCTGCCTTCAGTAAGATTCCTATAGGATTCATACCTCTTGGAAAGACCTGCACTCTGAGCCACACGCTCTACCCTGAGAGCACGAACCAAGTCCAGTAAGTATTATATGTTTCTGAAATGAGGCTTTTTTTGGTTTCTTTTTAAGGAGCAGTGCTTCTCAGTAGCTTGATACTTTTCTTTTTCTTCTGTGTTACACAGAAGTTGGCAGTCTCTGGGCAGAGCTTGATGGACTTGCCTGAGTTAATGACTCCCCAAAACTGACTAAAAATTGAAAGAAGGAAGTGCATGTATTATTAGAATGTAAAATGAGTGGAGCATCTCCCTTGTGAGCAAAGGCTGAGGGAGCTGGGTCTCTTTTAGTTTGGAGGAGACTGAGGGGTGACCTCATTAATGTATAAAGGATGGGTGTCATGAGGATGGAGCCAGGCTCTTCTCGGTGACAACCAGTGATAGGACAAGGGGGAGTGGGTCCAAACTGGAACACAAGAGGTTCCACTTAAATATGAGAAGAAACTTCTTCACAGTAAGGGTGCCAGAACACTGGAACAGGCTGCCCAGGGAGGTTGTGGAGTCTCCTGGAGACATTCAAAACCTGCCTGGACACATTCCTGTGTAACCTCATCTAGGTGTTCCTGCTCAGGCAGGGGGATTGGACAAGATGATCTTTTGAGGTTCCTTCCAATCCCTAACATTCTGTGATTCTGTGAAATAATTTGCTGTGGCTAATTGTGATGGTGTGATGTTCAGAGTTAAAAAAAAAAATGAATTAGAAGGATCAAGCCTCTTAGGAATAGTCAAAAAGGATATGACAAGTATATACTAAGGATATGACAAACAGAAGTCTTCTTTCCGCCCCTTCTCCAGTTCAAGAATTCTAAAAACTAGTCCACATATAACCTGGTTAGCACCTGCAAAGTAAAGAGTACAAGAATATCTTTATGGGAAAGGCTGGATCCCATTACTGACTTTTCCAGGGTTTCTTGCTCATTCCTGTGATGGGACTGATGATGACAACTCTCCAACAACCTGAATCTTATCTGTCAGCATCCTGGGTGTGATCCAGTCTGCATTTCAGCTTGTTGTGAGGTTTTGTCCACCTCAAAAGTAAAAAGGCTAGTCAACTAACCTTTCTTTTCCCCACACTTCATATCTTTTACATTTTTCCCTTCTCCTATGCTGATGAAAATATTTCTCCTCGCTCCTGAAATCTGTTCACTCTGCTTCTCCCAGTAACTCATTAATATTCTTCTTTGCGGAACCCTTGCTGGTATCCATCATACATAAAACCCACGAGCCAACTGGCATAACATCCTTCATTAAAACCACCAGAGTGCTTTGAGCTCGGCAAGATGGACAGGGCTGTAATCAGCAGCTAAGATTAAAATAATAATTTATGTTTGGGTTCTAAAGAAGCTGTTTGAAATGAGTGATCTTCTTGTCCCAAGGTAATGAACTGTGCAAGTGAGACTGCAGCATATGGGTGAAGTTGAAAGGAATTTGGTCCATAGACTGGTTAACAACCCAAACTGGTAACAGAACCTGACTTCAGAAGTGCAGAAGTGATATTTTAAAAAGCAATATTTGGGCTTTGGTTCCTTCAGCACTGTCTCACCTTTGGAGTGTAGGAATTGTAGAGGTCTTAGACAAACATAAGAGTTAGGAGAAAAGAAGGGCTGAGGGAAGAACAGTTTCCTTCTCTGTCTCAGTGTTATAACCCTGATGAAGCCGAAGGCAATTTCTCCTGCTGACTCACGTGAATATTGGACTGGATTTGAAAACTACGTTTGGTATTGTGGTTGTTTGTTGGTTGGTTGGTTTTTCTTTCCTTTTGTCCAGCTGAGACACTGGAAATGTGCACGATGTCAAATTTAGATTTTACCCAACTTTGAAAACAAGAAGGGGATTTTAATGAAATATATGCCTCAAGGTATGAACATAGACTTCTTTATGAACTCAAACGCTTTGGTTACAAAATCTTTAGTGCCATGCTTTATGACTCAAAATGAGAAAGTGCCTTAGCTACTGTCCGTGACTTAACGGAGACCAAAATCAAATGAGCACTACTGGTAGGTAGGTTTATGTTCATTAAAAACTTCAAAACAAGTTAACATACTAAGGCATTTCAGTCCCAGACATAGGAACTGAGACCAGTCTCATGACCATCCTCTTCTCTCCCAGGTTGTACTACTTGCCGCCAATAAAATAAAACCATGATTTGGGTCCTTAGTGTGTTAAGTAACCAAAACAGCAAGTAACAGAGTTGGCATGTGATCTGCCAGGTTAGCTGAAGAAGGAGGAATCTCTGAAAAACTTAGGCTGAGAACTTCCTCTTGCTTTTCAGGTCTTTTGCTGTTTGTTAGGACTCTGGCTTTATCATGTGTTGCAGCCACCTGGTTTGCTTTCTGGTTTCACAGATATGCAGCACTTTGTCAGAGTTCTTTTCCTGGGGTTGTTGCATTTGCTGCAAAAAAAAACCAAAAAACAAACACCTGGGCTTGTGGGGTTTGCTGAAAAACGTGTCAAGTTTACTCTTTTCTTTCCTTCCTGTTTGTTTTCATTTATTTCTTTCCTGTTTCTTTTTCAGACACATTACTAATGCTACGTTGGCCATTTTGAAGGGAGAGACAGTTCCACTTGATGTCTTGCAGATCAAGGTAAAAACATCTGCTTATTTGGTACCAAACATTCCTGAAACTTTCCTATTTACATGTTGTTCTGTTTACATGGACTGCTTTTCCTCTGTGTGATGCTGTCATGAGTTTTGGTTTATGATATCAGCAGTTCTGGTGGCAGCTATTTCTCCACTGTATGCTATGACATCATATAGTCTAAACTGGAGAAAACACTAGAATGCTTGAACATCTTTTTTGAGGCTCAGAGAGTATTGATGAATACAAAACTTATGCCAGTATTGCTATAGAAATGGTGAGAGATAACAATAGCTGTCTGAGCTGATTTAATGCATTCATATGCACTGTGGAGTTAATAGCTTTTTTTTACAAACTGAAAAATGTGAAATGGGAAAACCTTTGACTATGCCCCGTATGACTTTTGAATATTATTTTTTTCAGTTATGTTGCAGAATGGGCATTTCTGCAGTGGGAACTTAGTGTCACTGTGCAGAACTCCTTGCTTTTGGCTGACAAAATCCACAAAATGAGATGGCTGTTGCTGCATGTGCAGTCAAAGTCAATCAGCCTCTTCAAAACCTCACCTCTTATGTTCCTCTCTGGGAGCAGATGGAATGCATAACACTTAAATTCTGCTTAGCTTTGTTGCTGTTAGCTACTCATCATACCTCTTCTGTGAAATTTCACTTTTGGGATTAATCACAAATCAGTTTTTATATAGAAATGATATTTTTCTAGCCGCAGAAGACAAAGATGGAAACTAGATAAGAGAAAGCAATTTCACAATGTTTATTTTTCTGTACAGGGAGAGAAGGAACAGCCTGTGTTTGCAGTGACTGGTTTAAGATGGGGATCTTACAGAGATGCAGGAGTTAAAGTTAGCAAGTAAGAAAATACCTTTTTTTAACTGTACCTTTTTTAGCATCTGTTGCGTAAAAAGACATATCCCTGTCTTGTAAATAAGTCTTTTTTGAGTGTAGGCATTTGACAGGCACAGGCACCCACTCTTTTTGGTCTTGCACTACACAAATGTGAGTAGAAGAAGTTTCAGCATTTTTATCATTTGAAATAAACACTTATTTGGTGCCAAACTTTTCTTTGAAGTATTTACTTTCTGTTTGCCTTGTGGTGCCCACTTCTGGAACTTCGTTCAGATTGTATCAGTGGGAAAGCTCTCCCTTGAGTAAAGTCTAAGTAAAGTAATTGGCCATTGTTTTTCATCAGTTGCCAATGAAAAGATGCACGGAGTCTCTGTAACCCAATTCCAACAAGGGACATCAGATGCAGTAGAAATGCCCTTCAGTTCCTGCCAGAAATGGCATAGGCCGTGCTGTCTGATGACTGTTCTCTGAATGCTAAGCTAATTATTGTTGGTCTTTCTCCAAATGGGCGTTTAGTATGCCGCTGTCTGTGTATCAAATGACTTGCATTATTTGGTGAAGGAGCAGCAGGGCCAAAGCAGTTCACTTCTCAAACTGTTACGGAGGAATTGTGGCATATGCCTCTGCTGCACAGCTGTAAGGAAATACCATGTGTTTTGTGAGTAAGCTGTCTTTGTCAGAAAGCAAGAGGTAGCAGACCTCTGCAGTCTGTCTGGCAAATATTTGAATAGGTTTGAGAGGTGATGTGGGATGCGGGAGATGAGTAGATGGTTAGCGGGTTTGTCCCTGGGAAGCAAGGGACATGCTCAGTGGCTTGTGTAGGTGCTCCATTGGCAATGCCGCAGGGTCTGTCCAAACTGCAGCCCCAAGGTGAAGGAACTGCACTTCTCTTCCCTCTGTACTCTTATTGGGCTTCCCGCCCATACCCTGATTTTTGCCCTGCGTCAGCCTTCACATCTCTTCCTGCAGCAGTTCCCTTTCATAAAAGTCTTTTGGACTCAGTGCTGGAGGCGTGACAGCACCTTTTGTACGTGGGGCAGCCTGAACATCCTCAAACCTTGTTCTCTTCCATGAATGTTTTTGAATCCACAGAAAACATGCCCAGCTTGGAAAGCACTTCAGCCACAAACGAGTGGGTGCTCAGAGTGCGCCTGGGACAAGAACTATGTGTGCTTATGCTGTTTTTATACTTTTCAACTTCATGCACTTTTGGTCCCTGTGAGAGATGGGTTACTGGGCTAAACAAACATTTGGTTTATTCCAGTACAACTGATCCTATACTGAAAAGAAGACAGCTACTACAAAGGGAGTTGAGCCACAGGCTACAGTTCCAGAAATTTGCCTGACTGTTCCTCTGCTAAGCACTGTCCTGGTGAAGACATGGTGCTGTTTTATGTTGTAGAGGTTTTATTATTTTACAGACAATTTCATGGCTTAATGGGAGTGGTGTGACAGTTGCACATCTTAGTAGTTAATGATATAGTTATATCTGCAGTGCTCTTGAGCTGATGGTGTTTAATGTGCTTTGTTGACCTTTGGTGGAAGACAGTGATCAAAATGTGTGTGAAGCCTGCCTAAATATAGTCATATCTTTAGATTCTGTACAATGCTGCATGGCTGGCAGGATTTTTATTTTGTAAAACATTGATTTTGATCTCAGAATCATTTGGGGCAAATGAATGTTTGCTGGCTCTGTTCTTTTTTTACTGAAGCTGTTGATTTTGTTTGTTTCCTCCAAACTCTTTCTTTATTGCATATTGCAGAAATGCATCCCACCAACTGTTAGACCACAGACCTTTATATCTTTCCCAGTTGTGTCACATAACTAGGTAAAATCCTGCTACTGAGATGTCACACTTCCTGTAGTGAAGATTGTATACTGCGTTTTGGTGATCTGTAACTCAGGAAAAGGATGTCACTGCTAAGCTGCTGGTGATACGTAGGAACTATCTTATAGTATCACAAAGCTAAAGATTGTCAGGGAGCACTTATTTCAGTGGCAAACAAGTCTGTGTGCTCTGACTTCATGCAAGATTTCTCCCTCTCCCAGTATTGATGACTGGTATCTTAGGAGTTCTGTGTTCTTTTTTTTCAGGTACTGGTACCTTGGGCCTCTGAAAACCAAAGCAGCTCACTTTTTCAGTACGTTGAAGGTAAAGAGTAATTGTGAGAAAAATGTTTTTGTAGTTGGGAAATGAAAAGGCTGACTGCTTTGTATAATTTATCAGCAAGTTTCTGTGAAGGGTTCTAGTAACAATATAAAATGGGAGTGAAACTCGACTTGTTAAAAACCTACCAATTGATAGACTTAACTTCGGAAGACTTGAAGGCGGGGAAGAATACTTAAAAAAAAATCGTTACTGAGGATCTGTTGCTGCAAGATCACCAGAGGGAGCCAATAACCTTTGAAACTGGAGAACCCTAGTGGTGCCTGAGATAACCATTAAAGTGCTCTGTCACCTTTTCTCAGCAGTCTTTCTTATGGTAACATTTCATTCTGATTTATTCTTCTGGCAGAAGTATCTATAGTGAGGCTGCTCATGCACGTTGATTATCAAGCTTCCGTGTGTAGTAAAATGAACATTAAGATTAATAGCTTATATCTCACCTTAAACTTCTCTGTTGCTTAAACTTGACCCTGGAAAGATTAAAGTTTGACCTGCATGAAATGTGAGGCATTTTCATTCACGTGCTTTTTCCTGTTCTCTGAACATATAAAGAGCCTCATGAACGGTTGTGGAAATACCCAGAAGCTGGTACGGTAGATCAGGTTGTGCAGTCCAGCCGTACTACCTGTGATAGTGCCAATGCTTCCTTTATAGGAAGATCCTGTAAAGGGGAGTTAAATTGTAATGTGTCCATGAAAGATTCCTGACCCCCCCCTCAAAGTATCCCCAGGAAATTTGAGGTGATGATGCTGTGTGCTGGCATTTTAGTTAGAAACCTATTCTTCACTTCTCTCCAGCCCCCTTCTCACTTTTGTTGAGTCCTTAGCCTCAGTTAGTGACAGTGATAGTGGATTTCACTGGTAAGCTATTCATTGTCCATTAAACAGATCTGTTTGACCTGCTGTGTCACCCTGACACACATCAGCAGTAAAGAAAACATGCATTTTCCCTCTGCTTATAGAGGGGAAAATACCTCACTTCTGTGTGGGGAAGGAGTACATGAGTAAACTTGGGAACTATGGGTTATCTTTTCCAAAGCTGGAAAAATGTCATCTCACGTATGTATCTGGAGGCTGGAGAGCAATAAGGTGGGCTGAGGCAGTGGTGGGATCTGAGTAGCTCTGAAGGAATACTTGGGAGCACAGAATAAACAGGCTGAAGACTAAACAGAACAAACAGGTAGGTGCTCCACAAAAGGCCCTTTGTCTTCTGTCTTTCCTTTCCATGTAAATCCAAGGAATGGCCTCAGAAACGTCAAGCTGCTCTCATGTATCTGGGTCCAACTGAGAGACCTCCAGAAGAGCCAGAGGAGAAACCATCCAGACCTCCTTTGTACAAGAGGCTTTACAGACGACTTCGGTTATACTGGTCACCTCCTCCAAAAGGTAAAGTGCATGTGTTTTGGCATAAACTCACAGTCAGGCTTTACTCTTCTAATAGATTGGGCTGGAGCAGGGGAGGTGTTTCTGCTTTTCTGTTCTCTCATTTTGTTGTTGTTGTTATTATAGCTGTGACTTTGTCAAGATAGTTACAGTGTTATTTGCCATATATGTACAACATATGTAACTTTAAATGGAACAATAAAACTTGAGCCATGCAGAAGCCTTAAGTTTCTTGTAGTACATTAAATTTTTCTTCTGTACGATAAATTTTCTTCTGTGTGCTCTGTGAGCCTCTCTTGGGTTGGGTTGTCAACTACAGTGCATGTGGCAGACTGAAAAAGGAAGGGGAGCGTATATTTTGCACAGTCTGGTGTGGTGCAAAGTCCTTCTCGTTCCTTCTTGGCTAGCAGAGGTGATTTAGACAGAAGCGTGAACTAAGTGACCTGTGTATGAGAACTGAACCCTGGGGTTTCTTCCTATAGAAAATACGTATTACCACAGAATTCTGAACATTGGATTCCTGTTGTTTTGGTAGCAGCACTTGGTGTGTTTAGAATGCTAAATGTTTCTGTAATATTATAATAACCCAGGAGATCTGTTAATCCCTCGGCATAAGGACTCACAGGGCTGCCATGTAATGTGCTTGATAGTTTTCCATGCTACTGTATGAATGTTGGTGGCGTTTTTTTCTTTCCTTCAGTACTCCCAAGGTCTCTTTTCCTTTTTTAAGCTTTTGACATTTTAAAGAAACAATGCTACTGGTCACAATGGGTCAGAGTCATTTTTGCAGCTGGCATTGATGTTTCATGCTTCATAGCAGTGAAATTATGACCTGTGTAATTAAATTCCACTTAATGATATCTTCTCTTCTGGATTTACAGAGATCCCCCAGGAGGTAACCCCAGAGGACTGGGAAGAACTGGAACTCTCCACCATTGAGCTTTCCATCACAACTCGGAACAGGCAGCTTGATCTGACAGTAAGACCGTAGTGTAACTGGATTCCAGATACTGCACAGAGTTTTCCTTTCTTGCTAAACTCCCATTCTTGTGTCTATATAAATAAAACTCACTACTCCATGCAAGGAGGGGCCCATGACTGAATCCAGGAATGGGCAAGTTTCAGAGCCAGTGTAAAAGCACTGGAGACCCCTGTAAAACTGGGATGCAGTGGGATCAGGAGGAATTTGTGTAGTGAGAAGGTTTCACTAGCCAAACAGAAGCTTTAGGATTGCCAGGAGAAAACAAGGCATCCAAATAGGCACTCCCTTTCTTCCTGACCCATGTGAGAGTGATTCTGTTTTATCAGCTGGTGGTGTAAGGAAGCTGAGCTTCAATGTCTGCCTGGAGCTGTGGCTTTTTCTCTCTCTTTTGGCTTGCAGAGCAAAGAGTTAAAAAGAACAGGGACAAGAGAAAGAATATGGACTACATTGAGTTAAAGGACAGGGAATGCAGGTGACTGTGGAGGAGGAGAACCAAGAGAGCAAGGGAACTGTTCCTGTCATAACCTTCTCAACACAATTGTGCTGTTCAGTCCCTGTTTTAAAACCTATCTTTGGTTTATGTCTGTGTTTTGGTACAATTTTATTGCTGTGAAAGTTATTTGGATAGGTAGGTCAGTCTTTTATGTTACTGGAAAACACTAACACAGTGATCCTGTCCTGGTGAGCTGCTCTTCATGTCTTTCTCATGGCTGCAGGAAACCACTGCGACTGCACCCAGATTAACAGGAGGTGCTGAGTTTACCACAAAGTGTTTCTTGCTCAGAATTCAGAGTCTTCAAGAACCTGAAAATCTATGTTAATATTATTGCCATGTTATCATTGTAGGATCAGACCAAAAAAACCCCACAAATCTAGTCTTAAAATTTCTTCCTGTTTTGTCTTTAGAATGTACCACATAAATTTTAGTTTCTTCAGGAGTGGTTTATGATTTGGACCACCAGTGCCCTAGTAATGGTATAAGCTAGACAGAGACTACCAGGGTATTCGGGTTTTTTAGTGGTTTCTAGATGACCCTTGAAGAGAACACTTTTGGTCGCTGAACTGAATTAGAGTCAGTGATGTAAAGTAAAACCAGACCTGCCAAGAGCTGAAAATCTCATTGCCACAGACTATCCCTTATGTCCTTTTTTTTTTTTTTTTACCTCCTCCTTTATGCCTTCAAGATGCACTCTAATACTAGTATTGAAGAAAGAAGTGATGTAGGGTTACCAGGTCTGGTGAACAGCCTAGAGAAATGGATGAGTTTATGTTGGGGCAGTTGTACTTTTCTGTTTCTAGAGCGGGAAGTACCTTGATATCACTTCTTTGTTTCTACCCGTTTTAACTGCTTTTAACTCCCGCTCTTGAAGCTATTGTCCCTGTAGCCATCAAAGCTGACCAACAGCTCTCTCAAATCGATACCAGAGCATATCTGCTGAGTATTGTCAGCCACTCCTGTCATTTCTGTCTCACCTTCGATTTGTGTCTAGGCTGCCCTGTCAAAGAGAAGCTGATAAAGCCATACAGGTGCAGCTCATACAGTGCCAAGCCAACCTCTGCAGATACAGCTAAGGAATAAGACAAGTTATACTAATAGATGCATTTATTTTTGCTTTTGTCATTTTGATTGCATTTGCACTAGGACTTTTGCCAGGACAGAGATGTGAAAATAAATAAATGAAAAATGAACTGCATCTTAATCAAAGTTGCTTTCCCAGCAAGAGCTTTACTGTACACTTGGTTTAAGGGCAGGCTGTAAATAAAAAATAAGCTAAGTAAGGAGTTTAAAGGAATGATACCAAGAACACTGCGAGTTCCAATTTATATTGTTTAAAATTCTCTTACTGTGGCGTTTGGTGGCCAAATGTTGCATCATTTTGCTATTGTTTAAATTCATGCAAGAAATCTTTGTGAACCAGAAGTAAACCCCAGGTGATTTGCTATTACTATCTTCACTAAGTGTGTGAAATGTAACAAGAAGCCAAATGTGTGAATGATTATTTCACTTCTTGTGGTATTTATTGTTGCATAGTCATCAATGAGAAATTACTGTCTGTAATTTATAATCCGAATCTCAAGTCAAGAGTGGAAAAAAGCATGAAATGCAGAAATACATCTTCTGCCTCCTTTTGTGGAACAAAGGACTGGGCATTTTGTGAACGTATTGCAGTATCATGGGTGTGGCATTTTGAAATGTTAACTGCTTGATTTCTGAATCTTTTTTTTGCATAGCGCACTGAAGACTTCATGGATATTTGCATTGAGGCAAATACTGTCAGCAAAGGGCAGTTTGTAAACAGAGGGTGAGTATGGGAAGGCTGCAAAAAGGTGACGGAATTTCCGTGAGTCGGAACACTAATTCTGAGAAGTGTGCTGTGTTTTTCTCTGATTTTGTGCTACAAAATTCAGAAGCAGAGGACTGCAAAGGACACCAGTGAGTAATGATTTGTGGGGACTACTGATTTTGTTCTTTAAAATTCTTACTGATTTTCTCTTTCTGTAAGCAAGGCAGAGCAGTCTACCTGGAGTTCTTCCTAGCTTCTGAGTTTGCTATACCTTTCATATTTTTTCCTGTTACTATTGATTGGTGCTGCTTGGGTAATACTGTCATAACCAATTTTTATAGACAGACATACAGATTTATACCCAGAATCTTTTAGCCTTAGCTGCTCAGCAGGTTGAGAAGCAGATCACAGAGCTAATATATTTGTATTAGTGGTACCTGGAATTTTTGATCTCAGATTAGACAGGCCTTGCTTCTGAGTGAAGGACTCCCTTGACTCCATAACTCTTGAGAGAAATTAGGTCTGAGCTGGAAGTGCTTTTGGAAGATGTGGTTTGAAACAGGGACTTTAAGCAAATGTATTGGTGCTGCTTGCTTGTGGAGTATGAAGGCTGTAGGTATGAAGAAGCAGCATGTAGAGGGAAAGTGAATGTGTTTTGCTTCCTTTGTGCTTGGAAGGTTGTCTGGTAGTGTGCTTGTTTCCCCTGCTCTCACCAGATGCGAATCTGAGCTGCTCTTTCCAGCTTCTCCATACAGTCCCACGTTGCATCTTCAGTGCAGTTTCTACCAGCAACAGATTTTCCTACTAAATCCAAGAATACTCTTCAGCATGTTACCTTTTTATTCGCTAATATTGTTTTCTAGTCTTAGAGCTCCCTCTAGTGAAATCAGCAAGATTATTTCAACACATTTTTACCTGCTTGTTGTCACCCTAAAAATTTGTGTGTGTATGTCTTGTTTATGAAACTAATCTCAGCAGCAGGCCCCTTATTAGAGCATCCCATGAGCCTCAGTGGGTATAGGATCTTCTGACCTATGCATACGCAGTAGGTCAGGCTGCCACCTGGAAATGTTTTTAAATTACGTGAGCCATGTGAACCATAGGTTGTTTTGTACTGAAATCTTTGCTTTGAAGGCTACAGGAGGAAAAAAGGAGGAGATTTTCCCATTAAGAGCAAGAGGAATCTGGCCTCTTAAAGGGGGGAGACAAAGGCAATGCTGTGCTGGGTCCTTGGACGCTTTGCTAGGAGACAAAATGTGAATGAATTTGTGTGATTTAAGGGAGGGGTATTTGAGTGTACACTGTAAAGAATGTCTCCCGTGTGGACTGGACATGCTCCACACAGTAGTATGTCGCATTTTCTGACTGCAATTACACTGTCATGCAGAAAAAGCCTCTGATGAGAGATAACATGCCCTGCTGGCTAGAGCTAATTAGAGGCAGTACCAAAAGCTTTGAGCTGCTGTTCAAGCAAAGTTCAAAGAAACAAGCTCTTTTGACTAAATAGTGCCCAAAAGTCTGTAGGTAACAAAGAAAGAGAAAGAGAGGTGTAAGGGGTGCAGAGCAGTGGGAAGGACTGGTTAGTCCTGCAGATTGGAGTCAGAACAGAAAAAAATGTGCCCTGTTTTTCCAAGGCAAAATCAGGGTGTTCAGAGAAGCTCTTCACTGCACAATGCCCTCGGTTTAAGTCAAGCCCATTATTAGGGGCTCCCCATTGCCTAGCACCAACAGCTTTTGACTTTGGAAATGTGTGATGAAGTTCCTTTTTTTTTTTTTTTTTTTAATGCATAGTTTTAAACTCCACCAGAATTTGGGGTGTTGAAAAGATTTTTAGGGAAAATACTTTTATCAGTGCATACATATATATTTTTTTAATTGAAGAGGGCACTGGCATGAGCTGATCAGAACTGCTGGATCACACAGAGGAAACCACACATCCAGCAGGAAACTACCGTGCAGGCTCTGGCAGTGGTGGGGGATGCATCAGAGTGCTGGAGGGCAACTGCTGCTGGATTTCAGGGGAAGGAGTAGGTCATCCCAGGTGTATATATAAGTGCCCTCAGGCTGCAGATCAGATTTGTGTGAACAAGAGGGTGCAGCAGGGGTAGAGCTGATGTTTAAGATGAGGTGGAGGAAGAACAGGTGGTTACACTGTGGTGCTTACTAAGAAGTGCAGGAGAGAAGGAGAGCAGGGTTGGAGAGTGTAGCACCAGTAATCCATATCCTGATAGCCAGCTAAGATTCTGTATATGAAAGTATGGAGAACTTTAATTCCAGGGCGTAAACACAGTTACCAGCAATGATGCAGAAGACTGGTATTTTTTGTGGGTTTTTGTTTGTTTGTTTGGTGTTTGTTTTGTGGGTTTTTTTGTTGTTGTTAGAGTCTTACTCTGAATCATTTCATGTTGGCTGCTTCTGGGTTTAACTAGGTTAAAATTGTATGTTGTCTGTAATAGGTGTTCTGGTTCTCCCTCTGCCTGTATTTTTGTAATTCGGTGTATGGAGTGGGATAAAACAATCAATTGAAACTGTTGCTATTAGGCTTTGGTCTTGCTCCTGTTTCACTTTGCTGTCTTGTCTTGAGTAAGCAGTAGAATCAAATGGAAACAATTTCTGATCCTTTTATGCTGGGTCACTAGAGAGGCAATCACTGCAAGTAGAGTTGTGTCTATTTGCTTCCACCAGCATTTGCTTTTGATCTTTAGTTCCAGGTCTTGTCTCTTTTGAGTTTACCTTCACCCAATAATTGCCTCTATATAGAGGTTCAGTTTGTGGACCAAAACAATCTGCTTGTTCACTAGAGTGCAACATCTGGAACTTTGAGCAGGTTAAACTTTAAGCAGGGAATCTTGCTGTTTGTTTGTACTGCACTGTATAAACTGACAGTATTGCATGCCATCAATGATTTATAATTTATATTGCTGGGAGGATGTTTAATTCCCTCACATTCACTCATTAATCTTTTAGTATATACATATTTGATTAAACTCAAACTTTCCACAGTTAGTATTGCTTCTGTCCTTCTCTACCCTTTCCTTTAGTATCTTAGCTTACTTCCTTTGTCTTTGATTATAATCTCCTGTTTCAATGCCCTGTTCTCATGTTCTTTGGGATTTTCTGTGATTTCAAGCAGCATTTGCATTCTTCAGGGCATAGAATGCTTGGTGTATAGGGAGTTTCTGATGTGGTTTTTTGACTTCTTTTCTGGGCAATATTTAAACACTCTTCTTTCATATCAGTCTAGAGAAAAGACAGAGAAGTTGGGGACAGCTGGCATTGAATGTTTGGAATATTTGTGATAATTCTGCCATGCTTGAGAGCTGTGAGATATTAACGCTGTAACTCTCTGCTGTCCTCTTGGCTTTTTGTGTGTTGCTGCCTGTCTGGAGAGGGGTCCAAACTTAGGGGTTACTGCCTAGGGTACAGCGTACCTTTTGCCAAAGGTCAGCCAAAAGCTTGTGTGTGTTCTCAGCCAGGAGGCCAGAGTTAGGTCAGCATACCCAAGAGCTTGTGCTTATTCTGCAGCAGCACACCCTGGGAAAAGGATTCACAGCACTCTGTTCTTTAACAGTTGATCTGGTGACAGGACAGCAACCGTACTCTTGAGAAATACCAAATTGCACTTGCACCAGCAGCTTTCTAAGCAGCAAACTGCCTTCTATTTGCTCCCATTCAACACCAGCAGAAATAGGCAAGTAGCACTTCTCTGACTACAGTATGTAAATAAGAATCTCACAGGCACCAGAAAAGAGAGAGGGAGTATCTGACAGAAATGGGTGTTTCATTTGGAAGGGATAAAATGATGATGTTCTGGGGTTTCTTCACAGGAATGACATAAAAGTAACTAGTAAGAAACTTCATGCTGACTGGTGTTGATGTGAGAGCTGGGCTTTTTTGGTGGTTGTTTAGACAAGAGTTTAGTGGTTCAGTATAACTAAAATTCTATCAGGTTTTTTGGCTTACTTTTTTTAGGTTGCTGGTAAGTTATGTGGGTGCATGAGATATGAGGAGATGGTAGTCAATGACTGCAGGAGTTGTACAGGTCTGCGTGAAAGTGAGGAGCACAAAACTGCTGTATGTTCAAATATACAAAAGTTATTTTCAAATATATTCAGTGATCCTCAGAGCTGAAGCTGGTTGGAGGTTGTCAGTGCATACTGTCGTGTATTAACTACAGCTGAAGAGGATATATCTATGTTACTTTTTCACTGTTAAACCCACAAGTATTTGTATATACTCTTAACCTCTAAGTTTACCAAATGCATAGTGACTTGCCAACCCACAATGATGTGTCATCCCTAAAGATGGCTGTTTTCTAGAGAATCATCTCCTTACCTGTCTTTTGGTTTGAACAGGAGTCAAAAGATGCGTGATCCGCATACATGCCCTGAAGGGAGTCAGTGCATCCAAGCCAGCAGATGCATCTTGCAACTTCCAGAGGTGAGAAGCTGAGGGAGCTGGAAAACTCTTATTTATTGCCTCGTGCCAGTTGATGCTACACATTAAGAAATGTCTACTCCAAGCCTGGGAGGTTGATTACCCTGCCAGACACTCAGTTTCTCAGTGTGGCAACTCAGTTCCTTACTAAGGACATGTGTACTGGAAGTTGCCTAAGTGGTCTGTAAACCGGAGAGGGAACTTCATTCTGCCAGTAAATAGCGACAGACCTTTTATGTAGACAGCAGCGGTGGTTGTAAAAGGTCTCTTATTCAGGTGTATTGCATATACTCAACTTCTTCTTAGTACTGAAGACTGAATTCCTTGTCTACATTCTACACTAGATGGGATTGTGCTGCAGAGAAGATAAACATTAGAAGCTTTATGGAGACCAAGGAGGGTGACACAAGGCAGCAAGGCTCAGATCACTACAGTGAAGTTTCTTGAAACTTCGAATAGATGAGGCTGAAAAAGAAGTCAAAACTCTGTCTGTTAATATAGTTTAGATTAGTCGTCCATTGCCTCTTGTAAAGAAGAGGCTGCTGTTGCAGCCTTGGGGAGAACTGTTTCTTGTTTTTGCAAGGATGTGAAGTCAATCCTCTAGGTAATTACTGTCTTCAAATGATTTATCATTCAGTAAAATAATTTCATATTAAGAGAGAACAAAACGTGCCAAAAAGTGAAAAAAAAATCTGTGGCTACGAAGTGAAAATCAGGAATTATAATGTCATGATTAGCCAGCATCCTAATACTTGCATTGAACTCATATCGGCAATTTTGTGATTCTGAAAGAATACTGTGGAGTGCTGGGCTGAGTACAGCTGAGCCATAAGTAAGGTTGTGGCATAAAATGAACTCTTCATACTGCAGCTGCTGTAAAGACAGTACATGTGCATGGTGCAAAGCAGAGCTGTTCAGTCCCTTGACCTCGCTGTCATGAAGGAACTGGAGGCAGCTGGGATGAGTCTCGCCAGGTTTGCAGAGGAGTGGGATATGTTGATCCTCTGACTTCCAGAACCTATGCTGCTGTCTCTAATTTGTGCTGTCCTGGTGTACCAATTCACTTGGAGATAGTTTGAGTATCCATGCAACACAGCCCTGCCTTGAGTCACGTGCATGCAAAGCAGTCACCAAATGAGTTTAGGTAAAGTCAACCTGCCATTTTGATGAATGGTTTTAATCATTGCTAACTTTATCAGCATTACAGAAAACACTCAAGAAAATTCTACTGCTGAGTGATTCCTGACCTATGAGTTACTTTGCATCTCACGTTTCAGATCAATATAGTAAAACAATACCAAAAGGTGTTTGTGACATGGATTTAATAGGAGTTATTTATCAGGCACTTCTGCTGATTAGCTTGTGTCACCACTGGCAGACCAAGATCTAAGAGCATATAATTATAGTTCCAATAGCAAAGAATCCTTCACTATAAGCAATGTGGGTCATTAAAGCTCCCTAGCGCTTAATTGTCACCAATTAGCAACTTAGTGAGGTTACATCTTATGCAAGAAACTCTTAATATATTATGTGGAGTGAAGGGTAGCTCTCGCTATGTTGTTGAGACCAAATGGGCTGGAAGGCATAGGGTAAGGGGGCACCTTGGTTGAGACTCAGCTAAGTATTCAACTGGAGTCTATTAGTAAAGTCAGGTATCAGTATTACAGCATTGCTGAAATAATACATTTTATGTTAAACCCTGATCAGCACCGTTATCTGTACACAGGGCACTAAGGGATCCTTTGGCATTGATAATGAGGAGCACGAAGCGATGCCTGTGGAGGTGAAGCTACTGCCCCGGAAACTCCGGTTCTTCTGTGATCCCAGAGTGAAGGAGCAGGTTCTCCCTGCGGTGGTACAATGAGAATTCATGTCAAAAGGGCCAGTGTTTACCAGTCTTATCAGGGTCTTGACAAGGCACATGAGACCTAACTGACTTGATGAACCCCACCAGACTAATGTGCAAGGTACTTCCATTTGAAGTGGCTGATTTGGCTAGTCTCAAAGGGGGTTAAAATGCAAATGAAAATTCTGAGAAATACTTGCTAACTTGATGGAGTCTTTTTCTTTCCCCAAAGAAGTCATCAGTGTTCCATTTACAGCACTGCAGGCTGAGTGCTGTGTGCCAGATGCTACTGCTTTACTGCAATTGTATATTAAATTAAAATGAAAGGACACTTGTTATAAGAGTTTAGGTCTATTTTATCTATGTATAAATCTCACGAGACCTGGGATCTTGGAAAAAAATATTTTGGGAGAATAATGGTAGTCCATGAAACGTTGGAATTGCCACATTAAAACAGGTGGCTGGTTATCTACTCTGTCACAAAATAAATTGCAGATCAGTGATACAAAGCTTCAGAGGAAGTTTAAAAATTCCCCACATATATTTGGTTATTTGTTGTGGGTTGGTTTTTTTTTTTTTTTCACCCTGCCAGATTAAACAGCACAGAGTTCCAGTTAATAATATAGTAGAAATACATTCCTTTGGTCAAGTTTAGGTATGTTATACAGAAGCAAATTGGAAAATGTCATCATTGACTCAAAGCTCTATGAAGTACATGTGGAAAGACTCTTTAACAAGCCAAATGAGTCTTTTTTGTAAGTATGCCTTTTATTCCTGTAGTAGTATAGCAGAAATACGGGCATCCAAATAACTTTTATTACTCATTGTGTCTGGTTGCTCTTCTCGAATGTAAACAGTGCTCACCACTTCTTATGCAACCTACATCCCCTTGAGCCTCAGTACCTTAATTAGTTTTGTTGCTTTTCTGAGCTTTTGTTTATAGCTTCACTTCAATTGCTGAAAGGAAATATTATTGACTTAGGCAAGGTTATCTGCTGCCCTTCTTATTATAACTTAGAAGTGCACATGACTGCCTTGCTTACTGGAAAAAAAAAAGCTTATTTTTCTGATGTTATGGTTGGTTGTACGTAGTTCCTGTGTTACACTGTGATCTAGTCTAAGTTAATCTGTTGATTCTTTGCTGTAATTGAAACAAGGACGTTAGTGGATTGATTTACAGCAGCTCTGTTAAAGACTGCATCCTGGCTGCTGCTGCTACAGCATCCTCTGCTGGAGACTTGCTGAAGGAAAAATGCTTTGAAAGGGGAAGTAGAGTTGGTTTTGTGCATGATGCTGGAACCAAACTGAATGCTGCCCTTCCCTTGACTATAGTGTGGAGAAACTTCATCACCTAAGCTCTTGGGGCAAGCTCTCATCCATGTCTTGGCGAAGATCTAGGGGAGTGGAAGCCTGCTAGTCCTTTTTTATAGTTATGCTGGTGATAGGGCCTGTGTTGTGCTGTCTTTCTTTTGATCTGCAGCAGATAGGAGTGCCCAGTGTCGCCCTGGGTCACTGTCCAAGGAACACGTTGGCTGTGCTCTGCTCTTTTTGCTTGCCACAGAGACACCTAGAACATTGCTCTGCAGCCACTGGCTCATTCAGAGTCAGGGGCAGTTCTCACCAACTGAGTTTTTGCTCAAGCTGATGCTTCTGTAATAAAATCAGCAATGTTTTTGTGTTTAGTTTTGTTTTTCCTCAAGTGGCAGGAAAGACAAGGCAGCAGCCATTTCAAAAAGGTAAGCTTTAATTGTACTAAAAAATACCCATGTTTTTTAGTAAGCAGTTTCTCTACACAGCCACAGGCCTATGGGAGCAACCACACATCTGCAAGATGCAAACAACATCAGAGGTGTTAGAACTACAAACAGCCTGCTGCAAGGGGCGAGATGATGGGCACTAGCTTCTGGTTCATCTGCACAATTTTACAGGCAATATGACAAATTCTCTTCCATAGTATCAGATGCAGGGCTCCCATTGCAATGTGATTCCTTGCTTGAGGGTAACCAAGAGCTCCCTTCAGAATTGGTGCTGTTAATGCTGTTATGATGTTGAAGTACCAAGGATCATCTGAGATGCAAGCTGCTATTAGTGTGTTCATATCAGCAGAAGTTGAGTAGCTTGTATAAACACCATTCAAGTAATTTTTCCCTTTCCTCTACAGTTCAGAGGTCTCCCAGTATGGGCTGGTTCTAGACCTCTGAATTGCAACATTCTGAGGGGAGATGTGAGGGAACTATTACATACACTGAACCCATTGCCTATGGTGTTGAGGAATGGACTTAGTTCTTATGTTTCTGTCTGACAGCAAGACAGACAACTTTCTTTGTATACAAAGACAGGAAAGAGGAGTAGAATCCCACATCCCACTTGTGAAAACACTTATCCTGGCTTCAACTTCCACTCCTTTCTAGAAGAACTGAAAATACTGTAACATAAATAAAAAGGATAGCAGCCTCATGATGGACCAGCCCAAGGCACCTGTTTATTTTAACCACAATTAAACATTCCCAGTTGAATGGCATGTTGCATTAACCAAGACCTGAAATTCTGGTTCACAGGCATTCTGTACCCTGTTTTAGACAGACATATCATTCTGTTAAGTCAGTACATTCCACTCCCTTGCAAAAGACGTTTGTATTGTCTTCTCCCATAATCGCTAGGCCACTAGCTTGGACAATGGGGGCACAGAAAGGAGACTGCAAGTAATGTAGAAGGGTTATGAGGAGAGAATTTGGGTTAGTACACATGCTTTGTGCCTAAACTTTTGCAGTAGTGCAGAGTGCTTTTGCCCTCTTATTCCAGAAACCACTGTCTTTCCCCCTCCCAGAGCAAAGCATGCCTGTCCCTTGCATAGTCTGTCACCAAGGGGGCCACTTTTTGCTTTTTTGCCCATTAATCTTAAAATGGAAGAAACTGTAGAGTAAGCTGCTTTCTTTTGAAAATGTGATGGAACTTTCTTCTGCCCGTAAGGATGCTGGCTAGGTGAGCTCCTCTCCTGTGACAACCATGACCATTAACTCTAACATACATGAGAGTAACTACTTCGTATATGCTAGAAAAGAAATCTGAACTCTTAATTCAGTAAAATTCCTTTCTCCTAGTATCCATTACAGTTTTCAGTGTACTTGTCTCTATGCAGCTTGGCCTAACCTTGCAGTGAGAAGACTTCTGCATGATTTAAGTGTCTGGCAGGGTATCCTTTGTTCAGATTGAAAAACCTAGCTTCTATTTCTCAGGTTTTACCCTCCAATCTAGATTGTATGCGCAATAGTAATTCATTACTTGATTATACATTTCAAGTGCCAGTTGTGTTAAGATGCAGCTATGAAGCTCTTACTCTCCTGCCTAAACTCAAACAAGTACTAACTGAGAACCTCCAATAGCTGTACTATGACTTGGGCATTAGAGAGGAACATCTCAGATTGTGTCTACCAGGGCACAGGACATACCTGGTTACTGTAACCACCATTCAGCCTGGGCTCTGATCACAAGCAACTGACCAGAGGTATCACACCAAAGAAATTAAAGGCACCACTGTAATGGCAAAGTACTTCAAACACAGAAGAGGATTTCGCAGTAATGAGCAATCTCCTACCTTATGCCACACTTTCCTCCCTCCTTTAATTCAAAACACACCAACTGCCTGCCTCTGTTCCAGCTGCTAGTATTGAAAAAAGCAACTAGTAAGTGTCAAGGAGGGAACTTTAAATGTCTGTACTTAGTTCTTTTACCTTGAATTATGTTATAATCTCCCGGAAAGGCAAGATTCAGTGAAGCTGGTTCCACACAGAAAATGCCTGCTGATCAAGCCTTCATGGCCCAAGCTGTGGCTATTTGTGTTACACATTTATCAAGGATTTTCCACATGTGATAACAATAAAAGTAGTGTCTATTAGAAAAGGAAGGTGCAGGTGGAAAGTCCTTTCGCAGTGAATCAAAAAAGGTTAGGACAGATAAGTCTTTTTGTTCTGTTTTCTGTCTGGCAAATTCCTGACTTTTGTAGCGGTCACCTGCCAAGAGAGGCTGTAGAGAAGCAAAATTACAAGGAAGAGCAAAATATGCTGTAGCCATCCAGCTGGGAAGTAGCATGGATGCTACTTTTACAGTAATCTGCTTGCTTTGATGCTTCTGCACCCACGCTACTGCTCGCAACTGAAAACCTAGTTCCTGAAAAGCAAAGGTTTAATAAATGTCAAATAGTAATTTCACGAGGTTCTGCTTGCTGGGCTCTAGCAGCGCTCTCTAGTAGACCTGATGTTCTGACAGCTTGTGAACGTAGCACACCAGTGCAAGGTGTTAGAAAGCCTCTGACTGCAAAGGCTGTAAAATTTCAGCAACAAACTAAAGGTTTGTTCCTATTTAGTTCAGTAGAACAACTGACATCAAAGAAAATAGAAAGTCATTTACAGCTGACCACAGCTAAACTATGTAGCAAGCCTTTAAGAAAGTGAGAGGAAGAATTGCTAGAAACCAATTTCAGTTCCTTTTTTTATATCTGAAGGAAGTTAAGTAAGTGCCAGCTATACTTCCTTGGGGATCTTCATTGCAAACAGCATGTTAAACCTAAAGTAGAAATGAGAAAAAGAATGGAGATTGCAGGCCACTTTTATGTTAGAGGTGTCAATTTAAAATCAGTCTTTCCTTAATAGATTAAACAATTACATGATATTGAGCTCCATTTTCTTCCTCTTTCTTCATTTTTTCCCCAAACATTTAAGGATGATTATGTTACAGTTGTGAGCAACTGGCAATGTAAGCAGCAGCGTTTTCTCCTGTACAAAAACATCCAAAGCCCTGAAAAAGCAGGCAAGGGAGGAACCGCTTAGAGACAGCCAGACCACAAGAACGTAATACACTGAAGCTCATACCAATAAACTGTGCAAGAAGCCTTGTGAGGCCCCTGATCCCACACCTCACTAAAGCCTTTGGATCCACAGCAAGTAATATTACCCCTTTGCTGCACGCAGCCTTCAAGGAAAAATAGGATGTGCCAGCCTCCTTCCTTCCAGAGGGAGACAAACCACAGGTCTGCTTCGAGAACGTTTGCTTCACCTATTTTAAAAAGAACTAGTGGGTGAGACTTTGGTGGTTGAGGCTCTTGTCTCATCCTATAAAATGCCAGGCTAAGTGGGTACATCAGCTACAGTTTGTATTTCTACAAACTGCAAAAAGGCTCCAAGGGTGCTGAAGTCTATTATGGTAGAAGCAGCAGGTAATTAGCTGTAGCCACAGTTCAGGAAGAACAGTTAGCCTAAACCTGATGCTACTACTGGCTGAAGGATTTGGGGCAAAGCGGTATGTCATGCCACAAACCCACAGTATCATTCCTGGATTACTCTTACAGGGATAGCCATCCTGAAGGGAACCATTGGCTCTGCATGAACTGAATCCTGTTCTTTCTACAGCACAAGAATGAGAAACACTGTTCATGTGGTTCTACAGCTTTTCTG
Organism: Streptopelia decaocto; assembly: GCF_964273445.1. Taxonomy (NCBI): domain Eukaryota; kingdom Metazoa; phylum Chordata; class Aves; order Columbiformes; family Columbidae; genus Streptopelia; species Streptopelia decaocto. The sequence continues at coordinate 61,303,090 of NC_138663.1, read as the reverse complement.
CTCAGGGAAATAAAAAAGAAAGGCTGTTAGACAATTGCTTCTAGCAGCTGTACCAGTTAAGAACCCCTAAGGCCAAGAGAACCCCCTGCGAACTGCAAAGCTGTTCCAGCTGAAAGGTCACGTACTGCTCTCGTCTCACATAAAGCCAAGGACAGTGGCAGGCAGTGCTGAAGGCTGCGCGACAAAAAGAGGATCAACAGACAATGTTAAAGCAAAGGAGTGACAAGCACCATCTGCTATAAAGGAAGGGCTAGGGACATTAGTTAGAGCATACTTATTCAACCCAGTCCTGCCCAGCACCATCTGAGCTGAGGCTGGAGAGCATGGCAACTGCAAGGTGGCTCAGTGATGTTGGCCCCTGGTAAACAGGAAACCGTCTTGCTGGTTTGAAGATTTTGAACCGAAGCAGCAGGTGTGATGCAACTGAAAACCAGAGGATGTAGAAGGAATGGATTAAGCAGAGATAGTGCTCTTCTCCAGCTATGAAATAGGCAGGTATAGTCTTTGCCAGTTTATACCATCTCAAATGCTGGAAGTGAAACCATGCCACTCTGGTAAGTAAAGTCATAGAAGATCCTGTAGCACCCCCTTATCCCAGACTTGCTTCTGCCATTCCAATTCAGCTGCTAAAAGCTGGGTGAGGGGTGTTTAAAGGAGTCCTTTTTTTCATCATTGGTTTAACTGTCCCCACCAATAAACATGGTAGGACAGGAAATGTTTTATGAAGCTCTCTTCAGTCCCCAAGTGGAAGAGGGGGTGATAGGAGGGTTTTCCAGTCAAGTCTTGAGGGCTCAGCTACAGCTTTTCACACTGGTCCCCATCCAGACAAAGTGCTTTCCTGAAGTCTTCAGCCCTCAGGTATCCAGGTTAGGCAAAAACCTAGCTATCACTGGCAACAGTGAGGATGCCACTGGTCCTATCTAAACAAAACAAAACCACAAAAGAATGGGAGACAATAACAAACAAAAAGCCTGGAGGAGGTACTCATTGGGATGTTGAAGGGGAGAAAATAAAAATCACATTTTGTTTTAAAATTATAAATACTCTCCATATAAAGTTATTAAATAAAACAAGATCCGTCCAGTGGCTGTGGTGAGTTCCAGTGATCCTCCTAAGCAATGTCTGGTAGTCTTTAAAAAGTGGATCTTTGCTCCCCGTCTCTCTTGCCCTTGGTTTAGGTGCAGCAGGGGTTGTCAATGACTAGCATAACATCAATGCCATACACTTCCAGCAGGTCCATAAGGAAACTTCGATCCCCTTGGGGATCCAGGCCCATGCCTCGTGCGTGGTCAGCTGTCAGTGTCTTGTCCTGGCTGGCTGACACCTCCATCAGCGTCTGAAATATACGGTTGTTCTGCTCCATGAAAAACCTATAGGATAAAATCAGCTAAGTTGATGGCATTGGAGCCCCCAAAAGATAGCAAATTTACCAAACAGGCAGCAGAGCCCCAGAACTGCATGTAACCCCCTTTAATCACAGATCCCACCTTCTTAGGTGACACTGTAGTAGTTTTGCATCCGCCCTAGGGATGATTCAGAATAAACAGATAAAGCAGTAACCTTTAACGTACAGCGGTGCTTCTGTCTGCCTGATTTATGGCAGGCGTTTCACTCTTCAGAAGCATGCCACCTTATCAGATAATGTGTACTTTGTGGTAACCAAGTGAGTACATCAGACCTATAGCTCCCATAATGTGAAGGAGGAAACAGTGTTGTCATCCATCTGGTAAGCCACCAGGTAAATAAATTGCCCATTGCTGGCACAGAATGCAGCAGTGAGAGCTACTTCTTACCTAGTGCTCTCCCAGGAACGTGCAAGGCTGTTCAGGAAGAGCTCTGACTACATCTGTGCAGCTCAACACTGAGAGCTCTGCTCTGACAGCCCTTCCCACAGTTCCATCCCACTCCTCCTCACCTGCTGCAGACTGAACAACAGCAACAGGCAGTGAAGGTGGCAGAGGTGCGGCTTTCCTCTGAGTCTGTACCTCATGCTCTACACCCAGTTCTGGTTCCTCTGCTTGCCAAGTACAAAGGCAGGCACATCAATGGGCCAATCCTTCACATGCAGGTCCTTATCTCCACACTCTACTTCCCCCTGCATGGTGCAGTGCCTGCTTCCCACAGACATTGTCCTTTCCTGAGTCAAATGTTCTGGCATGAAAAGTGCTCATGTTTTCCAAAAAGGGGAGGGGATTCTTGCATTTATTTAAAACTCCCTTCTCCCTCCCAGCACTTAAGAGACCCCAGTGGAGACTAATATGGCTGCGTTTGGCTTCTCAAAGTGAAAGGAAGATGATCTGAAGAGGAAGAGCCAGTTTGGTTCTTCGATCCCTAGCAGAAGAGAGCTGACTATGGAATTATGTTAACGACAATGTTTCATAATATGCGAAACCAGTGCAACATGAAATCAGTGAAAGAGGGTCCCTAAACATAACAGTGTTCAACTAAGTATTAGAGGTAGCCACTCACAAGATGAAAAGGTCCTCTTCACAGGAGCTACAGTCCTCACCCACTTCTTGAGAATACATTAACATCTGCCTGAGAGAAGGGAGACAGATTAAATGCACATACTTACAGTGAACCTCAAAGCATTATTAGACAAGGATTACAACTAAATTTTCACATCCATTTCTTGGAGACCAATCACACTAACACTGTTGCCCCAATGTCCGAGGCAACAGAGTAGTCTTTATAAGGCACTGGACTAGAAATCAGGCTCTGTTTTCAGTTCTGCTACTGATCAGTGGTGAACCAACGGTGAATCACAACCTCTTCTTCTCTTCCTGCCTTCTATCTGCTCCATCAGCTCACTGGCAGAGTAATCGTAAGTTAGGGAACACACATGTGCAGATTGCCCAGTCATAAGAGTCAGCTACAGTGGAACCAGAATCTCAAAGAGATGAGCTTTGAAAACACTAAGACAAGAAGAAAAAGTACAAATGGGTAGTGTCCTCTTTATTCCGCATTGCACTACTCTCCTATCAGGACCGGGACCACCCAGACATCTGTTATTACCTCTGGTCATTGAGCCGTCGGTACTTCTCCTTGTCAGCATTGTTAATTTTCAGGAGTGGTTGCAGATGTTCATGATGCGTCTTCACATTCTGGTTGTCCACATAGACATCATAGAGATCCCGTTTCTCCTCAAAGATCTTTTCTGTTGTACCTGTCAAAACCAGAGAAGATTTTTCAGAGCAGCATGTTGCTTTCCCAGCAGACCAACTGTTCTCTCCTGTTTTCATAGTTAGCCATTCCATGCACATCCTATTTCTGATCAGTTTCATTCCACAGTCTGGTGCCTCAAGACATTTTGCAGCCTGAAGTTAAAAATGTCACGCCCAATCCATCATACTTACAGGCCACATATGATACTTCCGTCTCCAGCATTTCTATGTCTGCCACATTCACATAAAAGAATGGTTTGGACTCTGGGACAGTTCCTCCAAGACCAGGCAGAGAAACATTGGCAAGGCAACAGCAGCAGTACACTGTCGACAAGAGAAGTACATCCTGAGATGCTTTCCATATTCCCTCAAGGATGTTCTGAGCCCCCAGTTCTCTCACACACTTCTATGAAAACAATGGTGAAAGCTTTGAAATGCCTCTGACCACCAGAACCTCTCAAGTGGGGTCATCCTGGTTTGGATAGGAAATAATCATTTATCCCATGGGGACCCCCCTGTTCTACTAGATTCCACAAATTCATTCAGCACTCTTGTTTTCCTGTGTTGACAGGAACTGTATTTGACAGTGTCAGGTATGTCTTTACCCAAAAGGCCTGGAGAAAAGCATTTTGTAGGAAATGGGTAAATGCAGGCTGAACGGTGTCTTCACAAGGAATGGTTACAATAGATTTTGAAGACCTGCATGATGTCTGTCCCCTTGGTACCCACAGGCATTTCTGCAGTGCTTCAGCCTACTACATCAGAGCTCTGCGGTGTCCCTGGAAACATACCTCTATAGCAGACAACTCCAACTGGGGGCGGTGAAAATATTAATATGCGCTTGCGCAGCAGGGCAAACTTCCAGAGGACGAGGATCTGCTCACCGAAGAATTTGATGAACTGAGACATACAGCCAGCAGGGTGTGTGATCTGCAGGTGGAGGGAAAGGGAAGAAAACGGCTCAGAGGTGAAACAGGGACACATGCACAGATGCTCAGTCTAAATGTGGCAGCAAGACCAGCACACAGCAACGACAGAGAACTGCAGCTTGTAACAGTCCAAGTAACAAAATGTATCTAAAGCAGCTTACAAAGCGCTGGAGTGGCTGCTTATATAAAGAAGTATGAGACATCAGCAAGGAGCAGCAGCACACTGCACATTCCTGCAAGCCTCAAAGCACCTGCCTCACCTTCATCTCTGGGTACATGTATCTGTGGATGGATGGCAGCCAGTGGACAGGTTGCTGAGAGGTGGGGGTGCCCTTGCTATCAGGGAGAACTCCTTTCTTGTCATCATAGAACGCCTCTAGATGGGAGTAGTGCCCTGGCATCTCCAGCTGGTGTCTGGAAAAGAAAGGAAAAACCAGATCTGTAGTGTTTCCAGACTGATTTAGTGCCTTGCCCCCAGCCAGCATCTGCTCTCCCAGCTGGCAAAAGTGCCTGGGGTGCCTCGGTTGCACAGACTTATCCAGGAGGGCAGCCGAAGCATAATAGTTACACCAGCTTTCAGTGCAGGCAGAGGATACGGGCAGACAGCGAGCTGAGGTATGCAGAGGACTGATCCTGTTTTAAAATCTGCCCAGGTAGGAAGAGGTTTCCCTTCTACCATCACCATTTTCCCTGCCAGGCCCACTCAACACAGCTGAGGCACACATCTACACAGGATCACCGTCATCGGTTTAGAAGCCTTTTGTGAGCCCTTAGTAAAATGATTTTCAGAAGGAGAAAAGGAGAACTTCTTGTCCTCTCAACTCTCCCCATGACAATTCTGTCCCCGCATAATAAGTACGGTTTGAATTGCATCTGACAAGCCTGTTCGCAATGAACAGACTATTCCTAATCAGTTCCTTGTTTTCTTCCCATTCTGAACCCGTAACTTTTTCTGGAGAAGCGGTCATGCAAGGAAATCATAGCTCAGCATTGTAGCCAAATTCTTACACCTCTCCATCAAGGCAATGTTACCTCTCCCAGACAGGGAGTGGCCGGTTCTATTCCCAAGGGAACTTACCTGACCTGGTTCTCCAGGAAGTGCATGTACCTATACAGCAGGGTGTAGGAGGGGGAGAGAATCCCCACGGACTTCATGCGGGCACCACGCTCTAACTCACTCTCCACGGGCATGTTGGCAAAGCAAGCCAGACCAAAACAGAGCCCTTTCCGGAAATAACTGGGGACAAACGTGACAGAAAGGATATTGTTAAAAAGAGGCAAGGGGAAGAATTGAAGGTAACTGACCACCAAAAATACTGATTTAGGAACGCAGTTCCTTCTTTAGGGAACCTCCTGAAATCTCACCCCACTACCTGAAGGGCTGAGGGCAGGCCTCAAGTGTCCTAACCTTCTTGGGAACGAGATAGACCATTCAAGGGAAAAGTTCCCAGTGCCACTACCACTAAAGCCCCTCCCGGCCATGTCACAGGCTTGCAAGGAACACAGGTAGGGAAAGAACTTGGAAGGAAGACTTACAGAGGATGCAGAGCCCAGTCAATGCAGCAGCCTTCTTCCAAAGAAGAAGAGCCTGCAGTGCATGAAGTTGTGAGTACGGTCTAGCTACCTAGTAATATTTTGGGTGCCAGCACATTCAGGCATACTCCAGCTGAGTGCAAGGGTGAGTTCACGAGCCTTTGAGAAAGTAACTGTTATTCCTGACCAAAAGGAACTGTGACACTGCAATTCATTGCAAAATATTGCTGCATTGCAACACTGGGTATAAAACGATGGGAACGCAGAAAATTCCTAGCTTATGTCTTTCCACTGAAGGAAGGAGCTAGCAAAGAAGAAAGTGTGCAAGGATTCATTTAAAGGATCCAAAAGTACTGCCAGAACCTCTTTCTAACTCCAGTACCTTTAAAACCCTTCCCACTGCAGTTCTGCCATTCCTTCCTCTTCCCCATAGGCCTCTGCTGACAATTCCAATAGTGGCAGTACAGTTATAATCCACACAAAATGCATTAAAATTTGCACACCACTGAGAAGTTGGCCTGCCCCATTCACCAGTTGACCTCCACAACCAAAGCTGTCACACAGATTCCACATAGCTCGCTGGTACTCAGTATGATGTTGAGAATATCTGAAGAGTATCTTTGGCTCAGGCAGGTACAGTTTAGCAGCACATTTATACAGGAACTTAACTTCATGGGTGGTATTTTTCTTGAATGTTCTGAATTAAAGGATGGTGGTGTAGACATATAGCTAAGAGAAAGAATATAGCTCAGACATACTCACATGAAATCTGACTGGATTTTGTGAGACCCGCTTGCCATGGATTTGAATTCCACGCCTTCCAAATCAATATCTTGGGGCAAACACCACTCCACCATGTTGCCTGTAAAGAAGCAAATTTATTCAGGTAAACTTGGACACAGCACTCACTTCTAAAGAGAAAACACCAGCAACAGCAAGTTGTTGCTTCTGCATCACTGGGATGCCAGTTACAGTGCACTAACATAATTCTGGAACTTCTAAATTGTCACAGACAGTAGGTGACATACTGTACTCCACATATCTCTTGCAAGCGTTACTTGTTGCAGCACAACACCCAGATATTGCAGAACTTCTGGAGCTGTTTCTGACGCTAGTGCTATTTTGTAGGTTTATACAGTTAATCACAGAACACCTACAATTTTACCTGACAGTGGATGAGCTATGATATTAATGCTGTTCCATTCAGGCTGTCGACATAAGCATCCAGTATAGAAAGAACCCAAAATATAAACTGCTGCTTTTTAGGATGAGTTTCTGTGAGAGCTCATACTACCATCAACATCCTCCTTTGGCTATGCTTGGCAGGGTGGGTCAAACAGGAGCCCCTAAGCCAGGATCCCAATCATCACTGCTTTTCCCTGGAACCTCTCACGTGTAGTTTAGGATAGGAGGAGTTAGCTGAAGCTTTATATGCAGGTTGAGGTGATCCAAGTAATGCAACATGTTTGTGCATGCTAGAATAACCAAACAAAAAAAGCACATAAATTACAAGCTAGATCAAGATTAGCAAACGTCTGTCACCTGCCAACCCGGCCAGAAAGCATGCAGTTGTTCAGTGGAAAAGGCCACCTGAGGAGCCTGATCCTAGAACAGATGGTATCAGAGAAGTTACAAAAAGTCCCTGAAGCTGATGAAGTCGTGCCCTGCTGCTGGCAAGTTTACCATGGACAAAAAAGGAGGACTTATCTGGCTTTCCCATCGCAGCACTTCAGAGCCAAACCTGCTCATCTGGACTCTCCCAGTGCACGCAGATGTGCTCCAGGTTTACCCACTGAGTTGCTGCTCTCTGTCAGCCTGCCCATAGCAACGGCATTTGAAGTATTGTGACTTCATTTTAACAACAAAGCAAACAAACATTCTTCAGTATAATGCAATGGCAGATGCACCATGACGACGCTTTCTACTGCTACAGTCCTTCCACCGCCCTTTAGGGTAAGCATCCCAGCTGTGCTGAGACTTTTAGAGATATTTAAATATGAAGCCTCATTTCTGAAGCCTGTCTGTTGTGCCATTACTCATACTGCACAAGTATATGCGTGCACTCTCACACAGGATTTGGGCTTAGCTACTGACATTTAAATAGGCTATTTTTCTTCTCACACAGATACTGCATTCAGCAGACCTCCCCCAGCCCTGCCTGGCAGGGACTTCAAAAAAACCAACAGCATTAAGTGCGGCAACAGGAGGGGTTTCGCATCCAACTAACCACTTCTAAGCCCACAAGTGGACCTCTCCTGCAGAGCCGGGCTGGCTGGGGAGCAGCGGCAGCCGCGTGACCCCCAGCACAGCTCTGTGCAATCACACGCCAAACCACAGAGCTCTGCTGTAAAGCGTCTTCGCTTGTGAGGCATGTGAAAGGCTGGCAGAGAAAGCCAGTGACATCATGTCAGCCTGCCCGGTCCCCTGTTGGTTTTGCATATTATATATAGATGTTGACTTTTGTTGTTTGAAGGGTGTTTTTTTTTTTTTTTGTGTGTGTGTGTGTTTGGTTTTCTTCTTAAAGGTGCAAGACCCTTCCTTGAAAGGCTGAGGAGGTCAACTCTTAAGACTCTTGCCTCTTAACCACAAAACTGTGGTTAAGGCCAGATCCGCTTTTAAGTCTTGTACAACAGAGAATCACTTATTGGTCATTACCTATACACAGATCAATATGCAAGAGCACCATCGAGCAAAGGAAACTGTTTGACTATGTTTAGTCACAAAACACTACATCACGTGTAATACCTACTCCAGAGGTACTGAAGTGGACGTGGCCCAAACAGTGCCTGTTCTGCAGCAGTAGGGAAGGAAAAGACTCTTTCAAACAGATCCTTATCCTCTGCGTAACCACAAAACCAGTTCACATATCACGCAGCTTTTGTTTTTTTCTGGGATCTGTCGCTGGGAGCTGACACAAGCAACCCGCACCTGCGCTCCTGGCCGTTCCTCACACCACCTTGCCCTCTGAACGTACGGGCGACGTGGCAGTTTGAGAACAAACGCGGAGATAAAAAGAAAAAAGAGAGTTGACCTGGTGAAACAGTAGAGCAAACAAAGGAGAGACTTCACCCAGATGTGATAGTGATTGCCAGCCTGCCCGAGGAACCAGAGGAGGGAGCAATGTTGTAGAAAAAGAGGAAGCATTACCCTTCCCCACGCAGAAAGCAGCTCTTGTGTACACGGGAAGCTTTCTAAGTGAGAGTCACACAGTGTTAGAGAGCGGGCGAGAGGTTTTGCTGAGAGTCAAATCTGGAGATCTGGGAGCTGTCTCACTGCTCCGGGCCAGGTCAGAACCAGCACTCTCAGCTTCTGATGTGCAAAGCTAAGGATGTCCTTCCTCTTCCCCTGCTATTTTCTCTCCCCTGGATTTTCACATCCTTACAGAAATGATGATGGCACTAGCATTTGGTGGTCATCACCTGGCCCTCCTCACCATTAGATGTTTCCCAAGATCTTTAGGATCTGCAGCTGTGAAATGCTACCATGTTGTGCCAGGACACAAGAAGCACTAAGTGTGATGTAGCCATCACGCTGGCTCCATTTCCTGCATGGAAGAAATGCGGGACAGAAAAACAGAGTATTTGCATGTTCACTGGTGCAAAATGGATTTCTTCCTTCTCTTTTCATCTCCCTCCATTACTCACATCACCCTTTAAGCCAGCAGACTTGTGTGGGACCTCCACAAGGTTGACCATCATCACCTCCATCACAGAAAAAGGGCTAAGAAGGTGCAGCCTCTTTCAGACTATTCTGATCTGACAGAATAGATGTGGTCACGGACTTTGCTTCATCTTTCTTTATCCCCTTCCCAAAGCAAAATTTATCACTATTTTTTTTTTTTTTTGCTTGCTTTACCCAAGACAAGCATGAATCTTGGAAAGCAGACGTGATCAAACTTAATCCCAAGTAAGTCACACCTACCAGATGTATCTCCATTGCTGCCCAAGAGAGTGTTGGGTCTTCTGTTACTACCTGCCCAAGGGAACACTCTCACTAGGAAATTAAGCAGCCTTGTTAAAGCCCCTTGTGACCGTGCTCTTTAAGGTAGTTTGTACAGACTCCACGCTCACGCCTTTTCAAGCGTCAGAGCATTCCCAACTTGTCGTTCCTTGAAGGAGGGGACTGCCAAAGCGCAGGGAGCAACAAGCAGATGGCATGGTTGGCTCCCGGGCTGCCACAATTCTCCACTTAATTTACAGTTCACTTTCTGCATTAGTGCAACAGCCATCCTTTCAATAGCAGTGCAAAGAGCTCCTTCTCAAGTGCCACAAGGTTCACCATGTTGGAGGTGAGGACAGCACCACTGGTTGAGAAGCTGCCTCTGGCTCTTATGTTTGGCCACTCACACAAGCACCAACGGAGTCCCAGGGACAACAGAACTGTAACAATGGCCTGGTACCCCATAACTACTGGATACATTGAGCTTGTCTTCTTCAAGCCCTTCTAAATTTAGGAGGAAAGATGTTACATTTTTATTACTGTAGTAACCACTTCATGCTTCTACTGTAAAACACCTCTCATCCAACTGCTCACCTGTACTTGAGTAGACATTACCTGACATAACTACCAACCACCAGCAGAAATTCTGCCTTCCACGTGCCCGAGCAAGGTACCAAAGGAGGTCTGCTGTGCTTTGCTTGGGCAGGGTCAAGCAGGTTTCCAGCTCAGATGTTGAGTGGATGATGTCCTTTAAGTCACACACAAGGACCAGATCCTGTTATGAGCATTACAGAAGTCTTTCAAGCCACCTGATGTGGTTGACCCAGGAATTCCTATATCTTCTTTCTGACCCTAGCAAGTCCACACCACTGCAGCATGAAGATCTTTTTTCTGAGTCTACATCCTCCACAGGACACTTTGTCCTCCACCTGTGGAGCTGACATTTGCTGGTGTGTTCCTCACAGTCCGGTCACGTGCCTTGCATTCAGTGTCAGCACTGAGCAGCAGTGGGAGGCTGAATCTTGCAGGACTTGACAAGACTACTCCAAGGCTGATGACACCCAGCATTAACTGCACATCAGATGTGAGAAGAGCTGTTTCCCAACTTTCCCTGGACTGCATTCAAAGCAACAGCTGGTTCACACAAACTCCTGCGAAAGCTCAGCTTTCTGCCAACCAAGAAAATCTCACCATTTCGTAGAAGGCATATGCTCTCAGATTGAAATACAACCTCCCGTTGCTGCAGTCATCCGGACTCTTCCGTGTTTTGGATACTTATGAGAAACACCTCCCCTTTCCATCTCCTTTTGGAAAGACGACATCCAATCTCATTTTGAATTTCGATGAGTCAAGAAACTCTGACCTCTAGATTGAAGACACCTCTCTATGGTGCAGTATGAAATGGGTAACTTCTCAAAAGCCCTTTGCTGTTTCAGGACACAGCAGCCGTGCTATCTCGCAGCGTGCGTTTCTGACAGCACATTGCACCTGAGGTGCCGTTCTTTTCACTGCCTCCTTGGGATTTTCAGTTCAAGACAAGGATTCAGTCTTCACTATCAGGACCCTCTTGAGAACATGATGTCTGTTACCTCCCCCTTCCAGCAGAAGAAGCTCACCATGCTTCACAGAGCTCCTTCCTGTCTCCAGTACTTTTGCTATGGATTTACTTAGAATGTGTCTGTCTACAGAGGAGAGGGTCTCACTCCCAGAACTAGATGCAAATGGGCTTCTGCACCTCCCCAGCTACTTCCTAAGCTCTCTGATTGTACCAAGACTTTCAGCTATGCCTTTGCACCTCAGGCTGGTACCAGGCAGCTGAAAGACCCAACAATCTGTCTTGGGACCCCTAAGCACAGTACCTGTGTTAACAGATGCAAGGTGGGTGCTACTTCCTACCTGTGTCAGATCATCCTGTCTTGTTGATACCGCTAGAGCTGCAAGACTAAGAATACAAAGTTGTTTTATGAAATGCTGATTTGCAGGCTTGAAATTAGTAACCTCCATCAGTAAAAGAAGTGATGCAACACCAAAGTCCAACAGTGCCAAAGGAGACGGATATGGCAGTGAAAAGTGGAAAAAACATTCCCTCACCCGTCTCCTCTGCCCCCCTGGATCACTGCACTCCACTCCAAAGCACTAGGAGTCCCAGAGATCCTATCAGAGCCCAACCTCTAAACACGCAGGTCACCAAGAAACACACAGCCAAGCTGCTGCTGCTGGGGATCATGCCCTGCGTGCCGGGCAGATTTACACCTGCCATCACCGCTGCCCACTGTCCATGGGTGCAGACAGGTCCACAGCACGGAGGCAGAAGGATGCTCTTGAGATGCTGCTAACAGGTTGGTGCCGCCAAGGCAGCGCCGGGCAGAGGCTCAGCCTGAGGCCTGGACGCAGTGCTGGGCACAGGGGGTGCCCCAGCACCGGCCGCACGATCCCCGTCCCGTATCCCGCAGCGGGGCAGCGCTATGCCCGCCCCTGCCCGGCTCACCGTCTCTCCTCGGAGCGGCACCAGCAAGAGCGCCGTCCTCCCGTCAGAACTTCTCGGCGACATGGAGACTAAACGCAACCCCCCTCATATTCCGCTTTCGGCCAAACCCCCACGGCCCCCAGTCCGCACGGCGTTCTCGGGAGGCCAGACGGGGCACGGGGGACCGGCAGCAGTGCCGGGAAGCCGCGCTCTCCCGTGGGAGCAGGTACAGCCCGGCTCCCGCAGGCCGCTCTCCGCTGGGGTCCGGCGACCCTGCCCTAACGGCGGGCGGGGAGCGGTCCCCGCGGGAGGAGGGATACAAGCCGCGGGCACCCCGATCCCGATCCATCTCACGCCAGCGGCACCGGGAGCCCAGGCCCGACCATTGCAGGCCCCGGTCCCCCGCGCCCCGTCCCGCCCGCCCCCGACGCCGCTCACCCGTGCGGGGGTCGAAGGTGACCACGAAGACGGCCACGATCTGGTCCTCCTCCGCCTCCGTCCGCGGCGGCCCCGCCGCCTCCGCCGGCCCCGCGTCGCCCCACGGACCCGCGCTCCAGCCGCCGCCGAGCCGCCGCCCGCCGCCACTGTCCGCTTCGGCCGCGGGCGGCGGCGCCGACACGGCGGGGCCCTCGGCCCAGAAGAGCAGCGGCGCCTCGTCTGCGCGCTCCACCATGGCCGCGGTCCCCCCGCCCGCACGGCGCCGCGCCGCACCCCCAGCTCCGCACCGGCCGCCGGCGGGGGGCGGCTCCGGGGCGGGAACGCTACGGGAGCGGGGACGCGGAGGGCCACGCCCCCAACGCGTAGGGGGTGGGACCAGGTAGGGAGGCGTGGCTTCTCGCTGAGGGGGCGTGGCTGCCCGCTGAGGGGGCGCGGCATGCCATCGGGGGCGGGGCATGGCGCCGAACGCGTGTTGGCGGGGGCGCGGTACTGGTAGCTTGGAGACCAGACCTTGGGACTGTGGAGGGGGCCTGGAAGGAGCTGGAGATAACCGAGGGGTAGCCTGGCAGGGGGCTCCCGGCTTCTGTGCTCTCCAGTGCCAGCTCCTGAGTGTGCGTGGGAGGATCGTCCCCCTGTACTGGGCGCTGGTGAGGCCCCACTTTGAATCCTGTGTTCAGGTTTGGGCCCGTCACCACAAGACAGACATTGAGGTGCTGGAGAGCGTTCACAGAAGGGCAACAAAGCTGGTGAAGGGTCTGGAGCACAAGTCTGATGAGGAGTGGCTGAGGGAACTGGGGCTGTTTATCCTGGAGAAAATGAGGCTGAGGGGAGACCTTATTACTCTCTACAACTACCTGAAAGGACGTTGTAGCATGGAGGGTGTTGGTCTCTTCTCCCAAGTAGCAACTGATAGGACAAGAGGAAGTTGCCCCAAGTTGTGCCAGGGGAGGTTTAGATTGGATATTAGGAAAAATTTCCTCACATAAAGGCTTATGAAGCAGTGAAACAGGCTGCCTAGAGAAGCAGTTGAGTCAACATCCCTGGAGGTGTTTAAAAGACATGTAGATGAGCTTCTTAGGGACATAGTTTAGTGCCAGTGTTAGGTTAATGGCTGGACTCTATGATCTTGACGGTCTCTTCCAACCCAAATGATTCTATATGACTGGGGACTCCCTAAGGCAAGGCACCCACCTCTCCATGTGTCACTCCCTGCCCAAGGGCAGAGCTGGATGCCTGTATTCTGTCCCCCCCAGCCTGTGACCCCAGTGCAGACCAGCTGCCTGTTTGAGCAGGAATGCTAAGCGGGAGCCCTGTTGAGCCCATCCTACTGCATGAGCCAAGGGAGCTGAGCAGAGCAGCCTTAGGGCAGGAATGGGGCAGCCTCCTGCACCCCAAAATTGCTGCAGTGGAAGCTGCAAGTCACAAAGCCGAGAGAGTCAGTGATACTGATCCAGTGTATACTGGTGCGTATATACTATATATATACATATATATGTGCTATAGAAGGATGTGAAACAGTTTTCAGAGGATCAGGTGTGATCAGCTTGAGATCAAAAGATGGAGACACAAGTATGACCAAGGCATCCACAGGCAGCCAATGTCTGTGTAATTACCATCCTCATTACACTACCAACAATGCCATTAAGTGTCATTAGGTTTAACTCGGTTCCCTAGGACTTTCTGATTAATTGGATTACCCAATTAAGCAGACCACAATTAAAGGGAAGATATTGTCATAAAAGCCTTAATTGTCCAACTTTTTTCCTGTTGAGTAGCTCTGAGTGTTCAATACACCATTAAGAAACTCATCATCCAGTTTCCTCAACAGTGGGTTTTGGTTTTTTCTCTCTTTTTTTTTTTTTTTCTTGTTACATTAGCATCCATTTGCTGTGAGCTTCATTTCAGACAGCTCTAACACCGAGTGGGCATTTTGTTTCACAAAGCCCATGCACAAGTTTACTTTGCAGCGCTATAAACCACCGTAGGTGGTGTTTAGCAGATGGAGTTTTTCATGGAAGGTGACTGGTAAAGAAAAAAGAAAGCCAAACCTTGCACAGTATTTTGTTACTGTATAAAGAAAAGCCAGATTCTGCAAATACTTCGCCACATGCTTCTCTTTAACCATACAGACAGTGCCAATCTTCATTTTAATGATTTTTTTCTTTGCACGTCGGTGATGCTAAAATGATAGCTCATTTCTCTCCTCTCCTTCATGCCCACAGCGGTGCTGGCATGAATGTCCGTCTGTCCCTTGGCAATCCAGGCAGGGGAAACAAATCCCAAATAAAAATTCCTCCTCAACACACATGGGCTATTTGTGATGCTGAGCCATTCCTGGTCCCCTTTGCTGTGTGGGGACAGCAGCCAGTGATGGGGAGCAGAGGCTGCCGGTGCTGGCTTTGAGATACGTGAAATGTCATCACACTCCGAGCTCCTGGCTTTTGGTGAAAAAGGAACAAGAGGCCTGGCAGCACCAGAGCTTTTGCGCTGCTTTGGCCAGCAATCTGGAACTGAAGGGGGCACACAGTTTGTTGGATATATGCAAAAAACAAAAGGCACATTTTCTACTCTATTATTTCACCAAAAATCGAAAAGGCCTAGGCCAGGAGAGAATATTGCCCTTTTGGGAGAAAAACACTCTCCTTCAAAAGAAAATGAACACATTTCCCCTCCAGCTGAAGGCTGAGAAAATTGTCATCAGATCTTTGAGTAGTCCTCCAGATAAAAATATGAACTGAACATGTGATGGCTTTTACTTAGAAGATATGAACAAGTTGGGCCTTCTTTGCACAGCAAGTCCAACTTTTTTCTTATCACATTCCTCCTTAGAAAAATGGATTCTGCCTCTAAAACTAGAGGAAAAATAAAAAAGGAGAAAGTGCTCCAGATGGGATTGAAAACTGTGGTCTGAAGGAGTTTCATTGCTGGGTTATTAATCAAAATGTAGTTATGGGGAATAAAAGCATTATTTCTTTAGATTTATGTGGGGGACTACGGCGGGTCCGTGGATTTCCTGGTGGAGGGCATGGGAACAGAAATTAGCCTTGAAGATATTAAGGCCTACCCATGAGAAGGATGGGAGTGGGGGGGTGTCTGGAGATGTTGAGGATGTGCCCGTGGGAGAGAAGGGAGTGGGGGAGTGGCATTGATGGTGGCAAGGGTAGCCGGTGAGATGTTGCTGCTGTGACTTGTAACCAATAGTGAAGAGACAGATGAATTGGTAAAACTGTATAAAAATGCACTTGTGGCAATACTACTACTTTCATCCTGGAAGAACTTGGTCTATGTCATTTGTCCGTCTCAACCGTGACAGATTTAAAATATCCAGGGCTCCAAGTACCAAACATCTGGTTAATACGGTCAGATCCCAGCAGCACTAAAGTGGTCCCATCATAGGATCTCCGCTGGCCAGATGCTGCAGAGATAGCTTTTCACAGCCAAAAGCAGCCTGTGCCAGAACCTCCAGGCCTGTGGGCCTCTCTGGAGGTCAGGTGCAGGGAGATGCAGCAGCCGCATGGCAGGAGAAGGGAGACTGCAGGGCAGCAACAGGCTCTGTGCTTGGGAGAAACACTACAACCCTGGGCCAGATGTGGCAATAAAACCAATTCTGAGTTCTTGGCACATTCTCCTCATGCAGCTTCAGTGGCCTGTGTCAAATGAATCGCTAGTCTCAGTCTTAACAGGCAACTTAGGATCCGAGGGAATGTCAGGAAGATATACCAAGGGAGGTTTAGGTTGGACATTTAGGAAAAGGTTCTTCACCCAAAGGGTGGTAAAGCACTGGAACAGGCTCCCCAGGGAGGTGTCACAGCCCCAAGCCTGACAGTGTTCAAGAAGAGACTGGACAATGCCCTCAGATACACAGTGTGAATTTTGGTGTTGTCCTATGCAGGAACAGGAGTTGGACTCAATGATCCTTGTGAGTCCCTTCCAACTCAGGACATTTAATGATTCAGAGACCCATATGCCCATACTTTTCATTCAAAGACCAGGTTGGGAGGGCCAAGTGACCTCAGATCAACATGTCCCTTTATTTTCTGGTGGGAATTCCCCTTGACATCTGCACAGGGAAGCCCATCAGTCCTGACAAACCCCCATCTCCTCTGGGCTGGGGGTTCTTCCATGTCCAATTTCTGCACATCCTTCCAGCAGCTCTCCTTGATGCTAAGAAAAGGCTGTGGTAACCTTGTTCCCAGTTGAAGTTTACTCTGGTCCCTCTTCAAAACACAGGCTCACCAAGGCACAGAAAGATCCCTGTTTTTTACAGAGAGGTGCAGCAAGATGGGACATTGACCTACTCCTGGTGAGCAGAAGAGCAACCTTACCTGCAGAGCTGCCTTTGACATCGCAGCCACCTTCTCACTTCTGTCCCTTGAAACCTTAAGATGGGAACTCATACAAAGACCCATGTATGGTCCCTGACTCTCTCCTGAAGTCTAGCACATTATAAATGAGGCTACTGACCTCTCTGTGCAGACTGCAACACTTGTCCAAACTAACAGACATCTAAATGCAGGAAGTGAAATTCAGACTTAAACGAAGGAAGCACAGGGCCCCTGTCACCGCAAGACTAATTGCTTATACAAGTAAAGCCCCCAAAGACTGCATCTCTGATGGGATTAACAGAGCAGACTGGCTGTCAGCAAACATCACCTCCCCGGAGGCCCAGGGAAGCTGGAGGAGGGAAGAGCGTGCAGAAGCAAGGAGATGACTCAGAGGGAGCCCTGGCTCTCTGCAGAGCTGGGTGCAGGTGCAGCAAACCCACATCCACAGCGAAATCCCTCAGCCACCAACTTCCCTAAGCACAGGCAGCTGTGCAGAGGTGCTGCTGAGCTCCAGATGTTTCCCATTAGCAATGGCCCAGGTGTGGAGTGGTTATAAATGCACCAGGGCAGGAGAGGGGGTGTCTGTGGGGTATCTGGTCACTGTTTGGGGCACCCTCTGTTTTTGCAGCTGTATGTAGCATGGGTTCTTTTTCTCTAGTTGAGAAATTTAAGGTAGAAGAGGATGAGGGGAGGGCTGATGTGTGGTGTTCTTTGGGATTTGATTGCTCTGTTTCTATGTGTGATGAGAGTAGTGGATGAAGTATTGCTGGGTGGTGAAGTTGCCTTGGAGGCTTACTGGGAGAGGCAGTGACTTCTGAGTTCTGCCTTGCACCAACAAGGTGAAAAGCAGCATCTGTTTTTATGTGAACGGTAACTGAATGGATTTGTAGTTGGTGATCCTGGGGTACTGTTCCTTAACCGATCTCACTAAATTACATCTATGAGTGATCAAGGCTTCTGTGTATGTGGGATTGGAGTAGGGGAATGCATGTGGTGAGTAGAATCAATGCCTTTGATGAGGTAAGGCAGAGTGGTTACTCTGTGTAAATAACACTGCCTTCCTCTCTCTCTCTGCCCTTCTTCCTCTAACAAGGCAGGCCAGTATCAGCTATACCTGTTCCATTTCATATGGTGAAATGGATGACTGGGACAACAGTGATGAATTCATTCAGAAGCTGGATTTTTCCAGCTCTGACGAAGAGAGTGAAGACAGAAGTGTACATGTGGAGGATGCCCTGAGCTCCAGCCCAACCCAGAGCTGCAAGTTCCAGAAGTGGCAAGGGAGCAGTCCTCTGCCAGCAAGCCCTCAGAGAAAGCTCAGTGAGATCTTCCTGAGCAGGACAAAAGCTTGGGTGAGTCCCACCCTGAAGACTTCCCCGGCTGTGAGCAAGAGCAGAGGTAATGCTGAGACACCGCTGCACATCACCTGGAAAAAGCTGCAGCTGTGTGACACCCCATACACTCCCAAGGTAATGGCATGTATCAATCTGTGTCTGAGCAGGCAGGGACTGTGGCATCACTGGGGCTTCACTGTGTGGGTGGTGAGGAGATCTGTTGCTAGCTCTGTGGAAAGCATTTTTTTTGTGTTGGTGTTGTTAGCCTTCTACTCTTTCCTTAAAAACATACTGTGAGCTCCTTAACTATGGAATGGTTATTATGTGGGTGTGAATAGAAACCTATGTGTGGGAGCAAGTGTCTTGACTCTGTCCAAGATGTTAAAACCAGGCAGTTGTTGGGCCAGTCTGACAACAAAAAAAAAAGGCGGGGGGGGGGGGGGGGGGCAACCATGTGCCTTGGCTGCCTGTGCACCCCTCACACTCTGCTCGGGGAGCGGACATCTGTAGCATCTCTGTAGGAAGTGCACACTGTCACACTGTGCTCCCAGAAGGATAAATGTATCTCTCTTCAAGGAGCTCCTCATTCCATGGGGAGCTTGGAGACAGGCAGCTGCCCTGACTGCTCTGTTCAGTGCATTTTTGGATCAAAGTGGGTTTTCTTTTGACAAAGAAAGTTGGAAATGGTGTTGTGGCTGGGGCATGCTTTGTCTGGCAAGTCTGGATTGCTTGCAAGCAGCTTGTTGTCCTGTGATGCTGGTTCTTTTTGTGTGAAACTGAGTTGCTTGGAGAACTTGGGGAAAGCAGGACTTTGTTCTCAGCATAGCAAATTCCCTGTGGAAGGAGTAACAAGTCAGTGTGTGCTTGTGTAGGAAGGTTAGCCTGTCTTCCTCTGTGTCAGTGTCCTAAAATGTAACTTAACTACTGAGCTAGTTTCTTGGAAGAATGGTCCTAGCCCCTATTTTCTGTGGAACTTCTTGCATAGGGTATAATACACCTGGTTTTTATCTTCTGTAAACACAAGTGGACACTTAAGAGTTAGCTTCTCTGTTCCTAATAACTTCTGTTCTGCGCACTGGCTTCTAGCATTCATGACTTGCAATGAAATGTAGCTCTTTCGGGCCTCTCTCAATATTCCTGCTCTATTGATAGACTGGTTGCTCCTTTGCTTAAGTGGTGCACACAAGATCCCTTTAGTACTTCTGATCTAGGATTTTATTTCTGTCCCTATCAAGGAACCTGATTATGTTGTGAGAAGTGTGGTCCTATGGCCACATATGACTAACAATGTGGCCATAGTTACTGCTGCCTGTTGCTCTCTAGGGGAAACTGACTCTAAATGGCTGCACCCCTAATAAGCTTTTATAAGAGATCTCCCTCAATCTCATCCCAAAACAGGTTAGAGGTCTAGAATTTCTTCCAGACCAGATGGGCTACTGGTAGCGCAGGGTACTTTCAGTGTGTGCTCTTGTGAAGGTCACGTGTTGGCTGGATGCTTCAAGACATGATGCCTGTGGTTTTGTCACCTTGTAGCCCATGAGAATCAATTGCACTAAACCAACAATTTATTTTCCCGTGCTGTTTTCTGGGAGAAAGGTCTTGATTTCCAAGTGTGGTGTAAAGGTGGGCACAAAACAGCCTAAATCAGCTTATAAGTGTGGCTGTGAGCATTGATCTTAGAACACTTAAAGGTGAGAGAAAGGGTAAGAGGGTGGAGTCATGTGGGCACTGGAGCCTGAGCTCAGATGCATGGCAGAAGAGGCAAATGATTGTATTTTTTTGGACTTGCCCGGTCTCAGAACAGATTGCTAGATTGGTAGCTGCCTAATTTACTCTGTATGGCAGCAGCTACTCTCAGATGATATTACAGGAAACAAGCCTTCTTGATTATGAAATAGAGCCCTAGTAGAGCAGATGGGAATCGCATGCATGCAGTGGTATTTTAGATCCCTTTGACTTGTGCCTAGACTAGAACATAGCCACAAATCTATGGAGCTTCTAGGCTACTAGGTAAATTGGGCTTAGACATATCCTGCTTTTGATACATCCATACACAGAAATTTTTGATCCAAGAACAAGGGAATGCAGGCTAGAGCTTGAGACTGTGGTCAAGAAGCACTTCCAGGATCACAGTAAACCAGTTACTGAACTTCCAAGTATGGTCTAGAAATAGAGGAGTGTCCTAGAAGTAGCTATATCCATAAGTGCAGCATCATTTAGGTGGCTGCAGTTTTAGGATTTTTTATTTTTTGTTTCCAAAAACTTTCAATGAGAGAAGGGAGGAACTCTAGATGTGAATGAAGACATGGCTCCAGGATCATAAGAGTGAGACCACTGTTGATCAAAAAGATATAGAAGTATCTTTATGTTCATGACAGGAAGAGTTCTGAGCTCTTGAAGGGTTTTTAGCTAAAAGAAAGAGATGTTAAAAACCCCTTTATAACTTATACTAGTCTCTTGAAGCTGAAACAAGTGAAATTCAAACTGAAAATCCAAACTTTTATTTAAAAAAAGCTGACAGTTACTGAAGGGATCAGATTACTGTCATCATGGAAAGTGGATTTTTCCCTTCTTCAGATCAAGACGGGGTGCTTCTCTGAAGTTATGCTTTACTCAGCCCAAGGCTTTGGGCTGCTGGTTAAAGCCCAGTGGCCTGTTTTCTGTGAGAAGGTAGATTAGAAGATCCAGAGGTTCCTTATGAACTTAATTTCTGAAAATTTAATTTTTCTTCTCAAGGGGAACTGTTTCCTGATGATTTTGCCAGTAGCCCTGTAAAAATACTTCTATAAACTTCCCCTATTCTAATGCTACTTATTGCTGAGGAACTGAAAGGGAAATCTGGTGATGTCCTGTCTTGTCTTTCTGACAAACCTGTCCTGACCAAACTGGTGCAACAGTTCAGGTGTGACAGAACTGTATCTTCCAAGTTAATGCAACTGATGATGCAATTTCTGCAGCTCTGTAGGTGGGGAAAGATGAGTGTCTGGCTTCTCTTTTGCCTCCCAAAATGGCTCTGCAGGCCTCACCAAAGTGAGGAGGGAATAGAGGCTGAAAGGGCTTAGTGAAAAATGTAGCACTTTGTTGAAGGAGAAGAAAACTGCCAGGATTAAATCAGTTATTCAGGGTTTTAATAATTCAGCTATCCTGAGGAAGAAAGCTGAGTTTGCCTTGATTTGCAGGAGACCAGATATTTTATTCTGACATAGAAACAACAAAACATTTTGCTGGTTTATCTGCCACTTTTTTTTTTTTTCCCCCCACAATACAGAGCCTGTTATCAAAGGCAGCTTTTCCTTCACATGAGACAAAGGTCCCACCTAAAGGCTTCCGACATCTGAGATTTACTCCCGGTGCTGACTCGGATGACTCTACCCAAGCCTCTCTTGTCAACATTAATCCCTTTACACCAGAGTCATATCGACAAATGCTCTTTCCTCCTAATGGCAAGCGGAAGACCAGAGGAGAGCTGTAAGTGAACTTCTCTTAAGTAACAGGTGGAAAGGAGACTGTTTAAAGGAGATAAGTAATGATGGAGACATTTAGTACCTGGACTTGTTTGTTAACAGTGAATCATTCACTTCCGTACCATTCATTGGTGCAGAGCAAACATTAGCAGACATATGAAAGTAATAGAAATATAAATAAGATAAATCATTTTCTTTGTTCAGAAATGTAAGTAGGGAATCACCAGCTAACTTCAGTGCTGTGGCTGTAGGAGAAAATTGTTCCTCGTTCTTGACCATGAGTAGAATGGAGTTTGATTCAGTTATGCACATACCCAAACCCTGGAAGAAATTAGGTGCATGTTTGCATGTAATCCAGCTTTTAGGATAGGTGCAGGCTACTGCTGACCTGCAGTTCCACTTCTGGTCTAGGTTAACCAAGCCACAAATGTAGTCAAATACTTGTGTGCTACAACAGTGTTCAGCTTCTTTCATAGCCCCAACTGTAACAGATGCTCAGTTGGGATTCCCCTTAAAAAGCACAGCAGGGCAGTGTTCTCCTAGACTAGGAGCTTGTTGTACAAGGTCATCTCCCATGTACCTTTGCCACTAGTAAGGTGGACAGGAGAATGATGCCCCTGAAGGATACTACTCTGTCCTGTGGGCTGAAGTGGAGGCTTTCTAAATGGAAACAAAGACTTTCTAGCTTGGGACTACAGTCTGTAAGGCCTCAACTAGAAACTCATGGTGTATTTACACTCTACAAAATATATCCTTAATTGAATCATGAAGCAAGGTTTGGAGATTCTTTTGAAAAATGTTGCAATTTCAAATCTCAGTTGGATTGTTGCCCTGAAGTGATACATCCAGACTTTTTTAAACTTCTCTTATAGGAGGGATCCTGATCCAAGAAACCAGATAAAACAGGAGCTACCTGCAAAGGTAAGTATGTGTATTTACCCCCACAGAGAAGGGTAAATATTTCGTGCTTGATGAAATTTATTTTGCTATTGGAGTATAAGTCATGGCATCGAGACAAAGGATGAATACCAATGACAGAATAATTCCAAGCTGAATGTTTTATGTTAACATTTGTTTGAGACAACAAACTCTTAAATGATTCCTGTCTTGAAAGGAAACTTGTACTAAAGTGGATCTGAAACTTTGACAACTAATCCTAAAATATATTGATTTTGGTCAGGAGGTCTTTCTAGGAAATATAATTTGGGTTCCTTGGGGGGAACTGTATTAGTGTATTATTGAGATACTACAAATGCTGACCTTTGTGGTCTGAAAAACAGCAGGTATACTGTTGTTCCTATGAATCAGTGCACTGAGCATCTCTGGATGTGGATGGGACATGGCTTCTATATTGCAAATAATACAGGACCTTCACTGCAAAAACACAGACTGAGCTGAACAGTCTGACATGGATAAGTACTGACGGCTGAGGTTCAGTCACAACAGTCACAATGGTGAACTTTTGAAGCAAGGCAGCAAATTTGGAACTAACTTTCAGTAGGAAAATGTCCAGCTGGAGGAGGGGGGTGCCTGTGTGCCTTGGGGTCTAAGGGAAGACCCCACCACAGCTTACATAGCTACAGGACAGCAAATGCAGAACCAAGTTCTCTTGCTGTTGCTGCTAAACCTCAGTGGTGGGCTGTGTTGGCCTGGCTGCACAGGGCAGGGGACAAGGTGTCATGTACCCCCAACTGCACTGGTAGGACTGGGCAGCTGGTGTGGGAACCCACATCCTGCAGTCACCTTCCTTCTTCACAGTTTTATCTGGGGGAAAGATACTCATCTGGCTGGCTTCTGGAAGGCAAGCCAAGACTGAACTAAGTAGTGTTCAGATGAGATAACAGAAAAAAAAAAATCTCAATTTTCCTGAGTAGCCCCTTGAAAGAAGTATCTGTCTTTTGCAGGTAGGTAGAATTGTTTGTTCACTGTAATTGTGAAGTAATCAGGCTTACTGGAAGCATAATGGTACCCTCTAGCTGAGAAGACCGACATTGCATGGTCTCCAGCTGTGTAGTTAATGTGGTACCAGGTAACATCCGAGGCTACAATTATCATTTTCCTAAAAAAACCCAAAAGCCTCCATTGTGACTTGCTGAATTATTATTCTGCTTGAGCACTGATTAGAATGAACATATAATATAGCTATAAAATTGTGTACTAGGAGTTATCTATCTTCCTCGAGCTTTTAAGATGCTGTAAAATATAGCTGCCTTATGAAATATAACCTGTTGCAAAGGGCTGATATTTCACATGGGCCATATCTTATTGGCTCCTTGACTCTACCCTTTAAGGTCATATACCATATACTAGCATCAATCTCAGTGGTGGTTATGTGGAAACCACTGTGCAACACAAACCACTGTCCCTCTAAGGGATGCAGGAGGATGATGAAAAATCATGTAGTTCACTCTGTTCGCTTCATGCTCCACTGCTTATCTCTTCTTATCTCCCCTGCAAGCAGATATCACTCTACAAGCAGTGCTGGCAGCTCCTATTTCCCTAGTGATTGTTACAGGAGCAATGATGATGTTGCAGCTGTTCTTCAGGCTTTCAGCCCTTTGTAGAAAAGTGGCTCCTGGTGAGAAATCACTGAGAGTACAAACTGAGATGCTGGGACCTGCTAATCTGCTGTTAGTCAACAGCTGGTGCCTCAGACCTGATGAGAGCCTGAACTGATGCAGAACGTCCTTGCTGCAGGCAACCATAGCTGCCAGGGTAAAGCAGCTCTCAAGCCAACACACTAAGCTTCTCTCCCAACCTCAAAATAAGCAATAGCTCTTATTTAAACACAAGCTCAGTACATGAGTGTGGCTAATTCAGTGGTACTGGAATTCCACCTACCAAGGCTGGTGATAGGTCTTCTTGAGTCTGCAATAGCTGGGGAAAAGACAAGTATTTTGTTGTCTGCTGTTGATCCCTGACTCCATTGGCTAGGAGTCTAGGAAATGGGCAGGGCTGCCAAGAGAAGAGATGTGATGGTAGTAACCCAAGGAGGCTTAGGCACATACAGCCAACTAGACTACAATTCTCCTTAGCTGCAATTTCTACCTCTGTGGCTAGCAAGTCATGATTTAAAAACAAAACAAAACAAGAAAAAACAAATCTTGGCCAAGTCAGGCCAAGATGGCCTTTGTTAGAGATGCTTTTTCTGACTGCCTAAGTAGAAAGTAGTGTTTCAAGAACAACTGACCATGTACCTACATGTGTGCCTGGATGAATGTCCAGGATGGGAGAAGGAGCAACATGGGTGCTCTGTGAGAGCAAGTGCTACACAGATCTAAAAATGTGATGGATGCCATTACCTAAGTCCTTCAACTCATACTTGTGTTTTTTGCTGGTTTTGTGACCTTGTAGAGATATCCTTTGAAAGAGAGCAACATGGTTTCCCGCTACAAGAAGGAGTTTCTGGAACTAGAAAAGATTGGTGTGGGGGAATTTGGCTCTGTCTACAAATGCATCAAACGCCTTGATGGGTGTGTTTATGCCATCAAACGCTCCAAGAAGCCCCTGGCAGGATCCTCAGATGAGTGAGTGTGCTAGCTAAAAACTGCCAGTTGAAATGATGGGCATGTTCTTGGGAGGTGTGATGGGGAAGGAGGGAGTGTGGATCTAAAGGTATCTGAGGGGTGGCATGAGCAAAAACTGGCTGCTGTTAAACTCTCAAATAACAGTTGGAAGAGTGGGGGAGTTACCACTGCAGGACTATTGAATATAAATGTCTGAGAAAGGGAAGAAACCACATGCATTGCAAAGTGAGATGACAGCTTACCTGAGCTCCTTGGGACCATGCAGCCAGTCTCTTTTAAACAATAACTATCAAACGGTTCTCTTTTTGGTATGTCCCTCCCTGCTGTAGAGCCAGCACTGTTCACATCTGTATTGACTAGCTACTGTTGTCCTGCATGCTGAAGCAGTCTTTGAAGCTGCCTTTGCCTCTTTAACAAAAGGCTGGCTCAGTGATACTATTTTTTTGACAGCTGTTCAGCATATTTGAGCAAGGGCAGGTTTTGCTTCAGCAGCTGTAAGAGCCAATCCACTAGCCAATAAGTCAAGAGAAAGTCCTGAATGCCTCTGCTTCCCCTTCCTTGAGCCAGGCTACAAAGCAGAGCTGCTCTTGTGGTCCCAAGCAGGACCCTGGCACCCTGTCACCTCTTTTCTGTGTTGGCTTCTCTAGGCAGCTGGCACTGCGTGAGGTTTATGCTCACGCTGTCCTCGGACACCACCCTCATGTTGTGCGCTACTACTCGGCATGGGCAGAGGATGATCACATGATTATCCAAAATGAACACTGCAATGGTAAGAGCTGTGACCTTGTTAAAGGCCAAGATCTCAGGATGGGTGCAGTTATTTTCTTTTGTACTTAAACATGGACATTTTGGCTCACAACAAAGCAAACTGCACTGGGGTTACTGTTTCACAGATCATCCTTAAGGACTTAATATTTAGACAAAGCTCTGAATGCTGCCAGTGTCTTACAAGTAGTGAATACCTTCCAGTTTGTGGGGTTTTAAAACTATTCCTCTGTGTTGGCTGGCCTGGAAAAGTATTCCCTGTGCTGATGCTTGGAACTGTGTCTGGGACTGCTCAGGTAAAACCTGATAGGAGTGACTCAAGAGCAGCAAACTTAAGTGGTGTCATGTATCTCAATAAGTCCTTCTTAATGAAGGAGAGTAATTATTTGAATAATGGCTACTTGGTTGAGATGAAGGCACCTTGCATCTTGGCTAGAATAAAGGGCTCAACAGCTGCAGAGGAACAGAGCTAAATCTGAGGTGAACTGTAAATGGGTAAATTGTAAATGGGCTGGTTTTGGGAGACATTGGAAAAGACACCCATAGGTGTCTACCAGAGCTCTACCAGAGGAGCTGAAAGGAAATATGTAGCTCTTATCTTTCAACTGCTCCTGCAGTTTTGGGGCTCAATGATGAGTGGTGATAGTTGTTTGGAGTAATGACTTCAAATCTACTAAAGGTAACCATGAAACATGGTGATCATTGCTGTAGTATTGAAGCGTCTCTTGCATTCTAGTGGATGAAATCTGAGACTAAAGGAGAAGCGGTAAAAGGAAGGCCGATGGGGAGAGAGTCTGTGGTATTTGCTAGTCCTGAAATAGCTGGAGCACCTTAATGGAAACCCACATAACTGTTTCTGTGTCAAATGTTACGTTCTTCAATCAAAAAATCTGCTAGTGGGAGCTTAATTTCCTTGCTTTCACATTCATATGCCTGCTTTCTGCCTGTTAGTGTGGGAAAAGTATTTAACTTTTCCACTGCTCACTTTGCGGCAGCAGCAGCATCACCAGCAGGACAACCCTTCTGGTGTTGTAGGTAGACCTGCAGTTGCTCAGTCCTTGGCAGGCAGGAGGCAAAGGTGCTCTGAGGCTGAAGCCAAATGGTGGTGTCCAAGTTTGATCACCAGAGCACATGTAGGTGGTCTTGTACGGGTTTGTCACCAGCAAGTCTGCAGGTGCTCTGGGCAATAGTTTCTGCTAAGCTCTTTAAAACCTGCTGCTCCATAAAATCTTTGTCAGGTCTCAGACTGGCCGTTTTCACCTAGGTGGGAGCCTCCAAGACATGCTGCTGGAAAATGCGAAGCTTGGCCAGTATTTCCCAGAAGCTGAGCTGAAAGAAATATTGTTACAAGTCTCCATGGGGCTAAAATATATCCACAACTCTGGCCTTGTGCACCTGGATATCAAACCTAGTAAGTATAGTGCTGTCCCTTGAGGGGTCCTCCAAGTGACTCTTCAGGGGTAGGACCTGTAAAATATCCTTCTGACTGGACTTACTATAGCGCTTCAAAGGAAAAAGAATCTTGCCCTAAAAGGTGAATGTCTTGTGGGTTTTTTAATCTTGCCACTACTGCTGCTCTAAAACAGCCTTCTCTGATAGTTGGCAGCATTTACTTCTGTTTCATTATCTTCATAATCCTTGCTCATGGGAATCACTTTCACACAGGTGGAGCAAGTAGGGCTGCTAATGAAGACAAGGACTTCCTTATTTGCTGCTGTCTTGTTGCACAACACTTGACCTTTGAATGTGAGAGCTGGAGTGAAAAGTGAATATTTATTGTACTTCCCCTGAGGGATTAAGTTCCTGCAAAAAGTAGTAACAAGCTTTTCTCTGTGCAGCTGAAGATGGGCACCTCCAGGGCTATGGTCTCCCCCACAGTCACATAATTATGTCCTTACAGTGGAGCTCCTCTTTCCTGCTGAAATAATGCTTCTAGCTTGGGGAGCAGAGGGAGGGGTGGAAAAGTCGATTGCACTGATTTTATGCACAAGATACAACTGCCTTCTGTCAGCTTTATTGCTGAATATGTAAACTAGGCAGAAAGTGGATTAACAGGTGGGACACGTGCAGAATTTCTGTCTGCAAAGCTCAACTAGCTTGACAGGTGAGATTTCTATGAAGTTGTCAAGCTGCTGCGGTCCGGCTACTGATATCACACTCTTGCTAAACTTCCCTGTCTTGCAGGTAATATCTTCATCTGTCACAAGCTGGCAGTTGCAGGCCCTGCTGAGCAGGAAGATAGTGACAGTGAAGATGAATTTTCTTCTGGTGTGGTGTATAAGATAGGTAGGTTTTAGCCCACTTATCAACTAGCTTAAGACTAGGGCCGCTCATTACTGTTCTTGCTGGCTGAAGAGACTTGCGTACAAAACTGGTGGCATAGTCCTGAATGCCTCTGCTATTTACCAGAAGTAACTCCTCTAGAGAGACAATTCCTAGAAAACTCATGTGCTTGTTTCAAAGCCAATATTTCTGAGTTAGGGGCAAGTTTGCTCTTACTCAGCATTTCCTGATTGCTCTGTTGGTACCTATAAAATGCAGGCTTTTATTTATGGGGGTGATATATATCAGCTTGCTCCATTAGTTGTTCATTCTTTGTCTCAGGTGACCTTGGCCATGTGACATCTATAACAAACCCCCAGGTGGAGGAAGGAGACAGACGGTTTTTGGCCAATGAGATTTTGCAAGAGGTACAGCCACTGGTGGGGCAGTGGGAGAACACGGTGGTGAGCAAGTAGGGGGAGATCAGCTGTTGTGAAATCATTAGTCTGGCATATTCCTTGTCTCATCTCCTTTCTTGTGTCTGGTCTGGCTGTGACCTCAGCACAATTAACACTTCATTAAGAATAGTATAGGTTTAGATCTTGTCATGTAGATATTTAATATTTCATAAGTAATTTTATCATCAGATTATTGCAATTAATCTACCTCTGAGGGATGAATGGGACAAAACCTTTATCAATTTGGAGACATTTCATTTACTGAAGTTAAACTGCTGGATGTGATTGCTGAGGAATACATGCACCCAGACAAATGCCTTGTACAACAAGGACTGATCAGGCAGCATGGAGAGGTGCGTGGCACAACACACCTCTTAAACTGACTGCAGTTTTGCCACTCTGGCCAGTGAACAAAAAGGGAATTGGTATGTACCAACCAGCTTGGATGTGTTCATCACCTCAGGTATTTAAGTTACAGTATCTTGTGCTGCAAGTGGATTTATGAGCTGTTAGGTCAATATATCACATGGAGCCTTTAGTTTGAGTTGGGCATGGCTAATTTATTGCCTTGTGGTGAGGGCTGCAGGCACATATTTGTTGGGCCACCCTCTGGATTTGCTGCAGTGATCCTAATGTGGGCTGGAGCCTCCTCAGGACTGGGTGAAAGCTGAAGTGCTGTTAGTTACCACTACTAACTGCTGTCAATGTCTTTATCCTAAAGAGCAGAAAACAGCTAACTGTGATGGTGAAGGCAGTGTTATACATGTACTTGTATGGCTGTTTCTTTTTGAGCAGGTATCCCAACCCACCTTTGTTCAATATAACAAGACACTCCCTTTCTATAATTGTTTATCTTCTCCCTGCAGCAATACTGCTATTTGCCCAAGGCAGACATCTTTGCCCTGGCACTCACAGTAGCTCTAGCAGCTGGCACAGCACCACTGCCTCACAACGGGGCCATGTGGCACCACATCCGCAAAGGCAATCTCCCACCCATCCCCCAGAAGCTTCCTCATTGCTTTCTTGAGCTCCTTAAGGTGAGAAAGTAGTCATGATGGAATGGAGGTTTTTCCAGTTGGCCTGTGACAGAGGGAGTATTAAATCCTGAATTCCTTTGACTTCTAGCTCATGATCCATCCTGACCCAGTGGAAAGACCTTCTGCCACAGCTCTTACTAAACATCCAGTTCTCTGTCCTTCACGTGGGAAAGCTGTGCAGCTCCAGAAGCAGCTAAATGTGGAGAAGTGCAAGACAGCTATGCTGGAAAGGTAGGGCTGCCTTGGACATGAAGGGGAGAAGACATGGGTGCCACAAGTCATCACCAGGCTTGAATGTAGGGTGGTAGTGTTGGGAGACCCAACATGCAGAAGTACCCAGTCAGCTCCTCTGCCTGGAGCTGGGAGTATGATGGGGCTGTAGCAGGGACTCGTAGTGACCAAGCAGCTGTGGTTCACCTCTGGCTTTGAGGAGCTGGCTCAATTAGAGCAGTGAACTTGCACACTTACTGCAAACACTGGTGATGGAAAGTACTGATACAATATGCAGCCAGTGGGCAGATGAGGAATTGATATTGCAGTGAGGTAGTGGCCTAGCACAGAAGGAAAACTACTATCAGGTGGTGGCAGTTATCCTCTTTCCCCTTGCTTGCTCTCACTGCTGTTGGCAGTAACACTTTGAGGTGCTGGGATCTAGGAACTGCTCCACCACCCCCCCTTAGTGCAAGAGTCCGCTGGGAAATAGGCTCTCCATGTAGACAGGACAGCACATGCTCTGGGAAAGCAGCAAGCATCGGGTGGAAAAAGGCAGTGGAAAAGAAGCATGTGCCTTTATTAGGTGTTTTTGCTGCACGAGTGGCACTGATCCAGGTTCCACCATCACAAATATCTGAAACAATGGGAGAAAAACTGAGCTACTGGTGCCAGTCTAGGTGTCTGTTGACCTGATGCGTAGCTTTCTTTGGTAAACCTGATCTGGTCTCAAGTAGAAACTCCAGAGAAATGTACAGTAACCTTCACGTCATCATCTGAGGTGAAAAGCCACCACTCTCCAGCAATACTGGAGTACTGATGTAACCCTCTTGTGCAAGACTGCTCATAGTTGTCTTCTTCTGTAGCTCATGGGGATTCATGCACAATGTGGTTTTCTTCTTCTCCTCTTCCTTCCATCTCCCCACTGCAGGGAACTTAAAGCAGCTCGCCTTGCCCAGACCCTCATGAAGGACCAGCAAGGGAGTGCCAAGTTGCAAGAATCTGAAACCTCTTCTAAGCAGAACAGCAAGCGCCTGGTGGGAGGGAAAAGCTGTCGCTCATTTAGCTTTACTTTGGGTTACTGAATTTATGTGTTGTCCAAAAAGCTCTGGCTGCTGAATGGCCCTGTGAAAGCAGAGGGTCTGCACAGACCAATGCCCCATATTTGTTCTCCCTGTTGTGGTTTTTGGTTCCCTCACCTAGTTATGATGAGATGTTGGCTGAGGGAAGAATGACTATCTTACAAGTGTCATCACGGGATTTAAGATTATTGTCCTCAGTCTTTTACCTGTTTAATTTATTGTGTAACTGGTCTTGTTCTAGACTAAGAATAGGTTTGCCATACAAGGTAAAAGATGGCATTTCCTCTACTAGCTGCCTTCTTTGTTTAGTTGGGCCCTATTATTGATGATGTATTTGTGGTCTTAACTCTCTGGCCACCTGTGTGTCTTTGCAGGGGAGGTAGTGGCTGTACATGGAGATGGCATCTGGAGCTGGGTCCTCCCAGGAGTGAGGACGTTGAGACTATAGTAGACAGTTTCAACTACATGTCAGGAGACAGACTGGTTACATAGCAGTCCTGGTGGGCTCAGGATGCAATTGGAGTGGTGTTTCACTGAGGGGGACGAAGAGTAAAAGGAACACTGAGTTAAACAAGGCCTTTCTTGTGGAAGTTGAAGAAACTTTCAACTTCTAGCAATGAGCACAAAGTCATCTGACTGACTAATCTATCACAGACTAGTCACTGATACTTAGTTTTATGTTGTTTGGCAAGGCCTCCTCACTGAAATTGGGGTAAATACCGGTGATGAGCTGTTAGGTGGGTCTGTGCCTGCTGCCCTTGCACCTTGCTGGTGCAACCGCCTGCGAACTGTTGCCTGTCAGCAAAGGCGAGGCAAATAAGAAAAGGCTCTTTAGGCTCTTTTGTCAGTTTTGAGTTGCCCGTGTGAAGTGTCTATATATTTATTAATGTAACTTGGAGTCCTTGCCAGATGCGTGGCTGTGGTAGTTGGGTCGAACAGTGTATTGTTATGAGGGAGAGTGTAATGTTGGTAACTCGGTTATTCTCAGGTTTTACTGAAGTTTGGTTTTAAGCGTTGGACAGTGCTGGCTTTTAAACTGTTACAGCCTATCTTTAAGAAGCAGAACGTGCCAATAAAGATTTTAATCCTTTTACCTACGAGTGACTTCTTTGTTTTTTTCCCCTTTGAGCCCCTTCCCGACCAGTCGGGCGCTCCCAATCCCCCGTATGCGCCAGGGTGGCTGAGGGCCGGCGCTGCGGAAGGGAGGACCCTCCCACCCGGCACAGGTCTGCCCAGCCCGCCTTGCGCTGCCACCTCCCGCCCCCGACTCTCCGCAGAACCGTCGCGGGGAAGGGGGGAACATGCTGGCGTTTCCGCCCGGACCTTCTTTGCGCAGGATCCGTGGCGTCCCTTCCGTTTCCGGCCGTCTGCGGGGCAGAGGTGCGGGCGGTGTGGCCGGGGGTATTGGGGGCGGGACGGGGCTCCCTGCGGCGCTGCTTCAGCCCTGCTTTTCCCTCCGCAGGCGCGGCGGCGGCATGTTGCGGCGACCGGCGTGGCAGGTAGGGCTGGGGCGGGGCGGGAGCGCCGGGTGACGGTTTAACGGTTCCCCGAGGGAGCGGCGCGCGGGCCGGGGCGGCCCCGTCCCGGGCCCTGGGGTCGGGCTGCAGCCCCGGCGGGAGTTCGGCCCTGACCGCACGTCCCCGAGTGGCTCGTGGGGAGGGGCGTTGCCAAAAGTCTCCCCGTCTGGGAAAGGGTCGGCGGCGAGGAGAAGCAGCTCCTGTCCTTTCTCAGATAGCAGTGGGGCTCGTAATAACTTTCTTTTCACAGCAGCGGGTTTTACCTGCTGCCAGCAGTTGTAGGGGTGACCCGGGGTCCCGAACCCCTGCCTCCCGGCAGGGAAATCTCTGCAGTCAGGGGCTCGGCCACCTGCCAGCGCCTTTTCCTGTACGAACCATCTGTAGATGCTGCTGCATTTACCGCAGCACTGAAAGCCTGATGTATTACAAGGTCTGACTTGTGCACAGAATGAGTCTTTGATTATTTGCGTATACATCAGTGAACCATACAGGCGTACCAAAGAACTTTCGCTTTGCACATTGCATTTTCTCTGGTTTAGCTCCTCTGTTCAACACAAGACTGCCAGTCTTGACTTCCCTTAAGTTTTGCAGTCACTTTTTATAGGAAGTGAGGTTTCTTCCAGCTGCTGTACATGGGCCTGTTGCAGAGGTGTTCCTGGGCTTTTCTCCTAGGACATGATATTTGCCAGCATCAAGTCAGTTCCTTTTCTTTTTGTTGCTCATGTTCAGCTGTAGCACTCAGCTTTTTGTGACCTTGATTTGCTGCTTGCTTGGAAATGAGGGGTTATCAGTGCTTCATGGTGATGAGTGAAGAAGAAAGTTGATGAAATTGTTAAAACTGTATTTCCAAAACCTGAAGCCTATCAGATTAAACATCCTCCTGACTTCAAACCTACCCCCTCTTCTGTTTTGTATTACAGGAAAGCAGTAGTTACTGTATGTCCCAAAAGTAATTGTTGAAAACATACCTTTGGGCCATCTTTGTTCCTGGCAGCTTTTTGACCCCAGTTTAGCAGGTTATTTTTTCCGTAATCCTGTTGACTTCATTTAGCTGAACAGATCTTCCCTCGCCTACCCCCCTAAGTCACTGGAAGAGAACATACTTGGAAAACCTCTGTAAGCATTCAAAAAAGGAGGTGTAAAAACATGTGAATACTATTGATACTTTGTCTTAGAAACTAATATCTGTCTGTTCCTACAGGTGCTTCGCCAGTTTGTAAGACATGAGTCCGAAACAGTTGGCTCATTGGTACTGGAAAGATGTAAGTAGCTCCTGAGGTACAACTTAGCTGTTACTCTTTGTGTTTTTTATCTCAGTTGTAGAATGGCTGAAATACGCCAAGAGAGAAACAGATAAGAATGATAGCTCCTGAATGCAGTAACTAAGAATGTGTTGTTTCAAACAAACAGACTCTTAAGCAGCTTCTTGTGTGATCTTTGTCAGGTCAAGCAGCCCTTAAGAGGGGAAAGAAAAAAGCCCTGACATGGACTACAACCTGTAAAGGGCAGGTAGTTGAGCTTTATCAATGGCAGCGAATCCTGTGCGCTGTAATCATGTTTCCTAATACCTGCCTTTAGGTGTCTCATGCTTATTTCTGAAACTCTCATGTGCCTGAGGGACTTGTTTGGGTGCTGGTGCCTCAGCGAGGTTTGCTCCAGGTGTACACTTCAGACTTTACCATTCAGTTCATGTGTTGATTGTGCAAGAGTGATGCTTCCCTGACTTCCTTCTGTTGCCCTTGAACAAGGAGAAGGAATAAATTGTGTCCACCTAATGTTGGTACCTGTCTAAAAAGTAGTGATCCTCTGATTCAGAGCATGGAGTGTAATAGTGTAACCCTGTTGTTTTAAAGGTACTGTTTTATGGACAGAACAATATAATGATAAGGTTTTATCACAATGAAAAAACATAAATTCAGAATAGTCTCGTGACATATGGATGTGTCTGTGGAAAAGATAACAAAAGAGCAAAAAGAATAAAGAACATTTAGCTTTCTAAATGAGCTTATTCAGTAGTGGTAACAAATAGAACAGGCACAATCAACCATCTGCAGGGCCTGAATAAGCCAAATGCCACAAGAGCTTGAAAAATGGTTTGGAGGTGTAGAAAGTCATTGTTCTGACCCTTGGCAAAACCTGCTGACTTATGATTTGCCATGATTAGAACCATAATGATTCACCTGTGTGTGTATTTACTCTCTCATGTTTCAGCCATGAATCGTGTTCAGTTACTTGGTCGGGTTGGCCAGGACCCTATCATGAGGCAAGTGGAAGGAAAAAATCCCGTTACCATATTCTCTCTTGCAACCAATGAGATGTGGCGAACAGGGGACAGCGATGTAACCCAGGGAGGTGAGTCTGCAATGAGCAACGTGCTTCTGCTGTGTTCTGAGGTCATGTTTGCATATGCAGTGCCACCACGCTTTGTCTTCAGGCTGCCATGTAAATCTCTCAGGTGCAGAGAAGTTCTTTTGAGGTCAGTAGAGATGCTGGTGTTATTTGTGTGTCTTTTACTGATCTCCAGCAGCACGTACTGAACAAAGATCTGCATGTTAACCTTCCTCTGGAGGAGAGGTAAGAGCGTTGTTTCAGCAGTTTTTCACTGTTGGGGTTGCCAGTGGTGTAGCAGCTTCCATATTCTTGTTGTATTCCAAAAGGAGAAAAAAAAATGGTATATTTTCTCTTGGATTCTTCTATCAGTCTGCAACTGCAGATGTCTCCTGTTCTCTAACTTGCTCAATGTGGAGTATGTGAGGGGGAAAAAAAAATCTCGCACTGGCTTCCAGAAAAACTGATCTCTTAGTTTGAACTGTGCTTCTTCACAATGTTTTCATTTGGACAGAGGTGAGTGGAGCATTGAGTTTTAGTACAGAGTGGGAGACTGAGTTCTAGTATACTTCCATTTTCAAATAGCTTTTCATAATTTGAGAACGTCAACATGTTGAAATTAACTTCTGAGGCTTGCATCAGAAAGGGGATTTGGCATCCAACTTTGTTATTTTTATGTAACTTAGGTGATATCAGTCAGAAGACAACATGGCACAGGATCTCTGTCTTCAGACCGGGCCTCAGGGATGTTACGTATCAGTATGTGAAGAAGGGGTAAGTGAATAGCAAATGTGGTTGAGGATTTAAGGCCTTAATAATTGATTGATGTAACAATTATAGTCAATAGGAGCTATACTAAGTGCCATAAAATAAGTTAGCAGACCAGCTGCAAACAACCGATGCAAAAGCCTGTGTATTCAGTATCAGATACAGACGAGAAAACAGCAATACCGTTCTCTGACCAGAACCACATTCTTGATTTTTTTCAGTTCTCGGCTCTATGTTGAAGGGAAGATAGACTACGGAGAATATACAGATAAAAACAATGTGAGGCGTCAGGCCACAACAATTATAGCAGGTAAGGAACAACATACATTGCCCTACCTTGCCCTTTTAAAATGGAGAGGGGCGGAGGGCCTTTGAGCTAGAGCTTGGTTTGTCTTCAGCCTCAGTATCCACACTTGGGGATTTTGAGAGAATGAATGGGCTGTACTACTAGATGTCCTCTGGCACTGCTTGTGAAGAGACAAAAAATGAGAGCATATACATGCAAACTGTTGCATAGTTTGTTTGCACAAACAGTTGGTGCAGGAGGTCGTGTGTGTTAAGAACACTGTCATGTAGTACTGCAGGTCAGGCAGTTTCCCTTTCTAAGCAAAGTTTGTTTAGTAGCTTTGTTTTGGTTTTGCAGGGAATTTTTTCTTCCTGTTTAAGACTGGAAGCTTCACCAACTTTAAGAACCTCTCTGAAAGATATTTTATGTGGGGATAACTTGATGGAGAATTTAGAAAGACCTCAGTCTGGTAGCTGGTAGTAGTTAAGAGCACAGAATGGGTAGGGACTAGACTTGTCCCTTGGGTAGACACAATGAAGAAGCGAACTGGGAAACTCAACTTTTTGATTCAGCCCTTAAAGAGCATGTGCATTCTACATTTTTACTGTGGGTAGAGCACTAGCTTGTGGCCTTTGAGGGAGAACTAAGATAATTGGGTAGCAGAGCAAACATTTCTGTTACACAAGTATATCTAAAAAAACTGGGCTAGAGAAGAAGGGAAAACAACCAACCAACCATTGTTCTGGGTCTTTCTGCTGTGCAGCCTCTTTAAAACAATAGTAATCAAACTTTTACATGAACAGTTCAGCTGGTGGTGCTGTAGGTTACTGTTTATAAGTAGCTGAAGGGGAGAAGCAAGTCTGTCTTTTAAAATAGTTTTTATCCTAATGGATTCTTTTTGGTGTTCAGTATCTCCGGTCTCAAGATGCTCTAGAAATTACTGAGGCTTGATGAAATGCAAGTTTCCTATAGTCCCATTGGGTGATGACATCGTAGTGTATATTGAAAATGACAAAACAAAAAGGAAATAAGCTGTAACTGATAGAGATCATAGTAAAAAAAATAAAACATTATTTTAAAATGTTTCTGGTGTCTTTGACTGTTCAGCAGCTTTTTGTCAGGTTTAGCACACTTGCTTCACAGTATATATGGTTGCCTTGAGTTGTCAGCTTTCTGGAGAGATAGAGCAAGAACCCTGTATCAGACACTGTTTTATTTTATGAACTATTCTGTTCCGAAATGAACGTCTTTGCAGCTTATTTTAACACAAGTAGGATGCATTTGTGTGTGTTCAGGCTTGCAACAAGGCAAAAGATTCCTGAAGATTAAATTTTCTTTATTTCTTTTCAGATAATGTTATTTTTCTGAGTGATGGTGGTATGAAAGAAAAGGTGTGAGGTCGTTAGTGCTTGGATCCAGGCCACTTCATTCCTTTTTTGTTCTACAGTGCTTCATAATTCTGTAATCATGTATAATGCTGTAGTTTCTTTAAAGAATAAATAAAATGTTTGATACCTATAGGGTATCTGTGTGTGTATCTGATTTGTTTTCTTGTGTGCTTTCTCTCTGTTCATCATCATTTGGATTTCTTTCTTAAAAGACAAGGTAACCCAGGTAGCTATATTAATTCTTGAGCTGATGAATATGTAAATGAGAGTCTCCTTTTGCATCTTCAGCCATTTTCAAGCCTTATATCCTTGACTGCTTGAAAAAATCTCTCTTCTGTCTTATGGGGCCTGACAGCCTCATCACCTCTCACTGTTAACATCCCTCCTCTGTTCTGAAGGTGTCATTTTTCCTTAATTAAGTCAGTTTAAAGCAGACCCAGTGGCCTCAGTGGGTGCTGAGCTTGACGTTTCTCTTTCACAGACCTGGAGAAGGTTTCTGCGTGTTGGCCTCTGCCCCTCCACTGATCGTAGCATTTGATCAAATCAGTTGTTGTCTCTCACCAAACCCTGTATTGGTCATGTGCTTAAATCTTCGTTATTATGGCATTTGACATATGATGACTCCATGATGACATCAACAGTCTCATCCCAGTGCCCTGTTAGGGTGCTATGCTTAAGGTTTGCCATCAGGAGGAGCTGGAGGAATGTCTGCCTTGGCTGTTACTTGTGAGAGGCCTGCAACGGTGTGTGAAAAACAGCCTTGGTCCAAGATTCTCAGTTAATGTGGGAGTTGTGTTTATTTTAATTTTGGTTTTTTTTTGTCAAAAAGACCGAGAATTATTAGTATTGCTAGTAAAAAAAATGCACAACTAAAGGTGTTTCATTCTGTTGCATGGAGAAGTGGTGAAATTCCCACTGTAATACAATGTGAACAGGGAAAGAAAAATAATTAGCAGTGACTATTTCCTGCCTTCAAAGCTGGTGGGATTCTATATCTTGTTTCTCTCTCAGCCCAGTACAGAACATACTTATTTATAGTTTTTGCAGGTTTTCCTCACACAGAATGATCACCTTGTTTATGCTTCTCTTTATGAGCATTGTCAGTAGTACTGAAAGCTTCAGTTCTTTCAGTTCAGCATTTGTTTCTGGTTGAAGTTAATGCTTCCACTAGTATGCTAGCCCCTGTCACAGGCATACTGTGGTGTTAGACATACTGGAAATTCTTAGCTTTTTATCCACAAGAGATTGTGGTATCTTTTTAAATACAAAGTCCTGACTTTAATTCCCATAACAACTACTTGTTCAGTCTGAGCCTGTTGTACTGCTGGGAGATGTGATGGTACACTTCTATAGCAGTGATCTGAATACAGTTTGTGTTTGGTCCACACAAAATTTTTC
Source organism: Streptopelia decaocto (assembly GCF_964273445.1). Taxonomy (NCBI): domain Eukaryota; kingdom Metazoa; phylum Chordata; class Aves; order Columbiformes; family Columbidae; genus Streptopelia; species Streptopelia decaocto. The sequence continues at coordinate 61,264,471 of NC_138663.1, read as the reverse complement.
TGTTAGCTGAAAGCTGGAGTTTGTCTTAAGCTTTCTTTGTATCTGTGAGGCCTTGAGTGAATGTGCTAAGCCTCTGTTCGGTGGTTACCTCCTTTTCTGCACCTTGCTGTGGTGGTGGAGCTCAGCACAGCTCATGACAGTGTCTGCTTTGGAGCTTGGGAACTCTGCTCCAAACTCACAGTAGAAGTGGCAGTGATGATTCCTGTCACTGCTGCACAGGGAGTGGCCAGAACTGCCAGAACTCCTCTCAGTTACGGCCGAATGGCTCATGCTAATCTCTGCCCCTGGCTCAGGATGGGGACAGAGCTGAGCTAGCAAAAGTTATAGGATTAGATGCCAACAAAGAAAAATATTCGCTCAAGAATTTCAACTTTTCTTGCTTTTCTGGTCGTTCTATTTAAAGTTGCAAGCATGCTTTTAAAGATTGACCTCCTACAAAGACAACACATACCTACTTTGAGATCACATTGTTTGAAAAGTGATGCAGTATCTTGAGTGCACAATTTTGCAGTAGGGTAGATATTCAGAAATGACTGCATCAGTAATAGATATAGTTACAGCAAAAATAACCAGTGGCAAAGGTGTGTTGCACGTTCAGCTCATAAGTCTGCTTTGCTTCTATGGAGCAAAGTTAATCTATAACTAGAGTGATTTTGGTTATGAGAAAATCAAGTGTGAAATTAGCATTCCTATAGCATCTGGCTTGGGTTTTTTTCACGGCTAGGTACTGGTTCTGTGAGGAAGTGTTAAAGAATGGAAGTTGTTCCCACTGAGTTGAACACGGTGATACCTTGTTTATAATTAGGCAATGTGTATTTTTCCATGCTGTCCCTTGTAAATGACATTCAGCTTTTGCTTGTCCATGTTAACCTCTTGTGTAAACTGTATTCGGCAAACCCTGATTGCATACATCAACTGGGACATTTAGAGGTGTTTGACCTTAACAAGGAATTTATTTTATGTATTTATGGAGATAGATTGGAAGAGAAAAAATATAGATTATTTTGTTTTAAAATGACAGAGCATTTAAATGAAGTACTTGGAGTATTTCTTAACAGCACTGAGACGGAGCTATTCGGGCCTGCAACGCAGCTCAATGACACTCAGTTATTTCTATCAGTCTGGTGTAAGGTGTAAGAAACCTCCTTTTTCTGTGCTTGTTTCTGTTTCATGTTTGATTCCTGTCGCAGCTCTGCTGGGAGGACTCACAGTGCTTGTAGGAGCCTGGTAAGAGCCCGTGCAGAGAGGCCATGAATTGCAAAGGCAAGAAAGCTGAATTAGTGCTTTGAGAAGTCCCTGGGTACAAGAAGTAGTCAGTGTACCAATTATGCGGTTTTAGTAGTAGGCTGTCTCCAGTACTGGAGATCCCACTTCTTTCATGAGTATTCATGTCAGTGAAGGAATAGAATGCCAGGATTGTGGGAAGAAAAATTCAGAATTCTTAAGCACACCTTCTATTTTTAGCTCTGAAATTTCTGTAGTGGAAGCCTTTTTGTCAAGTAGTGGAGCATGTCTGTACATACAAACTAAGACTTGGTGGCTGTTTTATCTTGGTGAGCTTTTCCACACAGCAGTGTGATTTGCATCTCATTTATGCAAGAAATTTGATTTGTTAGTGTATTACCAGGTACTGGGTAGCACAAGTAATGTGTTTGCACATGACACACAAAGAAATAGACTTCCAGAGGGTTTCTACAGAGACATCTTTTAGTGGGAAATGTGTGTTACTGTGTGTGAGATTTATTTCTTCTGCTTGTTGCTTTATGTCCCAGTTAAAAAAATAAGCTCATTACCGTACTTTTCCGTTTCAAAACAATCTCCAGCAACTACTGTGATTAGAAACTGATTGCTTAGTCATTCTTTGTGTTCTTAGTCCTGAAGTTTGTGCCCTGTACTTTTTGAGAGGTGTTTCGTTTGTTGAAGAAACCTAGCTGTGGCCATTTTCTTTGGCTTTCAGGAGGTAAGATTTTTCATTTGTAGCTGCTCAAAACCCTAGCAATTGTTATCCTGTAGGCTCTGTTGCTATTTGTTCTTTTCTTGCTGGTTGACTTTTCAAACTTAGTTGAACAGAATGGCTGTAGAAAACGGATAGTTATCTTGATCCTGGTTGTCACAAGTTAGAAAAATGTCACTTGTAAATATTTAATGAGCCTTTGTGCAACTGACCTGATCGAGAACTGAGTAATGATGCGGTTGCAGGAGTTGTGGCTTCTGTAACCCGGATCTGCAAGGAAAACAGAGCACCTTTCCTTTGCCCGTCATTTTGTGACATTATTAGGCTTGTATTATTGAGAGCTGCTTTTCTTTGATGCTTAAAGTGGTGTTTGTTTGGAGCTCTGCCTTAACAGCCTCCTCTTTCTTAGCTAGTTTGATTTTTTTGGTGGGGGTTTTCTGTATGTTTTTTTTTTCTGTGTGGGCTTTTTGCTCCTTGCAGAAAGGTGACAGAATGCTCAGTAAACGAAAGCTGAGCTCTCCTCTCCCCTTGGTCCTATCTCTGCAGACAATAAACCCCCACCTTTTTATCATCTTGTAGATTGTTGGTCAAATTTTGCACTGTCCCCCTGTACCGGAAAGTGAGTCCAAATGCAGTTCAGAAGTCTGTTGTGAAGAAATGTTCCTACACAACAGAAGAAATCAAAATGCTCTCAGAATTAGATGTGTTGGAACTTAAAAATACTACTAAAGCTGTTTGAAGAGGAAAGTTATGAAACATGGATAAAGAGCTTTTATTTTCAGCATGTTAGTAACTATTGAAATCTACAATTAAAAATCCTCCAAGCAATACAGGAAAAAATTAGGAGGATAGTTGTGTCTGTGTAATGTTCTTGCTGGTTTTGTGGTGCTTTCCAGAGTGCCTGATTTCTGGTGTAGTGTCAGTTTGTAACCAGCAACACATGACACATTAGACTGCTATCCTAAGTGTTGTATCAGGACACTGAATAATTAATATTCTCTGGAAAGGATTAATTTCCTCCACTTTTGTATTTTCTTTCTTGGTGCCCTGTATGTGCTGCCAATTTTTAGCAGAAACTTGTTAATACAGATTTATTTTCCCAAGAATAACTGGTGATGCAGCACGAAAACTTCTGTGTGGTCTGTATGCTGTTAGTTGCCACCATACAGGGTGAATTGGTCATATTTCCTTACAAAATTTCAGGTAATTGTTTTAAGAATGTTGAAGCTCAAAAATGAGACGTAGCCTTAAACATTAATAATATAGCAGGAACCTGGCAGGATGCCCAGCTACCAGTATCTAGTCACTGATTGCCAATGTCTTGTTTTGTATTGGTGAATAGCCCCAGAAATGGATAGTCTGTGTATGAAAGTATTTCAGTTGCCAAAGAAATCTTCCAAGATGCTTATGAACACTCAGCTGTGCTGTGTACCACAGCAGCAGCTGTGCCTCAGTACCAATGTTACAAGAGAGCCCTGGAGAAGTGTAGAGGGGAGAGAGAAACAATTTTATGTGATGCAAGAAGAGTGTAAACCATTGGGAAAAGCAGCTGGCTGTTTACTTGGTGTGCCTAGTTTCCCATCAGTGCTTTACCCAAGGGAGAATGACAGAAGTATGTACTGTGCAACTTGTTTCCTAAATCAGTATTTCTTCCTGAGAAATGTGTTAGGATGAAAAAGTTCAGCCCAGTACTGTTGGTCAAATAGTAGTCCTTAGGAGACACTCATCCTCAGTATTTAAAAAAAAAACGAAGTTGCAGTCACCTAGTCAGCACCTTCTTTCTTCTTTTAAGGTGGCTTTTATTTTGTTGGCTTACAAGGCAAACATGGCTCTCCCTTCAGGCTTCTCACATGGGCAAAACACTAATTTAGTGCCCCAGCCCAAAGAAATTCTCTAGTCACAGCAGTGATTTTAGCAGGATCTAATGTCAGCCAACAGAGTGATGGAGAGCCTTTTGTTAAACGGATTATCACAAGGCAGCAAAAGCTTTGAAAGAACACATCCAATGAAAACAGGGAGGTTTCTGGATAAGGAACTGACCTTTACAAGTTTCACAATCTGCATCTTGGGACTGGCACAATGTAATTGCTTTGACAACAGTGCCTGACACTGCCAGGACACAAGAAGTTTTGAAGTTTGTACCTCTGGTCAGGCTTGCCAAAGTGGTAGCTAACAATTCAGGTGCTAGTAATTTGGCCTGAGCTGTTTTCTGAGCTGCTGAGGGCATATACTGGACTGATTTCTTTCACAAATAACTCATCTTTGCAGGAGATCTTTGGTTAGGGCAGTTACGGATTTTCCCTTCATATTCTTCACCAAGCAATGTAGCTTTTGTTACACTATTTTTTTAAAAATCAATCAAACAAACAAAAGGTCTTAAAGCGACAACCCTGACAAGGTTATGAATATTTTTCCACTTTTTGTTGCTGCTGTGACTGATGGGTGCTGGGAAGTTCCTGTGACTTTGTTTTCCTCAGAGGGCCAGTCTAGGCTCTCCTTCCCGAGGACTGTATCGCTGACACGGTACAGGCGTTGGCTATGTGGGTGAATGGAAGCAGCATGCCATGAGAGATGCAGCGTCAAGGGGAGCTCTGGAAGAGAGGAACACATCAGGAAATCCAGTTAAAATTCAGGCACGACGCAGCGTGGAAATGCCAATTAGTGTTGAGCTGACCCACAGCAAAATCCCTTGATTAGCTTCCAGGAGCTGAAAGGAAACATGGAAGAATGCCCAGTTTCTTAAATCACAAAGATTTGGCTTATTTCATTTTTAAGGAACAATGAAATGTCAACGTTGTCCCAGCTTGGCATGAAAGGAAGTCTTAAAATACCAGAATTTCCCATTGACTGGGATTATTTTTACTGCTGGTTGATGAGCCCTCTGGGAGTGGTGTCAGTCAACAGAGGATTCATTGCTGCGAATGCTGTGGCCATGCAGAGTTTTAAAATGCAGTTTATCCTAAAGTAGCTGTTTTCTACAAAGTACGTTCTGACACATCTCTTCTCTATAGAGCAGGTAAGCTGAGCTCAGTCCAGCAAACCGTGAGTGTTGTCTGATTTTCATGCTTCCTGTTTAATTAAACCACAGGACCAAGGGGTTGGTAGCTTCAACCCGTAAACCCGCTGAAGGCAGTGTGAGTCCCGCAGCGGCAGCGCTGGGGCTGAGGGGACGGCGGGGGCCCGGGGGCTGTCCCGGCGGGGCTGGTACCGCTCCGGGAGGCCCCACGGCAGGCAGCTGTGTGGGCCGCCAGGCGCCGCTCCGCGCCCCGTCCCGCAGCCCCCCGCCCTCACACAGCCGTCGCCACGGGGGCGGGGCGGCGAGCGGCGGCTGCAGTCTTGTCGCTGCCGCGTTGGCTGACGAGCCCGTCGCTCCCGGCGCCCCCGGCGTTCCATTGGCCACGCGGGGCACGGGGGTCTCCCCCCACGCCGTGACGCGCCTGGAGGGTCCCCGCCCACATTCCACAGCTGGAGCCGTGCGGGGAGTGCCGATTGGCGGCCTCGGCTGCGGGGGCGTGGCGCGGCCGCGGGGCGGTGGGGGCGCGGCGCGCAGCTGGCGGGGGTGACCCGCCCGCCCCGGTGTCCGCACACTCCCGCTGGCGGCGGGGACGCGGCCTTAGCCCGGCAGCGAGGCGGGGAGCGACCGGCGGGCGGGCGGCTCCGCGGCCCATGGGAGCGGACGGCGCGGCGTGAGCCGGCCGCCGCGGGTGCGCAGGGGCAGGCAGGGAGGCGGTGGGTTGGCCGGCGGGGCTGCCCCGTTGGTTGCGGCCGCCATGGAAGTGTGCGAGAGCGGCGGGGAGCAGCCGCCGCTGCTGCACTGGGACCGCAAGCTGAGCGAGCTGTGCGAGCCCGCCGACCCCGACACCCTGCTGTGCCACACGGTGAGGAGCGGCGGGGACGCAGCCGTTGGAGGGGCCTCCTGGGGGCTGGTGCCCGGCCGGAGCCGCCGGGAGGGCGGGGATGGGATGGCTGATACGCCCCCGTGGGCGGCCGCGTCTCGGGGCGCCGTGGCAGGGGTTGTGCCAGGCGTCCTCGGCTTCCCCCTTGGGGCGGGGGTCGGTGCTGGGCGAGTGGAGGCCTTCGGCCAACAGGTGCTCGCCCACCGCCCCTCCGCGGGGCCGGGTGCCCTGGGGGGAGCGGGGTGTCTTCGGCCAGGCGCTGGGACCGTGTCGCCGTCGTGTCACAACTTCCTCCGCGCCCGGGCGCAGCCGTTGGCGGCTCCTGGCAGTCGGGGTCCCGCTCGGCCCGCTGCCCCCATACCCCAGCGCAGGCCGGGAGCTCATCCCGGGCCTCGCCTCTGTCCCCTTCTCCCGCCGGGACTCCCCCTTCCCCTCTTCCCCCGGGGGTGCCGTCAGGGGAAGCCGGCTGGGGGTCCTCCTCGAACACCGTCCCGCTCCGCGGTGTCCCCGGCGCAGGACAGGAAGGAGGTGACCAAAGGGCCTGGATTGTCCCGGGATGGACATTGTGGCCCGAGGGACTCCCTGGAACCTGGTCGTTTGTCATCATGCCAGTGTCAGAAAAGTTAACTATCCCGTAGATGTGATCTGAAGAGTCTCTTAAAGATGTTGATTAAATGCTTGCTTGAATAGCCTTTAGTTTTGACTTTTATTGGAATCCCCATACTTTCACTTGTGCAAAATGCATAGTTAGGACAATCTCAAGGAACTACATCTTTTGTTTCTCTGTTAATCTGGAGGCTTTTTTGCAAGCACAGAGATACAACTTTATAAAGTCACGTAGGTGCAAATCCTAAGTGGATGAGAGCTGGAGCGCTTTGGGATGGCGTGCACTCCTCTAGTCCACAGCTGGTGCAAAGCACAGAGTAGTCTCCAGCACGTGCTCCAAGGGAGACCCCTGTTAATACGGTGGCAGTGGCTGGCGTGTCGCGTGGTCGGTGCCCGTGGGATCTCCGCGTTTCTTTCTGACACCTTGGAGAGTGATGTGCAAGTACAGTCACCCCACCGAGAGCAGAGGTGATCCCACAGCGCGATGTGTGGCTGGGCAGGATGCTGGTGCTCTGTGGAGATCCTGGTGTTGGTCTTGAAAGGCAAACAAAGATAATTTTATTTGTTGCGTGCGGTACACTGTGGCCTTACTGATCCGGGATCGTGTCCGTGATAAGCTGCAAAACCTGGCTTCAGCAGGAAGTTTTTTTAAAAAAACAACAAGACTTTCTTTAAATGTTGTTTGGCTGCTTTGTCTTTGAAAAATCTTGGGTGTTCTTGCGCAATGTGTATCTTCTGGTAGATCTGGGGAAGAGCAATCATATGCTATGGTGGGTTGTTTTTTTGGTTGTTTTTTTTTTTTTTCTTTGGATGAGCCAGCTGGAACACTTAACAGTGGAAAGCTCTTCCTTCAAACAGCTGTTTTCTTGGTTTTGGGGTTTTTTTCTTCAACAAGAAGAATGTTGTGAATGAAATAATAGTCTCTTCAGACACTGCTCGTACTTGGATTTTACAGTGATACTGGGATACTTCCTCCTGCTTTGTTTGGATCCTCGTGATGAGAATGGAGTTGCCACTTCTAACTTTTTTCTTCTTTAGTTTTCTCATATGTTTTTAATTAATTCACTGAAGGCAATCTTGCACTTGGGTTAGAACTTGTGGCTGGTAGTGACACAGATATGTGTGGTTTCTGTCATATTTCAAGGAGCCTGAGGCTTGGTTTTAAGTGTAACTTGACAGACAAAACATCCTGGCTGTCTGGTGGATGGAAATGTGGTGCTTTTCCCTCTGTTGTTTTCAAGTTTTATTGGGGATTTTGAACTTCAAATGCTACGGTGATGTGTGTTTTGCAAGAGGCAGTGCATAGATGGATCTTCAAAACCTTGGGCTGTGACCCCTCCCTTTGGGAGTAGCATTCTGCTGTTGGTTTGTTTGTGTGGTTTGTTTGTTTGGTTGGTTGGTTTTTTTTTTAGGAGTTTATGACTTCTGTAGACCAACTTAAAATAAAAAGTGTGAAATCAATTTATATTTTTGTTGGTTTTGCAATTCTTCCAAAAGAAGCTACCAATGAAAAAATAAAAGCAATGAATCACTATGGATGAAGTAGGTATAGTGGCATATTAAGATCTTTAAAGGAAAAAAAGGGAAGTTTTCTGAAATTATTATTCTCGGAGGGGGAGCACATCTTTCTTCCTGAACTTTTTGGAGGGTGCATCCTGCTGTGTGGAGGAAAATACTGTGCTTGATATCATGAAACACAAGTTCTCCATTTACTCCGGGCCAAAGCCTCGTCGAAACGTTTTTAAAAACAAACCGGACAAACAAAAACCCCTATGGATGAAACATTAGTTCTTCCCCTGGCTTATGCTTTCCATCTGGACTGGTTTGACCCAGCCGGTTCTGCTGTGTTTGTAAAGTTATTGCAGGGCCTTTCTGAGAAGACGGAGGTGATGAGCAGACCCTTCTGCGCTCTCTCTATGTGGGCGCCCACCACTGTGGGCTGTCATCCTCGCGGCTGAGGAACACGTGCCCAATGGCATCTTCTGGTCTTTGCACGCTCCTGAGATGTCCTATAGCTGGGTGTGTGAGCCTGTCTTCACGAAAAGTTGTGAGTGGGCTTGGAAAAGGTGCCTGGGACAGTCACACAGCCCAGGCTGTGAGAGCTGGGTTGGCGAGGGGGAGGAGGGAAAAGATGACGACTGAGAGGAGAGTTCACAAGCAGGAAGAAGGATCCATGTCCTCTTTGGCAGCTGGACCTGTGTATGCAGGCAAGGGTGAGAATTCTGTGCCAGCTGCCTTTTGTGTATTTTAAGTTAAATCTTAACCTTTTTACAACTACAAAGGCCATTCCTGGGTCTGGTTGATTTGAAGCTAGTAGGCAAGTGTGCATACACTTATAAACTCAACCTCTATTTTAAATTGTTCCAGCCTGCCTTAATTACCAGGGCTGAAATCCAGCCGCCTGGGGATTTACATTTCTCTTTAACAGCTGATGATTTCACCAGCGCCCGAAGCAGTGTGAGGAGCAGTTCCCTTGCTCTGCTGGTGCTGTCGGTGATGTCACCGTCTGTGCTGGGAGAAACTCGGACCCTGAGGAGCTCAGCTCTGGTGTTGGCAGGCAGCAGGCCTTGAGGTGGCTCGTTAAAGTCTTCACTATTTATAGTAATCACCTGGATGCTAGATAGCTTTATAGCAGTTATTTTTCCAGAGTGGCTTCTTTTCCCAGAGGTGTATTCATGGCATATCACAGAATGTTAGGGGTTGGAAGGGACCTCGAAAGATCATCTAGTCCAATCCCCTGCCGGAGCAGGAACACCAAGATGAGTTTACACAGGAAGGTGTCCAGGCACGTTCTGAATGTCTCCAGAGTAGGAGACTCCACAACCTCCCTGGGCAGCCTGTTCCAGTGTTCTGGCACCCTCACTGAGAAGAAGTTTCTTCTCATATTTAAGTAGAACCTCCTGTGTTCCAATTTGTACCCATTGTCCCTTGTCATATCATTGGTTGTCACTGAGAATAGCCTGGCTCCAACCTCGTGACACTCACCCTTTACATATTTATAAACATGAATGAGGCCACCCCTCTTCTCCAAGCTAAAGAGACCCAGCTCCCTCAGCCTTTCCTCATAAGGGAGATGCTCCACTCCCTTAATCATCTTCGCTGCCCTGCGCTGGACTCTCTCCAGCAGTTCCCTGTCCTTCTTGAACTGAGGGGCCCAGAACTGGACACAATATTCCAGATGTGGTCTCACCAGCACAGAGTAGAGGGGGAGGAGACATGTATGCATATATAATCTTGATATGTCCTGTAGCTTGTTACGATTGTGCATCGGTAACACCGTACACTGGTATTTTGCAAGGTATTATTGTTATTATATGATTTTTCTTTTTCCTGGCAGTTGATCAAAGTGCAAAAGCCTGTCACTACCCAAAGGGAGCAGACGCGCGGCCAGGTTGCACACTCTTCACCTCGCTGCTGCTCTTACTTCCCATAACATGCCAGCGGGCTTGAAGTGGGAGAGCTCTGCTTACGGCCGTGGGTCTCCGTTGGAGCTGATCTGTGGTTGTACGTGGCCCAGCTGGGATGGTGGCATCCTCAAGTGACAAATGCCAGATCTGGTACAGATGGATAAGCCTGTTGACAAATGCTGTGAAATGCCAACTACCTGTCCCATTGCTGGATGGCAGCTGAAAGGCAGATGGTTCTTATGAGCTTTTGACATTTAAAAACTCCTTATTTAATACTGAGGAGGCAGTCTTCCCCCCCACACCCCCATTTTCATGGTTATTTTAAGATATAAGCTACTGGCTGCTGCTTCTGCTGCTTCCAGATGGTAGCAAAATGCAGCTGAATGTAAATATGACCGATCTTGGCATGGCAGATGTAGAACTGCCGCTGCCCTGCAGGTATGTGGGAGCAGCAGCTGCCTTAAATATTTAGGACTAAGTTCCTAGGTGTGATGTCCTGCGCATCTCCATGATGAGCGCTTAACTGGAAGATACTTCAAATGCTAAGTAGCCCAAATTGCTTATTCTTTAAAGAGCCTGACTACTGAACTTGAAGCTCAACTGAAAAAATGGAAATGCCTCAAATATCCCACTGCTGATGCCATTGTCTGAGCAGTGTCTGAGCTCCGCAAGCCTGTTGCTGTGTCGCCAGTGATGCCGTGGGCGGCTCAGCGCTGGGATATGTGTACAGCGCAGGTCAGTGTGAGCAGAGGAGGCGTCCAAATTGCCTCCAGAACTAAGGGTTTGTGATAGTCATCTAAGACGAGCTGGGGAGACTTTGAGCCGGCCTTCTTTCCTCAGATAAAAATTGCCCATTGCAAGCCTCTGTACTTCTCCTGGAACTTGCTGTGACTCATTTCCTCTGCCACAAAAATGATGGTCGCTGTGACTTCATGTTCTGATGACTTCTGCAGAAACGCTGCCTCGGAATGAGCTGCCAGGGATTGTCAGTTTTTGGAGTACGGGTGTGGCAGCAGTTAAGTTAAATGGACAACAGTGCTTGATTTTTACAATCTGTGTGTATTTAATTAAAAGTTGCAATTACCACAGCAGGTACAGATGTGGATCTGGCTGCATCTTATTTTGTAGTGGCTGCATGTAGCTCTCTGTAAAATCTGGTGTCAACATTGATCCTTTTCTTTCTTGTGGGGGCAGGGAGGGCAGGAGGAGGAACTTTATTTATTTGAAAGTGGGATTTGCCCTGTTGCCCATTAACAAGAAAGCTGAAATCTCATACACCTGCATACAAAGGACCAGACAGCTAACTTTAGGTTGAAAATTTTTAAAGTACATACTTTTAAGGATTTTACCAAAATCCTCCAATAAAGAGGGGGAATGTGAAAATGATATTTTTTTTTTTAATAGTTGTATACAGACTTCATACAAAGCAGTAGTGTTAAATTTTGAGAATGGCTTTCCATACTTAAAAAAAATCAGGGTTGCAACTGCTGAACAGTAGAACTAGTTGCATTCAGTGCCTTGCACTGAAAGCCATGTCCCCCTCAGCCTTGTTTTCTTCCCAATTTTAAATAAAAAAACCAGTCCTGTTTGCCAAGGGACATGTCAGGTACTCGTAATGGGTCTAAATGACCTACAGTTCCTCTAAAAGATGAGATAAACACAAGTGGGGTACTTTGAAGCTTTACCCTCTCATTTTCTTTGAGTTAAAATTAAAGGTATTGAGTTCCTGGCTGGTTTCATTGGGACTGGCTGTAACTGTGTAGTGCAGTGCTTGAACTGCAGTGAGGACAGGAGCTGGAAAAAGTTTTAGTCCGTGCTGGTATTGACTTTGAAGCGTGGTAGATAAGAATGAGCCACCGTTTGATGCACAAAAATACTAGTTATTTGTTTATATTCTTTTCCTGATGGACGTGATTGATCTGCACTGTTCTCTGTAAATGTTTCCTTACTTTGGAAAGCCAGTCATTAAGCATGGAGCAGGCTGTGTGTGATAGCTGGGATAAAGGAATTTCGTTCACAGCATTACCAGACAGGGTTTTCCTGTGTCTGGAGTTGTTGAACTTATCTACAGGGACGAGGGGAGCTTGTGCTCTTTGCAGGTCTTTGTTTGCACTGTAAAGAGTCCCTTCTTTGGAGTCTTTCGTAGCTGGGGGTTGAATAAGTTTCCACTATCCTCAGGGGGGGTCACCAGTTTTTTTATTAAAGCAATCTCACTTTCTAGGATCATCTGTCTGTGTGGAGGAGGCCAATCTGACTAGCTGCAGATACCAAATGGGAACGTGCAGTTTGATTTGATCTTTTTGTGTCCCTCTTGCTCTCCCATGCATTTGCTTCAGATGCAGCTGTTCATTTGCACGTTATTTCTCCTCTGCAAGTCTACCTTCATGCTTTTGCATGTACACTGCGACATCAGATCATCTTCATGCCAGCTGTGACAAATAAACTACAAATAAACATAAAATAAATATAAAAATAAAGCAAAGAGGCCTTTGACCAATATATGACTGGCTCTGTCTTAGCTTATCTCTACTTCTTGTTGCATGGCTGTCACCTGTACCCCCACCTTGGCAAAGCCACTTTATGTTTGAGTTGTCTGACAGATGTGGGAGGGAAACAACTACTGCAGAATAAAATTGCTTCAGTGCCTCAGGACTCACTGTGTGCAGCAGTACCATGCTGTGGTGACTCTAGAATGTGACCCTGGGGGGCTTGTTAGCTTCCCCTAATAGGCTTTTTTCATAAGAAGGACAGTCAAGTACTAGAGAGAGTTCAGAGGAGGATGATGAAGCTGGGGAAGGGTCTGGAGCACAAGTCTGATGAGGAGCAGCTGAGGGAACTGGGGCTGTTTATCCTGGAGAAAAGGAGGCTGAGGGGAGACCTTATCGCTGTCTGCAACTACCTGAAAGGAGGTTGTAGCATGGGGGGTGTTGGTCTCTTCTCCCAAGTAGCAAGTGACAGGATGAGAGGAAATGGCCTCCAGTTGCACCAGTGGAGGTTTAGATTGGATATCAGGAAAAAAAATTCTTTATGGAAAGGGTTGTCAGGCATTGGAACAGGCTGCCCTGGGAGGTGGTGGAACCACCATCCATGGGGGTGTTTAAAAGGTGCTTAGACTAAATTCTTAGGGACATGGCTAAGTGCTAGAGTTAGGTTATAGTTAGACTTGACGATCCTGAGGGTCTGTTCCAACTGAAATGATTCTATGATCGTACGCTTTTGCAGACCTGCCCAGGATTGCGAATAAGGACCAAGACACTGAGCTTGTGCCATGTCTTGCCAGCTCCTCCTCCCTCCAAGGAGCTGTGCTGGCTGCGTCACTGCAGGCTCATTTTCTCTTCATGTCTCAGCTGCCAGGGTACCTCTGAGATACCTGGTTGTTGCTTTGAAAGCGAGGAGAGAGTTCTTGGAAAGTAACCTTCTGTCTCTCTCCAGGCAAGCTGTCTTGCTGGCGTTGCACTTGAAGAGACGTGCTGCTTTTTTGTGTTCTATCCTCATATCGGTTATCAGGCCCTGCTGTCCTTAGTGCTGTCTGTGCTCCTTCCTCCCCGGGTTCTGTTCCAGTTACTTTGTAACACTTGGTTTAAACTAATTAAACATCATTAGTTTCCGCTGTCTTGGGCTCCTTCTCTGCCCTCTGGAGAAGGATTGTTTTATGGATGAGACTTTAGCAATTCTTGACAGCCAGTCGGAGAGGGTGAACAATCTTAGCTCAGTGGCATTTTTCACAGACCGTATTGGCTGCCTACCCTTAGCTTACAAGGTCCTCCCTTTAACTCAGGGGTGTCAAAGTCGTTTTCCCTGGGGCCACATCAGCCTCGTGGTTGCCTTCAAAGAGCCAAATGTAATTTTAGGACTGTAGGAGTAGTTATACAGTCCTAAAATTGCATTCGGCCCTTTGAAGGCAACCGCGAGACTAATGTGGCCCCCAGTAAAGATGACTTTGACGCCCACCCCTGCTTTAACTCCTCTGAATCCCCCAGAGCAGCTTCCCTTTTTCCAAGGGGATGGGTCCCCGAGGGTCTCTCTCACAGCATAGCTCCACATCTGTTTTTTCAGGGGGGACACATTCCTTTCTGCTGTTGCTCCCTATTAATCTCTCTCTGAATTACGGAGATGAGAAATCAGTACTATCTGGATGGCCTTTGGCTGTGTTTTTTCTGGGTGACGAGACCTGACAGTGCGGTTCTGCACCTGGATGTAACCGCAGGCTGTTGTGGCAGCTGTCTGGGAGCTCATCCAGTCGTAAAATGACTTTCTTGCAAGAAAATGGCTTTCAGGGTTGTCAGTTCCCTGATGCAGCTTACCCTGTAGCAGCCCAGATACTAGTGCTGATGTGAAAGGGCAGGTAGGAATATTTGGCAGAGGAAGGGGTGGTAGAGCTGCATTTTTGGGCTAAGGGAACATGGAGTGAGAATAGTCTGGGTAGCTTTAGGGGCAGATGCAATCCCGATATGCGTGTGTGTGTATTGATTTGGTTCCAGTGGACTCTTATTTGGATATCACAGGAAAGAAAAGGGATTACCTGGAGAAAAGGCAGTTGTTCGAGGATCAGTAGGAAAAGGGGTTGTTTGACAAGAGTGTAGATATTTTGCAGAGAAATGAACAGACCTGAGGTTGGATCCAGTCAATATTACCGCCACTCCTCCATGATGCTGTGTTGGTGAAAAGTGGAGGCTGTCTTGGATGCTGAATTGTTTGTCTGGTATAAAAGTGACAGAAACAGTGTGCGAAACTAAGCATGGCCTAGGGACACATTTTTACTGGCAAATATGTTACCCTTTCACCTAATTTCAGTGAGTAATAGCCAGTAAAGAAGACAGGTCAAAAACTATGAGGTATAATAAAGCGTAGCGGAGGTGAGCATCTCATCTACTATCTCCAGTCTAAGATGCTGAGCTCTTCAAGCAGGACTGTCATTCTCTCTGTCTGTGAACTGTCAAACTTGGCTTGCAAACATAGAAAAAAGAGTCACTGAATTGAGTTATGTCAGTGCTAAATGTGTGCAGGACGGATATAAATGCTCTGTCAAATAAGGAGTGTGCCTTCTCATGAGGGCGAGTTGGGAAGTGGAGACTTTGATGTGAATGTGATGTGATAAGGAAAGGCTGGTGAAATGGGATAGACCTGAATTACTAGAGCTGTCCCTGTAGCTGCCATCCATCCAAATGTGTAGCTTATTAGTGCTAGTGACCTCTCTGTGCCTTCATTGTGTCTTGGAAACTACTCACTTTTTTTTTTCTCTTTCCCATCTTTTGCTAACTGGCTTTCGATCTTCTGTATGTGATCTGGCTCTGCTGTGGTGACAAGCAAAAATCTAATGGAAAAATGTGACACCCACTTCATCTCTTTCCTCTCTGCCAAGGAAAAACATTCCCCTACAGCCACACTGGAGCTGGCTTTGTCCTTTCATATGATCTGTTAGTCATACGGGGTGAGAAATAGAGACCAGGTTTTTCTGATTACCTCTTAGGGAGCTTTGGGCAGGCACCTTAGAGAGCTTCAGGCTTCCTTCTCTGTGAAGTCTGATGTGTCCTGAGCTGAGATGCAGGAGGGAAGCATTTTGGTGTTGGAGGGGCAATGTTGCTGATAGGCTTTAGTGGCTCACCTGGAGGTGTACACGCTGGGCTCGCTCCCCTCCTGCAGCTCTGCCAGGACAAGCCCTGGCTGTCTGGTGACACCCTGGAGCACTCATGTCCCAGCTCTTGCTGGAGCTGAGGTTGCCTGCAGAGGTAGTGTGTGTGCTTCCTTTTGTGAGACGGGCTAATCTCCAGTGGAGAAGGGGGAAGGTCACTTGCCCTTGCTCTGCACCAAAGATGTTGAATGCTGCCCCTGATTTTGGATGTAAGAGGCATCTTCAGCTGTGGCAAAATGCTTTTAAAGCATGTGTTAGCTTGCAAAGCGAGGAAAGCATGTTTAAATGGCTGTGATTTGAAGTAACCTGTTTGATTTTCCTTCTCCAAAATTCGGATGCCGTGATGCGAAGGTCTGTAGAAAAAAGTGGAAAAAAACCTTTACACCACTGCATGACAGGAGGATGAGAGAAAACGGACATTAACCGAAGTGAGAGAGGTTCAGACTGGTAAGGAAAAATGGCTTCATTGTGAGGAGAGCCGAGCACTGGTGCAGGCTGCCCAGACAAACTGCACCGTCTCCTTCCTTGGAAGTTTTTAGGACCTGACTGGATAAAGGCTTGAGTAATCTGATCTGAGCTTAGCGCTGACCCAGCTTGGCAGGAGGCTGGGCTGGAGACCTCCTGAGCCCCCTTCCAGCTGCAGCTGTGCTGTGGTTCTGTTCACAGCAGCCCTGAACACAAGGTGCTGCCTTGCCCAGGTTTAGCTACAGCATTGCTAGACAGTGGTCTGATCCCTGAGTTTTTCATGTCCCCATTAAACTAGTGAGTGATTGAGGCCACTTGGTTTTACTGTTTGTTTTTTTTTTTAAAAAAAAAAGAAGCTTTTTTTCTGATGATCACAGTGTCACATAAAACTATCCTTTTTTTTTGTATTTTTTTTTCTTCCGTTCTGGTTTGGATTTACAGAAATGGGGAGAAGGAAAACTAAGCTGAGTTCCAGCCATCCTGAGCAAATGCTTGTTGCTGCGCATACATTTTCCTTCTGTGCAGCACACGATGTGCAGAGTGGTGTGTTGGACTTGTGTTTTGTTTATGCACCCGTAATTTTGTTCAGGATTTTCTTGATAAAATTCTGTGCATCTTACCTGCTTGTTCATCCGTCATATGATGTGACCGTATACGAGCCTGCACCATTTGTTTCAAGGCTGTTTGTCTTTATGCAACCTCATTCTTATAAGGATTGGCTACTACTTGTGCTGTTTCTTTTTTGTGAAGGAGATTGTAGGTGTGGGAAGAGACCACCCTGCATAGTAGCTTATGGAACTAGCTTGGAGGAGGTTTTGTAGACCTAAAACCTGAAAAACAGCCAACAGTAAAACAACCAACCAACCAAAAGGAAAGAAGCAAACAACAAAAAACCACTAAAAACCCCCACCAAAACCAACAACAACAAGCAAACAAACAAAACAAACAAAAAAAACCCCAAATAAACAAAAACAACAACAAAAAAACCCCAAGCCCTGAATACCAAGCAGGTTTCTGTTCCTTCACCCCTGTAGTCCTGCAGCGATTTTTTTCCCAGTCTTCTATAGGTTTTTCTGTTGGCTTCAGTAATCTGCTTGCAATGTTTTGATTTTGTGTGGGTTATCTGAAAACACGTGTGCTCTCATTTATGGAGCTTCTGTTACCCACAGAAGAGATTTGTGTATGTGTATGTGTAGAACCAAAACTTAAAAGCGTTGAAGAGCTGATCTGCTCCTCCAGCTTTTCTCGCAGCAAATGCAGCGATGTAACTGTTGCCTTTGGGGAAGGCGTGTGATACTAGAGACAGGATAAGATCTTCAGGAGGAACCAAGGCTGTGAAGGTCATTATTTCTCGCAGCCAGATACCTGGATTTCTTGGATCTGTCCTGGCCAGTAAAGGATGAAGACTGAGGAAAATATGATGTCTAAACTGCCTGCTTTCACACCCCCTAAAATAAGGCAGTGGCTGACTTTCTGTAAAACATCTGTCTTTCTCATTGCGGGTGTAACTGGCCTAGTCATCACCACTGATGGAACGTCTTGCTCCAGCTCCTGGGTGTCGTAGCTCCCTTCCCCTCCTCCTCTCTGCCACCCCCCTGCACAGCTGTGTGTGTATTTCAGGGTTGAGACTGGTGCTGTTTAGGGCAGGCTGGTAAGCTGCATTTTTCAAAGAACAGGCATAAAGCGTAGAGCGTTTTTAAAAAGAAAAAGCAAGATAATCCAAGCTGACCCTGCCTACATACGGCTCTGATGTCTTCTGTGCTCCCTGGTGAAGTGCTGTGGGGGCTGAAGGCTCCCTAGGGATGTCCATTTGAGCTGGCTGCACTGTCTGCCCTTCATCTCATCCCAAATCAATTCCCCCCTCGCCTCTCCAGACCGATGCCTTCAAGTCTGCTGCCCCCTTCCCTCCCACAGCCCTGAAGGAGCCAGAGCCGAGACTCCCTGGGAGGCTGTTGCCCCTGGTTATCAACTCGATAACAACGGCTCTGCAGTGAGACGGGGAGGCTGGGAGCTGACAGCTGCAGGAGGGCTCCACATGTGTGGGGTGCTGTGCTGGCAGCTGGAAGGCGC
Organism: Streptopelia decaocto; assembly: GCF_964273445.1. Classification (NCBI taxonomy): domain Eukaryota; kingdom Metazoa; phylum Chordata; class Aves; order Columbiformes; family Columbidae; genus Streptopelia; species Streptopelia decaocto. Next base: position 61,246,441 of record NC_138663.1, on the reverse strand, counting down.
CGCTCAGACGTGGCTCCCTAAAGTGACAGGCCTGGCAGAAACGAGCTTTGTCGCTATTTTTAAGGAGTGAGCTTTCTGAATGCAAAACTTGTTTCCTGCTTGTGCCTCCATGCTTTTGCAGTTCTATTTCTATTTGGCTGGTTTGCTCCTCATGGCTTTCAGTGGATGCTGTTGCTTACAAGGAGGATTAAGGAAAAATAAAAGTCTTAACTTTTGTACTTGCCCAGGGTGACTTGTGGCCTCTTGTTTGGCTGTTCTAATTCAGAGCAGAATTTCAGCTGAATTCCTGTCGACTGTTACCTCTGCTGATAAAGCACAGCAAGGAGTCTTCTCTGGGGCTTGGGAATGTTTCCCTATTGCTGTTGCTTGTTTCTTGGGTTGTTAGAAATATGTTGCAAAACCACAAGGGAAAGATGGACTTAATTTATGTTGCTGTTTTTTCTGAGCTACAAACATGTCTGCAAGATCAAAACCAAGTAAAAAGTGGCACTGACCTTGGAAGCTGTCGAGTGAATCTCTTGATTTTTTTTTCTAAAAAAACAAAGGCATTTTATGTCCAGAACATCTTTTTTAGCTTTAATTAAAAAGATCTGGAAGAGATGCATACAAACAGCCCTCTCGTCAGTACCTTGCTTGGAACAGCTTTCTGGCAAGATTAGTTTGGGATGAAAAAAACTACTTGGTTTTAAGATGTGGCTTCAGTGTTTAAGAGGGACATTATGTGATATGGTAGCTGGGGTGGCACTACAAGGAACCTCTGGAGTCATTTGATTTTGTTTCAAATTTGCAGGTATTTGAGGGGGAAAAAAGGAGGCTGGAAAAACAGAAGGCCAAGGGAAGGCCAAGGGAAGGCCAAGGGAAGAGACAACTGATGCAGTTATTCAGTGCAGAAAGCGATGAAGTCCATATATTGAAGGAGCCAGGGTTGTGACCGTGGATGGCCAATTAACTGTGCCACCGCCATGGTGGTGATTAAGATGTTGAAAAGTACGATTTGGGGAAGATGCATGGAAACCTGGGGCTTGTAGATGTCAGTATGCTACAGTTTGTGGGTTTTTCAGTTCTTGACACCTGGATATCTGAAAGAGAGGCTAATTTGGGAGAATTCAAAGAACAATAGCAAAAATAAGTGGTTTAAGTAGCTGGTTTATGAGGGAAGATAAGAAACATTAAATGTGTTTGCTTCAACAGGTGTTTGGGAGAGGATGTGGAAGGGATATGATAAGAACAGTTTATGTTAAACTCACACTAATATTATTGAGGCTTTTTTCTCAGTTTCATGTGATGTCTATAATGTAATTTTCAGTATCAGTACCAGAATAGAGAGTCTGCAAAAACTTTGGTTTCAGCTGTGGTTCTCATAACACACAGACAATTAATATCATTGTATTCGCAGCAAGATCCCTTCAGAGCTTTGTGCTTGGAATAAAATTATCATTATCATGAAGGGGATTGTGAATCTTAAGCTATCATTATGCTATTCCTTTTTTAAATTGTAAATGTCCTTTGAAAATACGTTTTCTCTTTTTGCCTCAAGTAATACTTACAGGTTAGAGAAGAGTAAAGAAGAATCAGTGTGAAGTAGAGAGGAGCTGATGATGATCAGCTAAGAATACTCTAGGGGAAAAAGACAATGGTGGAAAACGTAAGGGTAGAAAGGGGACTTTTTTTACGGTGTAGTGTGAAAATTAACCATTATCGGTAACCAGGTTACAAAACTTCTTGGAACCAACAAACCTGGATAACTGGAAATCCAGACAGACTGAAAGGTCCCAGGGGAGAAGTTTGGCTTGTTGACACTAATTTTTGTTGGGTCATGACATCACGAGGAAATGTCTGAAAACATTAAATTGACTGAGAAAGAGCAAAGGGGAGGAAATAAAAACTATACACTGGAGATCCTGGTACCAAACATAGTTTAAAATACAGAAAAGCTCTTGCAGGATTCCTTAGGTACAGACTGGAAAGACACATACATGATTTAACCCTGGTAGGTGGGATTTTATGAAAAGCAGATATAGTCAGAAAATATGATTTCATTATTTGGGATGAAAAAAATTGAAAGTAAATAGAGATATTTTGCAAGTAATTGGCTATTTATTTCATTGTATTGATTAAAAAATTGTACCACAGAATGTGTGAAATTAAAGTGTTGACTCAAAGTAGTTGCAAATGGACAATTGGTGTCAGAGGATAGATTTATTTTTTCTTTGCAGAACGATACCAGACAGGAGGCTTCTCAGTATTTCCATCCATGATTCAGAAGCAAGCTGTGTCTCTAGGAACAAAAGGTGTATCTGTACCTATGGGACAGGTGAATTCATATTGGAAATCAAGACTTGGCAGATGGTCTAGAGTTCAGAATAGACAAACAACTCCCTGTGCTCTGCTAGGGTGATGCTGAAGGAAAAAGATTAAAAAAAAAAGTCTGTGTTTTACAAAATAATTTATCTGTTTAACCTTAGTATTCAGTGTAAGTGAAACCAGTGCTACTGCACAATGTCAAGTTCCTGAAGTTCAACTCTTAAAAAAAGATATGGAAGAACTGAAAAGCATAACAAAAAGAAAAAAAAAAAGAGCTAAAAATATACTGGAGTTGGGAAAAAATACTCGTTTCTCAGTCTTTGCAGTACATCCATGTTCTTTCCTGGAAGTTATATTTCAGCAAAGGACAAATTATCATGCCCTGTACAAAGGTACCTCAGGGAAACACAGTGGATTGGGACATGTGGAAGGGTTGGATTAGGAAGGTTTCATAGTAATTTCTAGCTTTAAATGCTCTAAAACTTCATTGCTGGGCCTGTTGACTCTGGATACTGCAAGGCAAAACATACAGCAGCACATCACAGCATTTGGTCATTCTAAACTGCATTGATTTCAGTGAAGTTTAAATCCGTGTGATTTTGAACAGCTTGTGTTTACCATGACACCTCTCGGCACGTATAGAAGGGGACAGCACACAAGGCCTATGGGAAAGGGTAAGATTTCTGGTAGGAAAAGGCATTTGTCTCAAAATACAAGGCTACCTTTATGTATGTTCCCTCATGGAGTCGAATACCAAAGATGGCCTTCTATTCCTTGTACGTCTGTCTGGGACACACTGGCTAAAACACACCTGATTGGTGTGAGTTTGTCCAGGGAGTTCAGCCCTGGCAGGTGGAAGAAGGCAGAGGAAAGGAAGAAGGAGAAGCAGAGTGAGGTATGAGGAAAACCCAATAGACTGAACATATGAGGAGGTGGGATGAATACTCAGATGAAGTTTCTAGCTTTCATTTTAAAGGTAGAGCTAGCGGAAGGTGGCGGCTAATATGATCCCAGCTGTACCAACGGTACCAACTTTTACCTTAGTTTTTAACAGTGGAGGATTTTTGTTGTCCCTCTGCTTCTTTTGCCATGGTACTACAAGCCTGTGCTTTTCTACACTGCCAGCTGGAGGAAGCTAAAAATCTACTGCCTGTGGCAGGCCTTACCTTATTAATGTCTATCCAGAACTTTTGCAATCCTTTAACGAGCCTAGTAATTTGTCTGTCATGCAGGGTCAGTCTCCCCAAAGTTTATAGGGGACTCATGTTTAATTTTGGCAGACAGCAGGAGGAGAGTGCCCGGGACGTTTGGGAAGCGTGAGGAATTTTTCTTCCTTAAGATGCTCTGTCTGTAGGTAGCTGACAGACAGAAGACGCTGCCTTAAACTGCTTCCATGGTACGGCATAACCTTCTCTAGTGGTAGTGCTGTGTTGTTTTTTCTTTGGAATGTGCTAGCAGTAAAAATGTTTTATTCAAGTATAGTGTTGGCAGCAGATGTGGCTTGAAAATGTTTAAAAGCTGTATTGGAAATGCAGCAATTGCCAGGAGAGTGCCCAGCTTCTCTCAAGCAGTGTTGCTTCTCATTTTGGCACAGAGCTCCTAGCACGCCTGTGAGGTGTTGGTGTGCGGGAGAGGTGCTGCCCTCATGAAGTGGCCCCTTCCTGACCTGCTGATCGGTACTGGGTGCCTCCTGGAGAAGCACTGACAACAGGTCTGGCTAGGAATGAAGCTCCATCAGGCTGGTCAGGCTCTGCTGGGAGGGGCTGAGGCTGTGTGTGCTGCTGGGAGTCACCGCTCACAGCTGTCTGAGGATGGAACAGATGAGCAACCCTGTTTCTTCAGCACTAATGAATTTGTGGAGCAGAGGAGTATTTGTATGACTGCCTTTGCCATCCCGCTGTGGAAAGATAACCTGCAGCAGTAGAGGAATTAGTACAAGACATGCAACGCCTTAAACTGCTCTAGGGGGCTGGAGCCTGGATGTGTGCTTAGCCTGCTACTGTGATTGATGCACAGCAGGTTTATCGTTGCAAAGCTGCCTTATCTCATTACTGCTTGGCATGTGGAGTGAGCTTCTTGTGACAGTAGGCACTGCAGCACACGGTTGGCGGGTTAGGAACAGATCTCTGCTAGGACCAGGTGTGCCTGTACAGAAACCATGTTGAGGGGCAGTTCTGCTCTTACAGGCTGGTACCCTCACCCCTGAAACAGCCTCTGGGGAGTTGGACACTTGGGTTATGACCAAGACACAGAATAGAAAATATGGGAGTAAAAGCAGAAGTGAGGTGAAAAGTGCTTCCCTTTCCCCTCCCGCCTCATCCTAAGAGCAGAGACTGATTTTAAAAAACCTTGACTTTTCAGAGTACTGCTAGAATGCCTGGGAGGGGACTTTCTTCAGGTATGGGCCCTCTCTTAATTGAGCCCCTTTAAGACACTTTCAGGCAGGTGTCCCAAAAATCTTGGTTCACACTTCTGTGCAGATCTCCAACAAGAGCTCTGTTGTTTAACTCAGGCAGGCTGCACTCCATCAGTTTAGTCTAGCAGCAGGGAAGGAATGTGAGTCAAAGGCCTGGGGAGATGATCCAAAGCGAGTGAGCAGGTGCCAGAGAAAATCTGGACCAAGTAGGGGTATGAAGAAACCTGGAGGCAAACGGGGCAAGGAAGTATAACGAGTTGTACACAGAGGAAGCTGTGTCTTCAGTGGTCTGCATATGTATGTACCAAAGAGAAATGGCTGGGCAGGACTGGTGCTGGGAAACGGCTCTTTCAAAAGCTCAGTCACAGCATATGCTGCAATGTCTGGAAGCTTTAAAGTAGCGCTGAGGCTATCTAAAATGTCTCGGTGCGATGCTTAGCTTCAGAGCTCTTGCATTAAGCAGAGATATTTGAAACATCTCATACTGGAGGGAGTTTTCCCCATGACAAGTTGTACCTTTACAGGTGCTGATCTCTTCCTCGGGACTTTGGAGAGGAGAGGGGCCTGGTGTAGAAATAGCCCTGAGGAAATGTATAGCTCGGTGCAGTGTTTCAGGGAGGAGGTAGCCGTCATTATTTTCTTCTTGTCTCTAAACAGAATCTCAAGGATTCCTGTAAAGTGCAAGGGCACAACTAATATAACCAGTGCTTTCAGGCTCCTAACCGCAGCTCTCAGCAGTCCTGCTTGCGATCCACAGAGACACCTAAGCACCAGTTGTCAGTAAACACACAGACAAAACTTTATCACTTTTCCCAGAACACACTGCAAGTTAGTTTAGTCAGGGATCCAGTGAAGACCCGATTCTTGAACATCCCGTTTCTCCCTAGATTGGTTTGAGGGGGGGGTGCCCATTTGCATTGCTCCTGTGAGTCTCTTCTTGGAAGCTCTGTGCAAATCGATCTGTTTCCAGTTAGTGACGCGGTGCTTCAGGGCGCTGAGCCAAGCCAAACAGGGATGTTCCCTGCTTAGGGAATGAACCGTGGGGCCTCTATACTGGGATCTTACGGGCAATGTGCTGGCAGACAGTATATTTAAATGGTCAAGATCTGTATTAACTTCTCAGAGTCTTCTTTTTTTGCAAATAATCTTTCTGCTCTGGTGGTGTTCATTTAAAAACAAAGAAAAAAAAGGAAGAGGGGAAGGAGGAAGGCGTTTTTCCATCCCTCTCTGACAGTGAGGGAAAATGAGGTTATAAAAAGTTATTCTTTATAATTTTATGTGAGGAGCAGCCCTGCCCCATTTAGGTGTTTTCTCCACTATTGTCTAGTGCAGTCTCTCAAACTGGTCGACAGGCTTGTGTGAAAGGGCACAAGTGTAACATCTCTGGGAAGTAAAAAGGGCTTCTAGTATTTTATTGGGAAAGGTTATAGCGGCAGGATTTGTTGAGGGTGTCCAGGGAAGGGCAGAAGAAAGTAGAAGAGCAACTGAGAAATGTCTGATGTTTCAGCCAACTCCTGCCCTAGAAACTGTGCAGTGCAGGAGGATACTTCAGACTGTACTTCAGAGGGGTGTCACTTCTGTTCCCTATCTTGCTGCTGAACACTGGTTGTCTTGTAGATCTTATGTTATTAAATTGTCATGTATCTGACCCCGGCCTGCCAGCTGCTGCACAGGTACCCCCCAACTCAGGGAACACAGATTTGGTATCTTGTGGGATGGCTGGAACACTAACGCCGCTGCAGCTGTGGCATCCCAGCTTGTGTAAATAGGGAGGGAGGGATTCGTAACTTCTGAGTACATCTGTGGTGTGGGTGGGTGGTTACAGACTCAGCTGGCTACGGGAGGCCAGCCGAGCAAATATTTTACTGTAGTTGTCACAACTATATATGGAAGACCAGAAAAAAACACTGCAGTGGTCAGGCTGCTTACCCGAAGAACCTCTGCTGAATTTTCTTTTCCGATTGTTTCTGTAATAAGAAACAAGTCAGGTACTTTGTGTCTGATGGATGGCAAATAGTCCTGGAGATGAGTAGGTACTTCAGTTTGAGGCTGCCTGTGGTGATCATAAACGATCATGAAGTACTTTGCTGCCTAGTGTAGCCTTTTTTTGATGGCATTTAGGAACATCATTTACCAGAAGCAGATGTTCCCTTCAATAAGAAGGCTTGAATAGTCATGTGTGTGTATCCCAATGCATACACATGTGCACACACTTCGGAGGAAGCAGCATTGCCACTGCCCTCCCAGGGTTCGCAGTGGTGATCTTGTAAATACAGCTTGCAGGATCGATTCTGCTGATTTATGGTAGTTCTGACAGCTCCACCCATCAGGGATTTCAGGGTTGTGGTAAGTAGCCTGCAAAATCCTACTAGGCAATTATATTTTGTTTTTGCAACATTATGAAAGATCGTGGTTTTGGTTCTTCTTGGGGCTGAAGATGGAGCATCTGCGTTTCAGCCTTGAACATAGGATAGGTAGATTTACGTATCCCAGTACAGGAATATTCAAGTTCTGGTTGCATTTCCAATGCCAAATGCTACTCTAGTTTGAAGAGGTCATTTCTTGCATTGCCTTATCTGGAAAATAAATACCAACACGCCTCAGTGGTGTGTTTTATGGAATAATTACAGAAAGTTGCCCATATTGTTGAAAAAGATCTGCTGCAAGAATATGAGCCTTATTTTCTGTTTTCTTAATGGAAGTGCATTTTTCACTTGAATGAAGTTCTGTGGACCTGACCTCAGCCAGAATGGGTTAATTGTTGCAATTAAATCACAAATTGTGTCATTCGTAATACCTGTAAAGGGAGCAGTGCTCTGGGCAAGGTAGTGCTATTTGTAGGAGACAGCAGCTACAAGGACATCTCCTTTGGAGTTCTTCCCATCCACTGATCTGACTTTTGCTCTTGGAGGAAAACTAATGATACTCCTCTTAAGAAGATCTGCTAATCGGTTTGCTTTGGTGAGAGCCCAAGCCTGAGCAGACGAGGCAGCCCTGTGTGTGGAAGCTGGTCTCATCTGGTGGCAGCGCTGCTGCAGGGGCAGTGCTTGTGCCAGCGGTGGGTTTGTAAGCAGATGTGGCTGAGCATCTGCTCTCAAGGAGAACAAGCCATGCAGGATTCGACGGGATTTTACCCCATTGTCAGTGTTTGCACCACTTCCCATGGATCAGAGCTGCACCTTCTTTGGCATCTCCTGGATTTGGTGACTTCATAATGAAGGATTGCTGAAGAGATTAAAGTTTTGGGGAGTGCTGCAGCTTAAAGGCAGCCCTTGGATGCGGCACAGTCCAAGAAGAAATTCTCTGTGAGGCAGGCTGCTGCTGTAAGCAATGCAGTTTTGAGAGGTGGATAGAAAAATAATCCCTTCTTTCCTGGGAGAGCATGAATTTGCAAGGCTGGATGCCTGGGCTGCTAATGAGCAACTGTTACAAAGTTGTGGAACCTCGTTGGCTTCTTAAATGAGGTTTGTCCTGATCAGCCAGGCGGGTGAGAAGTAAGGCAGGAATCACCCTTGGGAGGGAAAGCAAGTGACTTTGGCTCTGCTTAGGTGTCCTCTACTGGGAATGCTAGGCCCCTGGCTGGTCCCTTTAGATCTGCTGGCATAACTGAACCTGGAGTAGCTCCCTCAAACTGCTCTGCCAAGCCAGTCTGTGTTAACTTGCGTAGTAGACCTCAAATCTGTCTTGATGGAACTGGGTTGGAGCAGCAGATGTAGAGTTAAGCCATCCTTTCTGAGGGAACAGTGACCTCTGGGTAGGATGGTGACTTCTGTTGAATGTGGATAATAATCCAACACACTTTCTGGCAGAAAGGCACACATCTCTGCAGGTTATGCCTATTAAACATTTTTATCTCAAAATTCCCAGTGGACACAGCAACACTAGGATTTTCTTGGTGGTTGTTCTTCCGTGTGGAGTGCTAATGGTGCGGGATGCTGAAAAGAGCCTGAGAGAGCTGAACCACACCTTTTGGTGAAACAGATAAGATGTAAGGTCAGGGTGTATGAGATTGCATGTTTATGAATTCCTTGTGCATTGATATCTGATTTCATGGCTTCAAACTCAGTATTGCAGTTGGAACGTGCCTCTTTGTTGTGCTCAGTTTGAGTTTTAATGATAGAGCTGGCGTATGTGAGTAGTTTGCATGTGACTTCGCCAGAACTTGCTCAGTTTTCAAGATGTGCTCTCATCCATCGCATATGGGCAGCATTTAGCTTCTTGAGCTGTAAAAGACAGGTTGCCAAAGTATTTTCCATGGCTTGATATTGTTATAACACTCAGCCCTGCATGCTGGTTTTTCATGCACGTTAAGGTTTTTCTGAAATGTGTTCCTTCAGTTTTATTTGCACTGGTTTGTGTCGTCTGAGAGCCTTACTTTCTCCACCGCTATCGACAGAGAAAAACTGACTTCTCAGAGTTTGAAAAAACCCAACTGTTATGCAAAAATTCTGGTAAGAGAAGGCTGTGGTCATCCAGCCTGGAGGGTGTCCCCTCGAAGCCAAAGAATAGGCAGGGGAGCATGCCATCACAATAGCCTGCCTTGTAATTGCTCCCTTTGTACCACGTCTCCCATGTCCACTTAAAAGCAGCACACAGGAAAAAATAAAAGAAACCAACCCCCAAAAATACGCAACCAGGACAGACTGAGACGGTGGAAGCAGAAGCATGCAATTAAAAAACGCTGCATGCGCCTGGTCCCAGACATTCCTGCAGCTGCAGGCTCCCGGCGCGGTATCCGGGCGGGCTGGACCCCCGCCAGCCCCCTCCCTGGGCGGGGGCTCTGCTGGGGAAATGCTGCCGGATGGGGGGGATGCCAGGGTTTTTGCTCTTTCTCCACACGGCGATGAAATGGGGTCTCCAAGGTCCTGCCTCTGCTCAGAAATACCTTTCACTGTTTATGTGCCTTGGACAGGCTGCGCTGAAGGAAGAAAGAACCTCAGTAATCCATCTGAAAGGGAAACCGAGGGCAGCTCCCCTGTGTCAGGGAGCCCACCTCTGCTTTAGGCCCAGCCTGCATAGTCCCTGCTCTGTGTGCCTGCGGTAGAGCAATTTTATAACAAATGTCTCTGTGTTTCATTTTGGGTTGGTGGGGAAGAGTAGGGGTCAGCACCAACAGTCAGGCTTTTGAGACCCTGGGACCATTGAGTCTTGCATGTGTGCATAACTTTTAACCAAAAACCTGAATCCGTATGGTTTTATTCAACCAAAGGGACAACATAAATTCGGGGTCGGGGGTTAACATGTCGGTTACTGGCAGTTAAACACAAGGTGTGAGAGTGGGGTGAATTGTGGGGATGTTCTTGCTGGTTTCCGAGGACAGCAACTCTGTTTCTGTGCTTTGGGCTGAAGCCGCTCTGGGCACATACTTGCTCTTTCTTTGCTGGTTTCCAAAATGCAGGTTCTTCCAAGGGTGGTGTTCGGTATGAAAGAAGCTGTATTTACTTAATTTATTAAAAGAAATGGCTTAGTAGCACGGCTCTTGGCCTTGCTCTGATCACTGAGAAACGGTGAACATCAGTATCTTACGGGCATTGAGAATTTTTAAATTTGTAATACGTGTTTTAAAGTGTATACAGTGACAGCTGTGATGGGAGCTGCAGCACAGCATCGCTTTCCCATGCTGCTGCCTCCAGTTGTTTGTCTTGCATCTCTGCTTGAGGCTGCAGCAGGAAGAGGTGCCCAGGCCTTCCACACCGGTGTTTTATCCTATGCTGCTGAGAGAGGCAAGTTGGGCACCTTGTCCCCTCCTCTCAACAGAAATAGCTGGGGCAAAGGCCTCCTCCTCCCATTGTGAGCCATCGTCCTGCAGGGAGCCAGAGGGCAATGTCGTCTTAAACCAGGGCTGTTTTTCTGGATATTTTTTCCAGAACTTGTTTGTCTGACTTTTCAAGCAGTGACTGACAGGTGCGGGTATCCAGGGGCTAGATGTGTATCTTCTGCAAAAAGTACCTGGGGTGTCTCTGGGTGGCTCTTAGTGAAATGTCACCCCTTTCCCCACCATCCCTAGAGCTCTTCCCATCACAGGCAGCCTGCTCTTCTGCCACCATCGACAGAGGCTGAACAAGGTGAAAAACTGCATGACCTTTTTGCTGCTACAGGTTATCTTGCAAATTACAAAGCTTGAATATATCAGCAGAAGAGGCTTGCCTCTGGCTGTTCCTGCACCGGTTACACAAGTGTCCTCTGGTTTTTGGTGTAAGAGTCATTGCCATGGGAATTTAAGTGTTGAAAAGCAAGATAAGGAGCTGTGTGCATTCCTCTCCTGCTGCCCAGTTGTGTCTTTGCTCATCTTGTCTGCCTGTCTCATCATTGAAGTCTTTAGCAGGTAAATGCTGTGGAGCTCTGGGCAGGGAGCCCCTCTGTAGTCCTCCTTAGTTGCTTGATTTCTTCCCTAAACAAGACACCAACTTCAGAGGGCACCAGGAGAGCATCTGAACGTGCACATGGGCATCCCTTAGCAATGAGAAATTTCACACTGTTTGGCTGGGTCTGTAGCCAATTTGCTTATTATTGCTCTGATTGCACTTCTTGGAGGTGTGTGGTAGCAGTATTGTCTAGTGATAGGAAGCTTTATTTACAATCATGTGGTGTGAAAAGTCATATAAAGCTTTTATTCCTGTAGTTACAGCTCTGTGTATATGGCCTCTACCTTGCCAACAAGAAAGCAATGATTGCCAATTTCTATGCATCAAAAAAAGGCTGTTTCACAACATAAATCTCTGTTCCCTCCTGGGTTTGCATCAGGATCAGACAAATCATCTGCTTAAATAAAAATGGCTAGAGCGCTAAACCTTTGAAAGCGTATCAGATTGTCACTGCTTTTGTTTAATAGTTGCATTTTAGGTGGCAAATATGCAGTTTGAATTACTATTAGCATGGGCATCTGGTCTAAATCTGTTTCCATGTTCTGTCCTGACCTTTCTTGACTGGCTTAACAAATCCCATCAAAAGGGGAATGGTTTTAACTGCTGCTGCATGAGCCACAGATTGGAGCAATGTCGATAGAGTACAGAAATGGATGATCTCTTCTACTCCTTCCCCCACCTTCTGGCAACTGATAAAATACCACAAATGGTGGTTATACTGGAAGCTGGATGGTCCATTTAAATTTCTATTGCCTCCATCTGTTTGAAGGCTTTTCTGAGTGTGGCTGCCTGTCCACATAAAGCTCAAACTAGAGGCTTGTGTAACTGAATCCTTTTGCGGAAAACATCTATTGGGTCCTTCTGTAAAATGGTCCTGTGGGTTCTTTTTACAAATGCTACCTTACTGGACCTTTTGAAGTGATATATTTTTTTCTGCAATATTGGGCAAATAAAGATGCCTGGTAGTGGGGAAAAGACAGACAGCTGCTTTTTCCAAAAGAAGAGTTTTATTTTCTCTGCATTGGCCTATGCTCAAGTTCTGCATGTGTGCATGCTAGCAACTTGCTACCCTGACAGGACAGGTACAATTCAGCTTATGGAAATCCCAGAAGTGATGAGTTCCCAGTTGGCATTAGTGCCAACCATACTCATTCCAGCTCTTGCTAAAGACCACGTCTTTCTGAGCCATCAGGAACTGCAACTTGTTGGTAGAGTCAAAGCAGTGATTTTCAAGCTCTTATTTTTGCGCACCAAACAATTTTCTGGGGATGTCTGGAGACTTGAGCTTACTTCATGTCCTTTAGTTTCTTTTGTTACCCTTTGCAGATCTTACAACCAGAAAAAAAAAATAGAGGAGAAGGTACTCATTGTGAACCTTGATGTATAAAATCTTCTAGTTAACAGAATTTTGCTGTAGTCTTCAGAGATGTTATCTCCATGTGTGCATATACGTTATGAATATGAAGCCATCTTAGAAGGATGTCAAACTACTTTACATATGAACCATTTGTTCTTGTTATGTTAATTTTATGTTAATTTAATGAATAAAAACTCACTGTGTTTTTTATGATATTTATTTTTTTTAAGGAAGCTTGAGAAGCTCCATGGTTACCCACTGAGTGTCAGGTACCACTCTCAGTTCATTGGAGTAACACCAGGCCAATGCTAGATCTTCTCCCATACTGATGCATGTCCTGAGAACTTGGTTTTGTTTCATTTAATAATGCTGAATTTCAGTGATATAAGGTCAGTACTGTTGCCTGCAGCCAACTCCAACCTCCACAGGAAGCAGCAGTTTCAGGATCACTTCTCTTTCTTTTTTTTGGTCTTCATTTAGTTAAAGAATCTTCCTGCTATCACACATTTGTCGATGTACCTTACGCAACAGTTTTCTATGTAAAATCCGCTGCAAGTTTCAAATTCCTCAAGAGTCCCATAGTGTTTTGCTCTCTCTCCCGGTCCAGATGGTCTGTAGCAGATGCTCATCCGAACTGTTCCGCAGCCAATGGTGCTGTATTAAAAATCTGAGCTATATTTAATACACACAGACACACACATGCGCACACACATGTATATATCTCTGTGTATATATAGCCTGAGTTATGCGCTGGAGTTATGCGTTGCTGATAAGCAGTGCAAGGTTCCCCTAGTTGTTGTTCTGGCTATGTACCTGTGTTTCCCTAGAGCTGAACAGATTAATTTAGATCCAGGAGAGTGTTGTTTTCCCCGTCACTTGAGCTGGGTAATGCAGGGGCTGTGCTGGCTTCATGCTCAGCAGCCTGGGTTTCACATGGCCACGCACCACAGATGGCTTACAGGCCACACGGAGGAAATCGTGACACCTGAAATTTGAATGCAAATTGTGCTTTCTGAGCTCCTGAGCTTGCTCTTTACCTCTTGGCAGCCCTCAAAGCCTGAAGTGGCTGTGTGGGTCCCTCCCTCTGTGTCCCAAACTCTCTTCGAATTTTTATGACCCTGATAACCTTGGCACTGAATGTGATGCAATATTCCGTGCCCTGATCCTTGAAATCCCTCATGATAGGAGAGTATCGCTTCATTATTGCCCTTAGGCATGCGGAATCGAGAGGCGAAGGGCACCTTTGCGCCAGAGGACGAGGCCCGGGCCCGCCAGGGCAGTGTGGGCCAGCGTGCGGTGCATTCGGCTTCTGACTAGCCCTCTAACCACATGGCCATCTGTCTTTCCTTACAGCAATGCTGACAGAGCCTGGAAAAAACCACTTTTATTTCCATCCCCCCCCCTCCTTTTAAGCTCTGGGGTAGGGGTTACACAAGCAGGGGCCAAGGGGGCTCTCGCTAACATGGTTGAGTGGATCCACAGCTCGAGTGGATCTTGGCTGCGGCTTGCGGGGGTCTGAGTTAGTGTTGGCCGGGATAGCCTGAATGAGGGATTACATGTGCCTGCGCTTATGCAATGTCTGAAACTTCCCTCTGCCTGTCCCTATCCTCAGGGCGCTGGCAGGATTTTTTGGCAGTCTCAGGAGAGTCGTCTTCTGCACCGCACAGAGCACTCACTCAATATATCCAATTAATTAAACTGCAGTGCTGCAAGTGAAAGCATCTTTGTTTGCGCATTAGTGTTTGAGGGATATGGACGGGGAAGATGCTGTGCAGGGGTGCCTGTGTGTGTGTTGGCTGGTAGCATTGGCTAGAGTGCCTTTCTGCTCGTAGTGCCAGAAACTCGCGTTGCCTGATGGGATTCATTCTTGTAATTGATCTTTAAAATAGGATGAAACTCCTCCTTTTCTTTAAATGCTACCTCTCCTTCCTGTCAGCTGTTTGCTTATAACGTTTTTCTTTATCAAACTAAACAGACAAGCAGGCTGTTTTCTAACATAAAGAGCCCAAGTTAGTCTGTTCTCTCTCTGGGTTTGAATGGGGTTGCATATTATGTATTTTTATTCATACTCTTTCTCACGTTTAAAGCAAGAATAAAGTAAAACTTGTCTCTGATATCTCTGCTATGGGCAACCTTCTCGTGCTGCAAGCTCCGCATTTGGAAAGTATGATGGGCCAAGGAGGAGATGCCCAGACGCAGCTTTGCTAACTAGGAGACCTTGTAGAAGTGACTTGGAAATGAGCAACTGCTAAATTACTTCTGTTGAAGTCAATCCCTCCACGTGGAAGCTCCCTTTTAATTCCCCCACGCACCCTGGCATTCCCTTTGCCTGGATTTGTGCGGAACCTCCTGTCACCACCGAAAGCAGCCATCTATCAATGTGGTTTATTTCGAAATTAAAGGTGGATTCTTGAAAATGATCACAACACTGTGTGCTTGTGAGTCCTCACAGGTTGTCTCAGGTGTTTGTTTGTGCTTTGGCATGGCCACAGCTGCCCCTCCTCTCCTGAGGAACAGATCGGTATCAAAGGGGTAGCGAATTGTCAGCATGTGTGCATGTTGCTGGGTGTTTATGTTTTCAGTCTCTTTGACTGAGACACCCTGAAGCCCAGTGCAAGCCTGCCAGATTTTTCCTTTGTGACTGTCGAGGGTTAAGATTGCGGGGTGACAATAAAACCCTGGCAGATGTATTATTAACCTCCTCTCCCCCACATTTCCCCCTTTTGCCCCTCCCTCTCCCCCCTTCCCACTAGGGACAGGCGATCGGGAGGGAAAGAAGGACAGAGAGAAGAGAGTTGGAAAAATTAACAATGTTTTACTAATGCTACTAATAAGAATAGAGAAAATAATACAAAATATACAAAACCAATCTTGAAAGTCTCAGCAACTGCAGAGCTGGCAACCAAAGTCCTGGATTGGACTCTGCAGCCAACCGGAGCTGGATTCAGTCTCTCACTAGGCCTCAGTTCGCAGGGACGACTAGCAATGTCCTCTCCTAATGTCAGCCATAAGCAGAAGGGAAAAGGGAAAGGGAAAAGGGAAAAAGGGACGAGATCCTTGTGATCTCCCACTTTTATATGAATTATTCACGTGAATGGGATGTTATACACAGTTGGTCAGTTTCTTGGTCACTTGTTTCTCGTTGCCCCTCTCGCGAGATGTCCATCCGTGCTTATCAATAAGTTAGCATTCCATTGCTAGGTTTACCAAAACATGTGTCTGGTTCTCCAGGAAAATGCAGCTAATATGAAAGCTTTAGCTGACAGGCAAAATTCACTGAAAGAGAAACTTGTTTTTAACAAAACCAGGACAGTGACCTTCTCCCAGCTCTCTATTGAGGTGCAGCTCTTGGGGTGATGGCGAGCAGTAGGGGCTCCCTCTCGTAGCCAGTGGTGGAGTGTCCACAGCCCTCACCAACCCAGCTGAGGCGTGGGCAGGAAAACTGACTCACTCATGTACCAGGGCTCAAGAGCCCAGCCTTGAAAACAAACGAAGGGAGAAGCCTTTCAATGGGCTAGTGCTGCGGGATGTGCCACCCTCTTGGAGTTTATCGAGTGCTGTGTTTGGAGCTTGCATGTGTGCGGGTGGGTTGTGTCTAACGCGAACAACCTTTGGTCTTAAAACTAGGTTCTTGAACTGTGTTCCCTGGCTGCCTTCCTGATAAGGATATCGAGTTATCTGGAATATAGGAATGCAAAGCAGCATCAGCAGGTTTCCCAACTCTGGGTTTGTATCGGGTTCTCCAGAACATGCTGTCACTCTAGTAAACAGCCTTGTTTTGCTGCAAGAAGGCCAAAGAAAACAATTATGATTAATTAGTTCAGCCTTATGTAAATCATGGGCTATAAAACTTGCCCAGATTGTTTCCTGTTTGAATTCCTGCATATCTTTGTAGGGAAACCTCCAGTCTTCAATTAAGAATGGCTTGAATCAAGGAATTCATGCTGTTCCTTACGATTGGCTGTTCTCCCTTTTTTAATATTGTGTCCCTTTATAACCATAAAGAATGGATCTGGCGTCAGCTTGTAAACTCAGCTGCAAGCTGGTAGAGCTGTTCTTTAAGTCTTATTCCCTGTTTCAGTACTTAGGTTCATGTTCTGCATTCATTTCCTCTTTGACCAGCTGAATACTTTGATTTCTTCTTTTGTTATTTGCTTTCATTTTGAGGCAGGATTTCCAGCTCTGCAGTGATTCTTGTTATTCTCCATACCTTCTCCAGTTTTCAACATGATTTTTTCTGGAATTTGGTGGTATGGGATTGGAGCCTGGCTGTGGCCAGTAGCAGCTGCATCCATCACAAGTATGGAGAAAAAGAATTCCTGCTTCACACCCCTGTGTTTTGTGAAGTCCTTAAGCCAATATACTCTGGGTTTTGCGTGGGACACAGACTTGTGCATGGGTTGTGTGATCGGCATGTGGCTGTAGTACAAAGCTGTACCTGGGTGCTGAGCTTTACAGGGCAACTTCTTTTAAGAAACAAGTACAAACAACAACAACAACAAACCTAGATAAACTTTAAAAGGCAAAATTTTTGCGGTACCATTACCTCCCTGCTGTTCTTTGGCTGTGTGAGCCCAGCAGTGGCCCCATGGCACTGGATGGCCGGGTGAGAGTCCCCAGCACTTGGCTGCTCCTGGGACTGTGTGAGACCTGGATACTCTGGCTGAGGAGCTTGACCTGGGGTGCAGCAAGGGGTCTGTCACATTTGGAGGGTGATCACGTGTCTGCAGTAATTCCTCCCCAGTCCCTCCTTTGTGCGCCCAGCGCCTGCGGCACCTGTCCCACAGATGCTCCTTCAGCCACATCTCTCCCAGGATCCCTTTTGAGATCTCTGCTTCTGATTGTCAGTCACCTGAGCATGACTTGGGGCCTTTTATTCACAACAATAAGATTTTTTTTTTTTTTTAACCTTCACCTTTCTTACATGTCCCTTGTTTATGGCTGCTTACCAAGTACTCTGAGTTTTGGGTTTGTGACCTGACCATTTTATTAATTGCTGCTCCTGCTGATGCTGTGTTATCTGCAAACTTCAGCGGTGGTGACTTTTCCTCTCAGGTCATTGACAAAATATTAGGGTCTGGGTCCAAGAACTGATCTCTGAGGGAACCCACTGAAAATGTATGGTACAATCAGCTGATTTGTGTTTCCCATCTGGAGATTTCTTGTTTATTTATCACACTGAATGTGGCCTGTTGACTTTATATCACTCTAGCTTTGTTTTTGTATAGCACTAAGACACTTGCCTTATGAGAGACAAAGTATATTAAGCTTGTAATGTAATTACAAAAAGAGATAAAATATAAGAAGCTAAATTGTCAGTTGTTATTGTGAAATTATAAGCATAAATTCTATTTCTTTCCCTTTTATTCTTGGCCTCTAACTACTTTCTTCCCTTCTCCATCTCTTCACTTGGTCAGGAATGAACAGTAGGTGGGTTAACTTGCTGTTACTTTGCCTGCCTTTTTTTACACTTAAATATTTTCATATTATTTTTTACAGTCCATCAGTATTGTCTCATACTGAAAATAGTTCCAAGAGCTCCTCAGAAGCTCTGTTTAGACTTTTCAGATGGAGGTTTTCTAGGTCTGCTAATTAAAATGGCCAGCTTTGAGTAGCTGTTGTTTTTATATTCTCTTCTGTTATTGTTGGGATGAAAATCTTTTCATTACCATCCTGTGGGATGGCTGTATCATCTGTTCTTACATAAAGAGCAGTAATTCAGAACCACCCCCTCCCAGGAATATTCAATTAAACATTTTGATCTTCCTTCTTCCTCCCCCTAATAACTGCAGCCAAGCGATGGCCTGATCTATAATTAACATTCTTCTGAGTTCCGACAAACTCAGAAGCAATCTTTTTTTTCCTCTGAATTGTATTTTCTATTAACTCTTTCTTGTTCTCTATTTATTTTCTGATTTATGTTAATTCTCATTAATTTTTCCTTTCTTTCAGTAGCCCAAAGATGTAATACTCACAAGCTTCCATGGTAAGCAGCGTTGTTAGCCCAGTGTGGCTTTCTCTTCACCTGCCATGGTGAGACGACAAGAGTTTTGGTTTTTAGGCACGTGCTGAAATGTTCATAAACAATTTACAATCAACAATGATGCTTTCTTGGTTAAAGACCTTCTCTCAAGTTCTCTTGATGCTCTGTATTATGGGGACAGCTTGAAGAGCTTTAGGATTGCAGAGCATGTGCTGGAGGAAATGTTTGTTGGAGGAGAAGGATAGGGCTGCTGATTCAGGAATATGATGTCAGCCCATACTGAGTCTCCTCTTGAAACTGCCTTCTGGGTGGGGAAGGATAAATGAGGGTAAGTCCATAGCAGTCGCAAGAATGACCACTTTAGGATGGGCAGTTTTAAATGGGAAAGCCCGAAAGTCAGTGATATTTGGCAAAAATACGCAACTGGGATGAAGGAAGTTCTTGCCGCAACCATAATATGCAGCTTATCTGTCGTAGGTTTATTTTTTCCCTTCCCAAGTACTATGACTTTCCTTCCTCCTCCTGTTGTGTTCCCTCTGCACCTTTGCTCTGCTGGCCCTGCTTATTGAGGGTCTTCACCTGCAACTTATAGCTTTCTTCTCGATTCTGCTGATCTTTAGGTCAGGCAAGGTGCTGGGTACCTTAGGCCTCTCTTTCACCTGCTTGGGAGCAAAGGTCTGGAAACGGAAGGTACAGATGAAGGACAGGGATGCTCTGAATGGGGGAGGGCTAGTGAAAGAAGCTGAAATGCCTGTTCACAGGCAAATGAAGGCAACACTGGTTTGAAAGTCTCCCCTGTGTTATGGGGACTTGTAAATAAGCTCTTCAATTAGCTCTTCTTTCCATCTCTGGAAAGAAGCATAGAGAACTAAGTGCACAACTTTGTTTTTTGTTTTTGTTTAAGCCCTGATCTTAGGACACACGTGTTTCTGTCTATTGCTATTTTTGGTCCTGAATCCTAATCCAGTACCACTCCTATTTTTTTTTTTTTTTGAAGGAAGTTGACTGAAGTAATGTTTTCTGGCGCTATGACAAAAGACTTGTCATAGGAGATTGGAATACCAGCTCTCAGTTATGGGGTATCTTTAAATAATTTGTCTAGACGAATGCTATTCATACTTCTCAGTACTTATTTATTTGATCTTGTTCACATCCTGTCTCCTTGTTTCCTTTCTCTCTACAGATTTCAGTAGATCTTCAGAACAAACTGGTCTGCCTTTGACATGAGTAAAAACCAAGTGACCCCCGCCGCTCTTGTGGTGACATAAAATGAAATGCATCTTTCCTCAGAGGGAGGGTGCCAAGGTACCAGTGCTGATGGAGGTACTGGTCCATACCTCCAAATGAGTGGCCCAAACGATTTCTGTGGGTTACTGTGTGAATTTCTGCAGAGTTTGGGCTGTACAAGTGCAACGCCGGCATCTTGAAGTATCCGTCTTGTGGTACAAGGAACTATTGGAGGTGGCTTCAAAACATAAGGTTTTTTGCTGTGGGATGGGTTTGGACAGGGCTGGCTCGTCCAAAGCAGCTCTGGTGTCATGGCTTCAGGCCCAAGGTAGGGATGTTCTTCCTCTGTGTTGTCATCATCAAGTACTATTGCTCCGCTCTTCCTTAGCTTGCTGAGGCAGTAGCCGGTTTGACGTGAAGCTCTCTGCGGAGTCGCAAGCTGGAAATGTTTTGACAGTTTGGGATGGGAAGTCTTTGATGATACCTGCTGTTGGCAAAATATCAGCTCTGTATGCACCCACAGTGTTTGTGTGGGCTTGGTGCAAGTATATGAGAAGGATGAGAGTTATGTCAGATCAAAACCCGGGATGTTTCTACTTAAAGCAAGGTATAGGACTTGTTTACTGGAAAGGTGTTCTTTAATGTAGTCATTTGTTCCACTATCTGGCGAGATCACATGCTGGAACAGGATTTGATATCAAACTGTCTTCTTTCGTGCACGGTACTTGACATGTAATGCTCAGTGACAGCAGCACTGAACACAAAGTCCTGCCAGTGTTGTTTTGCTTTCTGCCCCGATAGTAGATATCTGTATGATAGAGGGGACAGCGGTTTCTGACGGGCAGGGTCTAAAACCCATGGCAGCTGAGGTCATTGCTAGCCAAAGGCTGCTGACCCTTGAGCTCTGTATCAGGCAGGGGAGTTCATCTCTCAGGTAAGGTGATATGACCTATGGATTTCTCCACATTTGTTTTGCAAAACCACTCTATTTTTTTTTCTCCTTTCCTAGTGCTCAAGCTCCTCTCTCTTGAGTTCAAGAAAGGGTTATATGTGCGTGTGGTGTGTTTGTTCTTTTTGGAACTTTACATGCATCTGCAATTTTAATCATTATGTCTATGAATATTAGGCAGCATTTATAAAAGCTAATTCATATTTTCCATAATCAACTCAAAGAGTCTGCATTTAAGCACTTGAAGAGATAGTCTGACTCTTCAAAAATGAAGAGCACTTTAACATTTAGGAGCTTATGTTTATGTCCTTTCTTTTCAAGCCTTACCCTTCCATGCTTCTACTCTTAAAACCAGCCAAACATAAAACTGAGCAGAACCCCTCCAGTACTAAAAATCTGTAAAACAAAACCTACAAACTCTTAAATGAAGTAAAATGCCCAATCTATCCTAAAGCTGCCAATACTGATAGTAAAGCCTTACTTATAATAACCAGACATCTTTAATTAAATAGCTGAATTTTGATGGGTGGTGTGTAGGTTTTCAGCCAGAGTTAGGAAAAAGAAGGAATGATTACTCCTGCAAGCTGGAGCCTTCCCATTTAAACTTTGCAGCCATTAGAGAAGTAACATTGTTGAAGAAGAAAACAGTAATTTTAATTTTAAATGTCAAGTGCCTTGTCACTCAGGAGTGGCGAGCCAGAGCGTGCACCGAGTGCTGCTGCTGAAGCAGAAGTTGTTTCCTACCTACGCTGCTCAGAGTATTACAATTTAGGATCCTTCTTTGAAAGATACTGGTTTGGTCCTGAGGGAGGAGGCTGTTGTGAACACTTTAGACATGTGACAGCTGACCTGAAGAGCATCTGCATTCTGCAGGAGGCCCCCTGCACTAATGGGGACCTAGATGAGAAATTATGATTTTGCTGGGCTCTCCTAATGGCATCCAGCTTGCCCAATGGGCTGGTTCTGTTTCTGGGAGGTCGTGCCTGTGGGCTGAGGTTAGCAGCTTCAAGTGTTGCTTAATATATGGGAACCGTGATGAGACTTTGCAGGGTGAGCAGGTGAGCGAAATGCTGCTGGCCTGCAGGGCAGGTTACAGCCTCTTTGTTTTAAGTAACCATCCTTGAATTTTGTGGTGCTAGTCATCGTCAAGGAAAGGGTTTTGTCTCCATGTAGGCCAGCTTGACAATCCCCATGACTTCTGACTTCTCTCCCTGGTTGTCTCTTCCTCCTTCCTGTTATATCCATAAAGTCATCTAGGAATTGCACTTGATGATCTTTAAGGGTCCCTTCCAACTTGACATAATCTATGATCTCTAAAATGGGTGCAAGACTCGTGGGTTCTGTTTAAAGTACAGGAATCACACTGGCTGTGCCCTTTACAAAGGTCTTATCTGTGCCCTTCGACAAGGGATGCTGTTACATGATGACTGAGATGAATTTTCTTTGCTTTCCTCCTCTCCCATTTCCATGGTCAGTGAAGATGATAAAGGAAACCAAGTGCAGTGCACACAAATGTTGTAAAATACTGCTGTAACGTTAAGATCTATCTGCAAGTGTTCAAGAAGAAACTGGAGTAACTGTTTTCTTTCAAAAGTGGCCATAAGTTAAACCAGCTGTGCAACAACAAAATGTGTTATTCCTGCTGCTGAGCTTTTGGCCAGCAAACAAGACCATAAATGCCCACTGGTGAATTGTAAAATATGTATACAAAGGTTTCAACTTGTCTGAAAACTTTCTTTTGCTGCTTATTTTTTTGCTAAACACTGGTACTTACCCAGAAGACACTAATTAGATGTAAAACTTCCGGTAAATGCAAAGAGCCTGTAGGTGTACCTGGCACGTAATCCAGGAAATTTAAAAAAATCCAAACTGCATCAATTCCTTTCTTCGCTAGGTAGTTTTTAAAAACATAACTGATCTCTTTATGTATCTTGCTTGGGTGTCAAAAATCATCAGAGACACCAGTGACTAAGTTTTGGAAGCTGAGCTACCCTCTCTGTTTAGGGTGAGTCATATTAGGTGGAGGTGATGGGGAGAGGCTCGCCCCTGATCTTGGTGGTTTGGAGGCTGGTGAAAGGCTGACCTGTCAGTCAAGCTTGTCTTGCAGCCTCTGCAATCACTGGTGGTAAAGAATTGTGACCCTGGTGCTCACTGGGTGGAGAGAAGTGATGGAGAGCTTCAGGTTTCTGTGGTTTTGCCGCTCAAGCTGGCAGCCCAAGAGCTGACTTATGGGACAAATGAAGTGCATGCCAGTGAGCGTGGTGTAAGAGGCAAAATAAAATAAAGGGGGGGGGGGAAGTAACCGAGACAAAAGAATGAATGCATCTGACTTGAGAGCATAATCCAGACGCTTGCTTGCAACACAGAATTCATAATGTTTTCTGAGGTCTCAGCCAGGGACCCAGATGGGGGGAGCCTTGCTGAAGGGCTTCCAGCTCAGCTGAGTCACCACTCTGGAGCACTGGCCCCGTGACTCACCCTCTCTGACTTTGGCTCTTTTGGGGAGAGGGTGGGAAAGAGCAAAACACACGCCTTGCCTGTTGAGAAGTTAGACTGGATCCAAGAACTCTGCACTGGGGGAGGGGCAGGGGAATGTGAGAAGGATTTTCCTATTTTATTTGACTCCCAAGAGGCTTGGGCGAGGAATGAGCAATAGCATCCTTTTCTCTGCTTGCAGATGGTGGGTTTAAGAGACACTGAACTTCAGCGTTGTTTCTCACCATTGCCTCAACTGCACAAGGGCTTCTATTTTATTTTTTTTCCCCTTTCAACCCATATTTAGTCCTAGTTATTATAGAGCTTAATTTTGGTTTTAGGTCTCGATTTAAATCCAACTTTTTTTTTTTTTTTTTCTTTTGGGGAAGGTTGGGGAAATATTAAGGAAAGGGAAATAATAGTTTGGAACGAGGAAAGGCAAAGGAGTAGACATGATTCTTGAAAAATCCCCCTCATTAGTTAAAAATGAATACATCTCTCTCTTTGGTGGTTGTGAGTTAGAAATACTTGAGTGTTTGCAATGGATGTGTGTGCATGCATGTGAGCATAATGTGGTGGATTATAAGATTTGCTCAGCATGAACTTCAGCATTTCCAACTGTGTAACCTGAGCAATTTGAGAAGATGTTCACATTTCATTACCATGTAAATCTATTACCTCTGAACTTCCTGGCATTTGTTTCACTGATGACACAACCTGAATGGTATTTTCTTAGGTTTTTTTTTAAACATTCCTTTTTAATTTTTTTTTTTTTTTAATGCTTAAAAATGAGCAATTGCTTGTGCGAGACTCCAGATGATCATATCTGTTGTTATGGTAGATCTCTTTGCTGTTTTCAAATATCATTTTCATGTTACTCTTCATATCCTCCTGCAAATGAGGTAACTTCAGTATAGTTAATGACTATACAGTAAATAATTTTATAGCAGAGTAAAATAATTGAGCAACTATTTCTCTGCCTATTGGTTTTGATTTTTACACTGTAGAAGACAAACAACTAGAAATCTGAGGTTCCCTCTGTTTGCCCTTGGCAGGTACATAAGCCAGGGTAGTGTAGATCTCTCGTCTGTGTTATCAGCATGTTTTAGGCATGAATTGAGGGACTGTTTATGGTCCTCAGTCTCTCTGTTGTCTGCTGTGGCTGCATCTAAGCCTTTTTTCCTGCCATCAGAAAGCTCTTCCAGCTTTTTCAGTCCTTCATCGGACGGAGAGGGATGTTCTCTGTGTCCTGTTTAATAGTAAGTGGATGTGGCTGCAGTCACACACTTAATACTGTGGTCTGTCCAAGGAGTCTCTTGTCAAATCAGGTTTCAGCCATTTCAGGTGTGGTTGTATTAATTTTCCATATATTCGCTGCCAAATATAGTTTCTTCCCCCTCACTCAGATTAATGCACACCAAAGGTACGCACTCTGGTATATCAAACTGTGTAGGGTGCAGCCTTCTGCTCCTCCACTCTTTCTCCCTGTGAGGATGCTGGTGAATGACTCTGCGGGGTTGGTGTTGTCTCTCTTTCAGCCCCCATCTTTGGAATCAATCTTATGGAAAAATGCTCTACTGCTGCCAGGCTGTCCTTCATTTCTCATCCTTGTAAGAGCAATGCAGTGAAAGCTTGGATCTTTGCCTCCTAACAGCGATGTATCAACACACCCCGTGACAGCAGATGAGCTCTTTTATTCCCTGCAGGGCCTATGTAAATGAATCATGGAGGTTAGGCTACAGGAGTTCCATCAGTAGCTCTTCTCAAAGCTGACAAGGATTAGTACTGTGTGATACAAGCTGTGGCTGAGTTTGGAGAAGAGTAAGTGGTGGCCAGCTTCCCTGCTGCAAACATAAAGGATTCCTAGAAAGGGAAGAAGTTGAGAAAAGAGATGGACCTGAAAATGTACAGAATTTGTGTTTGGATCTCTGTGAAAATTAACTGATGGCCAAGTGCCAGTGAGTACTAAAAATAGTTGTCTTAGTTGTTGGAAGCTGGTGCATGCTGACACCTCCAGTCCATTGCCAGTGAACTTGCAAGAAAGTCAAACACACCACCAGCTACATGTCTGGGAAGAAAACATCTGTGTCGAGGAAGCTTTTTAATCTGTGCCTTGGGGTTTAACCTGGGGTTGAGCATGCAGAAAGTCACGGACTCCTCTGTGGCATTGTCATCACTGGTAGGCTTCTGCTTGCAGTGTTCCACGAGCAGCATCTCTAGTCACGATTCTTCATTAGCTAAAAAGGGCAGATCTCTCCTCCAAGCCCTCACAGGTAAGTGCTGTGCTTGCAAACCCAGGCAGAGCTGATAGTGAGGTGTGTGATGCCTTTTGCAGTCCCCGCTATGCAGTCAAGTCTAGAGCTGAGCCCATGAAGGCTGACCAGCCTATATGTGCCTTTTTTAACAACTGGTGCCTCACCTGGATGCCCCAGAGCTTGAAGCCTTTTGTTAGGAGCTGTGGCTCCTCCTTGGACCTCCTCAGCTACCATATAAGCAGCTGCCAGATGTCTGTGAAATGTGTGCTTATTTCCTTGAAGAGGAGATGTTCTCTCCATGTAGCCACACTTCTTTATCTCTTTGATGCTATTCGCTAGAAATGCTTCTAGCTTTTCTGATATTTTGTGGTTTATCTCCTATGAACCTTTGTTTATGCAAGCCACAAAAGAGCTGCTGAAGAAGTTATTCCCCTTTCTTCCTATTATCTTATTGTGAGAGGAAACTGGAGGGGGGAGGAAGGGGACAAGTTCATGCCTGTGGTGCACGTTTACATGCCTACAAATTGTGGGCTGGTTTCTGCTCTCCCCTTTTCACTCGTCTCCTCCAGGAGCACTGCCTTGTAGATTACATGCACTCTGATCCCTTTGATACAGAAGCAAGGGTGCATTACTTGCCCTCCACCCCCCATTATTGCTGCTCAAGCCTTACAAGAGGTAAATATCCATCAGTTTTGTACCTACAGATAGTGGGCTTCATTTTTATCCCATGAGTGCCTGCTGGATAGATGGGATGCTCCCACCTGGGTAGTTCTGTTGTGGAGCGGGGATTGATCCTGTCAGGATGGGGGGACCTCAGGGGGAGCCAGGAGGGAACCATTAGCTCCCAGGACGGGAATACCTGGAATTTGTGGGTGATTCTCAGCCCCAGCACGTTGCCCTGGGCTGCTTGGAGAGCAGGGCTTGCTCTGAGATGTGCCAGGGTGCTGCTGCTGCAGCTCCTCTCTGGGGTGGCTCTGCTGGGAAGGGTGGATGGATGGTGCTGCTGCAGCTGGTGTGTGGGTCTTGCAGCTGACGCAATGCATTTTCCAGGCTCAGCAAGCCCTCTCACTTGTTTAATAATTTAAATATAGTTATAAAGTGTCAATTTGGAGCTCTTGACTTAATTCCTTTTTTAGCGATTCTTATAAAGTCAGTTTTCTGAACATGACTGTTTCATTTTTTAGTCGTGATAATGTCACACCTTTAGAGAACTGGGGCTAGTGCTGCTCTTGTCTGGCTTCAGGTAATCTCGTGGAGAAGGCAGCACTGCCAGGCACCTAGCAAAACCTGAGTGTCAGTTTTACTTCAGAGATATTTATTTGATCAGACAAGAAAGAAGAAAAAAAAAAACAAACCAAACAAACCTCGTCCCTTAGGCAGAGCTGGAAAAAAGGGCCTTTGTCTGGCAGGAACAGGCAGATGCTGTGGAAAGCTGCAACCCGCGGCCCAGCTGGTCTGCAGCCAAATACTACTTTCGAAGAGCCATCCAAAATCCGCCCTGCACCCAGATATGAGAGCTCTCCTCTGTCTGCTTACCACGGGGTGATGTTTGTAGGTGTTTTGTGTTCCCCAAAAGCACCTGGGTTATAGGCGGGAGCAAATATCCAACCAGATTGGCGGTGAAACTCTGTGGGTCTGCAAGTTACTTTCTCTTTGTAAACAGGAGCGCTGCTGTTTTGTTTGTCTTTTCAGTGTTCTGGGGGAAGGGGAAGCGAAAGATAAGGTTACGCCTGTCCTAAATCCGTGACTTTTACAGAGGTTAAAATCCCAGCTGAACACAGCTTTTTTGCTATGTAGAGAGAATAGTTTTAGGAATTCAGGCAGGCTCCTTGTACCAACACATGTCTGCAATTAGTGCTGTGGGGTGTGAGGACAGCAGGAAGCTGGCAACGGAGCTGTCTACAGAGGTATTAAAATAAAAGGCACATTTTCAATGCCAATGCTCCTTTCTCCCCCTCCTTTTTTTTTTTTTCTTTTCAAAAGTAACCCCTCTAGGTGAAAGATGCCAAGCTGAAAGCCACATCTTTTCCAAGCAAACATATATTCAGGTTGTAGGCATAAAATTCTCCGTTTCTTCCCTAAATTGCCTTTTCCTGTTCCGGAGTACAGGGGTGGTTGGTGCCGTGTCGGAATTGAGGGTTATTCTGTGGCTTTCCAGCTCTGGAAAGGGCTGATGACCACTAAGCTGAGTGCAGAAGCGGAGAGGGGAGCGCAGCGAGGAGGAAGAGGAGGGTTGGCAGCGGGAGGACGTGCTTTTGGAAAGACGCAGGGAGCAGCTTAGGTGTAGGTGAAAGTTTCAAGGAGCTGGAGGCCTAAATGCTCCTGGATGGTTTCTGCTCTAGCTGCTGCTCAATGTGCTTTTTAAGTTCTCTAGACAAATGGAGCCGCTTTCAATTAGACAATTGTTAGCTTGAGGAAAAAGCTTTAAGCATTCACTATAGTAGAGATGTGCATAACATATGAAAGATTCCTGTAGCTCAGGTGGTGGTGTTTTTTATAATCACTGAGTGAAGTCCAGATACCTAAAATTGTCTCTTCCCCTTGTTCAGTAGCTGGGCAGCCCAACCTATGTCTGTTTGAGGCTTCTCTATTGACCAGTCTGCAAAGTTATATCAGACTATTAACAATAAGATTGAAAATGATGATGAAACTGGAGAATAATTTAAAAACCCGGTTGACCATTTATTTGCTGTCAAACACTTCTGTTGTAAATGCAAAATCTTTCTTCCTTACTTCTTGCTGCTTTTCAGCTTTGCAGCTGCACATGAAAAGGAGAAAGCACAACTATTGATGAACATGCTGAACACCCTTCCCCACCCCAAGGTCCTCTTTCTCTCTGGTTTTGGGAAGCTGAATGTTGGGTTTCCTTCTTTGCTTTTCTTGAAGCGATTTTAGGAAAACTCCCCATTCAGAAAGGGAAAAAAAATATATCTGATTTAAATAACTTTAATCAAATAGAACAAGTAAAATAGTATTTGATATTAATTTCTTCCATGTCAAAGCAGTAGTACGCAGAAGGCTAACAGAAATCTTCATTTGTGAATTTGACAAAAATAGCTGAGTAGCCTGTGGTTGTTTTGTCTTTCAGTTGAGTCTGTTAAAGTAGAACATCTAAATAGTGTCAGGCTAAGTCAACACTTAGTTATGATATTTTGAAGGATGACATCCTCAGATTGGATGACGCTGGTGATAAAGTAGCTGTGTGATGAAACCAGGGTATTAACATTGTGGCATCCGTATTTCAGCATCTGCTAGTCATCAGTCAGAATAATGCATGCAAGAATTAGAAAGATGGAAATGTTCTAGCCAGCTTTAGGAAAATATGTAAACAATACAATTGACTCTCACCATTAGCCCAAATCGAAAGAAGTGTTTAGACTGTGGGAAAAATATTCTCCCTAAGAAAGGCACTGTTTTTTATAGGTTCATCCTTGACTTCTGTCGTGGTTGCCAGGCATTTTTGTCCCTTGTTTACTCTTCCAGGTCTGCCTACCCCGTTTTGCTCAGTGACTTTATTGGTGCACCAGGGTGTTCAGCTAGTCTTGAGCATCCTTTTTCCTCTTTGCGCAGTGGAGAATTGTAGTTTCCTTTTTTGTCCTTCCAGATGTTGGGAGGCAGCCATGGATGCGAAGTGCTAGTGAGCCCTTGGGTATAAAAATTTAACAAGTATTTCTAGGGTGGTCATGACCCTCTTGCTGAGTCATCTGAGAGTTTGTTTTGTAGCGTTATCATTTACAACAAGTAAATATGAGGCTACAAATCTGTTTTGCCATTTGTAAAGGCTTTGCTTTAGCTAGCTTGCCATCCCAGCATAGCAACTGTGGTCCTCTGTTTATTGCCTTGTGTTTAGTAAATATTTTCTTTTACTCTGTGTCAGTCAGAATTGACTGAAGCCTTATTAATTTTGAAAGAAGGCACAGTTAGCACTCTTGGAAGATCCACTCAAACTTCCAGGGGACTCTGCGAGAGCCGGCTGTGCTTACTGTTTCTCAGCATTGGTCTTCAAAGCCACAGATGCTACTGGAGCTGTGAGATGTGTGTGCATGGGGGTGTGAGCACACCACTTCCCTCACGGATTTAGACAATATTGACTTGTTTAGTCCTTAATTTAGCCTACAGGAAGCTGAATCTTGAATTTCAGTGTTTGTTTCTGCAGGAGAGAGCAAGACGAAGAGCCAAGATCAATACTGGTTGTAAAACCAGCAAATCAAACAGACTTGGACTTTTGTAGGAGGATCATGCCCCAATCGACAGAGACTCCTATATAAGACAGTAGATAATGCCTGATCGTTTAGAAAGGCTCGTTACAATTCATTGTACAAATATTTTTGTACAAAGATGGAATTCTTTGAATGACATGAACAGGAATGGTTTCTTGCAATATAGTTTCTTGGTCTGTTAAAGATACAGTCTTCTGACGTTGTAAACAAAACCAAGAATTGCTGCAGAGTTTTTGGCTATTGATTGAAACTGGTTTAGAGTCTCAAGAAGTAAATAGGAAGATTTGGTTTACACTCATTTTTAATAAGAAACAAACACAAAGTTATCCTACTACATACAGCCATAACATGTGCTGTCAGTTTAATGAATTCAGTGTAATAGATAAAGCGGTAATTAGTACTGGCTGTTAGGAGCTTTAGCTGTGGGGCCTAGAAGCTGGATATAGTCTCTAGTCCTATGTGGAATGTGACTTCTAAAACAGATACATAAATCAGCCAGGAAAACCGTTTTATAGCAAATGTGTAATTGCTTGGCTGGGGACGTGCATGGGCCTGTTTTCCTAGAGTGTGCTGTATGTTCTGCGCAGTTAAAATAGTCATACGTGCTGTCAGAGTCTGTGTCTGTGTTCCCTTATTCTTCTCTGCCTCAGTGAACATTAACCCGATATATTCTGTTCCACACACAACATGTTCTGTTGAAAAATCCTGCAGAATCTTTCACACTGTCTGGGTGAAACATGCATTCCTATTTTTGCTGCTGTGCTTTAGTTAGTACTTTGTGGGGGCACGAGAGGGAAGGAGTCTGCTTCAGGACGTGTCAGCCATGCTTCTATTTTCTGTTTTCATTGCAAGTTAATCACAGGCTCTTCTGTTGCAATGTATGCCTCTGAGAAGACTTTTGTTCTAGCTGTAGCTCTTCAGCTTGAAGTAGTGATTGGTGGAGGAGGTCGTCAGGCAGGGCTGGTAGATCCTGCTGCTGACTGGCACGGGTGCCCGGTGCAGATACTGGAATTGTTCTGATCAATGCTCTCCTGTTGTTGGGATGACAGACAGGCAAGAAGATAAACTTTTTCGCCCCTTTTTATCCCCACAGCACTTCACAGAGTTCCTGGATGAGTTTTCACCAGATGTCCTAGGCCAGCTCTTGAATGATCCCTTCTTGTCTGAGAAGAATGAAATAATGGAGGTGGAACTGTCTCTGGCATCCCCAGCACCCCTCATCCAGGCAGAACACAGCTACTCCCTCTGCGGGGACTCTCGGCCCCAGTCTCCTTTGACCCACATCTCGACCGATGACAACTTCAATGAAGGTAGAACTGATGTGTGCAAAATCCACTGATACTGGTGCACTGAGCTCTTGCTTGTTTGTCATGATGATGCAGTAATGAGATATTCCTGGTGGGGTGATGATGCACTAAGGTTGCGTGTGAATGCTCTGTGCTAATTGAAATACCTACAATGAAATTGCTGAAGGGATTTTTTTTAAGTCTGCAGGCATTGTGAATAAAGAAACTTGTCTGTAGACAGGGAAATTGTGCTCAGCAGAAGTTACTAATTTGCACCATTAACATTTTGAGTTAGAAGTAAGGTGCTCATCAAAAAGAAATGGGAGAAGAACCAGAAATACACTTGTTTCCATGTATCTGAACATGTGATTGGTGGAGGTAAGTGGTGAACGATAAACTACATGAGTCAGACGAGAACCACCATGAAGTTTGGGTGCTGTTGAACTTGACATGGAAGGAAAAAGTGAGATTTTTTTTTTCTCATCTTCAGGAAAAAAGGCAAAAGGGAGATCTTATTGCTGTCTGTGGCTATCTGATGAAAGAGCGCAGAGAAGACAAAGCTAAACTCTTTTGAGAGGCACAGCATGGCCACAGGAGCTAGTGGTTGCAGGTTGCAATATGGGAAATTCCAGTTGGGTATTAGAAAAATCTTTTTCACCATGAAAGTGGATCAGACATTTGAACAGGAGTCCAGAGAGGCTGTGAAGTCTTCATCCATGGAGATATTCAAAGCTGCATTTGGAAAGGACCTGAGCAACATGATCCAAGTTAGCCATACTCTGAATGAAGAGTTTGGGCAACATGGTCTCCAGAGGTCCCTTCAAAGCTACATAATTTCAAATTTACTGAAAACAAACAAACCTTTTAGACTACACTTGTTTTTCAGTAGTGAGTATCTGGAGCTTTCTCGTATCCCAAAATGAAAATCAGATCATTTTATTTATGTTTCTAAATATAAGTGTAGGAGTGTAGGAGGTGCTGCCCCAGTGTTAAAACCTGTCTTGCTGAAGTCCTTGTTGGTTTTTTTTTTAAGAAAATAAAGACATGCAAACTAAAAAATAATGCCCATCAGGAAGCTATCGATGATCTTGTAAAGACATAATAACTGCAATTTTATAGATTTTTGTGGTTGTGGGAAATGGCAGTGCATAGAAAATGATGAAAATCAACAGCGTTTTTTAGCAGTTACCTTAATTCAGCAGTTACAAACACCTGGAGGGGGAAAAAAGGGGAATGCAGGATGGGTGCGAGGAAGGATCCAACCTGCTTGTTCTGGTGTGAGGATGCCTGCTGGCCGGCAGGGAAGTTCAAGGTAAAAACCTTGTGCTTCACAGAGGAGCAAGGCTGTGAATATCTGGTAACTGGTAGGAATAATCACCATGGCAGACTTTCACTCCTAATAATTGGTTTATGTCTTCAACATTAGCTTTACAGTGAAAAGCAGTAGAGTACTAAGCTGGGTTGCAATAAGAGGAAGAGAAATCAGTGCTTAGGCCTAAGCATTAACAAGCTAAACTGTATATAAAGTTCCACCAGGACATGAGTTTTCAAAAGCTGACAGTTTTATAGTCCAAAGTGCTCTCTTAAAACAAGATGTGGTCTGTTAGAGATTTCACAAGAGGGCAGCTAATACAACCTGTGAGAAGGCTTTTCAAGGTGAGACAGGGTTTTGGAGATGATCTGGAAATATCATCTATGTAACACTGTCCGATTTTAGATCTCCTAACTGTTTTATTTGAATATCTTTAAGTGACTACATATAGGAGATAGAAACTTTAATTGTGGCAGGAGAAACAAGCACAAGACACCTCAGAAGGCAAGCTTCTCTGGAAGTTAATAGGGAGAAACTTCAAACTAGGCTAAAAGTGAGGAGAGTTTCCTGTGGGGAAAAATCCTGAAGAAATTCATACTGCTGAGACCACTGGGTAATTAATAGAGCTCTAGTCAAAGGATGCTTTAAAAAGCCAAGAAACATTAACAAGTGGGTTTAAAAATAGAAAATTAATGGAAAGCATTTCATCTTCTGTTCACTCTGCAGAGTGTTTCATAAGATAGGAGGAGGAGGAGCTGTTCTTGGTGTTGAAGATTTTATTTAGTCTTAACCCTGGAATCACGCTCACAAACTTTCAAAACCTATTGACTTCATAACAGTGAAGCTCAGAGAAATACTTGAGGGAACTGCAGAATTACAGTTAACATGACTGTCTGATAGATATCCAAAGGCATCACCCTCATGATGTTTTGGTCCTTAAGTCCGTGAGAGCAGAGAGGGAGATTTTGTGGGTGGCATTGCAGCAGGGCTTGGCGGTGAAGGTTGAAAGCATGTGTCTTGTTAGGCGGTGGAGGAATGCAGTGCTCCTGTCGCCTCTGGTGAATGGCAGTCCCTTTGGTGGAGTAAGGGGACAGCTGTTGGGAGCACCAGGATCCTTTTGAGGAGCGGGAGGCACATGGTGTGGAAGGGGAGGTCCATGTACTCCAACATGATCTCCTGCTGCTGCAGGAAGGGGAGCAAATCTGTGCAGTGGCAGGGGCTGAGAAATGAGGAGGTCTGAGGGGATTACATAAAGAACATGCAAAAAATTTACATTCTCCAAATAACCACCGCACTGGGCGAATTGCCGAGCTTCTTCAGCTGTTGTGTTTTCATGGTATCTCCATGGCGAGGCTTCATGATCCTGCTGATGCAGGACCCAGCTCTGCAGGACTGGGAGTAGAAACAGGCCAGTGAGGAGGCTCATGTACAACATGTGCATGTATGTATGCACACGTGGCATGGACACATGTGACATGGACACATGTGTGCCTGTGGCCAGCAGCAGGCCCTTTCTGTGCCAGCCAGACATGCCAGCATGTTGCCCGCAGTTGGAGGGAGGCTGCCTGCACCAAGGGACTGGGGGCAGCTTGTACCACGCAGGTCTGGTGTCCTGAAGGCTAGCATTGCCTGCCTGCCTTTAAAAATAGCCTTAAAAGTTAAAGTTTGTTTCCATGGTGACAGGCCCTTGGAGACGGTGGGGAGGCAGGAGTGACAGCTGGGGGTGTGTGGCCCATCTTGGGGCAGGTTCCTGCTGGCCGTGTGGGACCTGGGTGGTCCCAGCCTTCAGTCCCAGCCCCAAGGTGCTGGCGATGGTGTGCTGCCATCAGGCAGTCCCCACTTTGTGTTGCACCACTACCTGCCTCTCTGCTCCCTTCCTTCAGTCCGTGCCTGCTGTTGGAGGAAGGAATTGGATTTTGGGAGTCCCTCACTATGGTTCAGTGCCACTCAGCACCTGCAGCAGTTTTCATCTACATGTTAGTAAGTGTGGGGTCCCAGAGCCTCAAGTTACTGGGAGACTGAGAAAAAGGCCTATTTTGTTTGGGAAATGATCTTCAAATTAGTGTTAAGCCACTCAGTGTGTATTTCCATCTTTTATTTTCCCCGCTAAGTCTCTGACAACTGTACCAAAAATGTTATTTGACATTTCCTTTCAGCCATTAGGATGGAGTGAATGATTGCTCTGACTCCATAAGTGCCTTCTTACCAACCATTGCAGGAACAGATCGCTTCTGCCATGAACCATTCTCATTAGACACTACCTGTCCATTCCTGTGGTATCTATGATCGCTAAATTGACCTATTCTAATAATCTTAAATCTTACGTAAAGTCTGGGGGTTTTTTTTGTTTGTTTGTTTTTTTGTGGTTTGTTTTGGTTTTGTTTTGTTTGGGGTTTGGTTTGGTTTTGGTTTGTGTTTTGTGCTAGAAGTGTAACACCTAGCAAACTTGTAAGCCTGGGTCTTGTTGACCTCAAGGTGAGAACATGTTTAAGTGTCCATAAGATCAGGGTCCCAGCACTGGTTTTCCCCACTTATTAGTTCTTTTGACTTCACTGTATTGAGGGTATTTCCCCAGCTTTGTGCAGAAAAACTTCTGAATACTCACAAACTGTTGCTAGTGTGTGGTCTCTGAAGGTGTCAGTCCCTAAATCTCTAGTTTATGAAAGCATTGGCAAGAGTAACTATTTTAACGCAGATGTGTGCAAGATATGTGGCGTTTAGCTATTTGGGTTTCCCCCTCCCCCCTCCCCGAGAATCTATTCTTATATTCAATTTTACATAAGCTTTTAAGTCTAAAGAGAGAGATTTATAGGCCTGGCTTGCTTGCTTGCAGCTGTCTGACCGTGAGCTTTTGTTTGCCTGAACTGGTGAATAAGGCATCAGGCCTAGGGAGGCCTCCAGGCTGTAACACAGAAAAGGAGGTTGCATCCCAGGTACCGATGAGCTGCGTTGGTTGCGCTGCCGCCTCTCTCACAGCAGGTTTCTGCTTTCTAGTTGTGATCCTTGAGGTTTGGTTTATTTTTCAGACAACTGCAGAGTAGTTGTGGAGAAACACAGTTGGTAGTTGTGAAGTGGAAAATGCTTCTCAGAAGGAAATGAAGAAGCTGGAAGAATAGGTTGAGAATGGGGCTGATGAATAAGGGAGACCTCTTGCTGTGCGTCAGGGCTTTTTGGGGCACAGGTTCACTTCTAACAGTTGTAAACATTTAGGGGAAAAAAGCTTTGTTTTCTGTTACGGTTGGTGCATGTCTGTTTTCAGTTTTCCAGTCCCTGTTGTGGGTCAGACAGCCAGAAGGAAGGCCAAACCCGAGTTTCAACAGGAACTGTGCTTAGCCTCTTGTGTGACCTGAGATCACAGGATCACAGAATGTTAGGGATTGGAAGGGACCTCAAAAGATCATGTAGTCCAATCCCCTGCCGGAGCAGGAACACCTAGATGAGGTTACACAGGAAGGCATCCAGGCGGGTTTTGAATGTTTCCAGAGAAGGAGACTCCACAACCTCCCTGGGCAGCCTGTTCCAGTGTTCTGTTACCCTCACTGTGAAGAGGGTTCTTCTCATATTTAAGTGGGAAGAGATGTGAGTGCAGGGTCCTCTTCTGCCCTCCAGTGCTTCATCTTGTCAGATATAGACATAAACTTTAGGACATTGGCTGCCCCTTGTTTTGGACGTGTGAGATACATAGGCAAGAACCGAGTGCGAGTAATATGGAGGGGCTGGTGTGCAGCAGGAATGCAGAGGCAGAGTCTGCAGCATCCGTGTGGGGCTCTTCACCCTCTGCGATCAGCTCAAGTGATCAGGGTGGTTTATGATGGGCGTGTATTTGGGCTTTGTATGTGTTTTATATTTTGTGAGCCCAGCAGGACACAGACAGTGGACAGCTGACTAGTCATTTGTATGGTTTTTCTCCTCAAATGGTGGCCAGCTGGCTGGGTGCATTCCTTTCTTCATCTCCCAAGGGCTCTTCTGTTGAGACTAGTCTTAGTCCCCACCTGCCTCTCCTGTTCTTGGTTTCCTGTTCAGGAATGCTTTGAAGTTTCTCTTGGATTTGAAACGGCTTGCCTTGGCTAGAGGTTTGACAGTGATTGCAGAAATGGTATGTTTCTATTTTACTCTTGGCTGTGCCAAAACTGAGGCTGGTCCCAGAATATAACCTGTATTGTTGTTGGGTTTTTTACTTCTGAGGTCATGTTTTCCTGTAACGTGCTTTTAAAAACTAAATTTTCCTTTGAAGATTCAACTATATGGTTTGAAAAAGAAAACAAACAAACAAACAAACAAATAAACAAAACCACACACAAAAACCACCCAAACAACAAACTGAAAAAACTCAAAACAAACAAACAAACCCCCCAAAATCAAAAGGCTCCCACTTTTCCAGTGCAAATATCCCTTCAACAATAAATCTAGCCCTCGTCTCAAGCAATGCTTTGTACAGAAGAATGCTTATTTATGTATGGAGTCTACAAGCAGTAATCACGTCGTGCTGTTTCTGCATAGAGTTACCTATGGGCTTGAGGTTCAGGGTGATCTCCATGCATTTTATACATATATATATATATATATATATATATATATATATGTGTGTGTGTGTATTTTTAACCCATATATATAATATTAATTATATAAAATAGGTTATATTTTCTATTTTTATTTTTATATGAGCCATATATATGCACACACACACATTGTCTTTCTCCTATATATTTTTCTCGAAATACTGAGTCAATGAGATGTGAACAATGAAAATGGAACCTCCTCTGCCCTGACTTTAAAGAAAATGGAACTGGACAAAGAAGTTCAGTTGTGTTTGGAAAAGATGCTGTCAAAGCCATGCTGATAATTTTTGCAAGTACATTCCAATGCAACTTTTTTCCTGTGTGGGTTTTTTTTATTTTTGTGTGTTGTTTTAAGAAATGTGAAGGAAGACATTTGGTGGTGACAGCCTGTATTTGTGTGATTTTATGTGGTTAGGTAGCAATCGGTCCTTGTCAGCATCTGCAGTTTTAAAGGATGAGGAGACTTTCGAACTTTTATATGCCCAAGGTCCAGAATCTCAATAAGTCACTTTGAATCAAGCCGGTAACTTCTACTTGGGCAGCAGTGTGTCTGAATAACGCCAGATTTGATTTAGAGGTGGGCATTTTGGTGATTGACAACTTTATTTGCAGTCAGACCTCCGTTAGCTTCCAGTTCCACATATGAGATCTCTTTCTGGCCTTTTTAGCTGCTGGAGTAAAGAACCATCTGCTCTCAGAAACCTCTTTCCCTAGGTGCTTGTAGGCTGCGATTAAGTTACCTCTTGATTTCTGCTTGGGTACAGTTTAGATCTACTCCTACATTTATACAGTCCTAAAATTACATTCGGCCATTTGAAGGCAACCGTGAGGCTGATGTGGCTCCTGATGAAAATGACTTTGACACCCCTGGGTTAGATGAAACTGCACTTCTCTGTTGTTTCCCTATATGGGATATCTTCTGGGCACTGAGCTATTCTTGCAATTCCTTTCTAAACAAAAGGACATTAGCAGTTCCTTTTCAAAACTGTGTAAAGTGACCACAGGAGCTCATTTCCCAGGAATAGTTTCCCTAATGATGAATATTAGCGGAATACTCCTCCCACTTCCAGTCCCGCTGTTTCCAAGCCAGTGATCTCATTCTCTTTTAGCTGCGGTGTTGCACTGGGAGTTTATGCTCACTTAGTTACATGCCGGGAGCATCAAGTCCTTTCAATGTGCGCCAAAGCCTGATTCCTGCCATGATACGGATGTGCCTTCACAACACTGGTGTGGAGTGTGGGGAGAAAAAACAAGAAGGGCAAGAGAGAACTGTTTTATTTGAACACAGTGCTTTTGTGGATAATTTTAACATACCTTAAAAAAAAAAAATCATAACCTTTTATAGGACATTTAATGGTTTCAAGCGTTAAGGCTGTAAATCTAAACTACCACCCCAGCCTGTGCCTCACTCCCATATACATAAAGGGCACTATAAAAATAACATATTTCTCCCCCCAAGCAAAATAATTAAAACCATCAAGGACTGTATCCCAGCTGACAGCTATGCCGGTGTAAAGTCTTAGACTAAAGAGAGGTTAAAGCAGAACCACCAGCCCCCAGACACCTCCCGGTTTGTTTTGCATGACAAGATTATTCTGATTGAAAACTGTCAAATTCTCTGCAGGAAAGAGGGTATTGACCCTGGTTCGTTTAGGTCTTGGAGAAGCAATGTGTCCTTGTTTCTATCTTAATAACTTTCATAATGATACAAATAATCTCTGGGTTTTAGGTAGACTGTGTGCTGCTCGAAGTGAGGACACAGGTACAACTGGTGATCTTTTGTTAGAAAAAAAGCTACTTCTGCTGTGTGTCTTGATGACTGTGTATCACCGATGCTCATCTTTGCCTATTTATTTAATTTTCCCTTCCTGGCACTTTAAAAAGGACCCCAATGTTTGGAAGTCCAACAGTATCCCCTTTGTCGAGGCCTTTTCGAGGGCTTGGGTTTCATTATTTGCGGTGGGAGTGTGTGTGCATGCTGGGAGGGGGAAATGCCATCTGGAAAATCTGTAAGAGAAACTGTTTGTCGATGAATGTGGGCTCTTACCTCACGGCGAGAAGGGGGGTAGCAGTGGTGGCGTTGGAGTTCAGCATTTCAGGCACGATAAACAGGGCTTGTGTCTGCCAGGGGGTGTTACGTGAGCCCAGAGCTGGGCACCAGGGATGGTATGAGCTGAGGTGGAAGACAAAGAGGCATTTATTTCTCCAGAAGGGTCCAGCTTGCCTTTGGGAGAGAGTGTGTAGGGCTCAGACTGCAAAGCTGGGGATGCTGAACTTCCCTGCGAGCATCATGTCCAGCAGCACACCCAAAATCTGTGCATCAGCAGAGGTCCTTTTGGGTTCGCAGTTGTGTGTTTCTGAAGACACAGAGCGAACAGCCATTTCCCCCACAAACAAGTTGTGAGGCTCCTCCCAGAGGTGTTTTCCCCTTGCAATGAGCTGGCTCCTGTTTTGCAGCTGCGTTTCTGTGGTGGAGAGCTAGTGAGCACCCTTGGATCCTGCTGCCAGCTGTACAGGGGCAGCGACCTCAAGGCAGGATTCAGGCATGGACCAAGTGCTCATCCAAAGTGCAGCTTTGCAAACGTGGACCCTTGGTGCAAGTTTAAACACCATCTGAGTCAAAGTGTCTTGTTAACATGTGATGAGACGAGTCTGAAACTGCACGCTGTCACATATGGCAGGGCTGTGCAGAAGCCACGTGGGCTGTGCATCCAAGCCCTGTGGTTCGTGATGGCAGTACAAGGTCTGTCATGGACCAGAATGAATTAGTTGAAGCCCTTTTGTTCAAATCCATGACACAGCTGAAGAGGAGGATTATTTAAATATGCTTGCCTGGAGAACGGTTTGACTCATAAGGGATCTTCTTGCATTATCCTGTCCAGAGATGTCTCTTCCAATACTCGTGCAAAGCACTTTGACCTGTAGTCTGTTGTGGCCAATTTTTTCTTTCTCTAGCTGTTTAATCTGTTGCTTGGACAGTGAACTTCAAGGAGGCGAGAGCTGCCTCTTCATTCTGGTTATACATATGAGGATATTCCTTGGTGATTCTACAGGTCTTATTTGCAAGCTTGTTTCAAATGACATGCAGTGCATGCATCTGTTGTGATGGTAATGGTGGTGTGTTTGTGGTGTGGTTTCTGTGTGTGTGTGGTTTGGTGTTTTTTTTTTTTTTTTTTCTTCTTCTTTTTCTTCCCTTCAAGATTAGGTACATGAAGTACATCACTCATGTGGGTTTACTTACCTAATGATGCTATCTTCCTTTCTACTGGAGGGAAAAAAAAGGTGAAAATCACATTGTTTCTCTGGATGCTTGCATTCCCTCTACTTGGGAGGGGTAAGGGAAGGATACAGAGTGCATCTCTAATTTCCTTTGTTTAAAAATACACAGCAACTAACTGACGCAACTTAGTTACCCATGCAAGAAGTGTCTCTGTTAAACTCTTTAATGAATAGTGCTGAAATGAATGAGGAGAGCAAGGGATATTTTTTTTAGTTATAAGCTTTATTTCTCTGCATGTCTATCACAGAGCATGAAATTTAGTCAACACTGGAGAAGATTTAACTTTTCTCAGAAAAGTATGTGGTGTGTTGGACAAGATAAAGAATTAGTTGTATAGAGTAATGTTGGATAGAAGTAATTAAAAGAGGAAAGCAAAACTCACTGAGAATTCTGTTATTAAAAAACTTGCATGGTTGAAGGAAGCATTTTTGACCTTATTTTTCATGTTTTCTACCCTGTCCTCTCATAATATATGGAACAAGGAAAGAAGCAAAATTTTGCAGTTCTTCGGAGAAATATGAGTATCCTAGAAAGCTGCACACAGTGTAACAGACTATGTTTAGCTTTTATGTATCTATACACAGGAACAGATATATAAAAAATGCTTTTCAACAAACACAGAAGTAGTATATATTAGTTCTGCCATGTACAAACACAGCCCTTGAGTGTTTTTAATGTATGCCTAAATCACACATACTGATTATTGCTACAACTGTGATGCTTGGAGGAGCACTGAAATACTTTTCTGTTGAGAACTATCACCATGATGCATGTGGTGTGCAGCACAGACAGAAGTTGACTTGGGTTTGTTGTGCACCCAAAGCCCAGCACTTGTGCGTAACTCAAGTCTTCATAACAGACTTTAACAATATTAAGCTTTTATTGTGCAGAAAGTTGTGTAGCCTTTTCCCTTTGGCTATAGCGATCTGAAGAAAGGAAAGTGAAAAGGGAAGGTCCACTTGTGGTACGTTTGGTAGATCCTACTTGTCTATCTTAACTGCAGGTGATGGAACCTGGGGCAGGATTAGGGACTCTGAAATAATGACAGAGGACAGAAAGAGTTTCTTTGCTACTTGGACACCTTGCTGTAACTATGCATGACATGCAGTTCTTACACTTACAGTTCTGAGGGAATTTTGTCCCATTTTGAGCTTCCTCTCCTGTATTATTGCGTACACAGGATCTGGAAACAGATTGCACATCGTATCTGGGACCAAGCTGGACGGGTGATAAGTACAGCTGGGAAAGAAGACGACACGTTTAGAGTTTTTCCTGATATTAACACATCATTTAAAAACACAATAAAATTAGTTATGCCTCTAACAGTACTAATTTTATTTCATGGCAACGAGGCAACAGAACTTTGCTTGCTACGCTGATTGAACTCAACTTTGGTGCTTTGTAAGGCTTTGCCTTTTTTAATAAGGTGGAAGATATATGCTAAATAGGAGTCTGCAGAAATAGTAGGACAAGCCTGATGACGAAAGCAGCACAGAAAAGCTTTCTGAAGAAATGTAATTTTAGTCTTGAACACAGAAGATAAAATCCCAGACGTGTGTGTCACGAACCCTGAGTTGCTGTGATGAATGGGTTTTTTGGATGCTTGATTTGAAACTCTGATATTTAACTTGCCGAAGTGGGTGCACCTGAAAACTCAGTGCACACTGTGTTTTGATAAAGTGTAATAACAGTGCTAAATCATCTGAAAAATCCAATTCCATTTGTCTACAGTTGGCCATTTTAAATTACTAGACACTTTTTGGTCCTAATCTCTCCATGTCTCACTTGAATTTTCAGGACTGCTGTGGAAATTAACTCGGGTTGGTGAAGCATTTTGATTGTGCTCTAGGAGGGAATTAAACAGCTCTGTGGGAACAGAG
Source organism: Streptopelia decaocto (assembly GCF_964273445.1). Lineage (NCBI taxonomy): Eukaryota > Metazoa > Chordata > Aves > Columbiformes > Columbidae > Streptopelia > Streptopelia decaocto. Next base: position 61,204,573 of record NC_138663.1, on the reverse strand, counting down.
TTTGAATTGTATTTGGTAAAGGAGAGATGAGGCTGTGCGTGAGGCAATGAGAATAACAAAACACGGTATAGCTTCTCAGGGGAGCACCATGCATTCTGCTTGTTGGGCAAGGCACAGGTTCTGCAGAGAAATTGTTTGGTCACATTATTAAAACGTTCCTATTTTTATGTGTATATAATGTGCAAAAGTACACTGAATTAAACCTGTGTAGCTATTGCTTAATACCTGGGTGCTTTACAACATCAATGTTCGGTTAACATAGACCATGTGTGGAATTTAATAGTGCTGGTGCGTCGCACATGGAAGCGTTAGCTGGGATTATGCCAAGTACTGTGTGAGACTCCTTAAATGATGTATTTCATGTGCCAAAATGCCTGGCATGCATGGACTTATGAAAGAGTAGGTGAAGGGGAGTGCTTCTCATCTAAAGAGTCGTTGCATGGTAGAGCTCTGAAGTTCATAGAAGTTTCAGCAAGAGTAAAGCAGCTGGTGTCATTTGTTCAGCGGTGAACTTTTGGAGTCAGGATTTTGAAGCCTGAGAAGAGGTTTCTGACAGCCAAAGTGACCATCTTTAGGACATGGATTTTTGTAGCCATTTGAATAGCTAAATCTGTTGTCTAGGCTTATTTCTCTTTATATCTGAACAGTTCGCAGTGTATTTTACTCTCACCTTAGCAATGATGTGTTGCCCTATTCATACCTATTTAGAATATTGTCACCAAGATCGTTTTTTCAGCCTTTTGTTTTGTACTCTTTTTCAGTAGTTCACATGTACCTCCTGGGTCATGTCAAATACAAATATAAACACTCACCTTCAGTTTCTCGACACCAGTCATCTACTCTTTCCACAGTATGTCGTGCTGGGTTTGGAGAAGACACCTCCATTCCCCTCCAGTGGGTCCCTTGAGCCATCCTCTGTTGTCTTTTCAATATTTTGTGTGCCCCTTCTTGCTTGTTCTCACTATTCCATGACACCTCTATCATGGTTCTCTGTACTCCTCTGTCAGAAATACTCTTGTCTTGGAGGGTGTGCTGTGCCTCTCAGTACAATCAGTATTCCGTAGCCTGCTCGATTTTTCCCATTTGACTAATTTTTTATGGTTTTGTGCAACATTCTCAAGAGTTTTGAGAGAACGGCTGCCCCTTTTCTGTTAGTACAGTCCTTGGCAGAGTAGACTAGGATGCTAAGGGGCTATTTTAAGAATAAACTAAGAGTAATTTTCAGATAATGTCAACCTCCTGTGCTCAGGAAGAGGAGAAGGGAGAGTAGGAAATGTCCTTACAGCTTTCTTGAAGCAGAGGAGAGATGGTTGGTGACTTCAGAAGCTGGAATGTGTCAACAGAAGGTAGCTTATTGCACAACACTGACCACGATAATGAACACATAACAGGGGCTTGCAAAAAGTGGGCAGAGGGGAGTATCAAGGTGGGATTTGACCAGTGTGTTGCTCCATCCGTCACTTTCACGGGGTCGTTCAACTGGAATGACAGCTGTCACTGTGCATCGTAAGAGGCAGCATCAAAAACGTGTTAGATGCAGTTCTTCAAAGTTATCTCAGTGCTAAATGCAGCGTGTTGCTGTCGGTGAAAACCATCTGTAACCCTGCAAACTGGTTAGACTGACTTTAAAGCCTAGAATAACTCCGAGCAGTTTGTGCAGATCTAAGTGGTGATGGCAGGGATGTCAGGTTAATCAGCAAAGTCAGCTTCCAGGGGAGTAAAATGACTGGCTGAAGGCCAGAGTATCTTGCTGCCTTACAGCAGCTGCATCCTCATGATGAGTCTGGGGATTAGAGGTGATAAACATCACAAAGTGCAACCTTAGAGGACATACCCTATTTCACCGGGCACCCACGGCTAGATTTCTCCTTGCATGATGATACAAATCTCAGAAAGTTCAGGGCTAATTGCTTGCTTCACTGGTAGCTCTCATTTATATATAGCCTTCCCTCCCAAAGGGAGTCTAAAGGAGATGACAGATGATAGCACTGCCACCATGTAGCCTGACCCAGAGGTGTGAGAGGCAGCAAGTAGAAGCTCTGCACAACACGATGTGGGGGAGGTTTTGGCAGAAGTTATCCAAAGAGGCATTTGAAAGTTGCATTTGACAAGGCATTCTGGATTTCCAGGCGAAGACAGTACTTTAAAGCTCTTATCGGAATGATCCACACACAGCGAGCTAGAGGGAGTCCACAGATCCACTGAATACTTAATTGCAGTCAGCTGGCAGGGAGCTGCACACTCGTGTTTGTGAGGAGAGAGGTGCAGAGAGGGTTGAAAGAGAGCAGTGTCCTCCCTCCTGAGTTAATATTTAGACGATGCTACCTCTTTTTTCATAAATAATTCTATTTTTATATTTCTGCCTTTCCCATAAAGCTTTGCAAGTGAGCTCTCCAGAAACTTAAATACAGTGTTTAGCTCTCGCTGTACAGTTAATTCTCTGGGCAGAGCTGGGCTCGCTGTTCTTAAGCTTCTGATTACAGGATACGTATTTTTCAGTTTTAAGTCCTTAGTGTGTCTTTACTCAAATTACCTCCTTCCTTGCCAAGCGGTGGAGGTTGGGTCCCACCACAAAGTAATTACTAGCACTGGAGATGTACATACTTCTCCATTCTTCCAGTCACCTAGCTTGTGCCCAGTGCTGTATATGTGTGTGGTCTTAATAGCAAAGACCGCCAGCAGCACGGGGGCTGTAAACCCACTCTTATTTTTGTTACTTGTTTGTAGCTGAATTCGCTTGACATCTCACCGGCATGATACGTCCAGCTGGGTGTTGTGTCAGCCTTGCAGACTGCTGGTGGCACAGCCACAGTGCCCTGGCTGCCTCCCACCATGCTCATGCAGTGTGCAGTTCATTCAAAGCTCTGTTGCTGTTTACTAGCCATGCCGTGTACATGCTTGCTCTCTGCTTTAATTCTGTAAATGCAGTAAATACTCTGTATGAAGGCAGGAGAAAGCTGGGAAAAAGAAGATCCGTGCTCTTTTCTCTTATGTATATTTGGCCTCAAACTCCAGCTGCTTGATTTATGGAAATGCTTCTTACAACTACAGACGAGTTGCGGCAGAGGACTGCACCGTGTGCTCCTGGGATGCAGTACAGCTGATATAGGATGCTCTTCTGCAAGATAAAAGAATTTACGTGACTAAACTCTAGCAATAGAGATGGGAAGTTTTTTAAGGCAGAATCGCAACTGCCAAAAATGCATTTGATTTATATATATATATATATATGTACTTTTTTTTTTTTTTTTTAAAAGTGAGGTGTTTAATAGCATTCCAGAATTGTTTTGAAGGTTGAGTCCTTCTAAGTTCTTGATCCTATATCTTACCTAAGCCCTGGGAGAGTAAGTCCCTTTTTAGCAAACCAAACAGTGGCTGCCTCATGAATAGAAATGGGGAGCTACCAACTTACCATGCCAACCTTCTTCCAGTTCTTGACAGTGCAAGACAAACCTTTCAGCTTTGTCCAGTGAAGAGTTGCACGGCTTTCTCCTGATTAGTGAGCTTGCAGTAAGTGGAGCTAGGGGACAATTCTGCCAACGTGTGTTGCAGGTTTTGTTACTACCAGTCAAAATATGTATCTTGTGCTGTTACTTCCAGAGGCTCTGGGGAGGAGATTAACATGATCACCACGGTTCTGATGCCCTTGTGAAATCATCAAAGCCTTTATCCTCTTTCATACTTACTAAATGAATCCTCGGGGGGAAAATTTTGAAGTTGAGAGTGTGAAAAATCCTTTATTCTTAGAAGTATAATATCACCGCTGCAGCTATTTGATGATTGCAAGTAGTAGAAGGAGCAGAAGTCTGGCTAAATGCTATCTCTACACGGAGGAACAAAACTGAGTCAGCAGGCATTAGCGTATGTAGGACATGGCTCCCTGACTGCTTTACCCAGTGGCTTGTTTAGTCTTGTTCTGCTATGTGTTAGCAGCTTTCGGCAATGTGCAGTGATTAGTGCTCCGTGTCTTTCCTCCCTGCTCCTCTCTGTATCCTGGGGCTAGGATTAGGTTACAGCCCTGCAATGTCTGCATTGACAGAGAGCTGAATAGTAAGGGCAGAGTTTTGTTGATAGACTGAAATGCCTTCTGTGTTTGTTTCCCTTCTCTGGAGGAGGGATGACATTATTTTCATTTGTAGTCTCTCTGTCTCTGACCTAAACATGTGGTGTCCAATTTCCTTCCCTGGCAGGTGACCTGGAAAATGAGGAATGGTGTCTGGGTACAGAGCTGACTCCAGCAGCAATAAAGACCGAGCCAGTGTTGTGTGAAACTTCAGGCCTTGCTCCCTCAGTCAGTCTCACTGTCACGGCCACGTCGCTGGATGGGGAACAATCTGAGCTACAGACGGATGCCCTGGTACATGCAGACTTTCTGTTTTCCTCTCTGCACAATTTGCTACAGATTCTCCTAAAACTCTGCATAACATTGTAGCCTCCTTGATGCCAAAAGTAGTCAACTCAGGGTGCACGCTGGAGTCTGCTTTTATGTTTTTTAGTGTTTGCTGGTGTCCCACTGCTGCTGTAAGAGCTCGTGTTTCAAAACACCTGCATCTTCATGTCTTAGTGGTTGGATGCACAACTTTCTCTTCTATGCTAGTTTTAAAAATACTTAAACAGTTTCTAATGAACCAGTCCCACCAGAATTGACTAACCTATTTGCCCACGCAAACCTGTGACAAGGTAAGTGTCTTTAGTACTGCTGTGCCTTCCCATAATGAGAACAAGACTCCTTGTTTGAAACAACTGGAGAATTACCCTGTTTGCTTGCTAGGTCACTTTGGCCACATCTATGAAGCTCTGACATTTCAAGCTGCTGCTGCTTCCACACCAACCTGCCTCAAAAGGAACATTTGTGATGCCTTTCTGACCACAGCTGGAGCAGCCAGTCAGCATTCTCAAGGGTTTAGTTTGGCTGTGGTTTGGCTCACCAGAGTCCTCTCTCAGTGGAGGAAGAAGCGTGACTGTTCTTAGTCCCTGGGGTGCGATGTCAGTCCAGGCTGGGTGGAGTTCGTATATGCTGAAAATAAATGTTTCCACTTGGATGTGGATCAGAAATATGTGCAACAGAAATTATTTTAAGAGAAACTGAAAAAATTAAACACAAGTCTCCCATAGTCCTCTTCTAGTCTGAATGTCCTTTCCCCGGGATGTGGTCCTGCTGTAGTTTGGGATGCTGTGATTTGCAAATAGCATATTGGGACTAGCTGGTGGCTCATTACCGTTGCACGGATTAGTTACACAGTCTTTTGAGAGAGGTTTTTTGGCAGCAATGAGCACGCTGATGTGCCAGTCTGACTTCCTCAAGCCTGGGACTGCAGCATTCAGGCAGATTCTGGACAACAGCTCGGCTGCCTAATGTCCCAGCCCTGGCCACAGGGCAAGCCAGGTGTCTTCCAAACTCTAGTCAGCCATGACTGTCTCTGTTCCTGCTCCTTCACGCCGTGAAATGAACTTGGGTCTGATGATCTGGTGCTCAGTGACTGACACCTTGCTCTTGCTCTCAGGTGACAATGGTCTTGCACAAGCTCTCTCTTACTGCCAGGAGTGATTGTCTCTGCTCAAGCAGACTGTGCAGTCCAGCAAATTCTAACGGCAGCCCTGTTGCTAAGAGAAGTAATTTGAGTGGGTTGCATGCTGGCTTTCAGTCTGAAATGTCATCTGCAAGGCGTAATCTTTTATTTAGCTAAATATAGTAGTAAGAAAAACCACAGTGGGAGTAGTCAGGTCAATATTATCCATAGCTTGGTTTAGCAAACTGTGAAGCAGTTAAAGCTTTGCCTGTAGCAGAACAGGAGAGGGAAACCTCTCCATTTATGGAGAAGTCATCCTTGCATCCTTCTATTAAGATTTTAAAGATGTGTGCTTTGGGTTTTCATGCTGTTTATTTATCTTTTCTAGATGAAACCACTTGGCCAGAAAGTTCTTCCAGAGATTAAATTGGAGCCCCATGAAGTGGATCAGTTCCTGAACCTCTCTTCTAAGGAAGGTCTGTTAATTACCAATTCAAAATGCAAGGGTGGGAGATAACCAGAATGGTCAATGAATGTACTTTACACTGATTAAATATTTGGCTTCCTCAATCTTTAGGCTGAAGCTGTTGCCTTGTAGGGATTCAGCTTGGACTGCTGAAGAGCCATCCTCTCTTTGACCCATTTATGTGTTTATTTTTCTTTTTTTTTTCTCTTGCTCATCAGAAAGAAAATAATCCCTTTTTTTGTCTATAGCATATTAAAAATTGTACAGTTGCTGGAGGGAGCTTCAATCCTTAAAGTACAGGATTATTTAGGCTAGAAGAGAAATCCATTTGATCGATTTCTCTTTGTAGGCATAGAAAGCATGAAGAGTGGAAACTTTACTGTTTTAACCCTCGATACAAAAGCAATGATGCGAGTTTACATTAAATTAAAAGTTACGGGCATCTGTTTGCAGCATATTAGTTTTAGCAGAGTTTTTAAGAACCACCAGGATCCCTTTGAACTAATCTATAAAAGAGAAAGATGGAGCAATGATCCCTACCCTGAAAGTTAAATGTGGTTTTGTGACACGTAATATGTTAACCCAAGAAAAGTTTGAAAGAGCCAAATATTTGGGCTGAAATTTGAGCAGATAACTGCATCTTGTCTAAGAACATTTGATATTCTGTTAGTGAATTCATTTGTGTAGGTAAATAGAACTGCTCTAGGGAGAGAAGCAAGTAATGTAGCAGGTGGAAAAAGGGAGGCTATCTCTCAAACGAGGGCATAGGTCTGATTGCTCAATTTGTGGGATTAAAGGCCTTGCTGTTTTTTCAGGTGTGTATTTTCTTCTGACAACTACTAGAGTTCAGATGCTAGACAAAAAAGAGCTCATACATAATAGCTATTTTTTGTTACTATTTTTCCTCCTTCCTCCCCCAGTGCCCATTTGATCTTTTCAGCTCAAATTTGCAAAGTACAACAGAAGTGGAAGATGGCAAATTCAACCCTGTATCTTCCTACTCCCAATTTTCATCACTGTAAATTTATCTCGGAGAAAAAATTGACTTAGTTATGGCTGGTTTGGACATCTGCTAAATTGTCCATGTAATATGAGTTGGTGAGACATTGCCCTGTTTCTCTTGGTTCAGACTCATTTGGTCATAAACAGCACTTGGCTTGCCAGTTCTAGCACAGGTTCTTTTGGCTGCAAGTGCACTATAAGTTCACATATGGCCACAGATAGCACAGTGTGAGAGAGGTTCCTGCGATGGTTGCCTGTGCTGTTCCTGTTCCATCAGTACATTAAAGCCTTTGCTGTCACTAGGTTGTCACTTCTTCCCAGCTGTGCCAAACCCAGGTCCTTAGGACGCAGATTATTTCTCTCCTCCCTGTTCGTATAACACCTTGGATGTGATGCCTTCTCTTGAAAAATACTGGTGATTTATTTAATCCACAGCAAGCTTAAGAAAGACTATTGTTTTTGGAGAGAAAGCATACTGGCTCAGAGCCCTTCTGTTAATGTGGTTTCCGAGGGACAGGGGACTTGTACTGGAGGATTATATTAAACCTCAAAGCATTTGGAGAAGAAACTGTAGATAGAAGTGACTGGAGCATATGTGTGGAGCCCTGGTTTGTCTGTTGAACATAAAGATAGCTGCTGAATTTCATTCCTTCTTTGGAGACCTGCATGCTCTGAAAATCTTTCAAGCTGCCATTTTTGCTTCATCCATTTTTTAGCAGACAGTCCTAGCCTTGGAAACTGGGTGGTGGTGGCAGCTCTAGTGGGAATTTGAATTGGAGCCTCAAAACCTTGTGGTCTGTGTCTCTCTTGCCATTTAGCAGTGGATCCTCTGCATTTGCCTCCAACCCCTCCCAGCAGCCATGGCAGTGACTCTGAAGGAGGACAGAGCCCGGCTAGATCGCTCCCTCCTTCAAGTCCAATCCAACTACAAGCCACGGCTAAAGTGACATCACGCACAACTTCAGCGCTCTCCAATTCCCCCCTCCTGACTGCGCCACATGTAAGTTGGGCTGGCTTTTTCTAGCATATCTCTCTCTCTCTTTTGGTTTTTGTTTTTGTTTGTTTGTTTGTTTGTTTTTAATTACTGTTTTTGCCATGGATTTGCTAATTTTCTGTTGTTCTTTAGATTAATCCATCTCTGGTCAAAACTGCAGATCCAGTAGTTCTTGCTCACTGGTCTGCTCTCTCCCCACAGAGAACAGCATGTGCCTCTCCTCTAAGTTGAAACAGGGTTCAACAGTGTTATTAGGTTTCTCCCACCATGGATTGTGTTTTGCATTAGGGCCCAGCCCTACTGGGTTAACCTGTCTCTGGTAGATCTGCATTTGTTCTCTGGTCTTGTCAAAAGACCAGATCTTTTGAGAGGGATTTTCAGTAGTGCTTCTCATTTGTCTCCCTGTTTAAGCCAAGAGAAGTTTTACTGTTGGTCTCAATGTGTTCAGAGCTGGGCCAAGAACAACTGTGTTGAGAGAATCCTGTCCCAAAGGTTCAGTCTCTGCATGGAAGCTAGCTAAAAGGTCTTCCCCTTCTATGCATTCCCAATCACAAGAGGTTGCTGTGTTAGTAAGCAGAGGCCTCTCTAAAGTGGGAGAGCTGCTGCCTCTCTTCCCTAACACCCTTTTCTCTATGGCTGTGTGCACTTGCTGTTATAGTATTTTGTTTCTATGACACTTCCAGAAATTACAGGGGACCGGCCCACTTATCCTGACAGAGGAGGAGAAGAGGACACTGATAGCAGAGGGGTATCCAATCCCTACCAAACTGCCTCTGACAAAAGCAGAGGAGAAAGTGCTGAAGAAAATCCGCAGGAAAATAAAGAACAAGGTAAATGTTAGTTGGCCTCGGTAGGAATTCCAGCTCATCCTTCATTTAAAAAGTCCTGCAACAATTATGCAGTAATGCTCTGTGGTATTGTTGAATGCTTTAAGTTGTCTTTTAATAAAGTGTTTTTCTTTGTTCCTAAACACATCCGTCAAATTATCTGTCACTGTGGCAGTGTGCCTCTGTCTGGGTATTTACCTGAACACATGAACAATAGAGTATTTAGCAAGCAGGGTATCAAGTTGCTGTTGCTTGGCTCCGTTTTAAAAATAGTACAATCCCACCCTTATGGCAAGCAAAGACCTCTGTATTCTTTCTGTGCTGATTAAGGTGTTATTTTCCATTGATTCATGTTTTAAAATATGACTGTGTATTTCAGTGCCTTCGTCTTTTGATCACTGAATTCCAAGACCTTTAAATGAATGGTTGATACCAAGGCTGTGAAATACCTTATGAGTCTTTTCTTTCTTCCAACAAGGGGAAGAACCTAGTGATAGGGAGGAAAGCATTTTTTTTTTTCAGACCTGACCAGCTCACTTGTTCTAGAGGATATTAGCACATCTTTGAAGGTTAATGCATTCTGTTATTGGTTTTGCAGACACTGGAGTAAATTTGCCCACACTAAATTGGAATTTGGTCTTGTAGTATATTTTTTCAAGATTTTTGGAAGTGACTTTGTGCATTTAATGTACCATTTTCTTATAATCATAGTAATTTATATTGGAAAGTATCTCTGGATCCTTTGGTCCAACTCTTTGCTTTGAAAGCAGGGTCAACTTGGAGCAAGTTGCTCAGGGACTTGTCCAGTCACATTTTACTGTCTCAGAGGGTGATGAATCCCCAGCATCTCTGGGCAACCTGTTCCCATATCAGGCCACTCTTGTGGTAAAAGAAAATAGATAGAATTGTTAATGCCTAATTGGAATTTCCTGTGTTGCAACTTGTATTTGATGCCTCTTACCATTTTGCTGTAAGCTTCTGAGAAGACTCTGACATCACCTTTGCTACACAAGATAGTTGAAGATAGCAATAGAATTCCTTCCTTAGCCTTCTCTGCTTAAAGCTGAGCAAACCTGGCTTTCTCTGCCTTTCCTGATGTGTCATGTGCTCCAGCATGCTTATTATAGCAGTCGTCCTCCTCTGGGCTTGCTTCTGTACATCCAAAATTATTTCAGAGCTACAAACTGTACATTGTACTCAACTATAGTCTTGCAGGCACTGAATAGAGGGAAAGAACCATTTATCTCAACCTGCTAACTACGCTCTTGTTAATGTAGACTCAGATCTAGCTGACCATCTTTGCTACGGGGCATATTGCTGACCTATGTCTGACTTGTTCTTCATCAAGACATGCAAGTCTTTTTCTACAAAGCTGCTGTCTAGCACATGGATGGGCTTTTCCTCTGCCAGATGCAGAACATTGTCCTGAGATCACCTTTTAGTGTTTGTCCTAGGCTATTCTTTCCAGATAAAACTGATTTACTTTAAGGTTATTTGGTAAGAGCAAGGAATGATCTTTTTCCTACTACTGAGAGGAGCAGTCTTGCTTCAGGATGTGAAAACAGACCAAGTCAGTGCTTTGCTTACCAGGAATAGAAGTGAGAACAGCACAGAGACTTGAATCTAATAACATCAGGGCTTTTTACCAGTTTATTAGTTGCTTTATTTTTTTTCTATGCAAATATTTGGTGTTTTTCTTCCTTTTTCCTTAGATCTCTGCCCAGGAAAGTAGAAGAAAAAAGAAAGAATACATGGACAGCCTGGAAAAAAAGTAAGCCAGCCTCCTTCCTGTTTCAAGCAGGCCAATAGCACTGGTTGCCGGACTGGGAAGGGATCCAACTGTTGATGCTGGGACTGTTTTGTGCACAGAGTGCCAGCTGCCATCTCGTGGTTGTGTCTGAGAAAAGGCCTTTCTTCTGGTTTCTGCTTGTACGTGCACTGGGCTGCTGCATACATAGCTGTGTCTACCTCCAGCACGTCGCTAACGTGCCAACAAAGATTTCAGACCTTAAATAAGGCAAAACCCATCTGCTGTCAGCCTCCCCCTCATGCAAGTCTGTTGGCTTTGTGTGTAGGCAACGTCCAGGGAAAGGTGGATTCAGAGCAAATATATTCTGTCTTCTAGTGCAGATGGAGACAGAAATAGGGAGTGGGTGAGTCAAGACTGCCTGGGAAAATAAGCAGGACTCAGGAAAACAGCATGTGACCCATTGATTTCCTTTAGAGGGAAGGAGCCAAACTCCCAGTTAGTGATTTATATCCCAAGTTAATCTTTATTCCAACAGACAAGTATTCCAGTATTTCTCTTATGTATTTCACCAGATGGATCTGTTAAATGTCTTCTACCATCTTTGGTGATATCCTTCTTGTAATTTCCTTTTTTTCTTCTTATCTCTTTATGGATGAGTCTTGCTTTCTCAGAGTTGCTCTGGTGAAAGTCCACCATATACATACAGATACCAAAGCTATTTCCCTTTACCTTTTTCCTTCTAGAAGCTATTTCAGCTGGTCATGTTTGTCTTTTTAGGAGCCATCTATTTTTACTTGGGCCTCTTATGTGGCATGCCATATGATAACCAACTTTAGTTTAGGGGGTTTCCAGGAGCAGTATGGAAGTGATCACTCTCTTGGAAATGAATACTCTTCACACCTGAAATTCGAGGATCTGATTTCAGAAGCATAGCATTCGCTAGATTGCTTGGTGCCTCATCCTAGGAATGAAATGCAGACATTGAAAACCTTTGCACAAAATACTTGCTAATGGCATAAATACAGCATGTTCTGTAACTTTAAAAGTATCTGTCCCATGGCCTGATGCACAGAGAAAGTCTGAGCAGGGTCTTTGCTGTTGCTGTTGCTGTTTCAAGAGGCAAAAAGTAGTTACAGCCCATCCTGAGTGAGCCACACCTGCTGGGGTGTAGTTGAGCACTGTAAGCAGGTGCTCCACAGGGAGTAGTATCTTTTGCAATATCTTTTACACCATGAAGTATGATTAAAGATTATGACTAAAGCTCATTGGTATAACTTTTCATTAAGTGTAGGCAAGACCACAGACATCTCTGTGAAAGCAAGTTTAATAAATGATTGATTTTTTACATTCCTCTTTCTTTTCTTGTGCTATCTCCAGAGTTGAAACTTGTTCAAATGAAAATAGTGAGCTGCGTAAGAAGGTTGAAGTCCTGGAGAATACCAACAGGTAATGTATGAAGGGAATAAAACAAAACTGTAGCATGATATTACAGTGAAAAATTAAAATCTGGAAGTTAAGAGATTGCTTGAAATGTGATAGCTGTATCTGGTCTGGTTATTGTCAAAGAAAGATGAAGAAGGCCAGTTATTGTGACTGCAGTGTGATCTAACACATAGAGGCTTTAATGTAAGGTCTTATACTATCTCCCTAGCCTGTGGTGTGCTTGGAAAACCTTCTAGTACTCTTATTTGTGTTCTTCCACTGCACAAGGAAACATGATTAGTGATACATAGCAAACTAAAAACTACAGCCCAACTCTCCAGATTGTCTTTATTTAGTGAAAGACTGTTTTGACAGGAGACCTTGACCTGGAGCATGAGACATCCAGAAATTACAGCGCTGAAGAGTCATTATTAATTCCTTGTGAACTAACATGTCATTGCAATTATTGTGCACCCTTCTAACCACCTCACACCCCAGGATTTCCTTCATTTAGAGGGAGAAAATCAACTTCATGTTTCTTCATTTCTGAAGAAGTGGGTGCCTCAGTGCTGGCTTTCTCAAAGGACACATGGCAGAAAATGTTTGATAGCTAAGCTTTTAATCTAATGTTAGCTGAGAGTGGAATTGCATTTAAAAATCTCCATCATGGATCGTGCTCCGAGTGTTCTCAAATGATGGCAAATTCCAATGAGTAGGTACTAGATAAGTCCACTGTTAACACCTTCTAGTTAGAGGCATTTGTCGTGATGGTTGAATATTAGCATTGAACATGATGGTAGCACTGAAGTGTGGGAGGAGGCTGGGTTTTGAAGATAAGACCCACAATCACGAAAAATGGCCCTAGAGCTTTTCTGGCAGCCAATGTATTGCTAATTGAGTGACATGTGTTGTTTCTAATCTCCGGATCCAATCTCTAATTTCATGGAGCCAGACCCTGTAGCACTGCAATTTGCTGGAGAGTCTCCCACACACTGCTCATGCATAAAGACATCTGCTGCTTGTTTGAAGAGAGCCAAGCCATTTCTGTGCCTCCTGTAGCTTCCTCCAGGGCTTTTACATAAAAGAACCAGGAATCGTTCTGTAGGTGTGGAGTAGGATTTTCTTTCCCAGGATCTGTCCCAGGAGGTGCTGAAGCCAGCTGCTCTAAGGAAAGGTGCAGCTGTGGATGAGCTACTCAGGGACAAGAAGTTGTCAAGCCTAGAGTTGTTCTCCCCAGTTCATATAAATTTAGCCAGCTTTTTCCATCTTGGAGTTATTGTGGATGCGATCATGAGAACAGGTTTATTGGTATTGTCTGTTCTTTAAACAGGACCTTTAGCATCCTCTTTATTATTTGATGATCTTAATTCTCGCATGCTAAATGTTCTAAAAATATTTAGTGAACTGATATTATCTCTGAATCCTTCATACTTTGCGCATGTGGGATGAGTTGCCTTGTTTTCTTCCCTCTGCAGTAGCATTGATATTGATTTGTAATCTCCTGCAGAGAAGCAGATGTTCCTGACCCTCTGCACAGAAATTCTTGCAATTCATGGTGATGCTGTTTTGGCTATTTAGATACAAACTGTACCTAAAATCTGTTAAGGCTTCAAATTGAAGTATTGAGAAATTTCTGAAAGTGCCTGTTTTCATCAAGCCTGAGTTACATAACATACCACGTTATGGGTTTTTTTCACCTTAGCCCCAAAGAGCCACTTTTCTTATTTATTGTATAATTGTGCAACTGTCTCATTCAGAGAATGTTTCCAGGACTTTGTTTAATGTACATTATCCATTTCGTATGGTGTATTGAGAATGTCTGGTTTTCTCAGTGGTATTTGCACAGAGCCTTGATATGGCATCCAGAAACTGACCAAATGTTTCAGAAATTGTCCTCACAGCATCCTACAGCTGGTACTTCCATCTCCTGTGTACAGTCAGGAATCAAAGTTCAAAGCAGTGATGGTCAAAATTATGCAGTGTCAGTTTATTTTTGGATATCCAAATTTAAATGTTTAGGACTTTATTTCTCAAAATCCCTAGCACACAGTTATACACACATGTACCTTACTTAATATTCCCAAAGCAGAGCCCCAGTTGACTTTAACTTTAAATTGGGGTGTTCAAAGCAGTAAAAACTGAAGATGTTGTTGAAGGTCTTCTCTAAAAATAGACCTACAAACATCAGAGCTGTTTTCTCATTGTGAAAAATTCTAAGAGTGCAAGAAAGATAACAGGAAAATAAGAGCAGTGATTACCTGTAAAAATGTTGATGCATTAAGTGTGGATGAAGGCAAACTTGGGTTTTTACCTTGTTGGAAGATTGGGCTATCGCTGCTTAGCTAACAGTTCATGCACATGTATGTGCTGTTAGTCAGTATCATGTTTTTATAGTCTGGCTAGAATTGAGAAGAACTGAAGGGCAATTTCCAAAACACAACTGTTGTACAGCAGAGTTTCTTTTCAGTAGGTGCAATCAGTTTTTTAGAGCATGTTATTCTATATATAGAACACATTTTTCACAGATACATACCTAAGGCTTTAGGGAAACCCTTCTTGCATTTAACAATCTGGCTCCAAACCATGGAAACACTAGAATTTCTTGTGGTAAAAATGTTCCTACATTATTCTCAGTAACATGAACAAATTTAGAAGAATCTTCCCCAAGGGCCTGCCTTTGCCTGAAATTCTGGATCTGAAAAGATGTAATGTAAAAGATGCAGATGTGGTCAAGTTCTTTGCATCCAGAGCATCTCCCTTGACATTTATGCATCTTAAAATGCAAGGCAGGAGTCTGGAGATCAGGATACAGGGGAGTTTTTAATTCTCATTACTCTTAGTGGGTGACTGCAGCATTTTTGGCATCTTTAGTATTAGAACACTAGCATATGTTTCCTCTCCTAATTTATGTGACTCAGTCACTTAAAAGAAACGCATCCAAGTTCCTTTCTAAGCAGGTTTCTCAAAACTAAGGAAGCACATTATTACATGAGTATGTGTCCTATAGCCACAAGTGTGCCAGGCTCTCATTGGTTTCAGTAGCATCTGAATATGTGGGGTGCTACTGTCTCAAAAAGCACAGGGTGTGAGAGGAATGGGTGGCTGGGCCCAAATAGTTGTGGTGAACAGAGCCAAATCCAGCTGGTGACTGGTCACGAGTGGAGTTCCCCAGGGCTCAGTATTGGGGCCACTTCTGTTTAATCTCTTTATCAAAGATTGGGACAAGGGGATTGAGTGCCCCCTCAGTAAGTTTGCAGATGACACCAAACTGGATGGGAGTGTTGATCTGCTGGAGGATACAATGGCCATACAGAGGGATCGGGACCAGCTGAGGCAAATTCTATGAGGTTCTACAAGACCAAGTGCCAGGTCCTGCACTTGGGTCACAACAGCCCCAGGCAGCACTACAGGCTTGGGGAAGAGTGGCTGGAAAGCTGCCTGGTGCAAAAGGATCTGGGGGTGTTGATTGACAGATGGCTGAACATGAGTCAGCAGTGTGCCCAGGTGGCCAAAAAGGCCAACAGCATCCTGGCTTGTGTCAGGAATAGTGTGGCCAGCAGGACTAGGAAAGTGATCGTCACCTGTACACAGCACTGGTGATGCCACACCTCAAATACTGTGTTCAGTTTTGGGCCCCTCACTACAAGAAAGACATTGAGGTGCTGGAGAGAGTTCAGAGAAAGGAAACAAAGCTGGTGAAGGATCTGGAGCACAAGTTTGATGAGGAGCGGCTGAGGGAACTGGGGCTGTTTAGCCTGGAGAAAAGGAGGCTGAGGGGAGACCTTGTTGCTGTCTACAACTATCTGAAAGGAGGTTGTAGCAAGATGGGTGTCAGTTTCTTTTCCCAGGTAGCAAGTGATAAGACAAGTGGAAAATGGCCTCAAGTTGCACCAGGGGAGGTTCAGATTGGATATTAGGAAAAACTAGTTCATGGAAAGGGTTGTGAAGCACTGGAACAGGCTGCCCAGAGAAGTGGTGGAGTCACCATCTCTGGAGGTGTTTAAAAGCTGTAGAGATGAGGTTCTTAGGGACACGGGTTAGTGCTGGAGTTGGGGTAGTGGTTGGACTCGACGATCTTGAGGTTCTCTTCCAATCAAAATGATGCTATGGTTTAGTGCCAGGGTAGGCTAATGGTTGGACTCTATGATCTTCAGGGTCTTCACTGATTTGCATGGCTGTTCCTTTATTTGAGGCTGTTAAAGCCATTTTACCGAGTCATTTTCAAGGAGTGAATGATCTGCATTTAAGCTTCAGTGAGATATCTTGCACTTCACTTAAGACCAGTCTTATTATAGTTGAAAATGTGGCAGCCCTAGAGCAAGTGACTCCTTGTTCTCAAAGCAGCAGGGTAGTGTTTTTATGCTGGAACATCTTTGATGAAATTTGCTGGGTTTTTACTCTGTAAGTCTAATTGTGGATTTTTCTTTCTGCTTTAAGGTATTCTGGTCTTTCAGTGAAAACCTTTACTTGAGACTTACTCTTCTACAAATAGGACAGGCAGAGAAAGAATCTGTGTATAGAGATGGCAGACAGAGTAATTTTTCTCTCTCCTTATCGAAAGTAGTTTTTTTGTTACTCTCTAAGTAGATAAATTCGCTGAAAAATCTTGATCAAAATAAACAGTGTTTGGTGTCTCCTAGAAGCTGTCTTTTTGTTTGTTTAAATAGATGTTGGATTTTAAACATAGACATTGAACTGAGGAAGCCTCCCAGGTGGCTAGGTCCTGGAGTGACAAATTTCCTCTCCTTAATCAATCTGTCACTGGAAGCAGAGGGGATGCCTTGACTTGTTCCTTACTTTGGTGGTGAAAGGGACTCGTCTGAAGATGAATAGGTGAATGTGCACACAAAAACAAGACATCACAGGCAGAGTGAATTTTGCTGGCAGTGTGTGGAAGGGGGAGCAGGAGTCTTCAGTCACTTTGCAGCTTTCCTAAGAGGTGCTTCCATTGGCAGGGAAAAGCGTGAAAGTACGTTCGCACCTCCTACGGAGGTGACCCTCTAATTGAATATCACTGGGAAATGTGTCAGACACAATGAAAATAATCCCTGTGGGTGCAAACCCCCTTATGCACACTACCTTGGGATTTTATTTTCTCCTGTTAGGACTTAGCCACAGGCAGTGTGTTTCCCTAAAAGCATTTGTGGCCTTCCTGCTGCTATTTAGAGGGAGCATCTTCTTTTAACGTAAGCTGTTGCTCTATAGAACAGAGAGCTGCTCCTTTCCCTTCTCAGTCCAGGCCATCCTTGCAGCTGTCCAATAACAACGAAGGCAGCTTTTGCATGGGAAAGGAGACCTTTTGACCTTGGAATCTGGTCTTCCACCATGCCAGGGTCAAGTAGAGAATAAAAGCACCAAGGAGTGCCCATTTTGGCAGGGGCCAGGATAAACTGATATCCTCTCTGAACAAACAAACTTAATACTTGCCTTGGCTCTTGCTCTTAGTTTGAAGATGCACCGGTAGCCTGGCCGCTCACAACACTGAGTCCTTGTCTGCCGAGAAGGCAACAGTAGCTCTGCTCAAACAGATAATGACTTGGAGGAGAAAGACATTTTACATTAAGGTAGTTGGTAAACAAGGTGGGTGATGAATCTTCCTCCGTGTGTACAGCAGACCTCAGAATACCTGCCTAATTATACTTTCCAAAAAGAGAATGTTTTGGAATCAGCTCGCTGGGCCCACTCTGCCCAGCAGGTTTTTTTAATTGGACACAAAAAGGCAGAGATGAGCAAAATGAGGAGAACTGCCTCTTCTCTGTTGATTTCCTCACCAGCCATTAGCTGTTTTCTCACTGACGCCTCCACAAAAAGTGGTAAGAGTGATCAGCATTTCAAGGATTCTGCTGCTGCTGCCAGCCCCCGAGCTGATGAGGAGGAAGAGAGCTCCTTCCTCCTCGCTCCACAGAGCTGTTCTGTGTCAAGCCCTGTGACTCAGTCCCGAACCGGGGGAAAAATTTAGTCTTCTGCAACAGCACAGAAATTTCAGGGTTAAAAAGGCATTGCTTTATAGTGTATATGTATAGTGCCTAGGGTGGCAACGCTGTATACAGCACGTTCTGTGCTGGAAAATGATATGTGTCATGTATGCAAGTCTTTGCAAACCCTAGGCCATGTAGTGGATGGGAGGAAGAGGTGAGGAAAGATGCAGAAGGGAGCAGGGAATTAGGATGGTCTCATTTACATGATGGACAGTGTTTTAATCTCTTAATTTACCTGTGGTCTCTGTAATAGTGAATAAAGGACCGAATTAGACTAATCACTTTCTTTTTTTAAATAATGAGTTGCAGAATAAACCATGCTCTCAAGAGCACGCGAGACATCCTTCCCTAATAAGTTGAGAAGGATTTTCTGGCCCAGATAAATCTGTGCTGTGAGGATGCCTTGTGCTCATTTCAGAATGCATACCTGAAGTCCTTGAATTCATTAAACCCTAATTAGCAGTGAGCATTGATGATTAAAAAAAATCTGTAATAATAGGCAGACAAGTGTATATTGAGCTGTGAAGGCACCTCTGGGTCTGTCCTACAATTAGCTTTTAGCCAGTTTGATCTTAAAATAATCCTTCTATTTTCTCTGACATCCTAACCTTGCCTCTTGCTCTAGCATTTGACGTCACAGCCTCCAAAGCTTTGGTCTGGAGTGTTGTGGGGGTTACCCTCTACACTAGATTGTGAGACTTACAGGAGAAACGAAAAGTAAAACTGGAAACAAACAGCAAAGTTAACATTCAGATGCAAATTATACTATATTTGATTGTGTCTAGGGCAAGTATTTGGATTACTCCTTATTTGTTAAAAAGCTTTAATGAAAACAAAAGAAAACTGCTGTGATAACCCTATATCAATCATTCTTTGAGATAATTTCCCATGTAAATTACTAGTATCCTAACTGTAGTCATTGATGATGATACAGCAAAAGTAAAATAGCCAGAAAGACAGAAAACCTTCCTGGTCTGGGACTGTTGACTCCAAGGAGAACAGAATTGCCGTCACAGTTGGGAGCTCTTTGTGGCTGGGACTTCTGAAAGATACAGGCAGAGTAGCCACTTCAAGCATCTGTGATTTTTGTCAGCTCCTGAAGGATTTAGCAAATTGCAATAAAATGCTTTATTTAATAAATGAATTTATAAGAAATGAAGTCTGTGCCTATGTCTAGCTTTAAGACCTTCTCTTTGAAAATGGTCCAGCATGTGGTCCAAACCACTGTACAGCAAGTTTTCAGAAAAAGGAGGTAGCTGTATACCTTTACCACCAGCCAGAGCAGCTATAAACTTACTTCTGTACCTTTTCACATAATGGTGAAACTCCTACTGAATTCATGATGCAGAACCAGGTTGTATCTGCATCTAGTCACTTGTATATAGAGTAATTTCAGTTGTTTGTACACTTACCAGAATTGTTTCTTGTAGAAACACTGGAAGTACAGGTTTTATTTACAAGAATCTTCTGAAAGTGCTGAAGAAGTAATTGTTCAGGGAGATCAGTTGAGGGAAAGCCAAAAAATCTTTTTGAAAGATTCAGTGCTAATACATGAAAAATCTTATAAAACTAAATCATTCCTAGCTAGTAACCTCGAGAGGAGGACTTTAATGATCTGTGCCTTGTCATAAATGCTGTATTATTGCCAGGTGCGGAATATGAAGCAAAACGCTGTTTAATCAGCAAGTAGATGCTTATCTGTTGTCTTTGCTTTCCAGAACGCTTCTGCAGCAGTTGCAGAGACTCCAAGCCATGGTTGCTGGGAAAGTGTCACGTTCATGTAAGGCAGCTAGCACACAGACAGGGACCTGTCTTATGGTGAGTGTCCCTAAAGCTGAGAATTGTAGGGGAATGAGAATCTTTTCCCACTGCTCAAAGGCATATCCCTTTTTCTGCGAAACCCCTCACTTGCAAGTTCTCAGCTTGGGAAACCTCTCTTCAAAATTTGGCAATGAATTTTGAGGTTGGTGAGACTCCTGGCTGATGAAGATTAATGGTGGTAGGAAGGCATTAAATTCTGGAGGAGACTGGGCCTGTGCTTTTGATTGAATGCTGCAGTGATGAAAGAAGGAACACTGCTCCTCTGAGTGACCTGTTTTATTATTTTCTACAATATTGTATGTGAGAAATCATGTCTAGAGTTGTAAAATGAAAACAATGGTGACCTTTGGAGCCCAATTCTTTTGATATCAGTAAAAATAAACTTGTTCATCCAAATAAAAATATGATTAAGGCTATAAATCTTCCTCTGGCCTATTTCAATAATAGTAGGCAGGATAAGAAAAGGATTAGAATGAAACATTTCCTTTTTCCCTCCTTACACTCAGCCAGCAAGTACTCTTTATACTAGTGCTGTAAATTGATGGAAATAATTTTCAAGGCCTGAGTTGTTCACCTAGTCTGCCAGCCCCTCTATCGCTTTGAAGCAAGACTGAGGCGAGCAGCAAAAATAACCCTGGAAATTCCCAACAGCATCTATAAAACACACGTGGTGGTTGTGTCTGCTTTTCAGCTTTGGGAGTAAATAAGGCTACAGGCAAAATGATGGCAGACATTGAAAAAAAAAAACCTCCAGCATTGAAATCTGCCCTTTAAAACACAGCATTTCTGTTGCATATGTACCTTTACTAAAAGACACTGTATGCAGTGATTGAAATAGCCTCAAATGATTTGTTTTAAAAAAGTATCAGATGTGCTTTGTGTTGATTCTTAGTTTTGATGTGCACGTGTGGACCAAGGGCTAGTGCACTTACCTCTTCTGCATCCTCCCTTTGCCAGATGGTGGTGCTGTGCTTTGCAGTAGTTTTTGGCAGCTTCTCTGAGAGCTATGGGCCGTATCCTTCTGCTACAAAGATGGTGTTGCCCAGGCAGCATTCCTCGCCAGAGTCCTACACAGACTCCATTGGTAAGTGGCAACTGTCCCAGTCTTGCTCCCTGCTTGGTTGTGCTTTGACACTTGTTTTCCACCCTCATCCCTAACCCCCTCCTCAAGCACCTCTTGCTTTTCTGCTCCTCAACAGGTCACTCTGTGATAAACCTGTGTCTTTTGAAGGATAGCTTGGCAAGCTCTTTGAGTGGCAGAAGGCTTTATATCCATAGGCAAAGCCTTTTCCCACTAGCCTGCATGGTACTGCTGTTTAAAGCAGTTTCGTTTCTGTTTGTGGAGCTAAAGCTAGTGATCTGTAAAAGGTAGCAGGATTTCTACTTGGTAGCAAATGTTCACACTGTTAAAATGTGCAACTGATTTTGTCTGGTGCGTCTTTTGGCAGTGTCAACAAAGAGTCCAAGGGCTGAGTGGGAAACTGTTAGTATTATATACCCATAATGAACCAGTTGTTTTCAATATGTATTATCGAAGCGATTGTTTCATTTTGTTCTTGTTTTGTGAATAATTCAGTGCTTTTTGATCCCTACCTGGACCATTACTGTGGTATCTTTCCTCAGCTATCAAATTACAAGTTAATCACTATGAAAACACCTTTGCGGCTCCAGTTCTGCTCTGATGGCTTCCATTTCTTTAAATGACCAGGGCCATTTTCCGAGCTGCCTGTTCCTCATCTCTTCTTGCCTTCTGTCTTTGTATGCAGTGAGGTCAAGGAGTCTGCTAATTTATGAAGAGCCTCATCAACTGGAGGAGTCATCAAGCCCGATCTCCTTTGCAGATCGCAATGACAGGCAAGCAGACACCTCCAAGTACACAGCGCTGTCCCTGGAGGCCGTGCCAGGGACACCGCAGGATGATATCATGCAGTTCACAATAGCCAACGAGACGAGGCTGGAGAAATCGGTGCTGCTGGGCCTGCAGCAGCACAGGTAAGTCTAGGGTGAGCTGCTTGTCACAGAGGTGTTGGGCATCACTGTCATTTGTTCCTGGAGACCAGAAGTAAGACTAGGGGGCTCAGCTGTGCTGGGCACTGTGAGACATGAAGTAAGAGTTTGGTCTCTATCTGGAGAGCTTATAGGCAAAGTTATTGTTACTCTGGAGAAGCGGTTGCAACAATATTATAGTAATATAGCTACCAAACTTGGTGCTTCTGCCAGAAACCTGACACTTGTAAGACTGTTAGTTGTGCCTACCCACTTCTTTAAGCACTTAACTTCTGTGTCTCCTAAAGGAATAAACTTTTGCCAGTTGGGTGGAAGCGTGAGGCTGTGACTCACTGGGCTTTCTATGAGGTTATG